>NC_091438.1:57352761-58046980 GCF_964237555.1 Oryctolagus cuniculus
AACCAGTGGATGGAAGATCCCTCTCTCTGACTCTCCCTCTCTCTGTCTCTCCCTCTATCTGTCTGTAGCTCTAAAATAAATAAATATATATATTTTTTAAAAAAGGTCATGGAACAAGGAGAAAAATCTTTGTAAAATTATGTTTGAAAATGGTTACTTGAGGGCGGCGCCGCGGCTCAATAGGCTAATCCTCTGCCTGCAGCGCCGGTACACCGGGTTCTAGTCCCGGTTGGGGCGCTGGATTCTGTCCCTGTTGTCCCTCTTCCAGGCCCATTCTCTGCTGTGGCCCGGGAGTGCAGTGGGCCCTGCACCCGCATGGGAGACCAGGAGAAGCACCTGACTCCTGGCTTCGGATCAGCGCAGTGTGCCAGCCGCAGTGGCCATTGGAGGGTGAACCAACGGCAAGGGGAGGACCTTTCTCTCTGTCTCTCTCACTGTCCGCTCTGCCTGTCAAAAGAAAAAAAATGGTCACTTGAACTTCAGATTGCTGGTAAAATTGGCAGATCAATTGACTTTCGCAGCGTCACATTTGTAGGTAGGTAGTGTTTCCAGAACTGCCAAGGATTTGGAATAAAGTCTAGGTAGGGCCTAGGTGGGAAAGAGTACAAAGCCACCAAAAAGCAGCGGCCCAAATACTTGCACCATCTTCCACTGCTTTCCCAGGCGCATTAGCAGGAAGCTGGTTTGGAAATTGAGTAACCAGGACTTGAACCGGCCAGCCATTTGGGATGCCAGCTCCACAGGGCAGCAGCTTTACCTGCCATGTCACAATGTCGGCCCCAAGCACCTGTGTTTTATGTTCATCTCAAAAGGTTCTAAAAGGCCCACTTTATCTAAACCTCTCAGCTGTCCTGAGCAAATCTGGATGGTTGTTCCTCCCAGTCTCACAGGACAGAAAGGTGTTTTGTTGCACATAGATTGAGCGTACATTTATGTTAGTTACTACAGGAAGTGACTAACATGTTGTCTCAGTTTCCCCTAACAATCTTAAGAAGCAGACACTTTTGTCATCTCTAATTCGCAGATGAGAGGACTGACACACAGAAAGATTAGGCAGTTTGCTTAAGGTAGAAATGGGAGAAAAGATGGACTCCAAGTCTGACTCCACATTAAGACCCCAAACACATTTTGGTCCTGTTAGTCCCTGAAGGAAGGCAGAACCCTCACCAGGCCTGGTAACTTTGAAGTGTGAGCAGGGAGCGTACTGACCACCAGCCAGTGGAGAGGTTTCTTGAGCCCCCAGATCTCCTATGGCATGATCCTAGCTTGGTGATTCATCAGGGGCAGGTTCTGGCCCTCAGCCGCATAGGCTTAGAAGGACAGTCTGTTAACATGCAGGTTGCGGATATATCACCCAAAGCAGACTCAAGCCCCAAAGGTCAGCATTCAAAACCATGATACCAGTGCATTCATAAAATTATAACTAGAAATAGAAGGAGGTGCAGGCATTTGGCACCGTGGGATGAGCCACCACTTGGAACTCCTGCATCCCATATTGGAGTCCTGCTTCAAGTCCTAGCTACTACTTCCAAGCTAGCTTCTTGCTAGTGGATCCTAGGAGGAAACAGATGATGTATCAAATACTTGGACCCCTGCCACCACCATGGGAACCTTGGATGGAACTCCTGGCTTCAGCCTGGCTCATCTCTGGCTAAGGCAGGTGTTTGGGGAATGAACCAGCAGATGAAGATCTCTCTCTCTCTCTCTCTCTCTCTCTCTTGCTTTCTGTGTGTGTGTGTGTGTCACTCTGCCTTTCAAATAAGTAAATCTTAAAAAAAAAAAAAAAATAGAAAGAATTGCAATAGCTAAGGGCCAAAGCATTCAAGTCCTGTGCCCAGCACTTGGGAAGTCAGATGGTATGAGTAGGTTGCTTGCAGAGCACAGAATCAGAAACAAAGGCGTCTGGGCTCACGTCATGAATATTTACAGGCCACGAAAGAATCAAAGCAGCAGTTTACCTGCCCCCAGAGTGGAAGGAGCCGGTGAGCCCTCTCTTTGGCAAGCGCCTGGGTAAATACCACCAGCATTGGCCTCCGAGATCCTCTTTCTTCCCAAGGCTTCAGGAGGAAGCTGACTAGCCCTGCTTCTGCTTTCTTGAATTAGGCTCTTTTTTTTCCCTCCAGGGAACAGCAAGATTATGCTGGCCAGGGAGCTATTCTCCCTCTTTAGTAAAACTTTGAATAACCATACTTTGATCCATTATGCATTGATTTTAGGGTTTCAATCTGAAAGGGCAACTTTTGTCCCAAGTTCTTGGTGGGGGGTCCTCCCACTGAGGCCCCAGCGTGCTGGCAGCAGCATCCGGAGACAGGGCCCCTCTGGTGGTGGCTGCTTTCTCGCTCCTGATTGGCCCTCCAGCTTCAGAAACGGAGACTGTCGCCATCAAATTTTCGCCTGTCTACTGAAAACTAAAGGATAACAAACAGTGTTTCTGTAGCTACCGGAGAGACAGGCTGTGCAGAGAAAGATTAACATGGCTCTGCAGACACCCCGGCTGTGCCAGCTCTGGGGGAGTCACTGCACACAGCGGGAAGCAAGTTTGCTCTTGGCGCTCTGCCCTGGATCCAGGCAGCTGAGGCAACAGCAGCCGTTCCTGCTCCCGTGTAAAGCTTCCAGAATGCCTGGGAGTCTCCTGCTGATAACAACCAGTGAAAGAGAGGGTTAGAAGTCCTACCAGCTGGGGCAGCCAAGGCCACAAGGACAGTTACCCCGGTCCCTTGAGACCCAGGGTAGCTCCGGAGCTTAAAGCCAAGCGCAGGCTGTGGCAATGCCTGTCAGGCCACCCAACACCTTGCACAGCACAGAGGGAAAGAAGAGTGAGGACCAACTCCTGGATTCTCCTTCTGCACGGTCAGGGGAACGTTTTCCCAGCACTACGGGGCTGCCACACGGAGAAGGCCCCTCCCCTTTCCAGGTCCACTCCCCCAGGGCAACAATCTGCAGCTTGTGCAGAATCGCAGGTAGACCCAAGCTCCTGGTGCCTGGACACGGAACACCGGACTTGTTGACTATACCCTCAGCCTCCTCCTGGAGAGAGCCCTAGGGGCTGCTGGGAGGGAGTGGGGGACTGCTCAGTGCTGTGCAACCATAGCTACTGACTTGTCTTCCCTGAAGCCTAGCCGGGGTCCCTGACTGTCACGCCCTCGCACTCAAGACTGAGATCTTACCAGAGCCCTTTGCCCCCACATTGCCACATTGAAGTCAGGCTCCCGCCAGCGGCCAGGGGTTAACTGGGAAGGAAGATTGGCCTCTTCGTGACTCCAGATTCTTGCAAGAGGTTTGTTTTCTGAACATTCCCCACTGTGCACTCCCCTTAAGTCTTAATTGGCCCTACCCATTGAGGTAAATTCCAGATCTCTCTCCTATATCTTTGGCTTGGCTCAAGCCTCTGCTCCCTCCACAGCAGAGACTACAAGCAGGGAGATGGCCAAAATAGGCAGTCAGGGAAGCGCACAGGCATTCCTATGGCATCTGCTCAGTCTCTCAGCAGTCCTGGTGGCAGGAACCCTCTCAGGGTTACTGACCGAGGCCAGAGTCTCCCCTTCCCCATCCCCGTGGGAGAACAGGGCAAGACAAAGAGCAGGGTCCCTCATGGTGCAAGGCCACGTGCCAGGAGCTGAAGGTCAGAGACACTAGCATTCACCGTGGCCATTCTCCATGGACTCCATCCGGGCTGCAACTCCTCAGAGCCTTGCCCTGAGTTTGTCTGAGCTAGGGGCTGGACAACTTCACTCCCAGCAAGGCTGCAAGAGTTTTCATGAGTTGTCATTGAGTTTCAGGAGAGTTGCTGATTATGGTTGCCATAAGTAACTGCTATTGTTATATTATTTTTTAAGTTGCATTTTTGTTTATTTATTAATTTTTTGAAAGGCAGAGTGACAAAGAGAGAGAGAGATAGAGAGAGAGAGAGAGAGAGAGAGAGATCTTCCATCTGTTGCTTCACTACCCAAATGGCCATAGCCAGGGCTGGTCCAGGCTGTAGCCAGGAACCAGGAACTCCATCTAGGTTTCCCAAATGGGTAACAGGGTTCTAAGCACTTGGGCCAGTGTTCACTGCTTTCCCAGGTGCATTAGCAGGGAGCGGGATCAGAAGTGGAGCAGTGCTTATATGGGATGCCAGCATTGCAGGCAGTGGCTTAACCTGCTGTGCCACAACACCAGCCCCAGTTATAGTATTTTTAACACTTGGCAAGCTATCATACAGAGTTGAAAATACTTCAACAAAACCATGCAATAGTGACAGGCTACCACTTTAGCAAGGTCTGATTGATTGATTTTATTTTTTTATTTTTTGACAGGCAGAGTGGACAGTGAGAGAGAGAGACAGAGAGAAAGGTCTTCCTTTGCCGTTGGTTCACCCTCCAATGGCCGCCACGGCTGGCACGATGCGGCAGGTGCACTGCGCTGATCCGATGGCAGGAGCCAGGTACTTATCCTGGTCTCCCATGGGGTGCAGGGCCCAAGTACTTGGGCCATCCTCCACTGCACTCCCTGGCCACAGCAGAGAGCTGGCCTGGAAGAGGGGCAACCGGGACAGAATCCGGCGCCCCGACCGGGACTAGAACCCGGGGTGCCGGCGCCGCAAGGCAGAGGATTAGCCTAGTGAGCCGCGGCGCCGGCCTGATTGATTGATTTTAAAACAGGCTTGAGACCTGGTGTGTGCAATGTATCATCTGATAATGTGGAGGGAAACAAAGATAAATGAGAAAATGAGTCCTCTTCTCTGGGAGGCTTCATCTTAATGGAGACAGGGGTGCAAATGTGAATTACTGAAATATAAAGTGAACAAAGAAGGGTAAGTCATAGCTACAGTCTCCAACCCTGGCAAAGCAAAAGGAGAGCATCTTTACCTGCCAGGTCACCAGGCTTATGATTCTTGATCTCCTGGAATAGCCCAGTTCTGGTTCTGCCAAAGAAGCCAAATCAAGGTCAATAAAGGCAACTGTAACACAGCCAACTCCAAGGCTGATAAAGATGATTGTAACAATGCTAAGCACCATAAGGTAAATGCTTCATAGTGCCTGATGTGCATGTAACAAGAGCTCAGTGTGCTATCGCTTTCTTTTAAATGAATCTCTTGTAAATTAGTGAAATGGGTTCCCTGCCAATCATTTCCCTTTAATAGCAAGAGAAGTTGCATCTCTTCCCTGTTCCTCGGGGCAACTCACACAAGAACAAACAGGGTTCACTACCAAGAATAAAGTTGACTCATACTCTTCGGCTTTCTCTCCTTTTAGAACACATTGATTGAAGACTTGGAATGAGATGACATTCATTCTCATAGGGAAACAGATGAAGTCGCCAAGGCAGAGAGGCTAGGGAGGGAATAGGGAACATGAGGTGAAGGAACAGGAGGCAGGAGCTAATGAACTGCTTTTGACAGCGTCTCTTCATCTCAGAAGAAAGGGCTCGTCCCAGATCGCATTCCAGGCAGAAAGGTGAGGATAAGAAGACATCATACATAACCTGACTCAGCCTATGAGCAAGTTGTGACAACATGAACAGTGTCTTCGTGACTGTTATCAGTTCAAGATTGCCAAGCCCAGAAAACTTAAAATTGACCAGAGTAAAGGCTCTAATACATAGAATTAATAGGAAAGAGTGGAGGTGAACCTTTCTCAAAGCAGAAGTCTCAGTGGTGCCACTGGGTAAACTCAGGTCAAGAGACGAGAACCTAAAACCCAGGAGAGGTAGTGCAAGGTACATGAAAGGTTTTTAAGGGACAGAGACATCATACTCCCCCATCAGTTAACTTCACAAAAATGGCATGAAGGAAAACAGGATACAGTAAGCTACATTGGGCTCTTGCCTTTTAGATCAAAAGGGTAGAATTGATATCTCCCCCTGGTGGGTTGTTATAGACATTTCTTTTTCTGTCTTATGTTTTTGCTATCTCTTCTGTTGTTCATAATTGTCACTGAGTCTGAACCTGCTATTTAAATATTAATATGCTTGTTTTCGTATACAGTCGAAACTACTTGAAAACAATAAGCATATCTTCATAGCTACAATGGCAACTAGCCCAGCGCCTGCTTACGTTAGGTCATTAGGAAATGTTGTTTGATTTGATGTTATAGGAGAATTGGACTTCAAGAGTCAACAGCTGCAAGGTCCGGCAATCCATAGGTCTGGCCAAGAATTTCCACGAGGCAAAGCAACATTTGGCAATTACAAAGGCATTCCAGTGAAGTGAAGAGGAGTGTCAGATTTTGCAATAGTTCTGCAAATAAAATAGATTTTCTGCAGGGTCTGGGTTCTCAGAAAAACATGTGCTGAATGACAGAAAATAATGTGGGTTTTCACCTTTATAGAGATCACGCAAGATAAAAAGTTTGCCAGGTTCAAATAGGAAGAGGTGTCATGAATAGAATTTCTGAGTATTACACGGCATTGTGCTAGGTATTGCACATGCAGAATATTTTTAAAAGTTGGCTGCTATTACAGCTCTCCAGCTTACGATCTTAATGCAGAGTCAAAGTGCATGATGTGAAATAATTAGAGGATGAACCAATGTTAGACTGAGTTACAAAGTAAGCATTACAATATTGCTGTGGCAGGTTTCTTAAAGTTATCTAAAGATAAAGAAAGTGGCCTTGAGACAGCTCTTGAGAGTTCCCCAAACTTTTGCTTCTCCATCCTGTGGCCTTTTAAACAGAGTCAAGTTTATTGCTTTAACCTCCCCTTACTCCTTGTATCTTATGTCCGCCTGTTGGTGTTGCAAGATAGCATTCCATTTTCTTGGTGCAGTAACGTGCTCAGTATTCCTCTGGCCTCTGAGTTTGGATCGATAGTTCTAACTTGTAGATTAGGCTTCAGTCCATTTCAAGAACTCCAGTTCCTCATGCTAGAGGAACATGAGACTGGGTAAGTTTAGGAAACTGGTCTTAAAAGTAATCATGCTTTGGTGGGTGGGGGAGGGGTTCTGCCTTCTACCACTATTCCTAGCACTAGATTTCCTGCCAGTAACTTCTCTCATGCACTGAGTTATAGCTCCCCAAATTATCTCCTTGTCAGTGATGTCTCTGGTTTCTATGGATGACAATTATCTGTGCACCTGAATATGAATAAATCACCTGATTCCTGTTTAGATCAGCACTCTGAATTCTAGACACATTTTGTTCTTTGTATCATAAGTAAAATCTTTCTGCCAGGATCCTGCAGGTTAATGCTGGCATGACTGTCCCAGGAAAGACAATGTAGTGGTAGCTTAAGGGTCCCTTATTTCAAATGTTTCTGGCTACGAGGCAAGAGTGAGAGTACAGCTCTGTAATGGGCTCATAGTCATTAATGTGTTTGTGATACAAACAGTAGCCAGAGAAGAGTTCTGCTTTAAGGCTGAGGCAATGACAGGAGTGTTTCAGGAAGAGAAAGGAACAAAACAAAACCCTAGTTTAAAATGGATCAGCTGGCAAGGTGACCATTAAGGTACTAAATGCTTTAGCATTTATATCAGATCAAGTAAGATAATGCATGCCAAGTATCTGGCATAGTTCCTGGCACTCAACAAACATTAGTTTTCTCCACTTCCATTTAGGCTGTACAGTTTACAAAGTGTTTTTACATATATTACCAACCCCCCATGGGGCTGGCCTTGTGACATAGCGGATTAAGCTGCTGCCAATGATGCCAGCATCCCATATGGGCATTGGTTCATGTCCTGGATGGTCCACTTCCCAACCAGCTCCTGTTAATGGCCTGGGAAAAGCAGCAGAAGATGGCCAAAACAGTTGGGCCCCTGTCACCCACGTGGGAGACCTGGATGAAGCTCCTGGCTGCTGGCTTTGGCCTGGTCCAGCTCTGGCTATTGCAGTAATTTGTGGAGTAGAACCAGTGGATGGAAGGTCTCTCTCTCTCCCTCTCTCTGTGTAACTCTGACTTTGATACAAATAAGTAAATCTTTTTCTAATACCCTCCCCATCTCTTCTGAATCGGGTATTTCCCACAGAGTAGTGACCTGATCTCCTAAGAGCAGTATATCTGAGAAAAGTACAAGTCTGGGAGTCAGACTCAAGGCCACAGACACTAGAGCCAGTTCTCTTTCCCCTAAGCCCCAGAACCTTCTGTTGCCTTGTCTTTGATTTCAGATTGTGAGGGATTGCATTAGCGCACCAACAATGAAATGGAATCAGAGAACGATCTGCGAGCTCCATGGTGGCTAAGGTTCTTGGGGTCCTACTATTATATATCTTTATATGTAAAGTAACACTACTGCAATTCACCTATTACAATTCATGCATAGGGTCATATTTTAACATTCCCGAAGTGAGCTGTGTTTTACAGTCGATGATGTTACCCATTTGTTTCTGCTGTAGTTGTCCTTGTCTGTTCGTGCAGAAACTTGGTTGTCATTGTTGGTGGCATGACTGCATAACTGAAGCCATGCACATTGCAGTTTGTTGATTTTAAGCAGCTCTGGGGCAAGGCATATGAATCCTAGTTGTTGCCTGAAAACCTCCCGTGCGTCCCTTTTAGTAAGATGAAGAAGGATCCAGCACCAGAACCAGCAGCTGAGCAGATGTCAGAGGCCTGGAAGAAAACCTCAGAAAGGAATTGGTGGAGAGCTGCAAAAACACTGCCACATCACCAGCACTCTGCAGAAGGCGGTGCGAATGCCATGGGAACAGCCATCAGTGATTCAGAGTCAAAAGTGATTCAGCAGGCAGACTCAGCAAGGTAGAGACATTTTGAACTACCTTAACGGAATTATTTCCCTTATGTTTTCCTCTTATTAACACCCAAGTGGGGTATGTGCTAAAAGTCAGTGTTCAGATAAAGGTAAATGAGCCCTTTGTGGGAGAGCTGAGTGACGAGGAAGCACTGTACTGTGGGTTGACTCATAGCCTTGTGTTTCTCGGTAATACGTAACTGTGCACCTTATGAATAGCACTGCCTTGGATCCAGTGGAAAGGGTCCTATTTGTATAAATGCCTGGCAGTTTATATAGTTCATTCATTTTGCCCATCACAATAACCTTGGGATATTAGGAGCAAAGTGTTATTCCCAATTTTACTTATGGGAAAATAAGGCAAAAATCATAATATCAGGATAAGGATTCACTTTGATTCAGTCTCCTGGAATGAGCCTCAAAAATGAAAAATAAAAAAATAATAAATCTTTCTCTCCCCTCTATATAATCAAGACATCCATCAATCCTAGAGCTACATTTTTTTTAAAGAGCATATTTAGGGAGACAACATAATCATTCAGAAGGAACAATGAAGATGCCCACCTTTTGGCAAGACAGGTGAGCTGTCAGGATTCTAACAACAAATCACGATGAAACACAGCCTAGCACAGTGCCTAGTATGTGGAGGTTTAAATCAATAATAGCTGCATTACTCAGGGCAATTCATGCTGGCTCTCCTGAAGTCAAACTCCAGCTTCTCAGTGTTCTACCTCTCGCACCTGCCCTGTGTCTAGCACAGGCTGGCAGGCAGTGAAAGTTGTGCGAGGTGCTATGGTTTGAATATTGTGTCCCCTCCAGAATTCACGTGGAACTTAATCCCCAGTGTGACAGTGGTAAGAGGTGGGGCTTTGGGAGCTGATCCTCATGAGGGCTCTGCCCCTGTGCCTTGCATCTCTGTCCCCTCTGGCATGGGAGGAAAAGGAGCTACCTTGGAAGCAGATATCTGACCCTCACCAACACAGAACCTGCTAGCATCCTGATCTTGGATTCCCAAACCTCCAGACTGTGAGAAATAAATTTCTATTGTTTATAAATTACCCAATCTCTGGTCTTTTTTATTTTTAAGACTTTTTTGTTTGTGTACTTATTTGAAAGGCAGAGTAGGAGAGAGAGAGAGAGAGAGAGAGAAAGAAAGAGATCTTCTATCCGCTGGTTCACTCCTCAAATGCCTCAAATGGCCAGGGCTGGGCCAGGCCAAAGTTAAGAGCCCAGAACTCCATCCAGGCCTCCCATGGGGGCAGCAGGGCCCAACCACTTGGGCTGTCATCTGGTGCTTTTCCAGGTGCATCAGCAGGAAGCTGCATCTAAAGCAGAGCAGCCAGGACTCCATCCAGCAGGTCCTCAGAAAGAGCTTAACCTGTGGTGCCACAACACCAGCTCTGTCTGTCTGGATTTTTTTTTTTTTTTTTTTTTTTTTTTGACAGGCAGAGTGGACAGTGAGAGAGACAGAGAGAAAGGTCTTCCTTTACCGTTGGTTCACCCTCCAATGGCTGCTGCGGCCGGCACACCGCGCTGATCCAAAGCCAGGAGCCAGGTGCTTCCTCCTGGTCTCCCGTGGGGTGCAGGGCCCAAGCACTTGGGCCATCCTCCACTGCACTCCCTGGCCACAGCAGAGAACTGGCCTGGAAGAGGGGCAACCGGGACAGAATCTGGTGCTCCGACTGGGACTAGAACCCGGTGTGCCGGAGCCGCAGGTGGAGGATTAGCCTATTGAGCTGTGGCGCCGGCCTGGATTTTTTTTTTTTTTTTTTAATAGCAGCACAAATGGACTACCACAGAAATTGGTACTGAGAGTAGGATTTTGTGGATCATTGCCCCAAGACACTGGGACAGTCCAAAAGCTAAGAGCAATGCAGGCTGCCCAACTATGCCCAGAAATACAAATCTCCTAACTAGGAAAGCCTGTTGGATCATGGGAAAACTCACCCTAAGAAGCTACTGCCCTTACAAGCATCCGCCTCAGTGTACAGTTCACTTTGCAGCACGTGTGAGCTTCTAGCTGTCCTGACTGCCCACTGCTCCACAGAAGTGTGTTCACTAAATCTAACTCAGTCTGCTCACTCAGACTACTGGTGAATTTCTCTACCACCCATGATGCCAAGCCTCAATAAGTTGCTTCAGGTATTACCATAATAAATACTGGAAATGTGGAAGCAGCTTTGGAAATGAGTAAGGGGTAGAGGGTTTAGAGTGCATGCCAGCAAAAGCCTAGATTGCCTTGAATGGAGCATTGAGGGCATTTCTGGGGAGAGCTCAGAAAAGAGCCTAGATCTTTTCAGAGAGAGTATGTCAGCGGGCATGATGAGAATCTGGTACAAAGAAGGAGAGTCAAGGCAACTCTGATGACCTCTCAGATGGAAATGAGGACTGCAGGAAAGGCCGAACTTCTTGTGATAAAGTGGCAAACAACTTGGCTGAGTTGAGTCTACAGCCTAGTGCTTTATAGAAGACAGAATGTGTGAACAATGAATTTGTCTATTTGGCATACGAATTCTCTACACAAAGTGGCTTCTTTTGACTGTTTATAGTTAAATATGGAGAGAGAAAAATGAATTAAAAGTAGAATGTATAATTAAAAGGGAAGCAGAACGTAAAGATTTGGAAAAATCTCAGCCTGGGCCAGATTGAGGGGAGAATACCAGGGGTGTAGTCAAGCGGCCATTTGATAAGGAGATTAGTATGGCCAGAATGAGGCCAGATGCTATTCATCAGAACAATGAGGGAATGACCCTGAAGGCATTTGAGAGATCTTTGAGGTTGCCAATCCTCCCAGAGTGCTAGGGCCTGGTAGGAGGGGCCCAGAGCATCCATGGGAACTTGGGGTTTGCAGCCTGATGCCCAGCACTGCCTCGCCTCTGCTCCCTGCATTATCTTGTAGCAGTCCTGGGGCATCCCCAAGTGTGGCTGAAGTGGGCCCAGGTGTGGCTTGGGCCAAGGTTGCAAAAAGCACAAGCAGTAAACCTGGGCAATCTCCTTGCACTAGAACTCTGCAGGTGGAGGCATAGCTACTCCTAACTAGATATCAAAGGCTGCCTTGGAAAGCCTCAGAGGCCAGGCGAATAACCGCCGCAGAGGTGGAGCCACTGCAGAGTGAATATGCCATGGCAATACCCAGCAGAGCTGTGGGGTCAGGGCCACTGCAGAGTGTCCCAACAGAAGCAATGTCTAGAGGGATCATGGAGTCAAAACTGCAAACACACCGGCACGCAGTGCAGGCCTGGGAGAATCACAGGCACCTAACTTCAAGCCCTGGCGCTACAGCGTGGGCTGCACTTGGCGAAGTCACAGAGGTGAGGCTGCCCTGTGCATTGGGGGCCCAACCTCCACTCCGTTGTGTTCAGAGCTGAGACTTAAAAGAGTCGGGGCCGACGGCGTGGCTTACTAGGCTAATCCTCCACCTGTGGCGCCGGCACCCCAGGTTCTAGGCCCCGTTGGGGCGCCAGATTCTGTCCCTGTTACCCCTCTTCCAGTCCATCTCTCTGCTGTGGCCCAGGAAGGCAATGGAGGATGGCCCAAGTACTTGGGCCCTGCACCCACATGGGAGACCAGGAGGAAGCACCTGGCTCCTGGCTTTGGATTGGCACAGCATGCCGGCCGTAGCAGCCATTTGGGGAGTGAACCAACAGAAGGAAGACCTTTATCTCTGTCTCTCTCTCACTGTCTAACTCTGCCTGTCAAAAAAAGAAAAAAAAAAGAGTCAAAAAAGATTGTTCTCCAGCTTGAGATTTCATGTTGTAGGCCTTGTTGGGTTTTGGACTTGCTTAGGACTTGTTATGTTACCCTTTCTTCTTGCCTCTTTTTCCCATTTGAAAGGGAATTGTATTTTTTTAAATGTCTACATTTGATATCATCAGTTTCCTCTATCTTTCTCTCCTTCTCTTTCTTTAAGATTTATTTATTTATTTGAGAGGTAGAGTTACAGAGAGAAAGGTCTTCTATCTGTTGGTTCACTCCCCAAATGGCCTCAATGGCTGGGGTTGGGCTATGCTGAAGCTGGGAGCCAGGAGCTTCTTCAGGGTCTCCAATGGGGGAACAAGGGCTGAAGCATTTTGGCCATTTCCTACTGCTTTCCCAGACCATAAGCAGAGAAGTGGACTGGAAGAGGAACAGCCAGGACTCAAACCAGTTCCCATATGGGACACCAGGCCTGCAGGTGGAGGTTTAGCCTACTATGCTACAGCGCTGGCCCAGTTGTATTTTTTCTTTTTTTTTAAAGATTTACTTATTTATTTGAAAATCAGAGTTGCAAAGAGGAGGAGGGAGAAAGAGACAGGTCTTCCATCTGCTGGTTTTTTTTTTTTTTTTTTTTTTTTTTTTTTTTTTTTTTGACAGGCAGAGTGGACAGTGAGAGAGAGAGACAGAGAGAAAGGTCTTCCTTTTGCCGTTGGTTCACCCTCCAATGGCCGCCGCGGACAGCGCGCTGCGGCCTGCGCACCGCGCTGAACCGATGGCAGGAGCCAGGAGCCAGGTGCTTTTCCTGGTCTCCCATGGGGTGCAGGGCCCAAGCACCTGGGCCATCCTCCACTGCACTCCCGGGCCACAGCAGAGGGCTGGCGTGGAAGAGGGGCAACCGGGACAGAATCCGGCGCCCCGACCGGGACTAGAACCCGGTGTGCCGGCGCCGCTAGGCGGAGGATTAGCCTAGTGAGCCGTGGCGCCGGCCCCATCTGCTGTTTTACTTCTCAAATGGCAGCAACAGCTAAGGCTGGGCCAGGCTGAAGCCAGGAGCCAGGAGCTTCCTCCAGGTCTCCAACGTGGGTCCAGGGGCCCAAGCACTTGAACCATCTTCCGCTGCTTTCCCAGGTGCTTTAGCAGAGAGCTGGATTGGAAGTGGAGCAACCAGGTCTTGAACCAGCATCCCATGGGATGCCGGTGTCACAGGTGGGGACTTAACCTGCTGCACCACAGTGCTGGCCTCCACAATTGTATTTTGGAAGAACATAACTTGTTTAATTTCACAGGCTCACAGTTGGACATGAATTTGCCTCAGAATGAACCAAACTTTGAGTTCTGTCCATATCTGACTTAGACACTATTTAAATGAGACTTTAGACTTAGACTGTAAGTTGATGCTAGAACAAGATTTTTGGGACTGTTGGGACAAAACAAATGTATTTTGTGTGTAAGGTGGCTAGAAATTGGGGGGGTGGAGGTGGGACTGGGGTGGAATGCTATGGTTTATTTCCTCCAAAATTCATGTTGAAACTTAAACCCCAATGCAGCAGTATTAAGAGGGGCAGCATATCAGAGGTGATTAGGCCATGATTCGCTAACCATGAATGGATTTGTTGCTGGTAAAAGAGCTGGAGGGGGTGAGTTTGCCTCTTTATTCCCGTCTCCCACATGAGGACTCGGCATTCAGCCCCTCCAGGAGGCACAGCAATAGGATGCTGTCTTGGAGAGCAGTCCTCGCCAGATGCAGACCGCCACAGCCTGATCTTGGACTTCCAGCTTCTAGAACTGTGAGAGAAACATTTCTATGCTTTGTAACTTCCCCAGTCCAGGGCATTTTGTTATAGCAGCAAAAGCAAACTAAAAGACTGAGTGCCCAAGATGACTCAGACTACATCTTGTAGCTGAGCCCGGGGAAGAGAGGTGAAAGGGAGAGCATTAGCTTAGACTTTACTTAGCCTGAAAGCAGTCATCTTGATAACAATTGTTGACTCACCGACTCAAGATTTTATAAATGACATCTGAAGCTGATTTTCCTCCTTCCAACTATTTATCCACTGTGAAAGTTTCTAGATAGAATTATATACTCAGTTCCGGTTGATAGTTTAGAAACAGAATTAAGGAGGTCTTTTGGTAGGAATTCATTTGAAGCTGCAAACTTGTTCTCAAATTTAATTACAGATTACATGAAATCTTTTCTATGGGAGATTTGTGGCTCTTTAAATTGACCAAATTATCAGTAAATACAACACAGCTCTAAAAGCAAGTCTGGATGTTTTATTTCATTTTCAAATGAACAGACTACCCTCTTCCCAGAAGTGATTGCTTCGGGAGTTGGGAACACTTTGTCATGATAAAAAGAGTTCAGATGTGGTGATATGAAAAGGCAAGGTGGAGTGAAGCTTGGGGAACCACTCAGTAAGTAGTGGTTCCTCAGTTTTACCTGCATGACTAGGAAGGCAGAATTCAGTATTTCTTTCCTTAAATTTATTTTTTATTTGAAAGGCATAGTGACACAGAGAGAGATCCTCCATCTGCTGGTTTATTCCCCAAATGTCCCCAACAGCCCCCAGGGCTGGGCCAGGTTGAAGCCAGGAACCAGGAGCTTCATCTGGGTCTCCCATGTGGGTGTCAAGGATCTGAGTGCTCTAGCCATCACCTGCTGCCTCCCAGGGTGTGCGTTAGCAGGAAGCTGGATCAAAAGTGGAGAGAGACCGAAGCCAAGGCATTCTGATATGGGACACAGGTACCCCAAGCAGTGGCTTCTCCTACTACGCCACAACATCCACCCCAGTATTGCTTTTTTCCACAGTGGAATCTAAAAGTGATTGTGAGATGTAATTCATCATTCATTCAGTCAACCAACAAATCAAGCACCAAGGATGTGTGAAACACAATGCTGGGTGCTAGAAATTCAGTGCAAAGGAAAGATATGATTTCTACTCTAATGGAACTTACAATCTAGGGAAAATTGACATTGAGCAACTATTCTAAGAGTATTGTTTTGGTTGTAAAAGTACCAGGTGCTATGGAGTGAAGGGCTAGGGGGATCACTCTTGTGGTCTTTTGTTCTTTTTAAGAATGTTATTTATTTGCGAGGCAGAGTTACAGACAGAGGGGTCTTCCCTCTGCTGGTTCACTCCCCAGTTGGCTGCAGTGGCCGGAGCTGCAGCAATCCGAAGCCAGGAGCCAGGAGCCAGGAGCTTCTTCTGAGCCTCCCACATGGGCACAGGGGCTCAAGCACTTGGACCATCTTCTGCTGCTTTCCCAGGCTATAGCAGAGAGCTGGATTGGAAGTGGAGCAGCCGGGACTAGTACTGGTGCCCACAGGGGATGGTGGGGCTGCAGGCAGAGGATTAACCTACTACACTACAAACTCTCAGTTTTAAGTAGTAGGAAAGTATGGTTAGAAAAAGTTCCTCAAGAAACTGAAGTCTCAACTTACATCCAAGGGATAAGGAGGATTTGGCCATGGAAAAGTGAAGGCAAGAGAATTTCAGATGGAGGGAATGGCTGTTCCCACTTGAATTCACATAGGATCAGATGCTCCATTGTGCAGCTAGAGAAGTGGTAAAGGGGAAAGCAACTTGTTCAAGGGACATGGTCCAACAAAGAGCTTTGTGTTTCATTCCTAACTTTTCAGGGCAGGGCACACTGCTGATCCTTAATCGAGTCTCTTTCGCAACTCAAACAGCGGCTGGGTCAGTTACTCCTATAGCTCACAAGGCACAACCGTGAGCTAGACTGATGGAACAGATATCCATTTACAGCCTGTCTCACGGCAGGCAGGCTGAGGACTAAAGCGCCCTAAATGGCTCTCATGCAGGAAAAGGGTGGGGTGCAGCGGCCGAGGGAGAAGCTTCTCGTCTGAGAGCCAGGCACTAAAAGCAGCTGCATGTGACATTTCCGTCAGCAGCCCTCACTCCCGCCCTCATTGTGTATGAGACACACATCAGATGTTCTGGTTTATGATTTCAGAGCACATACCCCCTGAGATCCAAACTCACGTATCTATCTCTCCCAGTGGCATGGTGCCTAGCCATTAACTGGGCTCTAAAGCCCATTTGAGAGTGACAAACAAATGTAGAGAACATTGGGATCCCTCTCACCTAGCCTCGGAAAGATTGGGTTGCATCTCAAGTCCCAGGTGCTTAGTTTCTGTACTTCGTAGAAAGTAGCAAAGCACAGGCTACTGAAAGGATCCTGCAGGGAAGCCAGGAACATGTCAGAACATAAGGTCACGTATTGCCACTATCTTCCCCCGTTTCTATGAGCCCAGAAGACAATCTGATCTCTTCGTTTAGGAAGTCACACAGAGGCTCACTCCTGGGGATCCCAGGTAAGCTTTGCTTCATCCCTCAGGTAGATTAGATGCAGAGAGGGCCAAGTCTTTGCCTTTTCATGTTGTTTTTACTTCCTCAGATAAATCGGAGTAGGAAGATCTATTATTTATAGGTGAAATAACAGGACAAAGTCCTATAGGCTCTTGCTTCTTTGATTCAAAAGTACAGATCCTGATTTGAGAGAGATGTCACCAACTGAAAAGATGTAATTGCACACACTGATCTCCAAAATGTTAAGAATTCTGAATATTTTGGTCATTTAAAAATATATTACCGGCCGGGGCCATGGCTCAATAGGCTAATCCTCTGCCTGCGGCGCCGGCACACCGGGTTCTAGTCCCAGTCGGGGCGCCGGATTCTGCCCCAGGTGCCCCTCTTCCAGGCCAGCTCTCTGCTGTGGCCCGGGAGAGCAGTGGAGGATGGCTCAAGTCCTTGGGTCCTGCACCCCATGGGAGACCAGGATAAGCACCTGGCTCCTGGCTTCAGATCAGCACAGTGCATGGGCTGCAGCGGCCATTGGAGGGTGAACCAATGGTAAAGGAAGACCTTTCTCTGTCTCTCACTGTCCACTCTGCCTGTCAAAAAAAAAAAAAAAAAAAGGAAAAAATATACTACCTTAGAGATCTCTGCTAAGTATTGGTGTTCAAATCTGTTACGGTCTTCCACAAGTGCTTCTACATAATCTCTTAAATTACTTCTCCAAATTATCTAATGCAAGTAGGAAAATCATTGAAAAATACATATCAAGCGGTTTTCCATCTAAAGAGCAAAGTTGCAGTGATGACAACAATCTGTTCTAATCTAAATGACAGCAGAGGCTGTGTGCGAGAGGCTGCTTGTTTTCTCATTGGGGGGCCGCATTTAAGTGAGTTCTGTGTCATGAATCTTCTCGTAAGCAGACCCAATTTTGGATGACTTGAAAAATGGTTTGGCTTTGGAAGGGGCATGAAAACGTTCAGAGCGAGATTATGTCAATGCTTAGTCCATGTTATTTCTCAAGCACCCCAAGTAATAGTAACTACTTAGTTTATGGCAAATTAACTAAATTAAATTTAGCCTACAAATATCCAAAGAAAACCTACCTTCATTTTCCTGATGAATCAGACAAGATTCCTGCCTTATTATTTACAATTTGGCAGACACTATTATATACTAGACAGAGCTCCAAGGTCAGAGGGTGGATCTGTTCGCCATTTTATAGCCAGAATTGCAAAGAGTTGGTCTCATGTCATGGCAGGAGACCAATAAATATTGGTTGAACTTCTAAGCATATGAACAAAACTGGACATGATGTCACCTTTCTAATGTGAGAGTGTATTACATTTCTTTTTATAACAGACTGATTTATTTGAAAGGCAGAGTAAGAGACAGAGAAACACAGAGACAGGGACGGAAAGAGACACAAAGAAGAGAGATTGAAGTATCTTTTATCTGCTGGTTCCCTTCCCAAATACCCACAACAGCCAGTACTGGCGCAGGATGAAGCCAGAAGCCTGGAACTCCATCTGGGTCTCCCATGTTGGTGGCAGAAGCCCATGTCTTTTAGCCATCATATGCTGCCTCCCAGGGTGCACATAAGCAGGAAGCTAGATCTGAAATGAAGTAGCTGGGACTCCAACTAGCACTCCCAAATGGGGTATGGGTGTCTGAAGCAGCAGCTGAACCCCCTGTGCCACAACACCTGCCCCTGTATTACAGTTCTTGACAATCAAATTATATAACCCATCAATGACGGAGATCCTAGGTGGGCCTGTGGGGAGTTAATTTTTATTTCTTGGAAGAGTATTCAGTCTGTGGCCTTCAGGGAGGTTTATATTACTAGCAGAGGCAGGGGGCCGGGAAGAGGATGTTAGAGAGGGATATTTAAATCAGCATCATGAAGTTGTATCTGGAGATTTTATTTCAAATAGGCTATTCTGAAGATAACTACAAAGTTAAGTGGTTTTTCTTTTTGGCAAATGCCAATTCAAAAATAGGAAGAAAAGCTATGTTACCATGTTATTTAAAATATAGCTTTTCTCTTTATTCTAACATTTTCCACCTCTTTTTTCAGAACCAAAGGAACTCATTGCCAGCTACTGCACTGTACATAAGTAGAAAGGAAGCAAGAGGAGCTAAAGATCCTGGGAATGAGAAGATTCAATTATTGTTTAGATTCTAAACACCACCTGTGTGTCCTTGGATAAATTTAAACTTTTTCACCTGTAAAGTAGAGGGAGTTAGATTAAATTCTTTCTTTTTTTTAAAGATTTATTTATTTGAAAGAGTGACACAGAGAGAGGAGAGGTAGAGAAAGACAGACAGAGAGAGGGAGAGAGAGAGAGGTCTTCCATCTGCTGGTTCACTCCTCAATTGGCCGCAACAGCTGGAGGTGCGCCGATCTGAAGCCGGGAGCCAGGTGCTTCTTCTGGGTCTCCCACGTGGGTGCAGGGGCCCAAGGACTTGGGCCATCTTCTACTGCTTTCCCAGGCCATACAAGAGATGCTGGATTGGAAGTGGAGCAGCCACTGGAACTGGTGCCCGTATGGGATGCCGACGCTTCAGGCCAGGACATTAACCCACTGCACCACATTGCCAGCCCCAGATTAAATTATTTCTAACCTGCACTCCAGGTTTTTTCTCACTTTGGTTTTTAAAGATTTTATTTATTTACTTGAGAGGCAGAGTCACAGAGAGAGGGAGAGAGATCGATTTTCCATCCACTGGTTTACTCCCCAAGTGGCCACAATGGCCGGAACCAGGCTGATCCGAAGCCAGGAGCCAGGAGCTTCTTCTGGGTCTCGCACTTGCGTGCAGGGGAATCTTCTGCTTCTTTCCCAGGCCATAGTAGGGATCTGGATTGGAAGAGGAGCAGCCTGAACAAGAACTGGCGCCCATGTGGGATGCTGGTGCTGCAGGCAGAGGTTTAGTGCTGGCCCCAGTACTTAATCTTTAAATGTAAATCTTAATAGAGTAAATATTAAGATTATGGAGGCAAAGGATTCACATTTACTGGTATGTCCCTACAATTTGGCTTACCAGATTCTGTGGGTGGACTACCTAGGTATGTGAATGCTAAACATTTTAAAGTACTACTTTCATTAGAATGCTTAAAAGAATAAAACAAAAAGCCTTCAGCCATCCCAACAAATGGAGTGTCCTTCAGGGCCTTTAGAAAGAAAGCTAAGCCAGAGACCCTGGGAACGCACAGAATCCTCCCGTGGGCTCTGACTTACTGGATAAACAGGTTATTGTTAATAGTTGATCATTCAGAAGAACAGCTTGTAACCTCTGGCCATGCATGGAATGACAAGGCACATCTTCACATGCTTTACGGCTCCTTTTCCTTTTTCTGAGCCTTTATCCTTCTCTGAGCTTACATCTATAATTACTCTTTTAATTGCTCTTTTGGATTCTGTTTGGGTTGATTTATTATATTTATTGTGTATAACCATAGTTAGAATTCATGTTTTATAAAAGGTGAAAGAGTGTGATAATTTCTGATTCTGAAATAAACACTGTCCTTACTGACTTTAGGGAAATTGCTTTAGGGTCTTCGTCTCTGGAATGTATATATACATATATAAATATGTATATTTTTTTCTTTCTGTCTTGAAACAAGCAGCTCTTGGTTGCTACATTTTAAAAGTTTCATTTATTATTTGAAAGGCAGAGTGATAGAGAAAGGAAGGAGAGTGTGTGAGAGAGAGAGATCTTCCATCTACTGGATCACTCCCCTCAATTGGCTACAACAGCCAAGTCTGGGCCAGGCCAAAGCCAGGAGTCAGGAACTCCATCCTGGTCTCCCATGTGAGTGGCAGGGAGTCAAGCACTTGGGCCATCATCTACTGCTTTCCCAGGCACATTAGCAGGAAGCTGGATTGGAAGACTGGAGTAGCCAGGGCTCAGATCAGGCACTCCAGTATGGGATGTGGGAATCCCAAGCTGCAGTTTAACCTGCTGTGCCACAATGCCTACCCCAATAACAAATATTTAAAAAAATGAATGTGCCAAAACTGTATCAACTTTAAGACTATAAACAGTCACTATCTGGGGGCTTGCATTGTGGTATAGCAGGTTAAGGTGCCACCTGCAATGCCAACATCCTATATGGCCACCGGTTTTTGTCCCAGCTGCTCCATTTCCCATCCAGCTCCCTGTTAATAAACCTGTGAAAGCAGCAGAAGATGGCCCAAACACTGCCACCCACACGAAGACCTGGAACAATCTCCTGGCTCCTGGCTTTGGCCTGGCCCAGCCTTGGCCATTGCGGCCATTTGGGGAGTAAACTGTCAGACAGATCTTGCTCTCACTCTCTGTCTCTCTAGCTCTGAGTTTCAAACAAAAGTAAATGAATTAAAAAAAAATAGTATCTGAAAATACTTTCAGAAATGGTAGACATGTGATAAAAGGAAGCAAAGAGGTTTGGTTGCTACAAGAACAGCATTTTTATAGTTGATTCTCTCTAGTGCTTAAAAATATTCTAAAGCAACAAAGCCAGATTAAATCTGTGGAAGAATTACTACTCACTGGCAAAAACACCCTCTGTGGTCTAGAAGAAAATGCATTGACTCTATTTATTATTAATAAGTCAGGCCCCAAGTTTGCCTAATGGTAGGTTTATCAACCTTCCTGTCACAGCTAAATGATGAAATTTCATAATTGCATAAGATTAAGTACCTTTCTTTAATAAAATTTAAAATAAAAAAAATTCACTAGCGTGGCAGAGATAGATAGAGAGCGAGAGCTCTCCCATCCATTAATCTACTCCACAAATGAAAGCAACAGCCGAGGCTGGGGGGTGGCCAAAGCCAGGAGCAAGAACTCAATTCAGATCTTCCATGTGAGTGACAGCACCCCAGTTACCCGAGTCATCCCTGCTGTCTCCCAAGGTCTGTCTGAGTAGGAGGCTGGAGTCAGGAGTTGGAGCTTCAAACTCAGGCACTCTGGTTTGGGAACCAGGCATCTAAACTGGCAGTTTAACTGCTAGGACAAATGCTTGCCCTGAGATTTATCTGTTTATTTGAAAGACAAGGATGGGCTGGCATTGTGGTTCAGCAGGTTAAGCCACTGACTACAGCACAGACATCCCATATGGGTTCTGGTTCAAGTCCCAGCTACTCTACTTCTGATTCAGTTCCCTGCTAATGAACCTGGGAGAGCATCAGAAGATGGCCCAAGTATTTGTGCCCTTGCCACCCACACCTATGTGGGACACCTAGATGGAGTTCCAGGTTCCTGCTTTTGGCTTGGCCCAGCCCTGGCTATTGGTGGCCATTTCAGGAGTGAACCAGGGGAAGGAAGATCTCTCCCCCTCTCTTTCTACTGTAACTTTGCCTTTCAAATAAATAAATAAATAAATAAATCAAGAAAGAAAGAAAGGAAGGAAGGAAGGAAGGAAGGAAGGGCCAGCGCTGTGGCTCACTTGGTTAACCCTCTGCCTGTGGCACCAGCATCCCATATGGGTGCTGGGTTCTAGTCCCAGTTGCTCCTCTACCAGTCCAGCTCTCTGCTGTGGCCCGGGAGGGCAGTGGAGGATGGCCCAGGTGCTTGGGCCCTGCACCTGCGTGGGAAACCAGGAGGAAGCACCTGGTTCCTGGCTTCGGATCAGCGCAGCGCCGGCCGTGGCAGCCATTTGGGGAGTGAACCAACAGAAGGAAGACCTTTCTGTCTCTCTCTCTCACTGTCTATGACTCTACCTGTTAAATAAAAATTAAAAAAAAAAAAAAAGAGTAAAAGCAGGCAGAGGGGCAGAGAAAGAGGGAGAGACAGAAAGAGAGATCCTTCATCCCCTGGTTCACTCCCCAAATGACCCCAATGACTCGGGTTGATCAGAGGCTGAAGCCAGGAGCCAGGAGCTTCATCCAGGTCTCCTACATGGGTGGCAGAGGCCCAAGGACTAGGTCCATCTTCTGCTGCTTTCCCAGACACATTAGCAGGGAACTGGATCAGAAGAGGAGCAGGCAGACCTCAAACCACCACTACCATATATGGGATGCTGGTACTGCAAGCAGCAGCTTAACCTGCTGAGCTAGAATGCAGCCAGCGTCCCTCCCTTCTCTCCCATCCCCCGCTGTCGCAAGACTAAGTGCCTTTTTAAAGAATAAACTCTGAATTGGGGGAAAAAAACTATTGTCACTCTGACAGATTTTTTTTTAATTTTTTGACAGGCAGAGTGGACAGTGAAAGAGAGAGACAGAGAGAAAGGTCTTCCTTTGCCATTGGTTCACCCTCCAATGGCCGCCACGGCTGGCGCACCACACTGATCCAATGGCAGGAGCCAGGTGCTTCTCCTGGTCTCCCATGGGATGCAGGGCCCAAGCACTTGGGCCATTCTCCACTGCACTCCCGGGCCATAGCAGAGAGCTGGCCTGGAAGAGGGGCAACCGGGACAGAATCCGGTGCCCCAACCGGGACTAGAACCTGGTGTGCCGGCGCCACAAGGCGGAGGATTAGCCTAGTGAGCCGCGGCGCCGGCCACTCTGACAGATTTCTAAGTTGAGCCAACTCATTACTCCCAATGATATGGCAGGGAAAGGAACTCTATGTCTATATATGCCTACAATACTGAGAAGCTGGTGCTGATGGGTATTTTTCAAAGACAATGAAAAGTAGAGAAGACTTCTAGTCAACATTTTTCATTACATATCTTTCTTTTAGTGAAGGTAAAATCAAGGGTCTTGGACATTACCACTTTCTTATTTACCTTAAAATATACTGTGTACTCTGCACACATCCCCACTAGCTCTCTTATGAAACAGAAGAAATTTGCTTTGCTAACCTGATGGAAAGTTTCCTATAAGGACAATGCATAAATTAGATCACAAAATGTGTATTA
This sequence comes from Oryctolagus cuniculus, assembly GCF_964237555.1. Lineage (NCBI taxonomy): Eukaryota > Metazoa > Chordata > Mammalia > Lagomorpha > Leporidae > Oryctolagus > Oryctolagus cuniculus. The sequence goes on from NC_091438.1 coordinate 57,376,280, forward strand.
TGGTTCTATGATACTCTTAATATATAATTTCTGAATTCTATGGCTTTTGCATTCATAACTGTAGGTAAGTAAAAGTTATCTTGGGTTTTGTTCACTGCTTTGTTTCCTAAGATAAAATAGCTACCTGTAGTGATTTCAGACCAAGCATTGGGAACTAGCATGGACCTAAAAGGTCGACAGTTTCTTGGAATCAAAATAATAGAGGGAAAACACTGGAATTCAAGTTATTCTTGTTGGGAGGTGCAGAATAAGTTGTGGAATTTATTGCAGCAGAGATTCTTAAAGTTTTGCCAGGAAAATAAAGACAACCAGATAAAACTGGTTTTGCATTGAGCAACTCTATGTAAAATGTTTACAATGGAGCCTGGCACAGAGGATGCGCTGGCAAGTGCTTACTGCTATTTATCATCATTATTCTGACACCAACCACTTGAAATTACTCGGTAAATACCTATTAGCCACACACGCACATCTATACAGACCAATCTGTATGGTATCAAAAGAAGAAAACAGCCCTGTCAGTGAGAAATTTATAGTGATACATTTTGGAGAAGGGATAGAAAGCTAAATTATTAAAGACATCTAGCTGGAGCACTGCATCAAAAACTGAGGAAAGTTCATAGGTTAGTGTTTTCCAAATTAATTAAAAACAAATCACTAATATTTCATATAACAAATTATACAGTAATAATTCTTGTTTTTTTATTTTAATTTTTTAAAGGTTTTTAACAGGTTCAATATAGTTCATGATGCAATTCTAATATAATATTTCTTTTCTTCCTCCCTTCCCCTCCCTTTCTCCATTTCTCTCCTTCACATTTGAGATGACATTATTTTTTTTTTTTAAAGACTTTATTTATTTATTTGAAAGTCAGAGTTACACAGAGAGGAAAGGCAGAGAGAGAGAGAGGTCTTCCATCCGATAGTTCGCTCCCTAATTGGCCGCAATGGCCGGAGCTATGCTGATCCGAAGCCAGGAGCTTAGGTAATCTTCTACTGCTTTCCTAGGCCAGAGCAGAGAGCTGGATTGGAAGTGGAGCAGCTGGGACTCGAACCGGTGTCTAGATGGGATGCCAGCACTCCAGGCCAGGGCGTTAACCCCCTGAGCCATAGCACCGGCCCCATACATATCTTTTGTTTTCTTTTTAAGAACTATTTATTTATTTGAAATTCAGAGTTACAGAGAGAGGGAGAGTCAGAGAAAGAGAGATCTTCCATCTGCTGGTTCACTCCCTAAGTGGCTACAAAGGCCAGGGTGGAGCCAGGCCAAAGCCAGGAGCCAGGAACTTCTTCTGGGTCTCCAACATGGGTACAGGGGCCCAAGCATTTGGGCCATCCTCTGTTGCTTTCCCAGGCATAATAGCAGGGAGCTGGATTAGAAGTGGAGCAGCCAAGACTCCAAACAGCACCCATATGGGATGCTGACATTGCACTGCTATGCCACAACATGGGTCCCAAGGTAATGGATCTTTACATTATAGTCAAGGGCTTAATGCTCCTAAATCTTGTTCTTCAACATCTCTAGAGTCATAAAATTGAACCAATCTCCATGTACCTTTAAGATTGGTTTATTTAGGAGAGAGTGAGGACAAAATAGACCTTCCAAGTACTGGTTCACTCTCCAAATGCCCAAAACACACTGGCCTAAACCAGGTCAAGGAACACCTTCTGGGACTACTGTGTTGGTGGCAGGGACCCGAGTACCTGGATCATCATCTGCTGCCTCTTAGGATGGACATTAGCAGGAAACTGGATCAGAAGCATGGAGTGGTTGTGACACAAATCTGCCACTCTGATCTGGGATGTGGACATCCCAAGTGGTGGCTTAACCTGCTGGGCAACAAAGCCTGTCAACCCACATTTTTTCTGAATGCAAGACTCAAACTTAGGGTAGTCAGGCACTTGAGCGGAGGCCTATACTGTAGAGTTACCTCCTTTTGTTTTTTCCCTGGTGAAGACAGAATGTCAAGAGATGCCAGGAGAAAGACTGAATAGGCAGCTGCCTAGAGTCCTGGCTCAGTTTCTGAATGCCTTTATTTTTGAATAGCTTCCAATGTACAAAAGCAAGGGGTAAAAGGAGCTGCCTGACAGTTGTACTGGATAATAGAGAGGTGGAGAATGCTCTTTATTGAGTTAAAATTGTGTTGCAATCCCTTTGAAAATAACCAGAAACTTTTAAAAAAAGATTGATTTATTTATTTATTCGAAAGGCAGAGTTGGGGGGGGGAGATCTTCCATCCACTGGCTCACTCCCCAAATGGCTGTGATGGCCCAGGCTGGGCCAGGTCCAAGCCAGGAGCCAGGAGCTTCATTCAGGTTTCCCCATGAGTGCAGGGGCACAAGGACTTAGGCCATCTTCTGCTGCTTTTCCTGTGCATTAGCAGGGAGCTGGATCAAAATGGAGCGACCAGGACTCAAACCGGCCATGCTGGCACTGCAGGCAGTGACTTTCCCTGCTACTCCACAGCCCAGGCCCCAGAAGCAGAAATCTTGCAAAGAAAGTCCAAATTCTTAGTAGAAACTATTTTAAAAAGGTTAGCTTACCACATTGGGCAGGAAGTTATACCAAACACTAACACACAATGTATATTTCCTTCTAGTATACAAATAGACAAATCTATCCTTGGACCATTAACCCCCTTTTATAAAAAAAAAAAAAAAATTGATTTATTGGGGCCAGCACTGTGGCAAAGGGGGTAAAGCCTTCCCCTGCAACACCAGCATCCCATACGGATGCCAGTTTGAGTCCTGACTGTTCCACTCCCAATCCAGCTCCCTGCTAATGCACCTAGGAAAGCAGTGGAAGATGGCCCAAATGCATTGGCTCCTGTACTCATGTGGGAGACCAGGAATAAGCTCTTGGATCCTGGTTTTGGCTTGGCCCAGCCCTGGCCATTATGGTCATTTGAGGAGTGAACCAACAGATGAAAGATCTCTTTCTCTCTGCCTCTCCTCTCTAACTTTGCCAATAAATAAAATAAATATTTTTAAAATTATTTATTTCAAAGGCAGAGTACAGAAAGAAAGGGAGATAGATCTTCCATCCACTGGTTCACCCCCTAAATGGCTGCAATGGCCACAGCTGGGCCAAGCCAAAGCCAGGAGCTTTATCTGGGTCTCCCACATGGGTGCAGGAGCCCACACATTTGGGCATCTTCCGTTGCATTCCCAGGCACACAAGTAGGCAGCTGGATCGGAAATGGAGCAACTAGGACTTGAATTGGGACTCATATGGGCAGGCGGGAGCTTATCCCATTGCACCACAATGCTGGCCCCTAGCCCTTTCTGATCTACCTAAAAATGTACTGTCTTACTTGGCCCTGCCCTTTTTCTTCTAAGAAAAGGATAAATTTGCTTTGCTAATTTGAGGAAAAGCTTGCTTTTTAAAAAGTTTACTTAATTTATCTGAAAGGCACAGTAACAAGGGAGTTCTTCCATCCTTTCCTTCACTCTCAAAATGCCTGCAACTGCTGGGGCTAGGTAAGGCCAAAGTCAAGAGTCTGGAACACATTCTCAATCTCCCATTTGGGTGGCAGTGACAAAGTAGTTGAGCCATCACCTGCTGCTTCCCAAGGTCCTCATCAGCAGGTGGCTGGACTGGAAGCAGAGCCAGGACCTGAATTCAGGGACTGTGATATGGGATGTGGGTCTCCCAAGTGGCATCTTTTTTTTTTTTTAATATTTTATTTATTTATTTGAGTGTTAGAGTTACAGAGAGAGAGGTCTTCCATCTGCTGGTTCACTTCCCAAATGGCCACCTCAGCAGGAACTGAACTGAGCTGATCTGAATCCAGGAGCCAAGAGCTTTTTCTGGGTCTCCCATGTGGGTGCAGGGGCCCAAGGACTTGGGCCGTCTTCTATTGCTTTCCCAGGCCACAGCAGAGAGCTGGATCAGAAGAGGAGCAGCCAGGACTAGAACCAGCATGCTTATGGGATCCCAGCACGACAGGTGGAGGCTTAGCCCACCACACCACAGAGCCAGCCCCCCAAGTGGTATCTTAACCACTGCACTGATGCCTACTTCAAGGAAAAGTTTTCTATATGGACAATATATTAGATCACAAAATGTTTACATAGCTATGCAATATTCTTAATAGAACTTCTTAAGTCCATAGCTATTGTATTCTTAAAACTAGATGAGGGGTTGGTGTTGTAGTGCAGCAGGTTAAGCTGCCACCTGCGATACCAGCATCCCATATGGGCATCAGTTCAAGTCCCAGACACTCTACTTCCTATCCAGCTCCATGAAATGCACCTGAAAAAGCAGGGGAAGATGGCCCAAGTACATGAGTCCCTGCCACCCACACAGGAGACCAAGATGAAACTCCTGGCTTCAGCCTGGCTCATCCCTGGCCATTGTGGCCATTTGGGGAGTGAACCAGAAATGGAAGCTCTCTCTCTGTCTCCCTCTCTTTCTCCATGACTCTGCCATTCAAGTTAAAATCAATCAATCTTTGAAAAAAAAAAAAACAACTTGATGTTTGTAATGCCTGAACGTAATTTTTTATTTTCATTTTACTTGAAAGGCAGAGACGGAGGTCTTCCATCTGTTGGGTTTACTCCCCAAATGCCTGTATTAGCCAGGGGTAGGCCAGGTAAAGGCCAAGAGCCTGAAACTCAGTCTGGGTCTCCATGTGGGAGTCAAGGACCCAAGTACTTGAGCCATCATTGCTGCTCCAGAGTGTGCATTAGCAAGAAGCTAGAATCAGGGGTGGAACTGGAACCTGAACCCAGATGCTCCAGTATAAGATGCCGGTGTTCTAAATGGCTTCTTAACTGCCAGGTCAAATGTCTGCCCCTAATTTACTTATTTGAAAGGCAGAGTGACAGAGGGGGAGAGACAGAGAATCTTCCACCCACTGGTTCACTTCACAATTGGCTGCAATGACCAGGGCTAAACCAGGCTGAAGCTAGGAGCCAGGAACTTCATCTTGGTTTCCCACATGGGTGGCAGGACCCCGTGAATTTGGGCCATCTTCATCTGCCTTCCCAGGGGCAGTAGCAGGGAGCTGGATTGAATCAGCGCTCTGATGTGGGATGTCAGTGTCACAAGTAGTGGCTTAACCCACTGTACCACAATGCTGGCCCCCTAATGCCTGAATTTTAAAGCACAGTGATTGCATGTTATTGCCTGCAGTCCTTAATACTTCAGCAGGTCCACTAATAGCCTAGAGGAGTTCTTCCCATGGACTGGTGAGGCCTATGAATATGTAATATTCAAAAAAAATCAGGAAAAGAGATGTAGGTCTCCCAGAGGAGGTAGGGCAAGATAAAGAATTAAATTTGCAAGCCAATGCATCTTCTAAAATAATGAACCCCTGGGCAGGAAATAGGAAATGAAACATATTACACATAATTTGGATTTGGAGATGGTCCTCCCAGCATTTTATCAGAGGGCAAACAATAATTAGGTAGAAAGAAAGTCTTATTAATTCACGTTAATTAGCAGAAAAGCTAAATTCAATTAAGCAGAACTTTGTGTTATACAATAGAATTACTCAGACTGTTCCCTTGTTAATCTACCTGCCTCTCCTTCATTTCCATGTTATTGTGCACAAAACTCACCAGTTAAAGGAAAGACGGACTCTATGAAAAGGCTATATGTACCAAGGCTGGAGGCTCAGGGCTGGAACTATGAAGCAGCCCTGCATTTTCCTGCCTCTTAACATCCTCTTCATCTCCATCCTTTCCTGAGATGTCAGGGTTTTGAATCAAATAAATTAATTAAAATGGACTAGCAAGAACACAGGCTATGAGTTAAGTAGGCTCTCATAAGTTAAAAATTATCTGAAAGCATTACAAAGGATTAACAGCTTGGTAACACACCTCTAAGTGGATCATTTTAGTTTCTTCTTGGAAGATATGGTGGCAATGACTAGGACATCTCCCAATAACTCTTGGAGCCCACACCTTCCTTATTTCATTGGATTCTGTAAGTGGTCTTCATAAGTCATAGGAGCCTGAAGTATATATTCTCATGACATGGTTAGAACATACTTGGGCTGTATTTTTTTTTTTGTTGTTTCTTAAAAGATTTTTTTTTTATTATTATTTCAAAGGTAGAGAGAGAGGGAGAGACAGAGAATAAGAGAGAGATCTTCACTTTCCAAATGTCTATAAGGGATGGGCTGGGCCAGGGAGAAACTAGGAGCCAGGAATTGCATCTGGGTCTCCCATGTGGGCAGAAGGGATCCAAGCACTTGGGTCATCCTCTGCTGCTTTCCCAGACACATTAGCAGGGAGCTGGATAGGAAGCAGAGCAGCTGGGACTCCAACGGGATGCTGGCATCATAGGCAACAGTTCAACCCAGTGTATCACAACACTGGCCACTTGGGCTGTGTTTCGTGGGTGATGTGGTCTCCTCTGGGTTGATCAAATGAATGACTACTGAAACAGAGGCGATACACAACTAAGTTTCCCAGGCTAATTTTTGAATTGGCAATAAGATGAAAAATATAAACCTGTCTGGGCGTCCATGAGCATGAGGTGAAGGCTGCATCTAGTTCTCTACTTGGATGACCACACTAGCGTGTAATGTCCATTTGTAATTTACGGTTTTGTGTAGCTCAATGACCTTTTGTGTGGCATGTAACTCTCCACATTCTGGCTCCTACTGCAGCGATGGCAAAAGTACATGCGAAAAAGTCCTATGTGCATGGGGAATGAGGGAGTGGTGAAAGCAGTGGCTGCAGTAGAACCTTATGGTTTGTTTACTGAGTTACCATACTTTTGACTTTGGGGTAACTGACTAGACCAGTTGTCTTAGGGATAGATAGTACAGAACAAAGGGCATTCTTCTACTATAAAATTTCCATTTATTTCTTGCTACTAAATTAGAGGTGGTAGACAGTGATGGTATATTATGCACATCTTGACGATTTTAGACAGTGCTCTGCCAAAGCAGGATACAAAGAAAGCTGCCAGTGTGAAATCATGAATTCTAAGACACGAGAGAGAAAATAACTTGCCCATTTGGCTGTGGAGTCTGGGGCTGAAGGCTATCTATATTTACTGCGAAATGTGAAGTGGGTCATTTCAGTCACTGAGGTCATGGTGACCAAAACTGAACCAGGGGCCAAAGACGGGAAAATTGTGAAGTTGTAAGGAAATCTACCAGCTCACCTAAGCTTGAATCCAAATCTGTGAAAGGTGACAACAGAATAATCTCCATACAGGGAAGGCACTGCCAAATCTTGCTATTATGACCCTTAGTCTGAGATTAAACCTTTCCTTGGGGATCTTTCATATACCACCACCAGCACCACAAGGACTTTTTGCCTATTTGTTAAATACTGCAGCAGAGACCATGCTACAGCAGACAGATCTGTTGCATAAAACAAAAGCCCTCAGTCTGAAACCAGGAGTTGAGACACAAGTGACAAAGCATTGGTCTACTTAGCTGTGGAATCTGGGGCTGAGGGCTGCCTACTGCAAAAGGTAAACTGGGTCATTTAAGTTACTCCACCTGCCTACTCACTCCTCATTTTTTAACCCCCATACAATCTTATATGAATGAAAGCTATAATTAGGGGTTCTGTGAACTGTTTTCCTTTGAATTATGGAATAACATGATGTAGAGATATCGAGCAAACTTGGACTACAGTTAGTGTTGTAGGGGGAAGAACTTCATGCATTACCTTCGAGATGCTGGGATCTGGATATCTAGAAGGGTATAGACTCCCCCTACACTGTTCATCACTCATGATCCTAATACTGGGCTGATTGACTCCTAATCTTTGAAAGCTTTTCAGTTTGGATCCTTGACTTAGATTACATTTCAAAGTTCAGGGATAACTGGAGTAATGCAAAGACTTAGAAAACATGTTTTCTTTCATTTTGGGGGCTCTAGGAGTAGGCAGTTGTGTGTCAGAGGCCATTTCCCCATACCAGTGAGAAGGGCTCTCAAAAATTTCTTACTACTCTAAGTTCAGACCCTAAAACAGTGTATCCGGAAGTGCCACCTCTCAGATGTTCCAAGTTCCTCTGGGTTAGAATTCTCTTCTTTGCATGACTGGTGAGAATACTATCTACCTTATTTAGGGAAACCTTTATATCCTACCCATAGGAGTATGACCACAAATATAATCACATCACAGTGCAAAAGCAGGCATAACATCTGAACCCACAATTTGTGTAAAACTTAAGGTGGGGTGGCTTCCATTGATCAATGCACACAAGTAGGTTTGGCAGCTCCTTGACCTCACCTGGGCACAGATGTCACAGGTACCATGGTACAGGGCTTCATGGCAGAGTTGGGGCTCTCAGAGGTCACTATAAACTGAAATCTGTGCTTTCTTTAAGCCTCATATTGTTCACCAGTATCTAGGTCCAAGAATAATACCCAAATCCAACTCTCCAGGCAGCTAGATCCATAAACATGGCCATTATGATCAAAGAGGCTTCCCTCAGGGCATGCACACACCCCCACCGGTCACATCGGGCTTGATACAGTTGCTCAGGAATTCTACTGTCTGCTGCTGTTGTTCTTGGGTGATGGCCATAAATTCCAAGTTCTTACAATGAAAGATCTCACAGTACTGAACATAAGCACCAGGATACCCAGAGCTTGCTGGAATATACGTACCTTAAAATTCGGCTGCTGGAAAAAAGTATATCCCAATATTTCTGCCCTCAACTTAGATACCCATGACTTACAACTACCCCAAATTCAGATAAGCGGTGGGTGGTACCCTGCAGTGCACCTTCTAGTTGCAAAGGAAGCTTTCACGTCCAACAGCTTTCATAATAGTTATTTAGCTCTACCAAGGTTAAAAGAATCCTAAATCAGGCATTTTAAAGTCAAGATAGGCCGGCGCCACGGCTCACTAGGCTAATCCTCCGCCTTGCGGCGCCGGCACACCGGGTTCTAGTCCCGGTTGGGGCACCAGATTCTGTCCCGGTTGCCCCTCTTCCAGGCCAGCTCTCTGCTGTGGCCAGGGAGTGCAGTGGAGGATGGCCCAAGTGCTTGGGCCCTGCACCCCATGGGAGACCAGGAGAAGCACCTGGCTCCTGCCATTGGATCAGCGTGGTGCGCTGGCCGCGGCGGCCATTGGAGGGTGAACCAACGGCAAAGGAAGACCTTTCTCCCTGTCTCTCTCACTGTCCACTCTGCCTCTCAAAAAATTTTAAAAAAAAGTCAAGATAGTGTCAAACTCTACGCAGGAGTCTCCTATGATGCTAACAGTTACATATGAAGGGCTGGCATTGTGGCACATGGGGTTAAAGCCCCAGCCTGCAGCGCCGGCATCCCATATGGGCGCAGTTTGTCCTGGCTGCTTCTCTTCCAATCCTCTCTGCTGTGGCCTGGGAAAGCAGTAGAAGATGGCCCAATTCCTCGGGCCCCTGCACTTGCCTGGGAGACTTGGATCAGCTAAGCTCTGCCCGTTTTGGTCATTTGGGGAGTGAACTAGCAGAATGGAAGACTTCTCCCTCTCTCTCTCTGGCTCTACCTCTCTGTAACTCTTTCAAATAAATAATTCTTTAAAAAAAAGTTACAAATGAAATTTTTTACCCATATTTTGGTGACAAAATGACTATTTCCTGTTGACTCCAGACAATCTGGTTATGTGATCTTGGGAAAGCCATTTAACCTTCCTGTATCTGTATCTGACTGTAGAATGAAGATTTTAATAGTATAGCGCTTTTGTGAGGAGTTAATGAGTTAATACATGTGCTCAGAGCAATGCCAGGCAAATAGCTGTCATCAGTTTAGTTTACCCCTCATTCCGTCTGCCTAAAATACTTCACTAAAATCAGGAAGGGAGGCAAAAGGATGCTCAGGGTTTGAACTTTAGAAAAAAACAGGTCTGGTAAAAATATAGGGTTATGTACAGAATGTTTACTAGGGAAGATCCCAAGCATAGATGCTGTAGGTTACATAGAGCTTGGACCCAAACTATCTAGTGCTGGCAAAGACAAAGAGCAGGAGATGAGTCCTATCATACTACAGAATGGATGCATGGGGATTAGACTGCCACAGATAACAAGGGCCTCAGGTAATGTGGCTGAAAACAAATTGGATTGGAAGATAAATAGGTCAAAAAGGAATAGACTCAGCTCTTATTTTGCATGTGAATTGTTTTTGCCACCTTTAAAGTCTTCAACATTACTATCAGTTTCTGCTTTTTCTGTTAAGGCTTCTAAAAAAAACCTTTTTGTGCTTTTTAATCTAACTTTTTAAACTAGCCTTAACACAATGTAGGGGCTGACATCCCGTATCAGAGTGCCAGTTCAAGCCCTGGCTGCTCCACTTCTGATCCAGTTCCCTGATACTGTGACTGGGAAGGTAGATGATTGCTCAAGTTCTTGGGCCCCCCACCCACACGGGAGACCTGGATGGGGTTCCAGGCTCCTGGCTTTAGCCTGGACCAACCCTGGCCATGGTGGCCAGCAGATGGAAGATCTTCTGTCTCTCCCTCTTTATCACTCTGCCTTTCAAAATAAATAAAGCAAATCTTAAATACAATGTAAATGATCTTTCCATACTACCAAGCCATTGCAAATACTAAACAATGTAGAAAGCAGTATTTGTAACGATCCCTTAAATAATGATTTGTAAGTATACTTCAAATAGTAGAAAATGTGGTGCAAATGTTTTGAAATCATACATTCACAGGGTCTTCAAAAAGTTTACAGGAAATGCCTATTATGAAGAAACCTCATGGATTCCAAAATTTCTGTGCAGTAATATAAACTTACCTTTTAATTCCATTTTAAAGTACACATATGTGCACAAAAAATTCCTCAAAGACCCAAAAAAGTAATAGAGGAAATCCTTGGCCACTAAAATGACTGGAAACACACACACACACACACACACACACAGAAGTGGCAATAATTTTTGACTAACTTGTTATATTGAAATTTTTATTGCAAGCAATTTGTTTTCTACCAAACTATTTTGACCAAATTATCTCATGCCAGCAGGGAGCCTGAGAAGCAACTGATTAGGATGCCAAACTGGTACAGACTGGTGAGGTAAACGAAGGGTCAAAACAAGGCAAGAGCTGGGGCGTGACAGGGAGTCACTTAGAGTGCATCTTACCCATATTCAGTTAATTCTTTATAAAATGGCAAGTTCATTTTAGATCCAGACTCAGACCTTGGGACGCAGCAGGACTACACTTGACATACAACATGAAATTAGCAAACTTTTCATACCTGGTTTTAAAAAGTGTATTTTTTTTGTTTCCTATATTCCCTATGAACTGATTATGACTGGGTTATTGTTCTTTACTGACCAAATACTGTTTAAAAAGAATCCTGCCCTGTATTGCTTATTGTTAGTGATGCGGGGATACCAGCACCTTCCTATTTCCTCACAGCAAAATAATGGAATAATTGAGAAAATGTACGTAGGTGAATTCCAGACAAAACACACTGCAATTTTATTTGTGTCCTTTTCCAGATAAAGCAACTGAGTAACCTACTCAGATTCAAGGGTACCTATACTGTTAAAATACTCAAATTCTACATTTGCATTTCTGATCTCATCACTAATTTCTGAAGTTACAATTCTTACCTTGAAATCTCCACTTAAAAACAGTACAATACAGAATCTCCTTGACATGGATTACCAGAGCATCATCCAGTCTATTAACCCTTACAAAACAAGTATGAATCCTGGGGTCCTGAGAACTCTGTTATAAAGCTAAGAGCCACTAGAGAGCATCATGGCTTCTCTGGATTAGGGACCTTGGAATACAGGGATTTGGTTCTTCTGATTATGACAGTCATTAGATGGGTGGCCTTAAAAAAGTCTTTTGGCTTCTCTGGACTTTAATTTCTACTTCTGTAAAATGTGAGAAGTGTGCTAGATGACCTCCAATCTCCTTCCAGCTCTAAATTTCTGATCCTACACTTGCTAATTTATTTCTTCAGTGTCTCATAGCTTAAACCAGGGAGAAAAATCTATCAGAAGAGCAAAAAATTTTTAAAAATATTTATTTATTTGAAAAGCAGAGTTATAGAGGGGGAGAGAGAGAGACAGATCTTCCAACTGCTGGTTCACTCCCCAAATGGTCACAACGGCTGGGGTTAGCCAGACCCAAGCCAAGTCTGGAATCACATCTGGGTCTCCCACATGCGTGGCAGGGGCCCAAGCACTTGAGCCATCTTCTGTTGCCTTCCCAGGTACGCTAGCAGGGAGCCAGAAGTGGTGCGTCTGGGACTCAAACTCGTGTTCACGTGGGATGCTGGCATTGCAGGTGGTAGCTTAACCTACTATGCCCCAACAGCAGCTCCAAGAGCAAGAATTTTAGCCGTACTATTTCATTATTTTTCTGTGCTCACCCATTGTTTGTATTTTTCCAGCAAAGAAACTTGGGTGTTGCTTTTGACTTCCCCTCTTATGTACTTTATAGACAAATTATAATATTAATCCATAAACACGTGTAGAGCACTTTCTAAGCTTTTCCCATTACTGTCACAAATACTATCTCACTTGATCAGATCATCAGAACAGTTCAGTCTTGTGTGTTATCTTCAATTTACCTGGTGAGGAAACTGAAATTCTGAAAAGTTCAGTGATTTAACTGCCCAGACTAACAGAGATAAGTTATGGGACCACATCTTCTGATTCCAAAGCTGTCTTTTCTTTTTCTTTATATTTATTTCTTTGAAAGAGACCGAGATCTCACATCCCCTGGTTCACCCTCCCCGGCCCTCCTTCCCCACAATAACCACAACAGCCTGGGCTAGGCCAGGCTGAAGCCAGGAATTCCCAACAGATCTCCTGTGTGAGAGGCAGGAACCCAAGTACTTGGGCCATCTGCTGCTGCCTTTCAAGTAGCTGGGTCAGAAGCACGGAGTGGCCGGGACTCGACTCAGGCACTCTAACAGCGGATGTGAGCATTACAAGCACCACAACACCTACCCCAGACCCAGGTTTTACAGGGCCTGGGATTTGGTGGCTATTTTCATGAAAAAGAATACAAAATTACATTACAACACAAAGTATGATTCTGGTGACCACCCTTTCAAATTCAGTTTCACTGAACACTGGTTTCTCAGATTTAGTACTTACTATATGCCACACACTGAAATAAACGCTAGTTTTATCACCATAATAACTCGCTGACGCAAGTATTATCCCTGCTTTATGGAGTGGAGAATGAGGTTCAGAGACAGAAAATAACTTGCCTAAGGACACGGTGCCATTTAGTGCCAACTATTAATGCTGGCACTCAAGAGATCTGGCTTCCAAGTCCATCTTGTGAATCTGCCTCACTATGCTGCTCAAAAAGCCTTCTTCTGAGGTTTTCTAGGAATCATCTTACACCCCCAGTTCCCAGTGCCATCCCATACAGCAGACCCTTGTAAACTCACACTTGAACCAGAGTCTCCTATTCCGGCTCTCCAGGTCTCCACCATCAACCTGAAGGCTGCTGCCACTCAACAGCAGTAAAGTGTGGCTGATCTAAGTCCTGGCTGTCCCAGCAACCTGCTGTGATCATCTCTCTCTGCATTCAACAAATATTAAAGCACACCTTGGCCACAGATTCCGTGCTGTCTTCTAACATGTTTAATGTTACTGGAAACTTCATTTTGTATGAAACAGGCACAGTGGTTGAGGGGAAAGCACATGGGACCTCTTAGGAGCTGATCTTCCTCAATCCCAGGTTCTTCATTTGCAAAACGAAACTGCAGGGCCCACCTCACAGGGTTGTTGCCAGAACTGGGAGGAAAGGCCGGCGCAGCAGCTCACTAGGCTAATCCTCCACCTGCGGTGCCGGCACCACGGGTTCTAGCCCCGGTTGGGGCACCGGATTCTGTCTCAGTTGCTCCTCTTCCAGTCCAGCTCTCTGCTGTGGCCCGGGAGGGCAGTGGAGGATGGCCTAGGTCCTTGGGCCCTGCACCCGCATGGGAGACCAGGAGGAAGCACCTGGCTCCTGGCTTCGGATCGGTGCAGCGCCGGCTGTAGCGGCCTTTAGGGGAGTGAACCAATGGAAGAAAGACCTTTCTCTCTCTCTCACTGTCCACCCTGGCAAAAAATAAAAATAAAAAGTTAAAAAAAAAAAACTGGGAGGAAAAGCAGAGTCTTGGCAGGCAGCAAGTGCTCAACAGTTGATCTGCGCCTGACTCAGTCTCCCCAGGGCCCATGCAAGTTCTCTGAAGGCAAGGCCCTTAACTCAGACTTTCTGGGTATTTCTCAAGCCTCAGAGCTGCTGATTCTTTAATGTGATCACTTCAACATACACTGGTAACTGGGGCTCTTACGACAGAATCAGGCTATGGACTCAGGCTTCAGATGTCGGCCACTTACTACCTGTGTGACCTCTGGAAAATTACTTACCCTCTCTGAGCCTCAGGCCTCTTATTTACAAAGTCTCCACAGCAGTAAGATCATTCAGGCTCAGCACGCCACTTTTCTTCCCTGTCGCAAACATCCGGGGTCTGCAGAAACAAGGTCTCTACCTTCTCCTGGCCGTCTCTCCACCTCTTACCTGCTCTTCTCTCCGGAATTGTCCTTGATACCTACCATTTGGCCAGGGCCTCGGGCCAGGCTCTGGAAAGTTCCACAAATTCTCCCATCAGAACCACCTCAGGAACCTACCAAGTCGGCTTCACTACCGCTGCCATTTGAGGAGAAAACAGGCCCAGGGGCTTTGCTTACTTCTCCGAGGCCACAGCCTCGCCCTTATCCGGGAGCTTCCCGGGTCCCTGCCGCACCCGCGTCCCTTCAAACGCTGCCCAGCCCCTCGGCTTCCAGTCGCCTCCCAGCGTCTCGGGGCCAGGCCCCCAGGCGGCTCTTCCTTTCTCTTTGGCAGACACTGAAAGGTGACAACGGCATCCGTGTCCCGGACACGAGGTGGCAGCGAGGTCTTCTGATTGGGCCCGAGCGCCTTGGGCGGCTGAGGCGGCGGCGGCCGAGTTCGCGCCACACAGCCGGGGGACACAGCGCGCGGGTCTCGCCGTGCTGCCGGTCACGTGGCGGGGAGGGGGCGCCGGCGCGCGCGGCCGAGCAGGCGGGCGGGAGCGCGCGGCCGCGCGCGTGTGGTGGCGCGAGCCGCAGTGCGTGTGTATGTATGGCGGGGAGGGGGCGGCGGCCGGGCGGCCGGCTCCGCCCCCTGTGCGCATGCTCCGGCCCCGGCGGGTTATAAGGCGGCCGCTCCGGCCCCGCCAGACAAAGTGGTGAGGTGCTACGTGACTCCCGGCCGCGTGGGTGCTCGGAGCGCCGAGCCAGCGAGGCGCGGACGAAGGACGCGCGCTGGAAGCCGGGCCCGCAGAACTCCGGCCCGCCGCGCCGCCTCACGCACACTTGGGAGTCTCGAGCCGCGCGCATAACGGTTAGTGGGTCGCGGCTGGCGGTGCTCGGGGCGGACGCTGCGCTGCTCTGGCTGCTCTGGCTGCTCTGGCTGCCCTGGCGCGGTCCGAGGGGACCCCCGAGGTAGTGGAGCCCTTGGCTGTGCTGGGGAATGGATGCGGCGGGACCGAGGGCATCGTGGCCGCGGGTTTCCGCGTGGTCCCGGAGCGCAGCGTTGATGAAGGAGGGGACCTTGAGGCGCTGGGGACATCTCTGCAGCCGAGCCGCTGGCTTCGTAGTCAGGTGTCGGCCACCAGCCTGGCCGAGGAGTTGGGTCGTGGTGCCAGGTGACCTTGGGGAAGTCGCTTCCCCTCGGATCTTCTGGAGCAGCGCCTCTAGGCTCCTGGAGAGATGCTTTGGTCCGGAAAAGGGACGCCGGGGCCGATTCACGTGGTGCGTCGGGACTCCGGGGCGCCTCCTGCTAGCTGGGAAGGCGCTCGGGCGGGAGTTCCTCTGGAGTCGTGGCATGCCCGCCCCAACCTCCCTGGCCTGCCCTCCGTGTCCCACCTGGTGAGTGGCGGGCGGGGCGCGCGGGACTGCCTCCCCGCCGCCCGGGCGTGCGCGCCTGCCGGGTTTCAGTGGACCTGGCGGAGGGGATGGGCAGCCGGGAGGCTGCGGGAGCCGGTGGGCGCTGCCGGGGTCTTTGTCGTTCAACCTGTGGCCGCCCGCGTGGGCCGCACGGCGCCCTGGGCCCAGGGCCTCAGGCGGCCCTGCTGAGTGGAGTCGGAGGATGGCGTGGCGCCGGCTCAGAGGCACGCTTTGTGTCCCAAGAACATCCTCGTTTCCACGTGCGTTTTCATTTCGTTTCATTGACGTGACATATTTGGTGCGACAGGCAGTTGCTAAATCGAGTGTGCCACTCATCGAAACCAGGAAACAAACGTGTTACTACTTTAGGCTTTCCCTGGGTTTCCAGTGGCTGATTACAAGCCCGGCGGCTGACTGATAATAGTAAAATGTGTTGGTTCAGGCTACTTTATTTACCGTCAGAAGGTCTGGGAAAAAAATTTTTTCCAAAATTACTCCGATTTCGACATTGTGTGAGTCGGTGCCTTGATAAGAGTGTGAGATTAGTGACTCCTGGAATTCCGTGATGGGCTGAACTGCGAGTTGTGTGAGTTTGGAAGAATGTGAGTAGGAATTAAGCCGTAAACCAACACTTAGACCTCAGCTACCAGCCCGTGAGATCAAGCAGAGCTGCCGTATCTTCAGTTTTGTAGCTTGGTGTTAAACAGTATGTATACATGCAAGCTTTATACTACTTTGCCTTCAGATTGCCATAGAAATGATCAAGAATTCAAGACATTCAGCCCTTCAAGTCGGTAATGGGGAAGATTTCTAAATATACAGAAGTAGACTATCCCTGAGTAATTCATTCTGGGTTTAAATAGATGCTGTTGTTTTATTAGATTGCAGTGACCCCTGTTAAATATGGAAGTTAATGTTCTGAGCAGCAGTTTGTGAGGGTTTTACAGCTGAATAGGTTTAAAGATTTAGTTGTAAGCTTAACATAAGAGGCTGTAATGTCCCTAAACAGATTGAGAGGGAAAAAAATCATGCCACCCTAGGATGAGACCATCTGATTGGTGTTCTGTTTTTTTGTCTTTTGCATACTAAGGAATATAATATTAGTTCTGAGATGGAGCTTAAAGACTGGCTCTTCAGCTTCTCTGATTTTTACTTATAATGCAACTGAGGCTGGAGAGGGTAGTGACTTAACACCTTAGGTCTGAAAACTCGCTAGTGATTGGTGGGAATTGTGTGTGTATTCTGGCTTCCATTTTTGTCAGATTGTCACACCTGAATTTTCTCTAAAGTTGTTCATTGTATGCACAAAATTATCTCGGACCGAAAACAGATTTTGAGGTTAATAACTGTTCCTAACACCTGTGCCCTTCGCTCCCATGATGTTTTCAGTTCACTTCATAATATGCATTCCTATGCAGGATTCAGATCCCAGGACAAATGCCCACATGGCTGGCTGTTTCTGTTGCTGATGAGGTCTAGGCAGACGCAACTTGGTTAAGAGGGAAAGAGTCTGGAAAGCTGTGAATGTTATACACTCAGCAATTTATTGGCTGCTGGGCACTATGAAAGGCAGGGTTCCACAGGGAACAAATTCCAGCACTTGTCCTCGTGGAGTTTATAGTCTTAACTGGAGAATAGCTAAATATATAATTCCCACACTCAGTACCAGTACTTCTTATAAACAAGTATTGAGAATTATGATGGCGGGGGCAAGTGTAGGTTCCTACGGGAATGAATGCTGTCGTGTGTAGGTGTGAGAAGAGCCCAACTTAGAAGCAATCTGGGTAGGTCTCTGAGGAAATGCTGCTTGACCTGAGGCTTGAAGGATGACTGGGAGCTAGCTAGGCAGTAGAAAGAGCGTTCAGGACATGGGTGTTGGAGCTGCAGTCAGAGTACAAGGTGCAGTGCAAGACCTGTGAGAATGTCCCCAAAGCTAAAGCAGAGAGAATGGGAAGAGATTCAGATCATGGAGGACATTATAAGTCACTTTAGGAATCCAGAAGGAGTCTAGGTGGAAGGCTTAAAGGAACGCTGTTGTCTTGAAGGCGGGATGGAAAGCAGTTTGAGGATTTTTAACTGGAGCTGGAGATAGCCTGATCAGATTTTGCATTTTAGGATCATCATTCTGTATACAGTGTGGAAAATTGGTTCAAGGAGGCGGTTGGAGTGAGATGAGACCGCAGTGATAGACAAAGTAGACAAGGGGGACGGAAGAGAAGGAGAAACAGGATTTGATGTTCGACCAGATGGGGAAGCCAAAGGGCTGAAGGGTATCAACCAGCTTCCTAGTTTGAGCAAGTGTTTGCTAATTAGGTGGTGCTTGCCTCCATTTAACCAGTGGGGACACCAAGAGGCTGTGTGATTAAACAGGCTGCTCAGCTTGTAAAGCTTGGAGATAAAATTCACAGCCATTTCTGCCCTGTTTTTCTTGGTGACACTGAAAGTGTGTTTTTTAATTTTTTTCAGTTCTAAACAATTTAACAAGGAAAATTCCAAAACACAGTTGAGCTACTGTTTTATCTTTACTGCTACCTATTTTACTCAGCCTCTACTGGATTATTGTAATGCTGGCACTGCAGGCAGCGGCCTTACCCCCTTTGCCACAGCGCAGCCTGCAGTGCCGCCATCCCGTATGGGCACCGGTTTGGGTCCAGCTGTTCCTCTTCCAATCCAGTGCTCTGCTGTGGCCTGGGAAAGCAGTTGAAGGTAGCCCAAACCCTTGGGCCCCTGCACCCTTGTTGGGAGACTCAGAAGAAGCTCCTGGCTTCTGGCCATTGCAGCCATTTGGGGAGTGAACCAGAGGATGGAAGATATCTCTCTTCCTCTGCCTTTGTCTTTCTGTAATTCTGCCTTTCAAATAAATAAATGAATCTTAAAAAAAAAAAAGGTACAACTCTTAAGTCATAATTACAGCTGCTGTTATCTTACCTTAAAATTAACATCACCAAATATCCAGTCAGTATTTAAATTTTTCTAATTTTTTTTTAATAATTGGTTGGTTTCACTTGGGATCTAAAGACATATTACATTTGAATAGTATGTATCTTCAGTCTTTCAATCTATAGATTCTTCCTGTCCCCTTTCTCTTAACTTTCCTTGTAATTTATTTGTTGAGAGAACCAGGTCATTTTTCCTAGTTTCCTTCATTCTGGATTTTGATGGATGTATCTCTCTGGTGTTCTGTCTTTCTGTCTTGATTTTATTTATTTGAGAGGTGGAAATACAGAGGGAGAAAGAGAGAAAGGTCGTCCATCTGCTGGTTCACTGCCCAATGGCCACAGTGTCCAGAGCCTCCTCCTGGTCTCCCACGTGGGTACAGCGGCCCAAGGACTTGGGCCATCCTCTGTTGCTTTCCCAGCAGAGAGCTGGATCAGAAGAGGAGCAGCTGGGACTAGAACCTGTGGCTGTATGGGATGCTGCAGGAGGGTTAACCCGCTGCACCACGGCACCATCCCTCCTCTGGTGTGGTTTTAACATGTCCATCTATCCTTTGTATTTCCTAATTAAATTAGGTGGCTAGATTGGGGACTTTCTGACAGCTCAGATGGGTTCAGGTTTGATTTCTAGGTGGAGGACTGGGAAGAGAGGACAAGTCTAATTCCAAGGTAGTGGTCTGTACTTGTATCTGGCAGCATCTGATGTTTAGTTGTCCATTCTGCTGTAATAACAGCCTGTTTCCTTAATTCAGTAGTGGTTTGCAAATAGCGGTAATTTGTACCTTTAATTCCACCATTCCTTCTTAATTTATTTACTAGAATGCCTCTGTACAAAGAAGCACAGTTTGAATAGGAATGGCAAATCAGAGTTTGTGTGTTTTAATTCAATAATGGGCTACAACTAGTCCTTGCTTTTTTGCAGAAATGTATTTAAATGTATCAAGTTACTTAAACAAAAAAATGTTTTGTTTTTTTTTAGCACTTGATGTTAGCTTTTCAAGTGGACCTTAGTATTTGGAATATTTAAATATTCTGTTCTTAAATTGATGGGCTTCCTCTTGGTCTTTGTTGCCCCTTTGTTGGAGAGCTTATCTGTTCCTACAGCTTTCTGAGGAACACTTGGTAGACTTGCTACGAAGTCTGAATCTAGCTGTAATCAGATTCCAGATTTTAGGTTCCTTGAGGACAGGGGTTGCCTACTCTTAAGATGATTTGCTATTCTGGTCATCTCCTGGACGTTTCATACTTAATTTGGTGCTTAAAGCTCACCATCTTTGTTCTCAACTTCCCTTCATCACCCAGACCTGGTCTAATAACTACCATTCTTCCAGGTAACCAGGCTTAAATTCTGAGTCCTGTTAGTAGCTCCCCTGGTGGGCCCCTTGCCCTGCTGGCTGCAGTTAGGTGCTAATTCCTTTCCCCCTTTGTTGTCTCTTGCATTCCATCCCCCACCCCCACTGCTTTTTCTTTTGTATTGTGGTTACCTAGCTTCCGCAGCAGCCACGACGCGTGCAAGCAGCTTACCTTATACCTTCCAGCACTGTCACACCACCCCTTCTCCAGTCTGCCCTACCATGTGCTGCCATTTCCTGGTGATGTCATAGCTGTAATCAGAAATATCACAGGGCTCTCCAGGGCCAACCAAAATAAGTATCTGTCTTTATAGAAGTAAGTCTTCTACAGTGTATTGCTCTGAGTTACCATTTTGAGTTCAAATGTTACTCTTTCTTGAGATTGCTCTGACAAACGGACATTTTCTTCCCTATATATATATATTTTTTTTTTCTTTTGGGGCAGTAGGTCATAGGAGATTTCATAATGACTCTGGCAGAGCGACTAAAGTAGGTGACGGGTTTGAGCCCTAGTACCCTTAAGAAAAGGGATTAAAACAGTGAACAGCCTCCTTAGGATTAGGGTCTTCCAGGATCCCAGTACCCACAATGACAGGATGGATTCACAACCACCACAACTGTGAGACCAGCAGTGACTATTTATATTGCAGTAGGATCCAGTCTGTTTGTTGTCCACACTACCCTAATGCTAGTCACAAGAACTCATAATATTATTGAATCTGATGTGATTACAGAAACAGCCTTCATACAAGGGAGAAATTCCTCAAATAGTGCTGGTATTGTGAACTGCATATTTGATCGTTGGTCGAAAGATGCCTTCTGCGATTTGCTCTTCCTGTAAATCCTCTCAAGACTTGAATGAATACCGAGGACACTGCCCTGCTGTGTTAGACTGCTTTGGAGAGTAGCAGTGACTATAAGTTGCCTTTATTGGGTTTTGAGTTTTTACTTTTAACTTTTTCTTCTGTTTCTCCTATCAGAGGCTTTTAACTTGGGGGTCTGCAGGTTGACCCCCAAAGTGCATGGAATTCAGAGAGTCAGTAAACTTGTTTGGAGGGAAAAAATTAAATTTCTGAATTAATCTGTAACTAAAATTCGGAATTTTACGGAAGCTGTGAATGTAGGCAACAAAATATTGCATTATCAGTACCTGTGACTTTGTTATTAATAGAAATTACTATTTCACATTATAATACAGTTATAATTATCTTAAAATTGCAAGCTCATCATTACTTCAAAAGTATTGTAGTTATACTCATTGTTAGCTATTATTTTTAAAAAGCACATTATTGTATCCAATTAAAAACATTTGACACAGTCTACCTTTGCATTTTATTTTGCGCATTTAAATGCATTACTGTGACAAGGGTTCCATAGGCTTTGCCCAACTGCTAGGAGAATCTGGCACTAAAAGCTGCAGTTAAGGGATCTCCTATGCCTGGCTCATTCTGTCCCCATGTGAGAGTGAAGTAACCAGAGCCTTTGAGGCAGCACAGCACTCAGATCACAGCATCACAGGTTAAGTAAAGTCTTTGGCTGGTGACTTACTTTTGTTTACTAATTACCATAAGCTGACCTCACAAATGAGAGGGAACAAAATGCTTAAGTATATGCTAAGGGAGAACAAAATTACTTTCACAAATGTAGGCAGTATAGTGTCCTTTTGTGCTCAGGAAGTATATTTGTGTTTCCGAAGGAGTCTGTTAAATAGCCTTAAGTTGAGTGGAGAAGTGGGTGTCTTCATGAACTTGAGCGATTCACTTGCTCCATTTTGGGTATATTCACATCAACCAATGTACTTAGTTGCTTCAAGTCTTGTCAAGTGGCTCACTGTTTTAGTGCAGGCCTTTGTTTTGCTCAAGTAGAGAGCCCCTAACCAAGTCTGTGAAGCACAGTTTTGAAATTTCTGCTTTGCAGATTCAAAGTGCACATCCTCACTTGTGGTTGTATAGTGCCACTGTTAGCAATAAAACTACTTGATGGAGTTGTTGGAAGGGGAGTGGTTTAACAGTTAAAGTTCTTTCCAGGAAAAAGACACTTATTTAAAAATTGTGTATTTCTACTAAAAATATCAGTTATCTTTTTTTTTTTTTTTTTAAGATTTATTTATTTAAGGCCAGCGTCACGGCTCACTTGGCTAATTTTCCGCCTGCGGCGCCGGCACACCGGGTTCTAGTCCTGGTTGGGGCGCCAGATTCTGTCCCGGTTGCCCCTCTTCCAGGCCAGCTGTGGCCCGGGAGTGCAGTGGAGGATGGCCCAAGTGCTTGGGCCCTGCACCCGCATGGCAGACCAGGAGGAAGCATATGGCACCTGGCTTCGGATTGGTGCGGCGGCCACTTGGGGGGTGAACCAATGGAAAAGGAAGACCTTTCTCTGTCTCTTTCTCTCAGTATCTAACACTGCCTGTCAAAAAATAGAGAGAGAGAAAAAAAGATTTATTTGTTTGTTTGAAAGTCAGAGTTACACAGAGAGGGGAGAGGCAGAGACAGAGACAGAGACAGAGAGAGGCCTTCTATCTGATGGTTCACTCCCCAGTTGGCCGCAACAGTCAGAGCTGTGCTGATCCGAAGCTAGGAGCTTCTTCCAGGTCTCCCATGCAGGTGCAGGGGCCCAAAGACTTGGGCCATCCTCTACTGCTTTCCCAGGCCATAGCGGAAACCTGGATTGGAAGTGGAGCTGCTGGGACTTGAACCGCTGCCCATATGGGATGCCAGCACTTCAGGCCAGGGCATTAACCCACTGTGCCACAGCACTGGCCCCACCAACACTTATCTTAATGGCGCTGCAGCTCAACAGGCTAATTCTCTGCCTGCAGCGCCAGCACACCGGGTTCTAGTCCCGGTCGGGACACCGGATTCTGTCCCGGTTGCCCCTCTTCCAGGCCAGCTCTCTGCTGTGGCCAGGGAGTGCAGTGGAGGATGGCGCAAGTGCTTGGGCCCTGCACCCGCATGGGAGACCAGGAGAAGCGCCTGGCTCCTGCCTTCGGATCAGCGCAGTGCGCCGGCCGTGGCAGCCATTGGAGGGTGAACCAACAGAAAAAGAAAACCTTTCTCTCTGTCTCTCTCTCTCACTGTCCACTCTGCCTGTCAAAAAAACAAACAAACAAAACAAAAAAAAAACACGAAGTTTTACTGTATTATATTTGGAGGTAATAATGCTTTTTAAAATATATCTTTGGTGTGTATGAATGGATATAACATCCAACTTCCCTTTCTTCATAATGGTCACATTGTCAACATAGACAACAGCCAGTTTTTCAGTCTGTAAAAAGGCAAAAGTAAAGCATTAAAGAAGGCAGATTTTGCTGGAATAGTAATTTACCTAGCAAGTGAGGCTGGTCAGACAAGTTCTGTATGACAAAAGTTGTTTTTAACAAATTTTTTAATTTAAAAAAGAAACTTTTCTACCTCTCTGACTGTAGAGGGCACTAGGCCCAAAAATCCTATTATCACTGAAGAATCTTGGTTATTTCTTTTTTACACCACCCCGCCCCCGCCCCCCCCCCCCCCCCCCCCCCGGTTTCACAGTTTTCTCTACTTCTCAAAAACCGAGGAAATCAGATTTTTCAAACTTCATCTAATGTTAACATTTGGTCATGAGGGGTTGGTGTTAATATTTCAAAAGTAGAAAGATAGCCTTTCATTAGATCAGGAAACATATAACTAAAAATAGTAGGGAAGTTTTTAAAAAAAAATAGCAGCTTATTATTTAGAGTTTTCAAAGTGCTACCCAGGGAGCATTGAGTAAGATGTCACAGGGAGAAGTAACTGCATAAGCAAAGGTGACTTCAGAAAATCAGTAACCTGGGTGTTGGATGAAATTAGAATTGGGAAAGTCACTAGTTAATGAAAAGTTATAGGGGCCAGCGCTGTGGCGCAGCAGGTTAAAAGCCCTGGCCTGAAGTGCTGGCATCCCATATGGGCGCCAGTTCTAGTCCCGGATGCTCCACTTCCCTTCCAGCTCCCTGCTAATGCATCTGGCGAAGCAGCAGAAAATGGTCCAAGTCCTTGGGCCCCTGCACCCACGTAGGAGACCTGGAAGAAACTCCTGTCTCCTGGCTTCAGATCAGCACAGCTCCAGCCATTGCAGCCATCTGGGGAATGAACCAGCGGATGGAAGATCTCTCTCTCTCTCTCTGTCTCCACCTCTTTCTGGAACTCTGTCTTTCAAATAAAAAATAAAATAAATCTTTTTTAAAAAATGAAAAGTTATTTCATTTCTGCAAATTACCAAATGGTTCTATGTGTTGTGTCAATTTGTAGATTTAGACCAAACTTAGACTATCTTTTGCCTCTGTTTGACTTGGTCTTTAATGTGTCCTGGCCGGCGCCGCGGCTCACTAGGCTAATCCTCCGCCTGCGGCGCCGGCACACCAGGTTCTAGTCCCGGTCGGGGCTCCGGATTCTGTCCCGGTTGCCCCTCTTCCAGGCCAGCTCTCTGCTATGGCCTGGGAGTGCAGTGGAGGATGGCCCAAGTCCCTGGGCCCTGCACCCCATGAGAGACCAGGATAAGTACCTGGCTCCTGCCATCAGATCAGCGCGGTGTGCCGGCTGCAGTGCGCCGGCCGCGGCGGCCATTGGAGGGTGAACCAATGGCAAAGGAAGACCTTTCTCTCTGTCTCTCTCTCACTGTCAACTCTGCCTGTCAAAAAAAACAAAAACAAAAAAAAACAAAACTAATGTGTCCTAAAACATCCCTTTGATGACCTAAGTGGCCTTTTCTCCCCAGGGAGTCTGCAGTTGACTTTCTCCTCCCATCCTTGCCCATTCATTATGTACTGTGTATGCATTCTTAAAAAGCCCCCTTTCTTTCTTTTTTTTAGATTTTATTTATTTGAAAGAATTACAGGGAGAAAGAGAGATCAACTGATTGTGATCTTCTGTCTGCTGGTTCACTCCCAGATGGCCACAACAGCCAGGGCTAGGCCAGGGCAAAGCCAGGAGCCAGGAGCTTCATCCAGTCTCCCACATGGGTGGCAGGACACCATCTTCTACTGCTTTCTCAGGCCATTAGCAGGGAGCTGGATCAAAAGTGGAGCAGCTGTACCACAATGTCAGCCCCTAAAAGTTCCTTTTCTTGTTTCCTCTTCTGACTGTTTAAAGTGGTGAGACTTATTAGACTATCTCTTCTTTTTCCCATAACTTTCCTCTGGTTTATAAGACAAAAGGTCTCAATCTCTGCTAGTAAGTACGAGAAATCTACTCTCAAGAAAAAAACTTGTAAGTGTGCCTTTTATTTGTGATTGCCGTAATAAAGAATTGGTTCTACTGTTAAAGCTTTGAAATATCCATGGAAGTTATTCACTATTCTCCAGGCATCCTCATTTGCTTCCTTATCCCCATAAGTGGGTGCACTTACTTATGCTTTAGCTCTAATAAAGAGACCTAATGTGACTTGATCTCACGTGTTTTGTTTTAGTTACTCTGCTGGGTTTTTTTGTTTTTGTTTTTTGACAGGCAGAGTGGACAGTGAGAGAGAGAGACAGAGAGAAAGGTCTTCCTTTGCCGTTGGTTCACCCTCCAATGGCCGCCGCAGCCGGCGCGCTGCAGCAGGCGCACCGCACTGATCCAAAGGCAGGAGCCAGGTGCTTCTCCTGGTCTCCCATGGGGTGCAGGGCCCAAGCACTTGGGCCATCCTCCACTGCACTCCCTGGCCACAGCAGAGAGCTGGCCTGGAAGAGGGGCAACCGGGACAGAATCTGGCACCCCGACCAGGACTAGAACCCCGTGTGCCAGCGCCGCAGGCAGAGGATTAGCCTAGTGAGCCACGGCGCCGGCCATACTCTGCTGTTTTCTATAATATAATATAGGCATACAGTGTTTTAATTTATCTGTTGTGTTAGTTCGAGGAGTATCCTGGGTGCTTGAGGTAGGAAAATGCTCTGAAAGTCAGGGATTTGCAGTGAAAAGTAAAAATGAACTTGCTATTGCTTTTAATTAAGTATCTGAATTTACCCAAATCCTACTATGCAACCCTAAGTAACTCTCATTCCTGTAATAGTAGAGGGTTTGCCAATTTTTTATTCGTCTGGTAAGTTTAATACTTGGTAAAGTTTTAATGTAGATATTGGTTATTATCTTTCTTTAAAACCCCACCAGTGGGGCCGGTGCTGTGGCCTAACTGGTAAAGCCACTGCCTGCAGTGCCAGCATCCCATATGGACACCGGTTCTTATCCTGGCTGCTCCAGTTCCAATCCAGCTTTCCGCTATGGCCTGAGAAAGCAGTGGAGGATGGCCCAAGTGCTTGGGCCCTGCACCCACATGGGAGACCAGGAGGAAGCACTTGGCCCGGCTTCAGATCAGCGCAGTGTGGCGGCCATTTAGGGGTGAACCAACGGAAGAAGGAAGACCCTTCTCTCTGTCTCTCTCTCACTGTCCACTCTTGCCTGTCCAAAAAAAAAAAAAAAAAATTCTATAAAAGAGTGAAAAAACACACCCTTTGTTAACATTGTAACAGGAAGTAGAACTTGATAGAATCTTAAGGATAAATTGGCAATAACCTTAGAATTTCACAGACATTTGTGTCTAAAAAATTAATCTAAATTTCTTTCTTTCTTAAGGATTTGTTTTATCTGTTTGAAAAAGTTACAGAGAAAGAGGGAGAGACAGAGAGGTCTTCCATCTGCTGGTTTACTCCTCAAATGGCTGCAACAGCTGAGCCTGGGCCAGGCTTAAATAAGCAAGGAGCTGGGAGCTTCATCTGGGTCTCCCACGCGGGTGCAGTGACCCAAAAACTTGCGCCATCCTACGCTGCTTTCCCAGGCACATTAGCAGGGAGCTGGATTGGAAGTGGAGCAGGTGGAACTTGAGCAGGCGCTTTACCCACTGCGCCACTATGCCGGCCCCATTAATTAAATGTCTAGCTCATCACCCTGTTTGTAGGAAGGGAGGAAAGTAACAACAAGTGTGCAGCAGTATTAATTTTTTTTTTCATTTGACAGAGAGACCAAGAGAAAGGTCTTCCTTCCGTTGGTTCACCCCTCAAATGGCCGCTACAGCCAGAGCTATGCTGATCTGAAGCCAGGAGCCAGGTGCTTCCTCCTGGTCTCCCATGTGGGTGCAGGGCCCAAGCACTTGGGCCATCCTCCACTGCCCTCCCGGGCCACAGCAGAGAGCTGGACTGGAAGAGGAGCAACTGGGACCAGAACCCGGCGCCCATACGGGATGCCAGTGCTGCAGGTGTAGGATTAACCAGATGAGCCATGGCGCTGGCCCCCAGCAGTGTTAATTTTTTAAAGTATGGTTCATCCAGAGAGTAGAATACTAACCATTCAAAAATAAATCATAGAACTAGACACAAAAACAAGTATTTCCAATTTTAAATCGAAAACACAGTCAATAAAGCAGCATGTAATGCAATGGCATTTATGTTTATGCATAACTCTTAGAAGGAAGTTTAAGAGAATTTCAACCAAAATGTGAATAACTTACAAGGATGGTAGAATGAACAAATTTTCTATTCACCCATGTATATCTTCTAATTTCTCTATGATCAATATGTATAATTTGTGCTGTTAAAACCTATGGAAAAGTGAATATTGTTTCCCCTTCCAACCCATAACAATGTATTGTGTGTACTTATCAGTGTTAGTTTACTTACCTGTTTATTTTTTCTTTTCCCAAGAATCTAAGCCTCATGAGGGCAGGGACCATGCTTGTTTTACTGCTTTCATTCCAGACACTCAAAATTTGTTGAATGAATGGCAGAAAAGTTCTGTGTGTATCCCAATAAAACTTTTTTTTAAAAGATTTATTTATTTGAAAGGCGGGAGTTAAAAAGGCAGAGGCAGAGAGAGAAAGATCCAATCCACCTTCCATCCGCTGGTTCACTCCCCAGATCGCTGTAACGGCCGGAACTGCACCGATTAGAAGCCAAGAGCAGGGGCTTCTTCCTGGTCTCCCATGCAGGTGCAGGGGCCCAAGCATTTGGACTATCCTCCAGTGCTTTCCTGTGCCATAGCTGAGAGCTGGATCGGAAGAGGAGTAGCCAGGACTCAAACCAGCGCGTATATGGAATGCTGGCACTGCAGGCTGCATCTTTACCCACTACGCCACAGCACCAGCCCCTGATAAAATAAAAAATGAAGGGCTGGTGCTGTGGCTAGTGGGCTATAAGCCTTTACCTGCAGCGCCAGCGACCCATATGGACACTGGATCCGGTTCCAGCTCCTTTCCGATCCGGCTCTCCTCTATGGCCTGGGAAAACAGTGGAGGATGGCCCAAGTGCTTGGGCCCTTGCACCCAGGTGGGAGACCTGGATGAAGATCCTGGCTCCTGGCTTCAGAACAGTGCAGCTCCGGCAGATTCGGCCATTTGGGGAGTGAACCAGCGCATGGAAGATCTTTCTCTCCATCTCTCTCTCTGTAACTCTGCGTCTCAAATAAGTAAAATAAAAACCTTAAAACTTATAAAACATGATTATACAGTTCTGTGATGTGTAATCTTTAATATGATAATTGCAAAAGCAACCAGATGAAATTCGTTAATTTAGGATTATGACAGTATAATTTTGGCTGTCATAATTCTAAAATCGTGCTCTTTTATCCATCTTTGTTAGCTAACAAATACGTATATGTATACCTATGCATTAATAAAAACTAACCCTTGTTCTTTGGGATTATGGGGCTTACAAAGAAAGATTCCACAGTTTGTGCTTGATTAGTAGAAAGGGTGAAATGGCCAAGGCATGTTTTAGACAAAACCAGAGAATTAAACTGCTACTATGAAACTATTACATGCTACCTTGGATGTTTTATTTAACTGATATTGAGTTTATTGTGAAGTGTTTCGTGCTATGTCCGGACCCTTAAAAGTACTTTACTTATTGCTAGAAATGACAAATTACTAACTTGGATTTCATTGTTATTTTGTTCTCTTGTTTTGCCATTTGTTAGTTGCAGTAAAGTTTTTTGAAACCTTTATAGTAACCATTTTAGTAGCTATTTCACAATTTTCCATGCATGAGCTTGAATTTTTTTTTTTTTTTTTTTTTTTTTTTGGACAGGCAGAGTGGACAATGAGAGAGAGAGACAGAGAGAAAGGTCTTCCTTTTGCCGTTGGTTCACCCTCCAGTGGCTGCCGCGGCCGGCGCGCTGCGGCCAGCGCACCGCGCTGATCCGGTGGCAGGAGCCAGGAGCCAGGTGCTTTTCCTGGTCTCCCATGGGGTGCAGGGCCCAAGCACCTGGGCCATCCTCCACTGCACTCCCTGGCCACAGCAGAGGGCTGGCCTGGAAGAGGGGCAACCGGGACAGAATCCGGCGCCCCGACCGGGACTAGAACCCGGTGTGCCGGCGCCGCTAGGCGGAGGATTAGCCTAGTGAGCCGCGGCGCCGGCCTATGAGCTTGAATTTGAATTATTAAAGAGAGGTTTTTTGTTGTTGTGTGTGTTGTTTTGTGTTTTTTTTTTGTTTTTTGTTTTTTGTTTTTTTTTTTGTTTTGGACAGGTAGTTATAGACAGTGAGAGAGACAGAGAGAAAGGTCTTCCTTCCATTAATTCACTCCCCAAATGGCCACTATGGCCGGTGCTGCGCCAATCCAAAGCCAGGAGCCAGGTGCTTCTTCCTGGTCTCCCATGTGAGTGCAGGGGCCCAAGCACTTGTGCCATCCTCCACTGCCCTCCCGGGCCACAGCAGAGAGCTGGACTGGAAGAGGAGCAACCGGGACTAGAACCTGGCGCCCACAAGGGATGCCGGCGCTGCAGGCGAAGGATTAGCCAAGTGAGCCACAGTGCAGGCCTAAAGGGAGATTTTTTAAATTGGAGTTTGTTTGTGCTTATAGTTTGCAAATCAGATTTAAAAAGTAAGTAGAAGTTTTTCTTATTTATTTATTTGAAAGGAAGAGAGAGGGAAAAACAGAGAAAAACAGATATCTTCCTTGTGCTGGTTCATTCCCCAAATGGCTTAAAAAAAAACAGTTCTGGGCCAGGTCCAAGCCAAGAACCAGGAACTCCATCCTGATCTCCCACATAATGGCAGGATCCAAGTACTGGGCCATGTTCTGCAGCCTTCCTAGGCCTTTCAGCAGGAAACTGGTTTGGAAGTAGAGCAGCTGGGACCCAAGCTGGCACTCTGATGTGGGATATCCACTTTACAAGTAGCAGCTTAACTCCTGCACCACGATGCTGGGCCTGGAATGCTTACTTTTGAAAGACTGTACTAAAGGGGGGGGGGGGGGGAGGAGGAGATAAATAAAAAATTAAAATTAACCCTCAATAAAGAAACTAGAACCCACATTTCAGAGTTTCTACATGTTACTGAAGCCCCTCCCTACACCCTCTTTGTATGAAATCATGCTTACATGGGTGATCAGCTGCCATAGGTCAATAAAGTTTTTCAAGGATAACTAAGTATTTGCTGCAGCTTCAGGTTATGAAAATGACTTTGGCTGAGAATGGCAAAATAAGTTGATATACACACACATTGTATACTTACATTCACTTACCTTTAAATTTGCCTGCTGGTTTGTCCATTTGCAGGTATGATCAGTTTCTTCAGCTCTACTTTAATCTTCCTCCTTTCTAAAACAACCACAAAAGTAGGATTGACATTTGTAAAATTAAGCCCATGATAGGAGCCTCATGGGGGTTTTGTCGAGTATTACACTAAAGCCAAGGTAAATTCATTGGAATTGTACACCAGTATAGGCCTCGTAGAGTGGAAATACATGGTGAAAGTAGATTCTTCTTTGGGTGTACTGTATTTTAATGAAATTGAATTGAAATTTCAACTTGAAAACCAAAAACATTTTTTTGTCATTCATTGAAATAACTTTACCTGGCTTTGTTCATGGTACAGCAGAAGTAGCTCTAATTACTGATTAGGTAAAATATTGATTGCCAGGAAGCCTTGTGACATTTTGCCAAACAATCCAGAAATATTAATAATACATGTCATTTGGCACTAAATTTCCTTCTCTAAAAATCTTTCTTAAGACCAGATGTGTGTGTCCAATGCCTCCATGTTACTTGCAACTTTGTGTTTCTGCTTTTTCAAAAAACTTCAGCCTTGAGGGTGTGCTGAGCTGAGCAAGTCTAGTTGGACTAGCATTGGACAAAGATCCTTCCTAGAAAGTCATTGGGAAGGGAGCAAAGTGTCATCCTTGAACAGTCTGTAAGTGGACTGCAGTGGACAGAGAGGAGTCAGGGAACCAGGCGTTTTAATTGTTTATCCTGGAGACACCTTCCTCTTCAGTCTCCCCTTGTGTCTTAGGTGGGGAAAGGGCTCTGAGACTTGGTGAATGCTTTGCATTTCATCAAGTATTCTTTAGCATTTATTTGATACATTTGCTTGAAACTGAGCAGGCCTTTTGTAGTTCACAGTGCAGTTGCTTATCTGTTTGTAGTACTCTAGGCTCCTGACAAGGATGCATACGTTGTGAGCGACTTGTTGGGAAAAACTTTAAACAAATCGCTGGTTTGAGGTGGCGAGTGCTAAGAATACATGGGCTGTTTAGAACTATGAGAAAATGTGAGGGCTATGAGGAAGAAACCTGATAAGCCAAAGGACTCTTAAAGGGAAGCAAATTTATTTTGTTCTATAATAAAATTGTTACTGAGGTGGGGATCGTACATCCCCTGGTTCACTTGCCAAATAGCTCCAACAGCTGGGGCTGGGCTAGGTTGAAGCCAGGAGCCAAGAGCTTCATCAAGATCTCCTGCATGGGTGGCAGTGGCCCAAGTACCTGGGCCATTTTCTGCTTCTTTCCCAGGCACATTAGCAGGGAGCTGGATTGGAAGCAGAGCAGCTATGTTCCAATGTGGGATGCTGGTGTCTCAGGCAGTGCTTTAACCTGCTGTGCCACAGTGCCAGCCCCCTTACACACAATTTTATAAAAGTATAAAAGATATGTAGTTTAAGTAGAACTTAAATCACTTATAATTCTACACAATGTTCTACTACCCTTTTCCTAATGCATCCATTTTTTTCTATAATTAACACATCCCTGTTGCACATTAAGGGTAGGCATTTGGCTTACTGATTAAGCTGCAGGTTTGGACACCACACCCCATGTTGCAGTGCCTGGGTTCAAGTCCTTGCTCCTCCTGGACCTAGTCTTCCTGCTAATGTATGCTCTGGGAAGCAGTAAGTGATGGCCCAAGTAATGGGGTTTCAGTTCACCTATATTGGGAGACTCAGATTTGAGTTCAGGGATCCTAGCTTCTGCCTGGCCCAGCCCTGGCTGTTCAGGGTAGTTGAAGAGTGAACCTGTCTCTGATGCTCTGCCTTTGAAATAAAAAAGTAAATAAATCCTTATAAAAAAGCTGACAGCTACAGTGAACAGCATAACTAAGAGCAATTCATAATTTTATGAATTTCTCAGTATATTTCTAATATTTTTCTCCCATGATCTTTGGCTACATACTGTCATTTCAAACTGATTTATTAAGGAATAATTGATGTAGAAAAAAGTGTAGATGTTTAATGTATACAACTCGATGAGTGTGGAGACAAGGATAACCCTGCAGTCATCAGCACTATCAATGCTGTAAACTTACCCCTCTAAGCTAAGCGCTTCCTCCTGCCTCTTTTGTTTATCTGGGAAGTTTGTTTTGCTTTGTTGTGTGTGTATGTGTGTTAAGAGGACCTAACATAGGTCTGCACTTAGCAAATGAAATATTCAATACAATATTGTTGATCATAGGCCCAACACTTCCCCTTCTCTGCCCCCAATCCACATCAAGCAATCACCATTCTAGGGTCGCTTCTGTTACTATTTTAAGTGAGTAACATTGTCTGACCATGTAAAAATTCTTTACAAAATTGGGACTAGCGTTGTGATACAGTGGATTTGGGCCACTGCCTAAGACACCGGCTTCCCATATTGGGAGTGTTGAGGTTTGAGATCTAGCTACTGTACTTCTAGTCAGCTTTGTGCTAATGCATGTGGGAAGGCAGCAGAAGATGGCCTGCCTGCTTGGTCCCCCACTACCTGTGTGGGAAACCAGGGTGGAGTTCTTGGCTCCTAGCTTCAACCTCGCCCAGCCCAGTCTTATGTGAGGGAGTGAAGAGCATAAGCTCTCTCTTCTTTTTCTTTCTCTATCCCTCCCTCTGTGTCATTCTGCCTTTCAAGTAAATACATCTTTTTTTTTTTTTTTTTTTTTTTTTTTTTTACAGGCAGAGTGGACAGTGAGAGAGAGAAACAGAGAGAAAGGTCTTCCTTTGCCATTGGTTCACCCTCCAATGGCCGCCGCGGCCAGCGCACCGCGCTGATCCGAAGGCAGGAGCCAGGTGCTTCTCCTGGTCTCCCATGGGGTGCAGGGCCCAAGCACTTGGGCCATCCTCCACTGCACTCCCTGGCCACAGCAGAGAGCTGGCCTGGAAGAGGGGCAACCGGGACAGAATCCAGTGCCCCGACCAGGACTAGAACCCGGTGTGCCGGCGCCGCAAGGCGGAGGATTAGCCTATTGAGCCACAGCATCGGCTGAAGTAAATAAATAAATCTTTAAAAAGAAAAACTCCAGAAACTATTGACTGAAATGTTGAATTTTTTATGGAGTGTAAGTTGGAAGCAAGATCTAGGATCAGTTTCCATATATTCAGGAAGACCTACAATCTTTTTTAAGCAATTTAGCTAGCAAGTTACTAATTTCTCTTTTTTTAAAAAATTTGTTTATTTGAAAGTTAGTTACACAGAGAGAGGAGAGGCAGTGGCGGGGTGGGGGGTCTTCCAACCCGATGGTTCACTCCCCAGTTGGCCACAACGGCCGGAGCTACGCCAATCCAAAGCCAGGAGCCAGGAGCTTCTTCTGGGTCTCCCACGAGGGTACAGGGGCCCAAGCACTTGGGCTGTCTTCTATTACTATCCCAGGCCGTAGCAGAGAGTTGTATCGGAAGAGGGGCACCTGGGACTAGAACCGGCGCCCATATAGGATGCCAGCACTTCAGGCCAGGGCATTAACCCACTGCGCCACAGCGCCAGCCCTACTAATATAGAAAATGCCCATTATTAAAAAACTATGCTTTCATTTCAAAGTTTTTTGCACCAAAATTAACTTACCTTTTAGTTCCATTTTTCCACAAACTAAAAAGTCCCCTCACTCATTTAACTACTTGTCATGTGGATAGGATTTTCCCTGAATGTTGGAGTTAGATACACAGGCAGTTGGAAATTTGGAGAGAGAGATTTTCAATTTTTTTAGGTTCTGTATATGCAGCTTGCTTAAAAACTGCATTTCACAATCACTGAGTGTTTGGTTAGCCGAGTCCACTAGTTTTATTCTACTCTCACTGATGTTTTCTGTTTGATTTTTTTTGTTTTTTGGTTGGTTAGTTTCTTCACTCTGTTAAGTTTCAGAGTGGAAAAGAAGGTGAGGTTTCCTAGCCCTTGAATCTTGGAAGTTAATTTGGGGCTGGTAGTTCTGCGAGCCATGGACTTGAATTGGGCCAGTTACAAAGAGCTGGAGGCTTGCAAGGTCAGCAGTCTTTCAGTGAGTCCTCCTCTTGGGGTTTGAATGTCTCCATGTGACTGTGAAACCTGAAAGTAATTTACCTTTAGTAACAAATTCTCTGAAGATTATTGGTTTTAGATACTTTCTGCCTCTTAATTCACAAACTTGGCCATTGTCATTTTAAGAAATGACAGTGGCTTTGTTTTAAATGTTGATGGAGAAAGTAAACTCTGAACATAATGAAGACTGTCTCCAAGGGCTTCTGTAGTCCCTCTTTTCTGGGGTAGGGGGGGGGGGGCATGGGAATAGGAAGCACAACTTTGGCTTATAGGGAGAGGTAGATAAAAAATCTGGAAAAGTTATTCTTGTCACCACTGTCATTGCCAAGAATAGTTAGTATTATTGTTTCCTGTCATCCTTTACAAGGGAAATTGATGAAAGACTTTTCTCACCATCCTGTCAACTGGTTTTTGTAATCCCCCTATCACTTTTGGGCCATAATAGCTAGGCTGGTAGTTAGGCCACTGGGCACATTTTAAGGATTAAACTCTTTTAAGCGTTAGTCCCTTTTAGCCTCTGGACTTTAGCATACAAAGAGCAGATGCGCTCTCTCTTTTCATCAGGTCTGTGAAAGCTGTGTGAGAGGGCCTGCTCTTACAATTTGCTTTCTGATCGAACCTTTTGTTTATAGCAGAGATTTGCCAATTTAGAAGGAAATAATACTTGTATGCTTAGATAATGGTATTAACCATTTTTTGGGGTATTGTATTCCAACAGAATTTTTAAGTTAACAGAGACAACTTTGTCAGGGTGGCAGATTGTTGAATCTGTGTGTAGTTTTTTTTATGTTCTTTTTTCAAAATTATTTTGAATGCTCTCATTTCTTATGCTTTTAAAATTTCCTGTTGAATCTTTGAAACTCCTCTTAAAGTTGTAAGTCTAATGTTGGTACTGTGGAATAAGGTATTATTAACTTGATGAGGCAAGTCTTAGTGACTAAAAATTGTAACTGCTTTAATTGGAACGACAAATCATAGCTGGCAGCTAAGCTTGAAGTTTAATCACGTCCAGCACGTATTAGCTGTTCCAGTCGGAGCTTGATGTGCCAAACAGCTCTACTGTCTGTGGCTGTCATTCTGTGTGTGTAAATATTCCTGAGATGAATTAATCTTTTTAGTGGCTCTTTGATTAAAAAATTTCAAGTGTTCTGTTTTCAGACTTACATGAAGGCAAAACTCTGAAGATTAATGCCCAGAGCAGTTCAGTTTAACATAGTCTTGTTGCCCATTAGCAGAGCTGAGCTATTAAATAGCTTTTTGTTATACTCATTCCAGTAGAAATTTTAGAAAACCTTAACTTGTAAATATCTTGTATTCCTGCCTGAATCATAGGTATGTAAAATGCCCTAGGACAAAGATCATTAACTTTGAAATTGGGTTATATATTTAAGGCAGTTATTCTCCAGACCTGGATTCAGATGTAGCCTTAACTAAAAACTACTTTTCCTAAGAATTACTTTTTTCTTTTTATTTATTTGACAGATAGAGTTAGACAGACACAGAGAGAAAGGTCCTCCTTCTGTTGGTTCACACCCCAAATGGCTGCTACAGCTGGTGCTGCACCGATCCAAAGCCAGGAGCCAGGTGCTTCCTCCTGGTCTCCCACAAGGGTGCAGGGGCCTAAGCTCCTGGGCCATCTTCCACCGCCCTCTCGGGCCACAGCAGAGAGCTGGACTGGAAGAGGAGCAACTGGGAACAGAACCTGGCGCCCACATGGGATGTCGGTGCCGCAGGCAGAGGACTAACCAAGTGAGCCACAGCACCTACCCCAAGAATTAACTTTTTTTTTTTTTGACAGAGTGGTAGTGAGAGACAGAGAGAAAGGTCTTCCTTTTGCATTGGTTCACCCTCCAATGGCCGCTGCTGCCGGCGCACTGCGCCAATCTGAAGCCAGGAGCCAGGTGCTTCTCCTGGTCTCCCATGCAGGTGCAGGGCCCAAGTACTTGGGCCATCCTCCACTGCACTCCCTGGCCACAGCAGAGAGCTGGCCTGGAAGAGAGGCAACCGGGACAGAATCCGGCACCCCTACCCGGACTAGAACCCGGAGGATTAGCCTATTGAGCCACGGCGCCAGCCTTTTTTTATTTTTTAAGGAAACTTGAGGCTTTCTACTTCTGTTGTCTTATCCAAAAGCCCTTCCCCCCACTACAAAAGGAAGGTGTAACTCTCACTAATCCTGTTTCTTACTGTGATTTACTGCTCTAGGCAATAAAAATCTCTGGGTCCACACAGGAGGGGAACATTCCAGAATACATGGTCCTAGAGAGAGTCCTGTGGCAGGAATCCAAAGAGAAGTTAGGTCAGAAACATTTGAGGAGTCATGACTTTGTTACATCTGGACTACAAACTCCTGGCTTCTCTGCTCTAAGTTAGAACTTAAAAATTAAAAAAAAGTTAAAACTTAAAAATTCAGATGATTATCAACACATTTACTTAAATTGAAATGACGTGTGGGGGCCAGCGCTGTGGCGGAGCAGGTAAAGCTGCTGCCCTGCAGTGCTGGCATCCCATATGGGCACCAGTTCGAGACCCAGCTGCTCCACTTGTGATCCAGCTTTCTGCTGTGGCCTGGGAAAGCAGCAGAAGATGGCCCAAGTCCTTGGGCCCCTGCACCCTTGTGGGAGACCCAGAAGAAGCTCCTCGCTTCGGATTGGCGAAACTCCGGCTGTTGTGGCCAATTGGGGGAGTGAACCATCAGATGGAAGACCTCTCTCTTTCTCTCTCTCTCTCATTTCTCCTCTCTTTGTAACTCTGACTTTCAAATAAATAAATAAATCTTGTTTTTAAAAAAAAGAAATGAAGTGTGGTTTTGTTTCATAGAACTGTTTTATTTGATTAGCTTTCCATAGAATCATCTAAATCCTTAGTGCCAAACATTGCTACAGAGAAAGACAAACAAAAAACTCCATCCAGAAGGAATTACAAAGAAACAAAAGGATGGAAAAAAAAAAAAACGAAAAAGAGTAAATAAATACCATATCCGTTGGAATCTCAGGGAGTAGAAAGAGAATGGGAAGAAGTAATATTTGAAGATAGTACCTTAGAATTTTTTCAAAACTGATGAGAAATCTGTTTTGTCAGCATGATTTTGTTAGTCAAATAATACATATTTTCCCAATCATTGCTTTTTAAGGTTTTTCTTTGTTTCCTCAAATGAGGATTCATATTGTTCATCCAGTCTGAAGTTCCTTTAGCCTTTAACCTGAGAAAGTTGCCTCTGCTCCACTCTCTGTGCTCATCTTCTAAGTCCCATTAGATAGATGTCAGAGCCTCCCTTTCTAACATCTTTTCTCATTGATTCTAAATGAAGTTCTCCTCTGAATTCTGATTAATTTTCAGTTATCTGTTTAATTTTTTTTAAACTGATGTAATTGTATTAGTGTGGGGTGCAGTGTGATATTTTAAGACAAGTACACCCTGTGTAGTGGTCAGACTTAGCAACTGAAGTTAGCATATCCTCATTTCAGACATTGATCATTTTGCTGTGGCAAGAACATTCAAAATCCTCTTTTCTAGCTATTTTGAATATATATATATATATATGACTTTTTTTCATACCTACCCTGCGGGTTTACTGATTGTCCAGCTGTGTTGAGTCTGCTGGTTAACTTATTATTAACTTCATTGACCACACTTTAGTTTTGGAAGTTCTGTTTCAAGTTTATTGGTCCTCCCCCCCCCCTTTTTTTTCTTTTTTTGGACAGGCAGAGTGGACAGTGAGAGAGAGAGACAGAGAGAAAGCTCTTCCTTTTTTTGCTGTTGGTTCACCCTCCAATGGCCAGCGTGCTGCAGCTGGCGCATCGCGCTGATCCGGAGCCAGGAGCCAGGTGCTTCTCCTGGTCTGCCATGCGGGTGCAGGGCCCAAGCACTTGGGCCATCCTCCACTGCACTCCTGGGCCATAGCAGAGAGCTGGGCTGTAAGAGGGGCAACTGGGATAGAATCCGGCGCCCCGACCAGGACTAGAACCTGTGTGCCGGCGCCGGCCCCCCTAATGTTTTTAAATGCTCATTTCATGCCTTTAGTCATTTGAATATTCATATTCTAATATCCAGGGTTCTTGAGTATCTAATCCAATTTGTGTTGCTTTTACTCTCAATTAATAGATTCCTTTAAAAAAAAAAAAAAGGTTTACTTATTTGTTTGAGAAGCAGACTTACAGCGAGAGAGGGAGGAGAGAGACCTTCCATCTGCTGGTTCTCCCCAAATGACTGTGATGCCAGGACTGGTCTAGGCCAGAATCAGGAGCCCGGAGCTTCATCCTGGTCTCCCATGTGAGTGGCAGGGGCCCATGCACTAAGCCATCTTCTGGTACTTTTCCCAGATGCATTAGCAAGGAGCTGGATTGGAAGTGGAGCAGCCAGGACTCAAACCTTTGCCCACATTGCAGGTGGCAGCTTAACCAATAGTGTGCCAGAACGCCAGCCTGGTGATCAGTTGATTATTTATTTGAAAGGCAGAGTGAGAGAATGGATGGTGAGAGGGAGAGAGAGAAAACGTCCATCACTGAATCACTCCCCCAGTGGCTGCAATGACCAGGATTGGGCCAGGCTGAAGACAGGAGCTTGGAACTCCCATCGGTCTCCCACATGGGTGGCAGGGGCCCAAATAATTGGTCCATCTTCTGTTGCCCCCCAGTCACACTAGCAAGGAGCTGGGAGGGAAGTGGAGCAACTGGGACTCAAAGCAGTACTCCTATAGAACTTTTGTGTCACAAGCAGCAGCTTAAATCCCTGAGCCACAATCCCGGCCCCTCAGTTTACAATTTACAGGTGACCAACAGTTTTGAGCATCTTTTCATGTGCTTGTTTAGCATCAGTACATCTTCTTTGTCAGATATATAAATTTTGTTGTTAATAGTAGGTGCTTTTTGTGCCTTATTTGCCTAGTTTAGATACTTTTAGTATTTAATTTAAATACTTTTTAGTCCATGAAAATAGGTTATCTATTTAGTTTTTTAAATCTTTCTGTATTATTTTGTAGTTTTCCAGTGTACATATCTCATACATCTTTTGTCAGATTAGTTTGGCATTTTTGATAGCATTTTTTTAAATCTCAAGTTCAAGTTGCTCAGTGCTAGTGTATAGAAATACAGTTGGTGTTGGTGCCACTACCTGCAGTGCCAGTGTCTCATGGGTGCTGGTTCAAGTCTTGGCTGCTCCACTTCCAATCCAGCTCCCTGCTAATGCACCTAGGAAAGCAGTGGAAGATGGCCCAGTGCTTGTGTTCCTGCACCCTTGTGGGAGACCCAGAAGAAGCTCCTGACTCCTGGCTTTGGATCAGCCCAGTGCAGCCATTGCAATCATTTGGGGAATGAAGCAGCAGATGGGAGATTTCTCTATGTCTGTCTATCTCCCTCTGTTACTCTGCCTTTAAAAAAAAATACAATCGATTTTTGTTTATTGATCTTGTTCTTGAGACCTAGTTAAATTGGCTTTTAAGTTCCAATACCTTTTTTGTATGTCTCTTTGGGGCTTTGATTATAGATATCTATCATCTGTGAATAAAACCAGTTTTCCCTCTTCCTTTCCAGTTTTTGTGCCTGTTACTTTTTTCTGGCATGTACTAGCTGGAATCTCTCATACAATACTGAGCTTTCAGGGAAGCTTCCCATATAGGGCTATTTCTTCCTATTCCCATAATACCGTGTATCTTAAGCTGTATTTGAAGTGTTCGCAGACAGATTGGAAATATTTGGGAGTTTACTTTGACCACGAGGCTGCGATTTGTATTTTAGTGTAAAGAACATAGTGGTAGTTTAGAGTGAGTTTCTGATCCCGACCTGCATTTATTGCTGTGGTGCAGTCTGAGTGGAGGCAGTCTAGAAGGGACATGCTAGCAAACAGGGTAAGTTACAACATAGGGTAGAAGTTGACTTAAAGGAAACCTCTTTCATGTGGAAACAAGCAAGCTGCCACCACATGCTCATTCTCTCCTCTGCTCCTTATTCATAATATAACAGGAAGTTTCATGTCCTAAGCCAGGCTATTCATTTATACTAGGTAACTCCAAGAAAAAGGGATAGTTTTTTATTTAAAACTTCTATCTTTTGACATCACAATTCAGTTGGTGAGTTTAACTATACTGATTAGCTGTTTCAGAGTTTGGCATTCTTGTCATAAGGGGTGGGGAATACCTTTGATTGAAGCAATGAGATAAAGGAAACTTTGCTGAAATTCTTTTCCAGCCCGTTAAGTGAAAATCTTATGTGTTCAGTATGATTTTGTATTTTGTAAATGTCGACATATCCCCACTTCTTAATATATTAAGTCAGCCATTAGTAAGAGAAGGTAAATATATTGAGGAATTTGGGGAAAGGGAAAAAAGCTGTAAATGTCTGATGAGTCATTTAGTTTTCTATAGCAGTTCGAGGAATTATGAAATTAACTGCTAAAACAAAAAGGCTTATTTGGGGTATAAAGATTACATATAGTGAAAGAATTCATTTCAGTTATGGTTTCTTAAATGATGAGAGCTATTTTCCTTTAAGCTAAAAAGTGATGAGCAATACCATGACTCCTGTCTTCAGCCTGGCTTCTCTTATGCATTTCCCAAATCTATTACTTTTCCTGAGAATGTCTTTTGTTGAAAGACAGTTCATTTACTTGAGGGAAAAGCAACTTTGTCTTTCTCTTAGCTCTCATCACAAGTCCAGAAGCAAAAGCCTTCTGGGACCGGATGTGGGGGTTCCCCTGAGACAGGAGCATGCAAGCATGTGCGCACAGACACCACATTTCTGCAGACAACTCTTGGCTGGCTTTCCAGTAATTCAGTTGGGTTCTGACCATAGCTACCTGGAGGTAGATCAGATCCCACAGGTCCCACACTCTGCCTTCACTTCAGGTGTCGATCACAAGCAGTAGGTTGTCACATGTGCTTCTGGCTGACCAGCCATAAGTTAGGACTGTCACAGTCCTCTTTTGGTTTGCTAGAACTCAGTAAAACACTTAGATTTATCAGTTTGTTATAAATGATGTGACAGGGGAACTACCATTTGAAGAGGCTTAGAGCAGGGGGGCTGGAAGTGTCCTGAGTAGGGTGTGCATATAAATGCCATCATCTCCAACCAGGAAGTTCATAGATCTGTTTTTAAAGAGTTTATAGTGGAGACCACCCTGAGAAAATAAGCTGAGTTTTTATGGAGCTTGACCTCTCATCCCTCTTTCCTGGAGGTTGGTGGGTGGGGCTGAAGGTTCCTACCCTGTAATCCTCAAATCACTGGTCTGTGTGATGACTGCCATCAAATATAAGCTATCTGTCCCCCAGGTACCGCAGTAACATAAACTCAGGTGTGATGAAGAAGCTTGTTAGGGTGACAAAAGACGCTTCTACCACTTAGGCAACTTCTAGGCGCCTAGGAGGACTGCAGAAATCCTAGAGTATGAGAGCAACTTTCTGCTAAGAACTGGGGATGCATAAAAAAAAAAAGGTATTTCTTACTCACAAGAAGGTTTTGTTGGAGTGCTTCATTGTTGACATATTATTTTCATTTCATATCTTTCAGATATTTGGATTTGAACTGCATTTTGGAATCCATCTGCATTTAAAATGCCGCCGGCAGTTGGAGGTCCAGTTGGTTACACCCCCCCAGATGGAGGCTGGGGGTGGGCCGTGGTCATCGGAGCTTTTATTTCCATCGGCTTCTCTTATGCATTTCCCAAATCTATTACTGTCTTCTTCAAAGAAATTGAAGGTATCTTCAATGCCAGCACCAGTGAAGTGTCGTGGATATCCTCCATCATGCTGGCGGTCATGTATGGCGGCGGTGAGTGCGCACCACAGCCTGCTCTTGGTCCTCAGTAGGCAGCCGGAGTCCATTTAGATAGCTTTTATTCCATTGTGTTATTTGGTGAGATGTTCTGAAATGTTATCTCTTGAA
Organism: Oryctolagus cuniculus; assembly: GCF_964237555.1. NCBI lineage: Eukaryota > Metazoa > Chordata > Mammalia > Lagomorpha > Leporidae > Oryctolagus > Oryctolagus cuniculus. The sequence continues at coordinate 57,418,723 of NC_091438.1, forward strand.
GTTTTGTGTTTGGGTACATGTTTTTCATTCCTGCTAACAGTGGCAAGTCTCATGCATTTTGTTTCACTGTAGTATTTTGAAACAGTAATGAAAAATTGCAAGGAGCTTCAACTCATGCATCATTGAGTTTTTAAAACTCATAAAAATGATGTGTGCACAACTGGTTTTGCTTGTTACTCTCTGCCAGACTTTTGAAATGTAAACAAATAGCGATTTTTAAAAATTGGTGTTAGAAGAATTGAATCAGGCTAGCCTGAATGGCATAGTTTACAGTCCCAGGTAAAATCTTTTTATGGAGTTGGAATTGAGCTGAATTAAACCTCCTTGTTCATTGTGATGTTGTGAGTCCTGAAAACATTTTCACCACTCTGCTCTTAAGTTTTGCCATTTCTTTCCCTAATGTTTTCTTTGGCACGTTGTGAAGGAAATGTGGAGAGTAAATTGCTTACTTAACATCATTTAAAATAGTATTTATGGGGCTGGCATTGTTGCACAGCAGGTGGGTACTTGGGCTCCTGCCACCCATGTAGGAGACCAGAATGAAGCTCCTGGCTCTGGGCTTCAGCCTGGCCCAGCCCTGGCTGTTGCAGGTGTTTGGGGAGTGAACTAGTGGATAGATGGATTTTTCCCTCTCTGTCTCCCTCTCTCTGCCCAACCCCCTCCCCACACACACTGCTCTGCCTTTCAAATAAATAATAATCTATACAATATAAACTATTTATTTTACCTTGGAACGTCAAGCCACAATTTAACAGCCAAAAGTCAAACCTACCATATACTTGAGATATATACTACCATATACTAAAAACATTACTTATCAGAGAATTCTAAAGCTAAGTATATTTACTTACTGGGATTATTAGTGTCTCATATTGCCTTTTTAGCCAAGGTTTCACTTCTATAATCTTGTATTTGGTGGTAATTTAGTATCTCAAGATTACTCTCACTTGTAGCGGATTTTTTAGGATGTGAAAGAGTGAGGGAGGGACAGAGTGAGGGAGAGAGAAAGAGATCTTCTGTCCTCTGGTTCACTCCCCCAAATGCCCACAACTAGAGCTAGACCAAACTGAAACCAGGAGCCAGGAACTATATCTTGTTCTCCTCCATGAGTGGTAGGAACCAAGTAGTTGATCCATTATCTGCTGCCTCCCACAGGGCATTAGTAGGAAGCTGTATTCGTTGGTTGATTTGTTTTTGGGAAACAGTATTGGAGGCACAGAGTAGCTGGGACTCTGATATGGCATGTGGGTGTTTGAAGAAGCAGCATAATGCCTACCCCTTGCTTGTATCTCTTTAATAGCCAACATAAAGATTCTGCATTTCAGCTGTTAAGTAACTCAGCCTTAGGTTGCTAAGCTGGTGGCAGTCAACCAGTATTTGAGCCTGAAGAAAATATTTAGTAGTGTTGCAAATGATAGTGAACACTGGTTCAGATTCCTTCCTTTGAGAAATTTATAATCCTTTTGAGACACTAATAATATGAGCTCATGAAACACCAGCAAGTAACTGAAATCATAATTTAATTATCTTTGCTTCTGAGACCAATGATTTTGTAGGCTTTGAACTCCAATCTGCCAGGGTTTCTAATTGGGTTTTGATGATGGCTTGAAGAAATGGGTGTAAGTACTATCAGAGGTGCTCCAGGTGTTGAGTGTTTCCTTAAGCAGACTGCAAGCCAGAGAGTCACATGTTGTAATTCTGAGCTGCCAAAGAGCTGAGAGAGGCTTGCATTTTTGTATCAAAAGTAAATGATGTCAGTTGTGCTAATTGCACATGACACTTTCCTTCGGGAAACAGTTTCTTCTTTGTCCTCACCCAGTTAGTGAGATAACTAGCACATTTCTCTGAGTTCGTGTTTCATAAGCCTATAAACTGTATTCCTCTCTATTTTTAATGATCGCTAATTAGGGCTGTCCTTCCTGAAATAACTGAAAGATAAATTGCCATCATGAGCTACAACAGAATTTTTACTAAATGGGTTATTCTGTTTTTACTGTTTACATAATAAATGTCTTAAGAATTTTCCTTACTTTTACAGCTGTTGTAATCTTTATTTTTTAAAGCTTTTAAAATTTAAAATTTTGGTTGACAGTATTTTTTTTTAAAGATTGATTTATTTGTTTGAAGGACAGATAAAGAGACACATATCTTCCATCTTCTGGTTCACTCCCCAAATGGCCACAACTGCTGGGTTTGGGTCAGGCCAAAGCCAGGAGCCAGGAATTCTATCTGGGTCTCCCACATGGTTGGCAAGGGCCCAGCTACTTGGACCATTGCCCACTGCCCTCCCAAGCATGTTAGCAGGAAGCTGAATCAGAAGCAGAGCAGCTGGGACTCAAGCCAGTGCTCTGAAGTAGGATGTCCATGTTGCAAAGTGGTGGCTTAGCTGGTTATACCACAGCACCATCACCATCATAATCTTAACTTGTGGACTTGGACCATACTCAGAAATTTTTTGAGCTATGAGAAGTTTCGTTTTCTTTCCTTTTTTTTTTTTTTTTTTTTTTTTTGATTTATTTATTTGAAAGGCAGAGTTACAGAGAGGCAGAGAGAGAGAAAAGTCTTCATCACTTGTGCACTCCCCAAGTGGCCACGACTGGGCCAATCTGGAACCAGGAGCCAGGAGCTTCTTCCGGATCTCCCATGTGGATGCAGGAGTCCAGGGACTTGGACCATCATCCACTGCTTTCCCAGGCCATAGCAGAGAGCTAGATTCAGTTAGTGGAGCACCCGGGACTTGAACCTGCACCCATATGAGATGCGGGCCCTCCAGGCGGCAGCATTACTTGTTTTCCTTATTAATGGTTTGGGTCAGAGAAACATGCTCAGGGTTGTTAGGGGATAGGGACTATTGTGGCTCAGCAGGTTAAGCCACCACTTGTCTGCTAGCATCCCATTTTGGGAATGACAGTTAGACTCCTGGCTGCTTCACTTCTAATCCAGCTCCCTGTAATGGCCTGAGAAGGCAACAGACTATGGCTCAAGTACTTGGGCCTCTGCCATCCACATGGGATGGAGTTCCAGGCTCCTGGCTTGGGCTGGAGCAGCCCCAGTCATTGCTGCCACTTGGAGAGTGAACCAGCACATGGAAGTTTCCTCTCTCTCTCTCTCTCTTTCTCTCTTTCTCTTTTTCTCTCTCTGCCTCTCTGTAACTCTGCCTTTCAAATAAATAAATCTTTAAAGAAAAAATATTATAACATTTAACTTGTACCTCCTAAAGTAAACAGTAGGACAGTATTAATCTTTGTAATTCTGACTATGCAAAATCACATGACTAATTTTTGAAATACTTCAGAAATACTCTGCATATTCAGTTATTTCATTTTACATAAGCTGTAAATTCAAATTATTTTCTTGTTTTTAAAAATTTATTTTATTTGAAAAACATACAGAGAACAGACAGCTAGATTCTCCCACATGGGTGGCTGAGACCCAAGTACTTGGGCCATGCTCCGCTGCTTTCCCAGGCTCGTTAGCAAGGAGCTTAACTGGAAGTGAAGCAGCCAGAACTCAAACCAGCACTCTTATGGGATGCTTGCATTGTAGGCAATGGCTTAACCCAATGTACCACAACACAGGCCCCAAATTGAAATTATTTAAAATCAGTCGTGTACTAATATTTTCATGAAGTTAACTGTCTTAGTCCATAAGACTGCTGTAACAAAATACTTTGGGCAGGGTAGTTATAAACAGTAGAAATGCATTGCTTCCCATAAATGCTGGGAGACCCAAGAGCCAGGGGCCAGAAGAGGCAGTGTCTGCTCAGGGCTGCTTCTTTCATACATGGTGCCTTCCAGCAGCTTCCTTGTGCGGTAGGGAAGACAAGCCTCAAGCCTCTCTTACAAGGGCACCAATCCCATACGTGATGGCCCTGCCCGCATGACCTAGTCGTCTCCTAAAGACCCTACCTCTTAATAATACCACTTTGGGATTAGGTTTCAACATAGAACAGTCAGACCATAGCAGTGATGCAGAAAGTAGCAAATCAGTTTGCTTTATGTACATCATTGATTCAGTCTTTAGTTTTTCCTTGAAGCATTTTAAAATTTTTTGACAGACAAATCTCCCATTGCTGGTTCACTCCCCAAATATCCACAGTAGCTGGGACTGAGCCAGGCCAAAGGCAGAAGCCTGGAACTCAGTCCACGTCTCCTGTGTGGATGGCCGGGATCCAAGTACCAGGGCTATCACCCGCTGCCTCCCAGGATGCACATTAGCAGGAAGCTGGATTTTGGATGTGGGCATCCCAGACGGTGTCTTAATCTCTGTGCCAAACACACATCTCTGGCAACAAGTACTTGGTCCTCTGGAACACAGAGATACTCAAAAGCATTACTTACATGCTTTGTGTGTGTGTGTGTACGTCTGTATCTATCCATAGGAAGAGCATATGAGTGAGAAGTCAAGCACGTACATCACTATCATTGCTAATATTTATTGAGGATCTATTGAAACCCTTTAGTACATTTGCTCACTTTTAATTTGTATCAACCCTAGGAGGTAGACTAATGTAAATAACCTCTGAAGAAACTGATGGAGGTATGAGTCCGTCAGGATTCCTTGGGGCCAGACCTGTCCTTTAATACCAGCACACCATGCTACACCTCTGAACAGTAACCCCAGATGACAAGTAACCTGGCGCTTTTCCATAAGTGTGGATGTAGATATGTCAGCATATAATCACTGTGTGTCCTGAATATGTGTGTACTTTTCATATACTTTTCAAAATAGATACACTGTTTTCTAGGGAGCTAAATACAAAAGAATAAAGTCAGAACATATTGTGCTAATAGATGAGAAATATGATCTGTGTCTTCTGCTTTATAACTTGGTTATCATTAGCACTGTCAGTTTTAATTTTTTTAAACTACTCCTTTTTTATATATAAAGATTTTATTTATCTATTTGAGAGGTAGAGTTACAGACAGTGAGAAGGAGAGACAGAGAAAGGTTTTCCCTCCTTTGGTTTACTCCCCAGATGGCTGCAATGGCCAGAGCTGCGGTGACCTAAAGCTAGGAGTCAGGTGCTTCTTCCCGGTCTCCCATGTGGGTGCAAGGGCCCGAGGACTTGGGCCATCTTCTACTGCTTTCCCAGGCCATAGCAGAGAGCTGGATTGGAAGAGGGGCAGCCGGTACTAGAACCAGCACCCATATGGGATGCAGGTGCTTCAAGCAGAGGATTAACCTACTGTGCCAAGCTGCTAGCAGGCCCCGCATTGTTAGTTTTTTAAGAGTTGTATACCAGCTTATAAAAAAATACTCTTGGGTATTTAAGAGTTAGAAGTTTGAAAACAGCATTTTACAGATTACACCTGTTTGTAGCAAGTGAGAAAAGAGGCCATTGGATTTTTATATTTGAAAATTGATATATGAAATGCATATAAATCTTTTCTTCTTTAAAATTTGTTAATTTGAAAGGTAGAGTTGCAGAGGCAGGGCGGGTAGAGAGAGAGAGCATGCTTCCATCCACTGGTTCACTCCCCAAATGGCCACAATAGTCAGGGCTAGGCCATGCCAAAACCAGGAGCTTCCATTTCCCTCTTTCATGTTCAAGAAAAGCTAGTATTTTTCTATACATTTATTTAGCTGAGGAATTTAACCTGATTTTCCTGCTTAATATTCCAGTTCTATATTCTTTGAGTTTTTAGACCCAAAATTGCATAGATTATTATCTAACTTAGTCTTCTCCTGCAATTAAAATAGAGCAAATTTACTTAAATATGTATTGATCATATCCAGATATATCAACAACTCCACAAACAGCCACTACTGTGTTATTTTTTAGCCTGTCCTGCATTAGAAATGAAAAAGGCTAAGAATAGACAGGTCTTTAATATTTTAGTATGAGTCCACTCAGTATTTTAAGATATAGAACATGCACAATTAATGTGTTTTCCTGGCATCTTTGTTTTCTTTTTTTTTTTTTTTTTTAAGATTTTTATTTATTTGACAGGTAGAGTTATAGACAGTGAGAGGTAGAATCAGAGAGAAAGGTCTTCCTTCCGTTGGTTCACCCTCCAGTGACCACCAACGGCCGGAGCTGTGCCAATCCGAAGCCAGGAGCCAGGTACTTATCCTGGTCTCCCATGCGGGTACAGGGCCCAAGCACTTGGGCCATCCTCCACTGCACTCCCTGGCCACAGCAGAGAGCTGGCCTGGAAGAGGGGCAACTGGGACAGAATCCGGCGCCCCGACCGGGACTAGAACCCGGTGTGCCGGCGCCGCAAGGCGGAGGATTAGCCTATTGAGCTGCGGCGCCGGCCTACATCTTTGTTTTCTAATACAGATACTTATGACTCTGAATTAATTACAGAAAGCAGTATTCTTACAGTTGTTTGTTTATTTGTTTACAGGACGTGTCATTGATTGTCATTCATGCACTGCACACTGAATTCTTTGTTCTCTGCTAGGTCCTATCAGCAGCATCCTGGTGAATAAATACGGCAGCCGTCCCGTGATGATCCTTGGTGGCTGCTTGTCGGGTAGTGGCTTGATCGCGGCTTCCTTCTGCAATACCGTCCAGGAGCTTTACTTCTGTATTGGAGTCATCGGAGGTGAGCACTGCCAGTTGGTTTACTGTTGGGTATTTGGTGTTCACTTGCATTTGTCTTTTTTTTTTTTTTTCTTTTTTTTTAACAAGCAGAGTGGACAGTGAGAGAGAGAGACAGACAGAAAGGTCTTCCTTTGCCGTTGGTTCACCCTCCAATGGCTGCCGCGGCCGGTGCACTGCGGCCAGCGCACTGCGCTGATCCGAAGGCAGGAGCCAGGTGCTTCTCCTGGTCTCCTATGGGGTGCAGGGCCCAAGCACTTGGGCCATCCTCCACTGCACTTCCGAGCCACAGCAGAGAGCTGGCCTGGAAGAGGAACAACTGGGACAGAATCCAGCACCCCGACCGGGACTGGAACCCGGTGTACCGGTGCCGCAAGGCGGAGGATTAGCCTATTGAGCCGCGGCGCTGGCTGCATTTGTCTTTTAAATCTTTTAGGCGAAATTCTGTCCTTTGAGAAATAACTATTTTGATCAGCTGTAGATAAACTAATATAAGAATAGTAAAAAAGCAAACTTTTAAAGAAATTTACTGTCATACAGTAGATGTTTATCTGTTGAATGAATGAGTGAATTGAAGGAGATAATGGTATCTCCTGTCCTAATAGGCAGTGGTGGTAGCTAGAATGAGTGTGGCAGCTCAGTACCAGAGTGATCGTTGATTATTCTCCCTCATTACCCCTTCCTCCAAAGCCTGGCCCATCAGCCATTCTGCCTTCCCAGGCACATCAGCAAGAGTGAGGCCGGAAGCAGAGCAGCTGTGACTTGAGCCAGTGCTCTGTCTGATACAGGATGCCTGTATCACAGGTATTGTCTTAGCCTACACACCACAACACAGGCCTCCTCTTCCAGTTCTTTATACAGAGTATATTCTATTCCTGTGAGCTTCTGTCATCCATTGTGCTGGGGAACACTAGAACTTGGTACTTCCCTAACTTTGTTGTGGTACCTGTGACCCAATCTCCCTTCCCTCCAGTAAATGTTTTTCATGTTTGTAGTTAGGTGTTTTTATTTATTTTTTAAAAGATTTACTTAATTTATTTGAAAGTCAGAGTTACGCAGAGAGAGAGAGAGCATGCTTCCATCCACTGGTTCACTCCCCAGTTGGCCGCAACAGCCAGAGCTGGGCCAATCCAAAGCCAGGAACCAGGAGCTTCTTCTAGGTCTCTCACAGGGGTGCAGGGGCCCGAGGACTTGGGCCATCTTCAACTGCTTTCCCAGGCCATAGCAGAGAGCTGGATCGGATGTGGAGCAGCCGGGTCTCGAACTGGCGTCCATATGGGGTGCTGGCAGTGGAGGTTGCGGCTGTACCTGCTACACCACAGTGCCAGCCCCAGGTGTTTTTATTTTATTACAAATGCTTTTTGGCTACATTTATATATTCATTTTTTATTGGTGTAAGAATAATGTATAATAGCTTCACACAACAGTTGATTATTCCTTTGTATGAGATGCAGTTTTTTTCTGTTAACTTTCTGTAAAATTTTTAATAAATACACATAATGTAAAAATTCACCATCTTAACAATTTTAAGTGTCCAGTTCGGTGGTATCAAGTACACTCACATTGTTGTGCAACCATTACCACCACCCTTCTCCAGAATTCTTTTCATCTTACAGAAAAAATCCTCTTTACTCATTAAGCAGTGACTTCCTGTCCCTCCCTCCCAACCCCAGCTCCTGGTAACCACCATTCTACTTTGTCTCTGGATTTGACTGCTGTGGGTAGCTCCTGTCCTGGGATCATGCAATATTTGTGTTTATGTAAGCAGCTTGTTTTCTGTAGCAGAATGTCTTCAAGGGAACCATGCTGTGTCAGAATTCCCTTCCTTTTTAAGGCTCAGTAGTGCTGTCTTGTGTGGATAGATTATATTTTGCTTATCCGTTCTTCTGTTGATGAACTCATGGGTTACTCACACATTTTCGGTATGCTGAGTAAGGCCACTGTAAACACCTGCCTGCTCCTTGTTTTTTGATTTGAATTTTACTTGAAAATATTACATGTTTTTCTACTTTTCCCCCTCATTAAACCTCTAAAATTTTCAGGTATTAAAGACCCCCAGTATGACTTCTGTCTTGTGTATCATTCTTAGAAAGTTGTTCTCCACTCCAGGATTGTGAAAATATTTGTCTCCTCTTTTTCAGTATACTTCATTTTTTGCATTTCAGAATTCTAGGTGATGGAAAACATTTGACATAAAAGGAGAAAATACAACTGTTTGTTCCCTCATGGTTCATCAGTGATTTGTTTCCTCTTTTCTTAACTCATGCATGAAATACTTGCTGTACACATGGTTGGCCCAGTGAGAACCACGTTGGGTGCTGAGGAGGCAGACCCCACAGCTCACAGACCATGTGAATCAATAAGAAAAGCACCAGGTAGTGATAAATGCCACACAAAGCCTTAAAATGAAATATTGTGGCAGCGAAGGGAAATGTGAGTGAGCACAAGGAGCCAGCTCTGTGAAAGTCTGCAAACTTGGACCCTAGACAGCAGCGTTCGGTGAGGCCAGAAGTGAGTGCTCGGGTAAAGGTTGCAGATAGGAAGCTGTTCCGGGTTTGAAGTAGGGGAGTGACCTGCTCTGGTTTATTGGTTTAAGCCTCTGGGGATGGTTCAGACCGTCATAGAGCGCAGGGGAAGGTCAGGGAGAACATCGAGAAGTTCTTTGAACATTCACTTCCGCCAGCACTATTTACTTAATAATTTCTTCTTTATCCGTTGATTTAAGAAGTTCTTGTTATCTTATAGTCGGTGTTGACATATATGTTTCAGTTCTGTTCCTGGGCTCTGTGTCCATTCTCACTACTCAGTATTTACCTGCTCCTGAGTCAGGACCCTGCTGGTACAATGATGGTAGCTTTTGTAAGTTATGGTCAGTCCCACTCTGGCACCAAATATGTCTTAGAGTCACTTTACCTCTTCTCAAAATAAAACCCAGTGACATTTTCTGTGGAATCACTCAGGGAGCCCTGACTGCCTAACAGTAGTGTTCTGTTTGCCCCAAATTTGGTATTGTCTCTGACCTCTCAGAAAGCCCTGTAAATTTGTACATTTCCAGCTTTTAGTGCCATAGTGAAAGGTGTCACTTTGTGTTACCTTTTCTTTGGTAAATCTATGTGTCCCTACTTGACAACCAAGCCATCTACTAAGTGGTCTTTCATGGTTGTAGTAGTCCCGCAGGTGATTTTAATAACTTTGACAAAACAGGCATTCACCGTCAAATAATAAACACAACAGTAATAAAAATAGCTTCTATTGAGTGCTGCCTACCCGCTAGGGACTATTCTGAGTGCTTTACTGACCTTTTCTTCCTCACAGCAGTGTCGTGTACCTGCTTTGCATGCTAGGAAACAGTCACAGAAGGGTCCACACGTCTGATTTTACACAGCCTGATAAGCAGCAGTGATGAGATTTGAAGCTGTGTGATCTGTTTTAGAACCCACGCTTTAAATCACTATACGACATGTTTGCCAGTAATGGGGATTTTTGTCTGTTATTTATACCCTTTATTTTGGTTTCTTAGCTGGTTAAGTAATTTCAAAGGTGTATTTCAGGTATTTGTCACAGTATTGATTTTCTTCCTCTGTCTTCTCCAGGTCTTGGGCTTGCCTTCAACTTGAATCCTGCACTGACCATGATTGGCAAGTATTTCTACAAAAGGCGACCGTTGGCCAATGGGCTGGCCATGGCAGGCAGCCCTGTGTTTCTCTCTACCCTGGCCCCTCTCAATCAGGCTTTTTTTGGTATCTTTGGCTGGAGAGGAAGCTTCCTAATTCTTGGGGGCTGCCTACTGAACTGCTGTGTAGCTGGGTCCCTGATGCGACCAATAGGGCCCAAGCCAACCAAGACAGGGAAGGTGAAGTCAAAAGAATCCCTTCAGGAAGCTGGGAAATCTGATGCAAAAAAGGGTGCAGGTGATGCAAGTACAGATCTTATCGGAGGAAGCCGCAAAGAGGAGAAGCCATCCATCTTGCAGACGATCAATAAGTTCCTGGACTTGTCCTTGTTCACGCACAGAGGCTTTCTGCTCTACCTCTCAGGAAATGTGCTCATGTTTTTTGGACTCTTTACACCCTTGGTCTTTCTTAGTAGTTACGGCAAGAGCCAGCATTTTTCTAACGAGAAGTCTGCCTTCCTTCTTTCCATTCTGGCTTTTGTTGACATGGTAGCCAGACCTTCCATGGGACTTGTAGCCAACACAAAGTGGATAAGACCCCGAGTTCAGTATTTCTTTGCTGCTTCCGTCATTGCAAATGGAGTGTGTCATTTGCTAGCACCTTTGTCCAGGAACTATATAGAGTTCTGTATCTACGCTGGATTCTTTGGTTTTGCCTTTGGGTGGCTCAGCTCCGTGCTGTTTGAAACCCTGATGGACCTCGTTGGACCCCAGAGGTTCTCCAGTGCCGTGGGATTGGTGACCATTGTGGAATGCTGTCCTGTCCTCCTGGGCCCACCACTTTTAGGTACGGTACATCCCCCTGCCTCTGGGTTTTCTGTTGTCATCAAACAAGATTGGGGGGGAGGTGACAGAAAGCAGAGATTAGTGAGCTGTTTGTCCAAGAGCAAAGCTTTCTTGTTTCTGTGCCCTTGGTGCTGGCGTAGTGCTTAGCACAGTATAATTGCTCAGATACTTAAATTTGAATTAAATTGAACCACTAAAGCTGAAAGGGGAATTGTATACTATCCAAACGTCAGTGTTTTTAAAAATTCTGTGTTGGGGGCTGAGCATCACTAACAAAAAGCTGTCATTTTGTTACTGTTCTCCTCTTCCACCTTGTACCAAAGAGTGCCAAGTCCTGTTGGTTTTCATCTCCCAGATTTCTTTCTTTCTAATTATCCGTTTTATTCCATCACAATACCACCCTTATCCAAAATACCTGCTCCCGTGTGCACTGCTCTGGACAGTAGCTTCCTAACTGGGCTGCCCGTGTCCCACTCTTGCTGCTCTGCAGTCTTCTCTCAGAACTCCCCAGCTGCTTCCCACCGCCTGTGGTGAGATCCAGTTCCCTAGGGTGGCTTCCCAGGCACTGCATGGTGCAGCCCCAGCTGTGTCTCCAGCCTCCTTTCCCTCACTGGTCTTTCGCTCTCGGCTCCCACGCGTGGCCCTTCCTCCTTCACCCGTCACGAGCCCTGCTTCCTCCTGCCATGGTGCCTTGCTCTTGCTGCTCTCCCTGGATCCTCTTCCCATCCCCTTCCAGGTGAGCCCTATTCTCCTGCCAGTCCTGGCTCAGCTAGCTTTAAGGGATGCCTTCTTGACCCCACTCAGCTGTCCCAACCCCTTGGTTTCTGCTTTCAGAACCCTGCTGTAGCACCTGTCACAGCTGGTGTCATTGGTTGACGTCTCTTTGCCACTGCACTGTAGATATTGTCACCCTGCTCACTCACCCTTGTCCTCAGGGCCAGCACAGCCAGTGCCTGGGATGTGACGGAGGCTCAGTGGGTGTCGCTGAATGGATGACCCCTGCTCAGAAACCATATGGGGTTGTATTGGAATTGGTCATATTAAGTCACACTTTCCCAGAGTTTATTCCTGGAGATAGTGGTTTGATGAGATGCTGATAAATTTTACCATACCAAAGGTTTCATGGCTATAAAGGTTTCACAGAGGGGTGGTGGTGTGTTGTACCAGGTGAAGCCACCACCTGGGACTGCAGTATCCGGTATCAGAGTGCCTAAGGTAGAGTCCCATCTCCACTCCGATCCAGCTCTCAGCTGATGTTCTCTGGGAGGCAGCAGATGGTGGCTCGGGTACTTGGGGATCTCTATATGGGAGAGCAATTTGGAGTTCCTGGCTCCTGGCTTTGGCCTGGCCTAGCACCAGCTGTAATGGGCATCTGGGGACTGAACCAGCAGTTGGAAGATCTCTCTGTATCTCTGTGTTCTGCCTTTCCAGTAAATAAAAACAAATTAATAAAATTTGAAATAAAGTACAGACACCCAGTTAACTAAGGTTTTTACTAAACGATCATACACAGTTTTAGGATGGTGATGCCATTGTGACTCTAGTAGAAAAGAACATGGTGCCCTTTCCCAAGTTCACTGGATGTTTGAACCATTGGGAGCTGTCCTGTTGCACAGTGGCTCAGGGTGGAGACTTCCTGGGTGTGAAGCCAGGCCCTAGGGCTCACTAGTACTGTCTCTGTGCTGCAGTTCTCATTTCTGTCCCTGACAAGGATGACGGAATCTGCAGCTGTGAGGATCGAGCCGTTAGAGTGGTGCCAGGGTGTTGCTGTGGGTCACACTCAGCATGGGGCAAGAGTTCCCAGGAGCACTCTGGGAAATGCTGATGAAGACAGCATTGGGCTGGGTGGCGGCTGCAGCTCCACGACCTTGGCAGGACACCTGCACCTCTTCTGAGCAGCCTTCCCTGCTGTGTTTTTTGGGAATTGGTTCTAGATGGTCACTAGGGCTTTCCTAACTCAGTTTTCCCAATATTTAATTATTTTCAAGTTGCTAAAAACTTATAAACAGAAAATAATATACATTTTAAAAATATTTATTTATTTATTTGTTTGAAAGACAGAGATAGAGCCAGGAGCCAGGAACTCCCTCCAGGTCTCTGAAGTGGGTAACAGGGGCCCAAGCACTTGGACCATCTGCTGTTGCCCTCTCAGGTGCATTGTCAGGAAACTGGATTGGAAGCAGGGCAGCTGGGACTTGTATCCGCGTACCATATGAGATGCTGGTGTTGCAGGCTGCAGCTTCACCCTGTGCACCACAGTGCTGCCCCTTCATACTTCCTCTTGCATGTATTTGACATTTGTGGGCTCTTTGAAAACTAGACTGACATCTTTCTGTGTGAATCTTAAAGCTTTGTTTGCTAAATGGTATCTTTGTTTACTTTTGCCTGCATAATTTTGTTTTTGTTTACACCTGTAGGTCGTCTCAATGACATGTATGGAAACTATAAATTCACATACTGGGCGTGTGGCGTGATCCTAATTATTGCAGGCCTCTTTCTCTTCATTGGCATGGGCATCAATTATCGACTTTTGGCCAAAGAACAGAAAGCAGAGGAGAAGCAGCAAAAGGAAAGTAAAGAGGAGGAGACCAGTGCGGATGTTGATGAGAAGCCCAAGGAGATCCCTAACGCAGCAGAATCCCCGGAACAAAAGGGCACCAACGGAGACCCCAAGGAAGCCGAGAGTCCTGTCTGAGCCCAGGGCTGGGGGCTGGGGAGCAGCCTGCGACCCAAGATGTTTGAAGATATTCTGCTGGCCTGCAATCTCCAGTGGTGCTCAGAGCAGATAGTGGACTTTGGTGTGGAAATTATAACAGGTGTTCAGTGATGGAATTGTTCTCACTCCTTACCAATGGCCTGAGTGGAAAATGTCATATGCTTTGGAGGGAGGGGTTGGCAAAGGACGAGGGGAGGAAGTAGGTTTGGTTTTGTTTTGTTTTAATCTTAGCTTTTAACGTTCTCATGAAGATTATGATACGTGCCTTAAGTTTTAGTCTTTAGAACTCTTTAGAGAGCCTTAACTTTTTGAAACCTTCCGCTGACTTCATCTACTTTATGTGTCACATTGAAAGGAAAAAGCAACTAACTTGTCTGAGGCAAATCTCAAATTTGAAATTAATCTTATTTCATCCTTGTTTGTAATGTAGCTTCAGACATTGATGATGTCACTGGAACATTTATGAATAGAAATATTAGTTGAGAGCCGGAGGTTTTATAAAATGCTGACTAAAATATTTTTCTAGCATCAGTAGTTGCCTGGCACATGTGCCTATTAGCTAGATATTTAGGAAACTTTGAGCAGAAAACTCGGGAAATAGGGTGGCTGTTGCGGTCACCTGGTCCTTGTCCACACCTCCTGGGTACCTTTCTTGGGATGCGTATTAGAAGCCAAAGTGCTTGATGTCACTAAATTACTACTTTTTCTCCCTATTCAAAGACATACTTTGAGTGGTTATAGATCTTTGCCCTTTCTGAAATCACTTGATATGATTTTTTAATCCCTGTGAAAGTTAGTGTTCAAATCTACAAAACTCTATAACGTTGTGCCTCCTTAGTAAATACAACATGTCTAATGAAATGTAGACAGATACCTTCACCATCAGCTGAATTTAGCTTTTGTTTTCCCAGACCCTCATTTAAACTGTGAGACCATGAGAACCTTTCTGCTTCCTGGAATATTTGATAGTGTTTTCATTTATCCCTGCTTGTAGTGTAGAGAGCTGTGTGAGAATATAGCCTGTGTGTGTCTGGTGGTTTTTGGGTTTTTTTTTTCCCATTGTTTGCAGATTGAAGAGGGCCAGAAAATTTGGCCCCAGGCAACTAATAAAGATAAGATTTTGAGGGCAGTTGCTAAATGTGCTTAGTTTAGATCAGTCATTCCTTTTTTTCTGAGAGGGCCTTAAAGAAAATTATGTTATTCTTAGAATTATTGAACACATTCTTATTCTCCACACAAATGACCCTTTTTACAAAACTACCTGGAAAATAGAGAAATGGGTTCAGTATGAAGATAGGAAGGAGGGTAGGCCAGAATGAAAACTGTAAATATTTTTTAACCTAATATCTTTTAAATTGAGGCAGAAAGATATATTCAATAAATTATATTCAGTGCATTAAAAATACCACTGTAATTGAGAGTGAAAGTATATACAAAACCTTGTGTAAGAGGCTGACTTTTCCAAATAAACATTTTTTAGAAAATATTTCTTCCTCCAAATGTTTATTTTCTTGAGGACAAATATTGTTGTGTCTTTGTTTATATTATCAAATTTCAATTTGGCCCTTGCTAATATTAGATTAAATCACCCAGCTGACGTGCCTTGAGATTTGTGTATATTTGAGTTATTTTGACTTTCTGCTTTCCTCTTGAAGACAAACGGGAGAGAGTTTTGAAACCACCTCTGAAAGACAGTGAAAACCCTGCTCCGGGCAGCTGAGTGCAAGAGAGATCCTAGGGGAGGAGCCTGCTCTGAGCATTAGCAGCTGAGGCCCAGGTTCTGTAGCATCTGTGTACCGGCTCTTCCTTCCATACAGTGAGGACTGCCGTTGGTGAGGGGACTGAGGGAAATAAAGGATTCAATTGTCAAAACTGCATCTAAACAGAAGACCCTGTTTGTGTTCACTAGTGAACCCTAGGGGCCTGTGTGGTAGCACAGCAGGTTAGGCTGCCCCTTGGGACACCCACGTGTCCTATCAGGGTACCTAGTTGGAGTATTGGCCACTCTGCTGATCCAGCTTCATGCTGATGCACACCCTGGGAGGCAGCAGGGTATGGCTCAAGTGCTTGGGTCCCTTCACCCACTTGGGAGACCTGAATAGTCCTTAACTCCTAGCTTCTGCCTGGCCCAGCCCCAGCTGTCATGGCCATTTGGGGAATGAGCCAGTGGATGGAAGATTGTCTTCCCCACCCCCACGGCCCCCAACTCTGCCTTTCAAATAAATATTTTTTAAAAGAAGGTTGTGGCCGGCGCCGCGGCTCACTAGGCTAATCCTCCGCCTTGCGGCGCTGGCACACCGGGTTCTAGTCCCGGTCAGGGCGCCGGATTCTGTCCCGGTTGCCCCTCTTCCAGGCCAGCTCTCTGCTGTGGCCAGGGAGTGCAGTGGAGGATGGCCCAAGTGCTTGGGCCCTGCACCCCATGGGAGACCAGGAGAAGTACCTGGCTCCTGCCATCGGATCAGCGCAGTGCACCGGCCGCAGCGGCCATTGGAGGGTGAACCAACGGCAAAGGAAGACCTTTCTCTCTGTCTCTCTCTCTCACTGTCCACTCTGCCTGTCAAAAAAATAATAAATAAATAAATAAAAGAAGGTTGTTTGCCCTGTATTTTTAAAAGGAAGAATTAAGCACCATTTAATATTTTTATATGAATCAGTGTTTTATTGAATTACATTTCAGATTGATGAGTTTGGGTATTGATCGCATGCCTGGGTTTTACCTTCCTAAGCAAATGGTTTGCATTTTAGTGAACTTAATCATCAGTATAGGTACACACACACACTTTTGCTTGGAAAGATGGGAGATTAACAGTAAATTTCCACCTTTACAACATAGCTTTCTTTAAAAATCGAGTCAGGCACTTGCCTAGAAGACATGAAGAAAGAGCTTACTAACACTTGTGTAACCGTGAACACTCAGTCCCTGACGGGAACCGCCGGCCCGAGCCTGCCTGGCGTGCCCGCATGAGCAGTCAGGCAGAGCTGCTTCAGTTGAGCGGCATCTGGGTGGGAGGGGGGTGAGGGGCTGGGGAACTGCCTGTCACTCCTGTGGCCAGTTGTAGCTTCAGAGTCAGGTTCAGTCCAGACCACGGTGGTGAACTCCATCAAATGCCAGCCGCCGGGAAGGAGACACGCCTGAGTATCTCCTAAGCATCAGTTTGTTACATCACCCCTGGCTTGCTGGAGGAGGCAGCAGTAGGTAGCAAAGGAGCCCCAGCCTACTGCTTGCTTCACAAGGTCAGCCGCCTGGGTTCAGATGGTGGCTGTGTGACCCCAAATTAGGAGGCTCCCTTAACAGCAGGGTTGTTTTCTTACGTAAGGTGTTAATGACTAGTACATTGATAAGTGACAGCTCGTGTTAAGCAAGTGCTTAATCAAATTAAGGCGTGGGGAAAACATTAGGCTGTTAGAATTCCCAGAGCTAATCATTAACTTGCAAAAGGATAGTTTCAGGGTGATGCTTACGAATATTAGCTAAGTGGTCAAATCTTCAGTTTTGATCAGATCCTCCTCTTTAGTTTTTATGTATATTTATTTGAAAGGCAGAGCAACAGAAAGATCCATCCCCTGGTTCATTGCCCAAATGTCCCCAAAGCCGGGGCTGAGCCAGGAACTCCCACATGGGTGGCAGGGACCCAAGTGCTTGAGCCATCATCTGCTGCCTCCCAGGATGTGCACTGGCAGGAATGCTGGGTTGGAGGTGAAGGATATGCGCGTCTGAGGCTTAACCCTTTATGCCACGACACTGGGGCATCCTCTTTTTGATCTTACAGACTCACTGGTTTTCCAGGAGTGAACAGATGAGACCAACACCTCAGCACCTGGTGGTAAGATGGATTTGGGTCCCAAAGGCCTTGTCCCCCCCCCCCCTTTTATTTGAAAGAGTTACAGAGGTAGAGAGAGGTCTTCCATCCACTGGTTCACTCCCCAGATAGCCACAACAGCTGGAGCTGCACCGATCCGGAGCCAGGAGCTTCTTTTGGGTCTCCCATGCAGGTGCAGGGGCCCAAGGACTTGGGCCATCTTCTGCTATCCCAGGCCATAGTAGAGAGCTGGTCAGAAGAGTAACAGCCAGGACTAGAACCGGCACCCATATGGGATGCCGGCACTTCAGGCCAGGGCATTAACCCGCCGCGCCACATCACCGGCCTTGCCCCCTTCTGCTCTCACAATACACATCCTCCGTGGGGAAGAGAGGCCCTGCTAGAGAACAAGCTTTCCCCCTCAGTAATTGTGGTGCTGTATGAAGCAATACAACTCATAACTAATCCTGCAAGTTCTCTGTCCCTGGTTGGCACTGCAACATGGTGGTTTAAGCTGCTGCCCACCATCTCAAAACCGCAGCTGTTTGAGTTCTGATTGTACTGCTCCCAGTCCTGCTTCCTGCTAATGTGCTTGGGAAAGCAGCCAAAGAAGGTCCAAGTGCCCCAGCCCCTGCTACCCGTGTGGGACACCACGACAGAGCTCCTGCTGTTGGTCTGTCCCAGCCCTAGTCATTGTGGTCATTTGGCAAGTGAACCAGTAGATGGACGATCTCTCTGCCTTTTGAATAAACAAATAGTTTTAAGAAATAAATCTTGCCATAATTAAAAAGTCTTTCATCCATAGCAATGTCCTTTTCCCTTCCTACATCACTGACATTGTTTAAGAGAGAAATTGGTATCAGTTAGTGACTGATCACCTTGGCATAACATTTGGGAAAGCAGTTTTGCAATATGCATTAAGCACTATGACTCACATCCTTTCCCCTAAAAATCCAGCTTTTCAAGTTTTATCTGAAAAAGTTTATGTGACTGGGCCAGAATTGTGGTACAGTGGTTAAGCCACCACCTGTTATGCCAGCATCCTCAATGAGTGCCAGTTCGAGCCCCAGCTGCTCCATTTCTGAGCCAGCTCCCTGCTAATGCATCTGGGAAGGCACTGGGAGATGGCCCAAATGCTTGGGTCCCTGCACCCATGTGAGAGACCCAGATGAAGCTCCTGGCTCCTAGTTTCAGCCTGGCCCAGCCCTGGCCATTTGTGACCATTTGGGGAATGAACTAGCAGATGGAAGATATCTCTCTGAGTTACTTCTATTCTAAACAATGTCACGTGAAAAAGGAACATGAGCCAATGATGAGATACACATATACGAGTAAATACATATAATGTACATTTATGGGTAAACAAAATATACAGATACGCTAGTGCCAGTTTGGTGACCAGTAAAATTAAAGGTGATTTCTGTATTCTAAATTTTCTTAATGTGATGGTTACATTTATACTAAAGAAAAAATTTATGTATTTGAAAGTTATGGAGTGGGGTGGACGAGAGAGACAGAGCTTTCATCCCCTTGTTCACTCTTTAAATGACCCCAATGACCAGGGCTGGGCCAGCTAAAGCCAGGAGCTAGGAGCTTCTTCCAGATCTCCCATGTGGGTGCGGGGCCCAAGCAGTTGGGCCATCTCCTGCTGCTTTCCCAGGCACAGTATTAGCAGCTGGATCAGAAGTGGACCAATGGACTTGAACTGGCGCCCATATGGGATGCTGGCATTGCAGGCATCAGCTTAACTATTAGGTGACAAGGCTGGCCCCAAACAGAAAACATTTCATGTAGCGCATAAAATGGCTTATAGAGGGGAAAACTGCATTCGATCTAGAAGGTTCTGGAAAGAGATACTTGTCTCCAAAGAAAATGAAGTTAATGATTATTACAAGCAGGTTATCTTTTTCTGCTTCTCAAAGAGCTGCCCTCTGGTGAAAAGGAGAAGAGTGTTACATAGAAGAGAAGTTTCAGGTCGTGATCTTGCCAGTGCTGGACAAAGCTGCGGTGTGTGGAGCCCACAAGTCCCCTGAGCCAGCCGCCAGCATCTCTCCTTCCAGCCGGCAGTGCGCTTGGAGACAGCATTCCTGAGCGTCAGCGGCAGGTGAATGTGCCACTCCCGAAGCCAAGGTCCCTGCCCTGGCCCAATCACCAACCGCGCAGGGCTTCCATGGGTCTGAATGAAGCATTATCTCAGATAAGCACCAAAGAAACATGAAGTGGTGACTCGAAAGGGCAGGGTGCAATTTGCTGTCATGACTATCAACAGGTGTTTATTGAACTCTTACTATGTCCCAGGCATTAGGCTTTGAGAATCCAGTAGCAAACTCAACACGATAATGTCTTAGACATCGAACACCTGCATTCTAATAGGCGAAAATAGGTGGTGACTACTGAGTTAGAAGAAAGAGAGCTTTCAGAATGAAGTGAGGAATATGATATCAGCTTTCATTCAGCTTAAGATTTTGGGGAGCATCTTCTACGTACCTGGCTCTGTGGGATAGAGGGAACAAACTAGAGTCCTGGCACCCACAGCTTCTGGTCTTGTGGAGAGGACTATGTCATAACTGTTGTAGCAGGGTAGTGTGTGGAGAAAACTGCATGCTTGCTTGGAAAAGCATAAAAAGATCAAAAACTATTTTTGAGCAAATTACTTTCTTTGAGTTGTTTTGGTCAACATGAAAAAAATGATTGCGAGGATTAAATCTGAAAGGGTACAGCGTTCTGTGGAGTGCACGGTAGCTTTAAAATCTGAATTGTGCTTGAGCAGTCTGCAATGCAGGGCGGTGGGCCAGTTAAGTCACCAAGCTTAACGACAATGAATAAAGAACAGCTGGCAATGGCATCGCTCATCGAGTTGACAAAGGGCTCTCAATTCCATTCTCTGAGTGTAAATTCCTAGGCAGGTGGACATGACTGAAAATCCTGACCCTTTCCTAGGCACCCATCCCGGCAGGACGTCCCACAAAGCAAGAATGCCAGCCGCCCAGCTGCCCGCCGCACTGGAAGTAGCTTTGGAAACACGACGATGGACGAGGCCAAATCCTGGGTGTTGGGGAACGCGAATTGTGGCCAAGCCAATCACTGCACCAAAATGTGGAAAATGGCTCCCCCTCCCCAACAAGTTCACAGCCTAACTCCAATCCCTTCCCTTGGCTTTGAAATCCATAATGTGATTTTTTTTTTTCACGTGTGGATTTCCTTCCCTAATATGCTTTACTGATTCCAGAATTAAAACTTTGCGTTTCCTGAGCTTGCTCTGGCCAGATCCCAAGAGGAAGTGGCCAGAAGCCATCCAGAGGGCCAGGAGGGGAACTGGCCGGAGATTAAAAGTCACCTGGTGTGCTAACAATCTGTATGTGCACGATGATCAAGGCAAGGCTTACCGTCACTGTGATTTGCCTTGCCGTCCCCTTCTCACTCCTCTTTATTGTCCAGCCACCTTGAGCTCCCAGCCTTTGGGGAGAGAGACTACTTGTCTATGCTTTTCAGAATGGGAGCTGGGGAGACTTTTGATAGCCATCTTTTTCCTATTCAATTCCTGGTACCATTTTGCTTCCCAAACGCCAAGAACAAGCAAGCAGGCCCATGGCAGGGGTTTTCTGAGCTGGGCGTTGTGTCCTTCCACCCCTGGCCCCCGCAGCTGCCAGCCCCCACGCTGCTCTCCTGCCCAGCCCTCCCGTCCTTGAGCCCTGCTTTCTAAAACATCCTGCCCGTCTCTGCTCTCACTCACCTTATCCACCCCCACCTCACGGCTGCCAAAATGACTTTTCCAAAAACACCAAATATCTCAACATCATCACTTTAAAATACAAACAAGTTTAGGCTACTTTTATAACTTCAAAAGCCATAAAGATAAAAATAATAAAACTCAAGTCAGGTTGCTCCTCTGCTTAGAATCCTGTAGCCTGAGGATAAAGTCCAAACTCCTCGGCTTGACCCTTGGGGCCCTGCTGGACCTGCTCTCACCTCCTCAGTCTGATCACCTGCCAGGCCTCTGCCCACACTGCTCTCAGCCCAGCACAACTGCTTAAGTGCAGGACCCTGCTTCAGACCCCTCTGCCTTCCCACCTGCTGACCTGTACCTGGCTTTCTCCTATTCACCCTCTGAAATTTGGCTCATGCCCCCTCTAATAGGAAACCTTATCTGACCCCTCTACTTTATTTCCATTGCCTTTATGTCTACAGTTGCAGTCAGAGGATGAATCTTTCTGTCAAGTCCCAGGTCTGGGTACAAAATAGGGCGCTTAGGCAAGTTGTGTAACCTCTGGGCCTCAGTTTCTACATCTGTAATAGACCTTAACTTCGTGGGTTGCTCTGGGAATTAAACAAGTTAAAGTCCATGGAACCCTTAGCATAGTGCCTGACCCAGAATAAATGCTCCATAGTAAGTGTTACTACTACCTCTGTCACGGATACTCCTGTTAAAGGGTACTTTTCAAAGTGGTAAAGTCGTGACTCATACAGGTATAAAAATGGACCTCCCTTTACTTAACTCATTAAGAAGGGAACCAGGAAGATTTTACAACTGCTTCAAATGAGAATTAGGTTTTCAAAGATTCCGCCTCCCTCGGACAAAATGCACTTTCACTGTCCCGGGCAGGAACCTTTTGCCTCTTGCATCATACTGCAGACAGACGTGCACCGACACAAGCCCTCCCCGGGTTGACTTTCGGTTCTGCAGAATCATAAAAAAATGGCCTGGCAGGTAGCACGGTGCGGGCTGTCTGTCCCCCGGGAAAAGCATCCAGAGAGAGTTGTGCAGGGCCACTGTGGAAGCCACTGCCAAGCCTGTGTTAAAGACAGATTATGCGCCCTGCTTGGGCTCCGTGAGGAGGATTCAAAGCTGAACAGGGCTGGCGTCGGAACTGAACAGGGTGTCGTCCATGTTTCATGTTGGAGTGCCGAGGCTCAATACTTGGGTCCGGGAGCCATCCTTTGGGATGCCCACATCTGGTTCAAGTCCCGGCTACTCCGCTTCTGATCCTGCTCCCTGCTAATGCATGTGGGAAGGAAGGCAGCAGAGGATGGCTCAAGTCTTTGGGCCCCTGCACCCATGTGGGAGACAAGAATGGAGTTCCTGGCTCTTGGCTTCAGTCTGTTTCAGACCCGGCTGTTGTGACTGCTTGGGGAGTGAACCAGCAGTTGGAAGATACTTATTTCTCTCTCTCTCTCTCTCTCTCTCTCTCTCTCTCTGCCTTTCAAATAAATAAATAAATCTTTAACAACAACAAACAAAAATATCCAGGTCTGGCTCCTGACTCCAGCTTCCTGCTAATGCAGACCCTGGGAGGCAGCAGCCATGGTCCAAGCAATTGGGCTTGCCACCCACCTGGGGGCCTGGATTGGGTTCCCTGTTCCTGCTTGGATGGGGCTGAGGGGCCCTAGCAGACATCTAGAGAAGGAGCCAGTGAATGGGAGCCCTCTTTCTCTTATCATCTCTCCTCTCTCTCTTTCCCCCTCTCCCTCCCTTCCAAATTAATTAGTTAAACCCTCAGGTCAACAAGTTTGCTTCTTACATCTTTCCGCCCTCGTCAAATTCTTGAGCTCAGGGCTGAACATGCTGGGTCCTGGCACAGAAAATGCTTTGTCAGCCCAGTTTGTAATGGGCTCCACCCTGAGCTCAGTAATCTGGTTAAAAACAGAAGCTAAGTTAGAAAACTCCTATCTAATTCAATTAGTAAACTCAAAAGTTCCAGATCTTCTTTAGAAACTTGATCTTTCTGTCTAAAACAGGAGAGGGTGAAAACTGGCAAATGACAAATCTTGTCTTTTTAGCCAGTGGCTTTAACTTGTCTCATTTTTGTCAGAAATACAATTTGGATAAAATATAAATAAGTTCATTTTACTAATTCATAACTGGAGTTTTTATTTGAACTTTTTTTTAATTTGAAATGCTGATGATAGAAATAGAGAAAGAGATCTTCCATCCACTGGTTCACTCCCCAGATGCTCCCAACAGCCAGGGTTGGACCAGGCCGG
Organism: Oryctolagus cuniculus; assembly: GCF_964237555.1. NCBI lineage: Eukaryota > Metazoa > Chordata > Mammalia > Lagomorpha > Leporidae > Oryctolagus > Oryctolagus cuniculus. The sequence goes on from NC_091438.1 coordinate 57,442,230, forward strand.
AGCCAGGAACTCCAACCAGGTCTCCCATGTGGGTGGCAGGAACCTGAGTACTTGTACCTGCCGCCTCCCAGGCACATTATGGGGAAGCTGGATCAGGCTTGGAGGCAGGATGCAATCCTAGGCACTCAAATATAGGATTCGGGTGTGCCAGGCAGTGGCTTATCTGGCTATGCCACAGCACCTATCCCAACAAAATTTCACAAGGATAGGGCAGGCGTGGCACAGTGGGAAAAGCTGCTGCCTGAGACTCCGGCATCCCATATACGCACTGAGGGTGTCCCAGCTGCTCCACTTCTGACCCAGCTCCCTGCTAAGAGCCTGGGAAAAGCAGCTGAAGATGGTCCAAGTGTTTGGGCCCCTGCCACCACACGGGAAACATGGAAGAAGCTCCTGGCTCCTGGCTTTGGCCTAGCCCAGCCCTGGTTGTGGCCGCCATCTGGGGAGTGAATCAGTGAATGGAAGATCTCTCTCTCTGTCTCTCCCTCTCTCTCTGCAACTCTGACTTTCAAATAAATATTTTTTAAAAATTCAAAATGAAAGCTATCTTTATTTTCTATCTATATGTATATACACATTTGAATATGTATGTATATTATGTTTGTGTTATTTTATAACTCCAAATAGCATTACTTTATCAAATAAATTCCTTAAAAAACTCTATTGAAATAAATGAGCTCTCATACAAATTAAATGAATTCCTAAAGCTCTCAGAAATATAGGAACTAACCCAAGTGCCTTTGAGTTTATATGATATGGGTAATTCTTGGTAAATAAAGCTAATTTTTAAGTTACTGGTAAGCACTCCAATGTGAGATGCCAATACTGGCACTACAAACCATGGCTTAACCTACTTTGCCACAACACCGGCCTAATAGTTATCTGATTTGTCAACAAAAATAAAGTAACATGAGGTGGTGGCTAGTTTTGTTTAATGTCACAAGAAATTTTCATGAAGAGTTGAAGTGAATCAGGTAAGGGTAAGTGGGATAAAGTTTATAAATGAAACTTTCAATAATGATCTCATGCTATAAAACATAGCTATTTAAAATAGCTTTTTTTTTTTTTTGACAGGCAGAGTTAGACAGTGAGAGAAAGAGACAGAGAGAAAGGTCTTCCTTCCGTTGGCTCACCCCCAAATTGCTGTTACAGACGGTACGCTGCACCAATCCGAAGCCAGGAGCCAGGTGCTTCCGCCTGGTCTCCCACGCAGGTGCAGGGCCCAAGCACTTGGGCCATCCTCCACTGCCTTCCTGGGCCACAGCAGAGAGCTGGACTGGAAGAGAAGCAACCGGGACAGAATCCGGCGCCCCAACCGGGACTAGAACCCAGGGTGCCGGCGCCGCAGGCGGAGGATTAGCCTAGTGAGCCATGGCGCCGGCTATTTAAAATAGTTTTAAAAATCTTTCTTCATGATTTGCAACCTTAAGGTTATCTCAACTTAAAATTGAATTATAGATGTGTGTTAATTGTCTACATCATTCCCAATTAAGATAAAAGGCTGGGGCCTGCGTTGTGGTGCAGCTGATAAAGCTGCTGCCTTTGAGACTCCACTTGTGGTCCGGTTCCATGCCGATGGCCCGGGGAAGGCAGTGGGGGATGCCCCCGTGCATGGGCCCTGCACCCACGTAGCAGACCTGGAGGAAACTCTTGCCTTCAGCCTGGCCCAGTCCTGGACATTGTGTAGGTTTGGGGAATGAACCAGAAGATGGAAGATCTCCCTCTCTGTCTGTCTGTCTCTCTCTCTCTCTCTCCTTCTCTCAGTGACTCTGCCTTTCAAATAAGTAAATAAATGAATCTTTTTTAAAAAATATAAAATGCTGAAACATTCATAACTGCACATAAATTTAAGCGTATCTGTTTTTGACGTTATTATAGAACTAAAGCTATTATGGTCTGTTATGGCCTGTCCTTGGCCATACCACCCTGAACGCACCTGAGCTTGTCTCATCCCAGAAGCTGAGCAGGGTTGGACCTGGTTAGTACCTGGATGGGAGAAACTGTCCTATGAGGAAGCATACTTCTAGAAGCTCTTAAGTGGCGTTAATTGGGGTGGGCGTTTGGTGCAGTGGTTAAGACGCCGCTTGGGACATCCCATATGAGCGCTGGTTGGAGTCTTGGCTGTTCCACTCTGATCCAGCTCCCTGCCAGTGCTCCTGGGAAAACAGCAGAAGATGGCCTGACTGCTTGGGCTCTTGCACCCACTGGGGAGACCTGGATGGAGTTCCAGGCTCTTGGCTTTAGCCTGGCATTTGGGAGATGAACCAGTAGATGGAAGACCTCTCTCTCTGTCTCTGCCTCTCTCTCTGTGACTCTGACTTTCAAATAAACAAAATAAGTCTTTAACAAAATAAAATGTATTGCCAAAAAAAGTTATTGGGCAACATCTTTTTTAAAAGCATAACTAATAATTTGGTTCCTTTCCTTATAAAACAGAAGTTTAAACATTTCCCCTGATAGTACCAAGGTTACCAATATAAGCACTTCAAAGTGTGACACATACAAGTACAGTTTAATCTATAAGGGTGTACATATTTAAACAAGCCAAATGCACTCAGTCAGTTCACAGTAGCAATCATGCCTCAAAAGCAAGGCAACCCTCTGGCTACCATATCATTTATTTTTTGCTTTATCAGTTGGGCACTAAGGAAAATACTTGCAGCTTGAGAAGCTCATCTGAGGCCATCAGTTGGTATCAGGAGAAGGTGAACTTCCCAGAGTTTCGTGTCTGCCACGTTGGAATCATTCACTCAAGCTTGTGAATCAGATATGCAACTTATCTCACAGCCACGCTCCCCAGGTCTGGCCAATGCCTCTTCCTCCTCAATCTGCCAGATGATGGAGCATTTCTGGGATTTTCCCGGCAAGGAGCTTCCCACATCTTTCTCTTTTTCCCCCGGATTAACTGTATTACTGTACAATTTTGTCTTCTGCCTCCTCCTATGATCCTCTATTTATTTGTTTGTCTATTTATTTATTTGAGAGGCATAGAGACAGGCTGATCGAAAGAACTTCCATCCTCTGGTTTACTTCCCGAATGCTTGCTATGGCTGGGGCTGAAGCTGAGGACCACTGCAGGACTCCCAAAAGGGTTCAGGGATCCAAGTACTTGAGCCATCACCTGCTCCCCCCCAGGGTGTGCATTAGCAGGAAGCTGGATCCGAAGAGGAGCAGCAGGACTCCGACCAGGTGCCCTGAGTTGGGATGTGGGCATGCCAAGCGATGACTTGACCCTCTGCACCAAGCACCTAACCCCTAGCTCTTCTGAGTCTTGTAGAAATCTGGCCTTTTCAACCTTTCATTATTTTCCTTCCTGAATCTTTCATTCTCAGCCAAAAGGAATTCTGCATGCTTCCTCATGTCTGCAGGTTGACTGCCTGCTCCTCTATAATTGCTTCATCATCTTTTCAGGTTTTACATTCACACACACGTGGCTCTGTGAGCTCAAGTGTGTGTGTGTGTGTGTGTGTGTCTAAAATAGTAAATATCAGCTCTGGCTGTTATTGTTCATTGGTTTATTTTACTTATTTATTTATATTGTAAAGATTTATTTATTTATTTGAAAGGCAGAGTTAGAGAGAGGCAGAGGCAGAGAAAGAAAGAGAGAGAGAGGTCCTCTCTATCCACTGGTTCACTCCCCGATGGCCACAATGGTTGGAGCTGGGCCTGTTCGAAGCCAGGAGCCAGGAGCTTCTTCCGGGTCTCCCACATGGGTGCAGGGGCCCAAGGACTTGGACCATCTTCTACTGCTTTCCCAGGCCATAGCAGAGAGCTGGATCGGAAGAGGAGCAGACAGGACTGGCGCCCATATGGGATGCTGGCGCCATATCCTTCCTTTGGGGAAGGAAGCAAAAAATATGGAGCGCTTCATGAATTTGCATGTCATCCTGGCACAGGGTCCATGCTAATCTTCTCTGTATCCTTCCAATTTTACTGCATGTGCTGCCAAAGCGAGCACTGGAGGAGCTTTTAAAGTGAGTCTTGGGGCTGGCGCCATGTCATAGCGGGTAAAGCCACCGCCTGCAGTGCCAGCATACCATATGGGTGCAGGTTCGAGTCTCAGCTGCTCCTCTTCTGATCCAGCTCTCTGCTATGGCCTAGGAAAGCAGCAGAGGATGGCCCAAGTCCTTGGGCCCCTGCACCCGTGTGGGAGACCCAGAAGAAGCTCCTGGCTCCTGGCTTCGGATCAGCACAGCTCTGGTTGTTGCAGCCAACTGAGGAGTGAACCAGCAGATGGAAGACCTCTCTCTCTCTCTCTCCCTACTTCTGCTTCTTGTAACTTTACCTTTCAAATAAATAAATAAATCTTTAAAAAATTTTAAAAAATAAAGTGAGTCTTAATATCAAGGTTACACTGATGCAAAACCAGAATTTGGTCCTTAAAACAGGATTCCCTTGGCATATTGATAAGAGATTGAAAAGTTTCTTATACTTTTTAAGTGACCAGCCTAAGGGGGTAAGAGGTAATTCTGTTTTATCAGGATAATTTCTTGTGCTTCTCATTGTGTTATACGGTCTTTTGATTACTTAGGAACTGAGTTTTCTCAGTGTTAAAAGAGCTAAGTTTTTTAAAAGTCTGTGACTTTTTGTGTTTGCTTTTGAGCTCTTTTGTCATTCTGGTGTTGTTTCATGATAATCTGTGATTACGTTTAATCAAGTGTTTTAAACCTTAGATACTTTTGAAAAGCATTCTATATCCTCAGTGCTGTGGCAGAGTAGGTTAAGCCTCTGCCCGTGGCACCAGTTCTGTCCTGGCCATTTGGGGAATGACCCAGCGGGTGGAGGACCTTGCTGTCTCTTCTTCTCTCTCTCTGTAGCTCTACCTCTCAAATAAATAAATAAAATATTAAGAAAAAAAAAGAGAAAAGCTTTCTAAAATGAAATTCTAAATCGTCCTTTTCTTAACCAACCCCAAATTTCCTCTGGGACTTTTCAAGGTGGTCCCCTTGAACATCTGAAAAGAGTTTCTTCTCTCTTGCTATAAAAACAGATAGGAAACGAATCAGGCTTATTCCACAGAGGAGCACTACCTAATGATAAGCAACGCTAACCCTGGACTCTGTTAGCGACGTGGCACATGGTCTGACTGTCGAGGGTCTAAGCATTGGGCTCCCAGGACGCACCGTCACTGCGGACGGGGTCAGCCTGGGAGATGCAGCTTTCAGCTCTCTGTCTCTCAAACACAGGATGTAGGTGGTCGGAACAGGGGCTCGGTCGCTGAGGGTTGCATTGCGCATGCCTGCGAGCTGGCGGCGCAGCCGGGCGCACAGAAGCACCTGTGGCTGTTCTGCGCCCCGCGTGCCCCGTGCCCACCCCGCGACCGCCGGGCGCTGAGTCCTCGGGAGCCGCCACCGCAAGCAGAGTGGGCCCCATCCTGTGTCATCGCAGTGGGGGCTTCCAGTGAATTGGGAAATTAAAAAAAAAAAAAAAACTCAAAAAACTGATGCAAACTCTCCGAGCCTTGAGGGCCAACGGGGGCCAGCCTGGGGCGGGGCGAAGAGGTGAGCGGAGGCTCTGCAGGAAGGCAGGGCTAGCCTGAGGCTCCGGGGAGAAGGAAGAAATGAGCCAGAGTAAGCCGGGGAACGAGGGGTGCGTGTGCAGCGATGGTTTCCAGCCGAGAGGGGCTGGCCCGCGGCGGCGCTGGGCCAGCGAGGGCAGGGGCAGGAGGGCTCACTTCAGAGTCCCAGAGCTGCGGGGCTGGCGAGGCCTTCCTTGGAAGGCATGATGCACCCAGCTGCCTCATCACCGCTCTGCCTTCAGAAATGTCTCTTTGATGCGGTTTGTGCAACAGGCTGGAAGAGGCAGGGCTGCAGGCAACGATTTCATGTGTAATTCGGCCATCTGGGCCGGAAATAATAGTGGCCTAGGGGAGGATGGGAAAAGGCAGAGCTGATTCCAGGGAGTTTAGGAGGAGGCAGAGTAAGCCAACAGGAGGGGTGTGGGGGTGGGGCGGGGAGGGACCTGGGGCAGCTGCCAGGTTTCGGCTGCCGGCACACCCAGTAGGGTGGGGCCCCCATCCACCCTGGGCTCTTTACTCTGGGGATGGTGCCCACCCACAGGCTCCCTGCTCCGTACTGACGTCACAGAAAGCCCCTTCCTTCTCATCCACTCCGTGCCTGCTTGCAGGTGCACCAGCAATCAGTAGGCGCCGGGACTGGGGGAGTTCACCTGGATGGCGGACTCTGGGGGAGAGATGGGCGCTCAGGGTGGGCAGGGGACAGGGACAAGCTTTGGCCTGGACCTCTCTGCACCATGCCCTCTCCCTCTGACTCCAGCATGGGAGGAACTTGACCCCCGAGGTTAGAAGAGAGAAAAGGAAGCGACAGCAGCAAGGCCTTCGACAGAGCCCTGTTGGAACCAGAGCAGCCACCCCGGCCTATGTTGCTCGGGGAGGCTGAGCTCTGTGTTCCTGCTGCTGCCTGCCTGCCTGGTACACACAGGTGCCAGCTGTCCAGTAAGCAATCTTGGAACCGAGACACTTCCCCAGAGGTCTCCCGGGAGCAGAGATGCTGAGCGGCTTGCTCGCTGTCACACAGGGAGGGGACACGGGACTGCTCTCATCGCCTGGGTGTCAGAAACTGACAGTGACAGCACTTAGCACCGATCAAGGGTTTCCTATTTATTTATTTGAGAGAGACAGCTAGTGAGAGAGAGCTCCCATCCATTGTCTCACTCCCCCAAATTCCTGCAACAGCCAGGACTGAGCTTGGCCAAAGCCAGGGGCAGGGAACTCAATCTAGGTCTCCCACATGGCTGGCAAGGACCCCTCAGTGTGGCCTCCCAGGGTCTGCGTTAGCAGGAAGTGGAAGTGGGAGTCAAGGACTGAACCCAGGTTCGCTCATGGGATGCAGGCATCCCAATGGCTTCGAGGCCAAATGCTTGCCCCTCCTTCCAACTGCTGAATCCTCACACTTCTGCCAAGAAATTATTCTTTCCATTTTGTGGATAATGAAACTGAGGTTGAGGGAAATCAACCCTGCTCCTCAGGGTCACATGGCCTCCAGGCAACTGAACTGATCATCTGGGCCTAATAACAAAGATTCTTTTGTTTTTCAAATGTTTATTTTCATCTACCTGAAAGGCAGAGCAGCAGGAGAGAGGAAGAGAGGGAGGGAGGAGGGGTGGAGGAGGGAGGGAGGGAGGGAGAAGGAGAGATTCTGTCTACTAGTTCACTCCCCAGTGCTTGCAACAGCCTGGGCTGAGCCCAGCTGAAAGCAGGAGCCAGGAACTCCACCTGGGTCTCCTATGTGGGTGGCAGGGACCCAGCTACCTGGGCCATCCTCTGCTGCCTCCCAGGATGCATCAGCCGGAGCCTGGATCAGAAGCCGAGCAACCGGGACTCAAATGGACACTCCGATGTGGGATGCAGGTGTCACACGTGGTGGCTTAACCTGCTGCCCCGCGATGGCCACCCAGTGCTGCTCCTCTGTGGCTATCCGGTCATTAAGACTTGCTCCCCGGATGCCCGGCTCCCTGCCATCCCGCTGCTTCCTGGAGAAGCCAGGTCCCAGGAAGATGCCTTGTATCAGGCTCCTCTTGTGACCCTCGTGGGCCCAGGACTGGAAGCTGAGGGGGAGGCCTGCTGGGAGCAGTCTGGCCAAGGAAGAGGAACAAGCCTGGGGAGTCCTCGACTCCTGGGGCTGTTTGCCTGTTCTCTCTGCCCCGGGAGGAGCTCTCCTGGACACTGCAGAGTTCTGCTCTTGTCCCCACCAAGCTCCAGAACCCCCCGGCCTCCTGGGCTTTGCTCTCCTGCTCCCCGTCTGGCTGTGAGGAGCCTCAGGACTTCCTCTGCCCCTGCCCTGGGACCCTGTCCAAAGCCTCAGCCTCCAGGCCCGAGGCTCCCGCCCTGGGTTTAATTTCCACCAAGTCTAATGCCCTCAAATCCCCGGCTGAGACAGCAGGCCAGGGTACGGCCTGCAGAGCTTACTCATGTGAAGAGGCTGTCTGGTGACCACTGTGGCAGCGAGGCTGGGGGAAGCCTCCCCACCCCCAGACCTGGGCTCCCTGCCACTCTCCTCCTGTAGCTTTCAGAGGGGGAGAAAAAAAAAAAGTTTAGGTCTCAGCTGAGAACAGTGCTATTTCTTGGGTCACAAGACCTCAGCTGTGCCCCTGGGCAAATCTTAGTGACAACAGATCCTTGAGTGACAAAAATGGTCAGGCTCCAGGGCTTGGCTGCTGCTGAACATCTGACCCCTGCTGGGACGGGAACCACCACTTGGAGGCTGGCGGGGGGGGGGGGGGGGGGGGCACAAACCCAAGGGGGCACCCCCCCCCGGCGACGCCTAGGGGCCAGGGCTGCGGGGGGGCGGGGGGGGGGGCGCCAGCAGCTCCGCTCTGTCTGCCCCGGACTGCCTCTGCTGGGAAGGCCTGAGTCCCACGGGCTGGACATTGCCTAAGGTTTCCTCCTTGTCCGCCCCAGCCTCAGCGCCCCGCCCACCGCACCCTTCTCCACGCCACTGTATCCACCCCTGTGCTGGCCACACCCGACGAGGCGCACGCCTCCGTGGCCAACACCACCTCCCTCCCCACGCAGACCGCCCTGACCTTCAGAGCCATGCACGTCGCAAGGCCTCGAAGCCGCCCGTGTTTCCAGCGGCCGGTGGGCCCTCATTCCTGGGGGACACCCAGGGAGAGGGGCCAGCCTGGGCGCGCTGGAGGGTCTCTCCCCAGCCTCCTGCCCCAGATGCGGCAGCGCGGGGCGCCCTCGTGTGGGCCGGAGCGGCCCTGCAGCCTCGCCCTCGGCTCCCCGAGCACCCTGGCTCCACTGCCTTCCATGGCTTCGTCGGTACAGTGCGGGCATCGGGCCCTGCTGGCGTTGTGGTGGGGACTTCGTGAGTGCCGAGGCAATGGAATGAGCGTCCTTACAGAGAACCTGGCTGCGCTGGCCGTTCACTTAGCTGAGCTTCCTTCCTGCTTCTCTCTCTCTGCCTCCCCACGCAAAAGGCCCTTCTTCAAAGAAGTGAAAAAGACAAAAAAAGAAAAACCCAAACCTCTCACGCCAGCGGCAGTTCTAGGTTCCGTGGGCCTTCACAGAGCACCAGTCGTCTGCCCTTCCGGGTGTTAAAGGTGTAGGCGCCATGGGCTGGGACTCCTGCTCCCCGCCCCAGAACCCAGGCCGAAATGGAGTCCCTGTGTCTCTGCCCTTGTAAGAAGTCGGGACCGGGAGAGTGACAAGGGCCCAGCACTAAACAGGCTGCTTGATAAGGAAGTCCCCTCTTACTTCCACTTTGGAAAGTAACCTTGAGACAACCATCCACTGTTGTCTTTATTTATTTGAAAGACAGAGTGACAGAGAGAGAGAGAAAGAGTGCTGGTTCACTCTCCAGATGTCCGAAACAGCCAGTTCTGGGCCAGACTGAAACCAAGAACCAGGAACTCCATCCTGGTCTCACACATGGCTGGCAGGGACTCAAGTAGTTGGGCCATCTTCAGTGGCTCCAATCCTCTCTGCAGGAAGCTGCATTGGATAGAGAGTAGCTGGGACTCAAACAAGCACTCTGATATAGGATATGGAGTTCCCAAGCAGTGGCTTAGCCCATTGCACCACAAAACCCACCCCAACCAGCCACTTTGGAGATAATGAATTAGTTAACTCACTTTGGAAGCAGACAGACAAACAGAAAGAGAGACAGAGAGAGCTTCCATCCCTGGGTCACTCCCCAAATGCCCCCAACAGTTGGGACTAGGCCAGGCCAAAGCCAGGAGCCCAGAACTGAATCGAGGTCGCTACGTGGGTGGCAGGGACCTAAGTACTTGAGTACACCTGCTGACTGCTGTGTTAGCAGAAAGCTGGGGTCAGGAGCCAGAACTGAACCCCCGGTAACTCCACGTGGGACACGGGCATCCTCTTAGGCTAAACGCTCGCTCCTGGAGTCCCCGTTTTCTTCTTTATTTCTGCTTTTCCCAGCCCCTGTCTGTCTACAAGGGCAGCCTCCCCGCTCAGCTCACTGGAATGCTCACCCTATGTTACAGAATGAGTGTTGCCAGATTCGAGAATTGTGAATGAAAACCAATTAATCTATAACTACATGTGTTGTAATTTTCTCTCTCGACACGTGGAAGTCCAAAAAGGAAATAGGAGGGGTGGGCGCTGTGGAGTAGCAGGCAAAGCCGCTGCCCCTGTTGTGCCGGCATCCTATATTTGCTCCACTTCCAGCCCAGCTCCCTCATGCGCCTTGGAAAAGCTTCGGAAGATGGCCCATGTGCTTGGGCCCCTGCACCCACATGGGTAGCCTGGAGAAGGCTCCTGGCTCCTAGCTTTAGCCTGGTCCAGCCCTGGCTGTTTTGGCCATCTGGGGAGTGAGCGTTCTGTGTCTCTTCCTCTTTCTAACTCTTTCAAAATTAATTAATTAATTAAATGTTTAAAAAAAGAAAGTAGAAGTTTAAAATTTAACCCAAGCCCCTACACGGTAGAAATACTACCTCTTGGAACCTTTTGTTGATAAGCAAGAGGCTGACTTAGGATGCCCCTCCCTTAACTCCATTGCAGCTAACCCCACTGCCAGCCCAGACCCCGGATCCCGGAGAAGGCACACAGGAGGCAGACTCCCCCCCCCCCCAGACTAACGCCCCTCAACTGAGATCCTTCAGAAAACCAGGGAGCTGCCTGCAAGCAGCATTTCGGAAACACTGGCCTGGACCCACTCCCCACCCCCACCCCCAGCCACCTCGGGGACTGTTCTTGCCCAGCTGTTAAAATGCAGTGGGAGGAGCAGGCATTTCAGGTCCAGTTAAGTTACCTCTCAGGATGTCTGCATCTCCTATCAGAGTGCCTGGCTTTGAGTCCTGGTTCTGCTTCTCATTCTAGGAGTCAGATGGGTTAATAGATAGTCAGGGGATCCCAGTGGAATTTGGGGTGTAAAATACTTGCTTCCTTCCCCAAAGCTTTATCTTTAGCAAGAACTAACAGGCCCCTTCCTACCATGGGAATAGCAAGGGAGCTCCTCCTGAGTTCACAGTTTATTGTGAAAACAAGTTATCTATCCCACCCTTAGCTGGCCAGACAAGGTGAAGAATTCTAAGTGGGGTCTTTTGATGATTTTTGTTCCCGCCTGGTAACCAAATGCCAATCTCATTTTTTTTTTCTTCTTAATTGTACTTAAAGCCGACTGCCACCAGTCCCCTTTGGATGCCCCTGCTTCATGCCACTCTGGCTGGAGGTCCTTGATTCTAATAAGTACCTTTAAATCTCTTTGCTGTCCGCTTGGAAATTCTTGTTCTTCCGTGTGAGACAGAGAACCGAGGTAACAATAATTTCTTCACTGGCGGTTTCCCACAACACTAGTGGGTACCCTGTAAGACAGCAGGTGATGGTTCAGTCCTTACACAGAGACCCGGGTTGAGTTCCTGCATCCCAGGTTCAGCCTGACTCAATCCCAGCCTTTTTGGGCATATGGCGGGGGTAGGGGGGTTGTGTGTCTGTCTGCCTCTCTGTCTCTGTCTCTCTCTCTCCAAGCCCTCAAATAAACAGAATAGATTTAAAATTTTAAGTGCAATATATGAAGGGACTCATGGTTTTGTTTTTAGTTTTTAGTTTTGTTTTCTTTTTGTTTCTCTTTGGGACTCATGCTAAGTAGTCAAGAGCTGGACAGGAGGCATGGAGCCAGCCTCCCTCCCAGGACCGAGAGCCCCAATCAGCATCTGACCTGGCTGCTCTGGGCTCACTTGCTGGCAGCGGCAGGAGCTCATCCTCGCACGCAGCAGGTGCCTGCACTGGCTCATCTCACACTGTTTCTCAGTTTCTGCCAGCCAGAGCCACCGAGCAAGGTTCCCTGTGACTGCCAGGCCTGGGCTGGGCTCTGAGGAACACTGGATGATGCCGCCAGCTCCTGTCCCTGCATTCAGGTCAGCCCAGGTCCAGGGTTTGAGATATGAGCAGGGCCCTGGCTCCCAGCACCCATGTACAGAGTTGCCACCAACCTCTGGATGGTAGGGCCAGCAGGTGCACAGCAGGACAGTCACCCACTGGCCAGGACGTCGCCTCTTTAAGTGGCCGGATCATGGGCCCACTCACACAAACGTCTGTTTCTGGGTACCTTCTGAGTGGTGCCCAGCCTGATTGTACCCCCAGGCTGGGGTTGTGCTGAGCTAGGGCTGGGTTGCCTCCTGGGCTGCTGATTTGCCTGGGAAGTTGGCCCCAGGGTCCTCAAACTTCAGGGTGCACCAATCAGAGTCTGTTAAAGTGCAGATCCAGCCTCTTCTGGCTGTGTAGCTTTCCTGTCCTGCTTGGAGGGGACAGGCTCACAGGGCAGCGGAAGTACACATGAAGCCACACACCTGGGAGTGCCCCAAAGGAAAAGGAACAGGTGGAGGGTCCAGGAGGGGGCTGTTGAGAGGCCAAGGGAGCCTTGGAGAAAGGGGTCTACACCCTGGGGTTTGAAAGGTGCAAAGGATGTGCCTGGGCAGGGCTCCTGGGGAGAGTGAGAAGCAAGAAGGGCCCCCCTTGGCTCTCGGCCGAAAGTCCCACCTCCCTCCACCCTAGGCCCAGTGTCTGGAAGGGGTTGAGGGTCCGCCCAGTCAGTCCATTGGACGGAGCCCCTCTGAGAAATCAAGCCCAGCACCTGTGTGTCTGCCTGTCATTTGGGCCACTTGGAGCTTCAGACTCAAAACTGCAAGTTCTGCAACAGAGGCTGCCCCTCCCCCCCCAGCCTGGGAGACCCCCGGGGAACCACCAGTGGGACAACAGCACTCAGGACCCTGCTGCTGGTCTGGGGGCTGTGTGGTGTCACCACCGACTTCCCAGGGAAACAGGGCCTGGAATCAGAGGGAGGACACAGCACTGTGGGGGCTTTGTCTCCCCTGGAGCAGGGCTGGGAGCAGGACACCTGCTGTGACCCAAGCCCTGGGAGCTTGGGCAAGCAGGAGGCCTTTGATTCTATTGTGGGAAAAGAGGACAGGAAATGGTAAAGCCAGTTCCCTAATTAGGACCCTGTCAGGAGCAATTACCAGGAGCCACAGCCAAAGGGAAAAACCAATCTGAGCAGAACAGAGACAAATCCTCTCTGAGACCTTTCTGGAGAGGGAGGCAGGGACCAGAGAGCAATGCAGAGCAAGGCAGCCAGCCGAGGGCGGGCCTATTTAAAGGGTCCACGTGGTGGAAGGTCTGGGGGTGGGTTGCGGGGCGGGGGTGGGGGGCTCTAGCAGCGGCTGCTGACCACGTTGGTGCCCAGCGTCCTGGGGGAAGGCGCTGTGGTGATGTTGCGGGAGTTAGGGCAGAGGGGGCCCCACAGCAGCCTTCAGCCAGGCTCAGCCCCCTCCCCAGGGCTCCTGGAGGGAAGCCAGGCAAGGGAGGGACTTGGGAGCTGATGGAGCCGGCTGTGCCCACCTGCCCTGGGCAGGAGCCTGGAGCCCGGGACCCAAACAGGAGGCGCCCATCTCGGCGTGGTGGGTTCTCTTTCACACCGTCTCCTCTCTCTTCCTCCTTCTGGTCTTCTGCATGTCCTACGAGGAGCTTCAGAGATGACCAGGCATGGTGCAGCCAAGGAGCTCTGGTCTTGGCTTTGGCACAGCTGAGCTCATCTCTTGGGTCTCCTGATCCTCCCTGCCTAATGTTAGAGGCTAACTATAATCTGGGGCTGGCGCTGTGGCCTAGTGGGTAAAGCCGTCTGCAGCCCAGCATCCCATATGGGCGCCAGTTCGAGTCCCGGCCACTTCACTCCCCATCTAGCTCCCTGCTAATATCCCTGGGAAAACAGCAGAAGATGGTCCAAGTTGGGTCCTTGCACCCATGTGGGAGACCCAGAAGAAGCCTTGGCTCCTGGCTTCCACCTGGCCCAGCCCTGGTGGGTGCAGCCATTTGGGGAGTGAACCGGCTGATGGAAGATCCATTCCTCTCTCTTTCTCTGACTCTGTCTTTCAAATAAATAAAATAAATCTTTAAAAAAAAGGATAACGGGCTGGCGCCGCGGCTCACTAGGCTAATCCTCCGCCTTGTTGCGCCGGCACAGCAGGTTCTAGTCCCGATCGGGGCGCCGGATTCTGTCCCGGTTGCCCCTCTTCCAGGCCAGCTCTCTGCTGTGGCCCGGGAGTGCAGTGGAGGACGGCCCAAGTGCTTAGGCCCTGCACCCCATGGGAGACCAGGATAAGCACCTGGCTCCTGCCTTCGTATCAGCACGGTGCGCTGGCCGCAGCATGCCGGCCGCAGCGGCCATTGGAGGGTGAACCAACGGCAAAAGGAAGACCTTTCTCTCTGTCTCTTTCTCTCACTGTCCACTCTGCCTGTCAAAAAAAAAAAAAAAAAGATAACGATAATCACAACTCATATCAGATATAAAACTCAGCATGTCACTCATTCATTAATGAGGGAGCCTGAAGATACTACAACCTATTCTAAAGAAAACTCACAAGTTTATAATGAGATAGGGAATGCCACCGTGAGTTTAGAAATGGACACAAAACTAGAAGAACTGGCCCATCGGGGCAATGTCTGTAGGGATAGAACAAGTTTGCCCTTCTGTAGAACGGACACAGTGTGCATTCCTTCCCTCGATTTCCTGAATATTAGGCTTTTACACTTTAACTTCTATCTCTATAGGATTCTAAAGATGCGTTGTCAGGGCAGCTGTTCGCATATCAGTTTAGATGTGGCTTGAAATCCCAAACCCCTGGCTGCTGGCTGTGCTCTGCTTTCGGCTTCCTGCTAATGTGCATGCTGGCAGTAGGTAGGAAGATAAGCTGGAGCCCGTGAGTGTGCAAGGGGCCTAAGGGAAACACAGCAGCCTCAGAAGCACACCTTGGAAGCAGCCCAGTATTTCACACAACATAGTCCCGCCCACACCGCGGTGCCTTGACGGATGGTCAAAGCCTCCCCCGCGGTGCCTTGACGGATGGTCAAAGCCTCCCCCCAGGAAAAGCACCCCAGGAGAATCCTCTCCGCCCAGTGCAGCCTACCCAGTCTGATAACATTGGGTAGCAAAACCCTTCACCTGTTTCACACCCAGGAAGCCCTTTGTCCAGCTGAGGTGAAGGAGAGGCACCACACCCTTGGAAGCCCCAGCCTGGGTACCGTCACTCAGATCCATCTAAAGAGCCGCTGTCTGGCCTGGCAGGTGTACCACCTCATTAAGTCTCGCTCTGGTGCTTCCCGCTAGTCTCTGTCTCATGTCTGAAATTCTTTCCTGTGGGAAGACAAGAACCTCTATTCCAGCCATCCAGCGAGTGGGTGGTGGTTCTGGTACTTGGGTCCCTGTCACCCAGATGGGAAACCAGGATTAAGTTCCAGCCTCCTGGCTTAGACTTGACCCAGTCCTGGCTATCAGAGGCATTTGGAGAGTGAACCAGTGTTTGTCCATCTGTCTCTGTCTCTTTCTCTCTCAAAGCCCAAGAGACAAAGCAGGCAGCGATGCCTGGATGGACTGCCAGGATTATCACTTGATTTCTAAGCCTGATAATTTTCCCCTACAAGGATAAACGTGTGGGCACTGAGCTCTGATCCTCTGACTCCAGTCTTCTCTAGTGCTAGGCCCCATCTCACAGATGAGAAAACTGAAGCTCGCTGGCAGGTGCACACCCTGGGAGTTGTCTCCTTCCTGTGGATCCCATTTGGGTCTGCCACTTGGTTCTCCCCTCGCCCCCATTCAACCTAGCAGCACAAGGAAGAAGCATCCTCTGTGCTCTCAGGACATCAAAGACATCTTTTGAGAAGAAATGAGTTTGTTTTGTTTTTTAATTTTGTTTAGTTATTTATTTGCAAGGTAGAGGGACAGAGAGAAAGAGATCTTCCATCCTGTGGCTCACTGCCCAAATGCCTGCAATCAGCTGGGGCTGGGCCAGATGATGCCAGAAGCCAGGAACTCCATCTGGGTTTCCCATATGAGTGGCAGGACCCAAGAACTTGAGCCATCATCTGCTGCCTCCCAGGGTGCGTTAGCAGGGAGCTGGATTGGAATGGAGCAGCCAGGACTTGCACTCGGTTTAAGGCTTAACCCATTGCCTCACAGCACACTCCCTGTGGATTGGGTTTTCTTTTATCTTGGCCTGGAAACAAGACTCTTATCTATGTTGACTGGAAGTACTTAATGAATAGCACTTAAGTGAGAGCCAAGCTAATTATGAAAGGCACTTGTGTTAATGAGAGCCTGTCAAGCCGTGCAGGGAGCTAACCGGCTCAGAATGAAAAGGGCAAAGACAAAACCAAAAACTCTGTCTTGATTTGCCAGGGCTGAGGGGTGAAGTCAGGATGGCTGATGGCGGGCTGGTGCCCACCGTCACCTCCTCTGTCACCTCTGCAGGGTAGCCAACCCCCACAGCTCACACTACCCAGGGCGGGGAAATTGACATCTCTCCCATCCTGCCTCTTGAAGAGCCCCAGCCAGCCCGTCTGATAGGTCTCCTGAACTGGAAGTCACTGCAAGCCACCCCCCCGTCCTGTAATTCTATTTTCCTTTCAAAACACCCCCTTTCCCGGGGTGCCTCTGCTTTAAGGGGGAACTCCATGTGGAACCTGTCTAGGTGCCTTGTAATTCCCAGGTGGTTTCACCACCCTGCCCCCCAACTCCCCCAGAGGCCAACAAGTGGGAGGGGCGCTCCCTCTCCCTCCCCTGCCCCTCCCTCTCCCTCACCCTCTCCCCCTTCCCTCTAGGGCTGCAGACCCTGGCAGGGGCGCTGCGGGGGCCCTTTCTGTCTCTGTCCCCCAACCCTCCCTCTTCAAGTAATCTTCTTGCCCACTGCCCACTCAGGATGGGCATTTCTCTGGGTGGGGCACACCCCCTGTTCACCTATGCCTGTGGGTTTCCTTTGGTTACACATTTAGCACCTTATACACGTAGAGTAAATACAGCCACACCAGTCTCTGCTGCTCCTCCCTGCTCCTCAGCCTTTGAACCCAGGCTGCTGCTGGGCCTGCCCCTGGCCTGTGGAATCCAGCACAGGGACACGGCGTGAGTTCCAGATAATGGGTTTTGGGGACCCACTCCCCCAAGTTAGTATTTGCCTTGACATGCAAAAAAAAATTTTTTTTTGACAGGCAGAGTGTACAGTGAGAGAGAGAGACAGAGAGAAAGGTCTTCCTTTGCCGTTGGTTCACCCTCCAATGGCTGCCGCAGCCTGCGCGCTGATCCGATGGCAGGAGCCAGGAGCCAGGTACTTATCCTGGTCTCCCATGGGGTGCAGGGCCTAAGCACTTGGGCCGTCCTCCACTGCACTCCCGGGCCACAGCAGAGAGCTGGCCTGGAAGAGGAGCAACCGGGACACAATCCATGCCCGACCGACCAGACCGGGACTAGAACCCGGTGTGCCGGGCGCTGCAAGGCAGAGGATTAGCTTAGTGAGCCTCTTGACATGCAAATATTTTCAGCATTTGCAGCCAGCTCTCTCTGACCTTCCCGGAATCAGGTCAGAGACCAAGGGGGCCTTGCTGACCTTGCCCTGAAGTGGGGTCCTAAGACTCTCTGGGACAGGTGCCCTCCTCAGCCCAGGAGGAAAAGCACACCCCCATCACCAATGAGGAGGGCGCAGAATCGGAACACACCAGCCTACCGCCTCCCTCAGTGCTGAAGGTAGCTCACGGGATTTTTTTTTTTTTTTTCAGCCGCTGTCCACTCTTCATCAAATCTCACAGAAAAAATATCCATGTTACGTGTGTCTATCTTCTTTGGGAGTGGGTGGGGTGGCCTTTGCTGCAGTTTAGAGAGACTGTGAGGGTCCCCAAAGGCTCAGCGAGGGGATGTTGGGAGGGGCTGGGATCTGCATGGGGGCCTGTGTGCCTCGCGACCCTGTCCTCCGAGGCACTGCCCTAGGAAGGAACTGACAGTTCTCACGTGACCCCAGTGAGTTCCAGCAGTAGTGGGTTTTACAAAGGAGCAAGGCTGGCCCTGGCTCCTCCATTGGCTCCCTGTCTCTCCAGGTGGTCACTCCCACCCGGCACTCTTGCCAGGACACCGTCCGGCATGCATGGGGCTACCTGATCTCAGGCTTTCAGCTCCAAAGATGTGAGCGAGATACCCCATTTTCTTTACAGGAGACCCAACCTCGGGTACTTTGTCTAGCAACAGAAAATGGGTAGGGGTCCATGCTGTAGTGCAGTGAGCTAAGCCTCCACCCATTTGGATGCCAGTTTGTGTCCTGGATGCTCCTCTTCCGATCCACCTCCCTGCTGTGGCCTGGGAAAGCAGTGGAGGATGGCCCAAATCCTTGGGTTCCTGCACCTGCGTGGGAGATCCAGAAGAAGCTCCTGGCTCCTGGCTCCTGGCTTCAAATCAGCCCAGCTCTGGCCTTTGTGGCCATCTGGAGTGTGAACCAGTAGATGGAAGACATCTCTCCATCTCTGCCTGTAACTCTACCTCTCAAATGAATAAATAAAATCTTTTTGAAAAGTAGAAAAGAAAATGGACAGACGTGGGCTGGCATTGTGGCACAGTGGATTAAGTGCTGCTTGCAACGCCGACATCCCTCATCGGAGCACCGGTTTGAGTCCTGGCTGCTCTGCTTCTGACCCAGCTCCCTGCTAATGCACCTGGGAAGGCAGCAGACGATGGCCCAAGTGCCTGGGCCCCGCCACCTCTGTGTGAGACCTGGATGCAGTTCCTGGCTCCTGGCTTCTTGGTTTCAGCTGTTGTGGCCATTTGAGGAGTGAACCAGAAAATGGAAGATCTCTCCCTCTCTGTCTTTTAAGTAAATAAGTAACTTTTAATTTAAAAAAAAAAAAAAGGTTGAATGTTTCATTTTCTTTTGAAAGCTGTGACACATAACATTTACTTATATATATTTTAGATTTTTTAATTTATTTTATTTGAGAGGTAGAGTTACAGACAGTGAGATGGAGAGACAAAGAGAAAGGTCTTCTTTCCTTTGGTTCACTCCCCAACTGGCCGTAACAGTCGGAGTTGTGCCAATCCAAAGCCAGGAGTCAGGAGCTTCTTCCAGGTTTCCTATGTGGGTGCAGGGGCCCAAGGACCTGGGCCATCTTCTGCTTTCCCAGTCCATAGCAGAGAGCTGGATTGGAAGTGGAGCAGCCAGGACTAGAACCGGCGCCCATGTGGGATGCTAGTGACACAGGCGGAGGATTAACCTACTGCCCCATGGTGCCAGCCCTGGCGCATAATATTTAAATAAATTGTTTTTCTGTTGTTATAGGGACTTCAGTTATAAACCTAGGATGCAAGGAAAAAAGATATTTTTCCTCCACTGCACAGTGCCTAGGTCTTCGCTTCATCCTCTGTCAGAACACAACCTGCAAACAGCCCAGCGTCCTAGATGTGAGCGGTGCAGGGAGCCACTCAGCCGGGCAGCAGTGCTGAAGTGGAAGCATGTTAGCAGCCTGACCTTGACAGGGGCCTGAACCAGAGCCTCCAAACATTGGCCGGAAATTCCTCTCCCACGTGATTTTGCACGGGGTCAGCTACTCGCAGACAGATCGCTGCTGTTAGCAACCCAAAGCTCCGAATCCCTGATCTGTGGGGCAGACAGGACTCGGCCATTTTCTCAAGTTGACATGTTTAAGGAGGAAGAAATTCCTTCCTCACGCGGAACTAGGGGCAAGGCTGACGCCCTGGTGAGATAAGACAGAGCAGATACTACGATGAACATAACGTGGGCTGGAGGTCAGTCCAGGTCCCACTTGGCCCCGTGAACCGCTGTGGACCTGCTCCAGGCAAGGAGTCTGTTATCTCCAGAGCCAAGAGGAGCCCAGCCTGGAGCTGCAGGCAGTGGAGAACAGGAACCGCCCCTGGGGGCTCAGCCGCCTCCTGGCCTCCTTAGCTCTCCACCTGGACTTTCAGCCCCAAGCCCCATTCTCCAGAGAGGGGAGGTGCTGGAGACAGAGCTGGTCATGGTTTGTGCTTAGAAAACGCAGCCTCTCTGAATAGCCCGGAAGTGGGGCAGCAGTGTGGCACGGACGGCAGCTGGGTGGCTGTCTGAGGTTCCCACATCCCATATGGGAGCGCCTGCTGGAGTCTCAGCTCCTCCGCTTCCGATCCAGCTTTCTGCTAATGAACACACTGGGGGGCGGTAGGTTACGGCTCAAGTACAGGGACCCTGCCAACCACGAGGGATTGGGAGACTGGGATTGTGTTCTGGGCTCCTGGCCCAGCTTTGGTTGTTGTGGGCATCTGGGGAGTGAACCAGCAGACAGAAGATCTCTATCTTTCTACCTTTCAAATAAAATGAAAATACATTTTTCAAAAATGAACTTTTATTTATTATTTAAGAGTCAGAATGACAGAGAGAGAGAGAGAGACAGAGAGATTTTCCGTCTGCTGGTTCATTCCCCAAATGCCAGCAACAGCTGGAGCTGGGCCACAAAACCGAGCCAGGAACTCCATCCAGGTCTCTTTCATGAGTGGCAGGGACACAAGTGCTTGAGCCATCATCTGCTGATTCCCAGGCACCTTAGCAAGAAATTGGATTGGAAGCCTTCCCAGCCTTACCCTGTATGTCTCTGCATCTGGCTGTTTATCTACATCCTTTTTCATACCTTTGTTAGTGAGCCAGGAAACTTAAATAAACAGAATGTCTCCCTGCGCTGGGAAGGAAAGGTGTGATACTTGCCCTCACCTGTCCGAAGGGTCACTGCCAAGAAAAGACAGGTGAACAAGAGAGCAGCATCACAGTGCACTGGGCTGCAGTCTTCTGGGCTCCAGGAGCCTTCAGGCTGAAGCCCCAGCGTCCGGCTACGCTGTCCCTTTCGTGCTCAGAGGCCATGAAGAGCGGGCAGCTGGGTAGCAGCATGACTGGGCAGAAAGGGTGTGATCTAATGCAGGAGCCCAAAGAGGGGGACACAGCCAAACCTGTCTGTGCAGATTCCTCTGCCTCTGTGTGGCATTCCGTTCTCCTAGGTGCAGGCAAGGCTCCTGTGGAATGGGGGTGGTAGGAGCTCTGCGGAGACTTCACAGACTTCTCAGAAAACGTGCACTATGAAATAAAGATGTGTGGTTTTCACCATTTTTTGCACCAAAATAAACTTATCTTTTACTTTTATCTTCATTTTCTGCAAGCTTTTTGACACATCCTCACATTACCACACAAGTTAGGTCAGACCATCTTTCTGTGGAGAAAGCTTCCAGCAATAGTTTTAGGCTTTCTGGTTGGCACTGGGGAAAGGAGGTCCTACTTTCTTCCTTTCCCTTTTTTTTTTTTTTTTAGATTTATTTATTTATTTGAAAGACAAAGTTACAGAGAGCCAACAAGAGACATAAAGAGAACTTGAGGCTGGCACCGCAGCTCACTAGGCTAATCCTCCGCCTGCGGAGCTGGTACTCGGGGTTCTAGTCCCAGTCGGGGTGCCGGATTCTGTCCCGGTTGCCCCTCTTACAGTCCAGCTCTCTGCTGTGGTCTGGGAAGGCAGTGGAGGATGGCCCAGGTGCACCCCATGGGAGACCAGGAGAAGCACCTGGCTCCTGGCTTCGGATCAGTGCAGTGCGCCGGCTGCAGCAGCCATTGAGGGGTGAACCAATGGAAAAGGAAGACCTTTCTCTCTCTCACTGTCCACTCTGGCTGTCCAGAAAAAAAAAAAAAAGAGAGAGAGAGAGAGAGAGAGAGAGAGAAAGACAGAAACAGAGAGAGAGAGACAGAGAAAGAGATCTTCCATGTGCTTGTTCACTCCCCAAGATGGCCACAACAGCCAGGGCTGGGCTAGGCCAAACCCAGGAGCCAGGAGCCTCATCCACGTCTCTCACATGGTGCAGGGGCCCAAGCACTTGGGCTGTCCTCTGCTGCTTTCCCAAGCACATAGCAAGGGAAGTGGAGCAGCTGGGACTTGATCACGTGCCCATATGAGATGTGGGCACTGCAGGCAGCCGCTTAACCTGCTGCCCCACAATGCTGGCTCCAGGAAGTCCTAGTTTCTGTGATTTGCCTTGGGGAAGAAGATTGTGATTTCTGTGGCTTGGCTTTGGAGGAGAATGGGAAACAGGAGAAGTCAGAGACACCGTGGTTCTCTGTGGCTTCTTTTTCTTTATTTTTAAAGATTTTATTTATTTGAAAGGCAGAATTGCAGAGAGAGAGAGGAAGAGGCAGAGAGAGCAGCCTTCCACATGCTGGTTCACTCCCCCAATGGCCGCACCAGCCACAGCTGGGCCAACCTGAAACCAGGAGCTTCTGGGTCTCCCACATGAGTGCAGAGACCCAAGCACTTGGGCCATTTTCCACTGCTTTCCCAGGCCATTAGCAGGGAGCTGGATCAGAAGTGGCGCAACCAGTACTAGAACCAGTGCCCATATGGGATGCCAGCGCTGCAGGCAGAGGCTTAGCTTACTATGCCACAGTGCTGGCCCCTCTATGTGGTTACTAAGGCCCTCCAGCGTCCTTTAGCTCAAAGAACTCAGCATGCCAAAGTGCCTTACTTGGGAGATCATCTTCTGAGCTCCAACACTCGAGTTCTGTGAGCTGCCCTGGCAAATGAATTGAACCCAAAGAGGCAGAAGTGGGATTCTCAATGTATGGCTGGTAGTCAGAAGTACAGGACGCAGACTACTGCTTGCAACTAGCATTTGAAGTGTGGAGTAGTCTTGTGGGACGAAGCCCTAGACCCGTGAGATCTGACCCTGTCTTCAGGTAGACCGAGTCAGAATGGAGTCGGGTTACAGGATTCCCAGCTGGTGTCCATTATGGAATGACTTAGGGTGTGGCGAAATAGCCCCACACATCTGGTGTCAGAGTGGTGTGTGAGTAGACAAGATTTTTTTTCCTCTCATAGGCCCGTATAACAAAGGAGGTTAACCACAAACGGGTGCGTGTTGTGGCACAGTGGATTAAGGCACCACTTGCAATGCCTGCGTCTGATGTCTGAGTGCTGGCTGGAGTCCCAGCTACTTTGCTTCCGATCAGCTTCCTGCTAATGAGCCTGGGAGGCAGCAGATGACAGCAGCAGTGGGTGGCAGAGGCCCAAGGACTTGGACTGTCTCCCACTGCCTTCCCAGATGCTGGGAGCTGGATCGGAAACAGAGCAGCTGGAACTCAAATTGGCATTCCAGTATGGAATGTTGGTGTTGCAAGTGGCAGCTTAACCCTCTGTGCCACAGTGCCGGCCCCTTTGTGCTGTGTTTGGTGAAGGGGATGGTTATGGAGAAGAATCATGCACAGAGAGGCTGTTTCAAGGGTAATAAACCGGGGGTGGAGTGGGGGTGGGGTGGGGGGTGCTTGGCAAGGCCTGTTTGTTCCGCATTCCTTTCTGTGTCTCTGTGTCTTAGAGATAAAGGCCTTCTTTTCTACCGGGCAAAGGAAGGCACCTTTCAAATGCAGCTCTTAGGACCTGCTTCAAGGGAGAAAAGGAGGGGAAGGTGAGAGGGGCCTTCCTCTCTGCTGTTTTCTCACGTGGCAAAGTGTCGGATTTTGGGGTAGTACATTCTGAACCCCACTGATATCAATCTTTACTTCTGGGAGCTCCCAAGTACACGTGTGAATAATCTTGTATCTCCTATTAATTGGTTAACTGTTTGGGCCAGCATGGCAGTGCAGCAGGTTAAGCCGTCGCTTGCTATGCTGGCATCCAACATCATAGTCGCAGTTTGAGTTCTGGATACTCTGCTTCCAATCACACTTCCTGATGGCTCAAGAGCTTAAGTTTTCAACCCATGCAGGAGACCAGGATGAAGTTCCAGGCTCCTGGCTGCACTCTGACCCAGCACCAGCTGTTGTGAGCGATGTCTCTCTCTCTCTCTCCTTCTCTTCCTCTCTATAATTCCCTCTCTCAGTTCCTTTGCCTTTCAAATAATTGTTGTTGTTTTTAACAGAGAGGCAGAGGCAGAGAGAGAATCTTCCATCTGCTGGTTCACTCCCCCAAATGGCCACAACAGCCAGGGCTGAACCAGGGCAAAGCTAGGAGCCAGGAGCTTCTTCCTGGTCTCCCATGTGAGTGCAGGGGCCCAAGGTCTTCGGTCATCTCCTGCTGTATTCCTAGGCACCTTAGCAGGGAGTTGGATCAGAAGCGGAGCAGCCAGAACTTGAACCTGTGCCCATGAAGGATGCTGGTACTGCAGGCCACAGATTAACCCTCTGTGCCACAGCGCCGTCTCCACAGCTTGTTGTTTTAAAACAGCAAGAATTATTTCTCACAATTTTGTGAATTGACTGAACAGTTGTGCTGCTGTCATTGGGTCATCATGTAGATACATTCAGCTACTGGTTAAGCCAGAAGATCCAAGATGGCTCCACCCGCATGCATGGAGCCTGGGGCTGGCTATGTTGAGACTTCTCTACTCCCTTCCACATACCTGTGGTGGGAGGAAGACTTTCCCTCTTCCACTTTTGGTCCAACTTCTACCTTTCAAATAAATAAATAAATCTTAAAAAAAAAAAAACACCAAGTTTTGGGTAGCTGGGTACTTAGCATTGGGTAGCACAATATGGGGAGTTCCTGTTTCCTGTGCACCCTCTGTACTTTTCTCATGTTCTTTCCTGTTTGGAATGCTCCAGTCATGGCCTACTCTTGTTATGTGGTGGCCACACATCCAATAACACTGGTCCCTCAAGATCCAGCCCACAGAACCCCACCTCTCGACAATCCCTAATCCCTAATCAGGAGAGAATTTTCCTCTTCTGAATTCCCAGGCCCTTTGGTGATGCCATCCTTACCAGGTCAGTGTTTGTCTGTCTTGCCCAGAGATTCAGAGATTGCTATGGGTCTGTCTGATATTCTCACTGGATGGTTGCCTTCTTGAGGGTGCAGCCTCTAGAGTGCCTGCTCTATGCCAAGCACCGTTCAAGTCATCATTGATACATCAATGAACAAGACAGATAAGACTCCCACCCCACTCTGCCCAGTGGAGTGACATTCTCTTATGGGAAGACACGTAACAGTCATATAAAACACACACACAGGGCAGTGCTGTGGCGCAGCGGATAAAGCAACCACCTGCAGTGCTGGCATCTCATGGGGCGCCGGTTCGAGTCCCAGCTGCTCCACTTCCAATCCAGCTCTCTGCTGTGGCCTGGGAAAGCAGTAGAAGATGGCCCAAGTCCTTGGGCCCCAGTACTTGCAAGGGAGACCCGGAAGAAGCTCCTGGCTCCTGGCTTCAGTTCAACCCAGCTCTGGCCATTGCAGCCAATTGGAGAGTGAACCAGCAGATGGAAGACCTCTCTGTCTCTTTCTGCCTCCACCTCTCTGCAACCCTGCCTTTCAAATAAATAAATAAATTTTACAAAAAATTAAGTTAAAGAAAAAGGAGTTGGGGTTTCACTCTGAGGACAGTTTGAATCTCTTAAGAGGTTGCAGCAGAAGTGATTGACCAGGAAAACTTGGCTCTGGATGCTCTGTGGAGAAGGCGGCAAGAGTGGAAGCCGGAGACCTGTGGGGACATCCGGGGCTCAGAGAGCAGTTCCCCAATACCAACAGAGAGGGGCTTGGGGTGCGCTGAGCACTCTGATCTGAGATGTAGAAGGGCCTTCAGCAGGTGCGGATTCAAGAGCCTTGGCTGGCTGCTGGCTCCCAGCTCCCAGCTCCCAGCTCCCAGCGCAGGGAGGCCTCCTGCTGCTCCTTATCTGCCTGCAATCAGGCCTGCCCCGGAAGGAACAGTGACCCCCTCCCTTCCCTGAGAGTGAACCCGTGTCACAGGAAGAGGTACTGAAGTCTGTCAACACACCTGACAGATTTCTGTCCCATGCCATTGTCCTCGAGTTTGGTCTCCAGAGAATCATTGACAACCCATTGTCCCCTCTGTGTGCCAAACAGACTTTGTTTGTTCCAGGCCATCGAGGTCCCCTAGAATATCTCACTGTCACCCTAAACACTGCACACTTCCCCCTAGGGCTGAGATGCCTGCATTTCTGGGCCGTGCTGGGCTGTGGGGAATCACACCGTGTGACTGCCTCCATGCACGTGGTACCTGTGTGTGTCTCCTGTCCGGGCATCTCGTTATCAGCTGCTCCTGGTGACCCCTCAGAGGGCAGAGGTGGCATTACTCTTCCCCTGCAGGGGGCCCCTGGGAGACAGGATGGTGGCTAGGATGGGTGGGGAGGCACCGAAAATAGTGACAAGTGGTCAGAGGCAAAGCACAAACTTTGAGAGTCCTTGGAAAAGTCTGAGGGATAAACGGAATTAAAAGATGTGTCTATTTGGGTGCGAAAATTTTAAAATCCATGCGTAGGGTTTTCATTATACACACGTTCCGCCAACTTTTGGAAGGGTTCTTAGATGAGCATGCAACCTTTTACACTGTGGGAGAGCCTATGTGCTTGGCCAGTTATCCTCTGTGAGAGATGGCCCCGTTAAGGACGCTCTGCTCCAGGAAGGGCACGACTCACTGACAGCAGCCTCTCCAACCACGGAGAAAGCTGAGCTCAACCTACAACCTGCGCTGAGGATCGGAGCCTCGCCTGGGGCTTCTCCCTGCTCCTGCCCGGCTCAACCGGCCCTTCCTTGTTAGTTTCAGAAAACAATGGCATTTAAGCCTGAGGTTTAAACTCTTTCTGTCAGATTTAACTCACGCCCTGGGTTAGCACCTATATATTTCAGAAGTGTACGTTATATTAAACTTCTTTCCATTTTTCTCTTGTTAATCCGTATTTTGTTACAGAGTCCCAGTTAAGCATTGCAAAAGGTAGATAGAAAATTATTTTGCAGGCCCGGCGCTGTGGCTCACTTGGTTAATCCTCCACCTGCGGCGCTGGCATCCCATATGGGCACCGGGTTCTAGTCCTGGTTGCTCCTCTTCCAGTCCAGCTCTCTGCTGTGGCCCGGGAGGGCAGTGGAGGATGGCCCCTGCACCTGCATGGGAGACCAGAAGGAAGCACCTGGCTCCTGGCTTTGGATCCGCACAGCACCGGCCATAGCGGCCATTTGGGGAGTGAACCAATGGAAGGAAGACCTTTCTCTCTCTCACTTTCTATAACTCTACCTGTCAAATAAATAAATAAAAAAAATCTTAAAAAAAAAGAAAATTATTTTGCCTCTCCCACAACATGAATGCTTTTAGGGACTTTGCTTATAATTGTCCAAACTTGAAGCAGCTCCAACATCTGAATGAATAACAAATTGTACTTCTGTGCAATGGGATGCTACTCATCAATAAAAATGGAATAAATTACTGTTATACACAGTCACATTGATGAGTCTCAAATGCATTCTACTAAGTGAAAGTAGCTAGACTGAAAAGGCTTCAGAGTGTTTGACTCCATTTACATGACACGGTTTTTCTGTCTTTCTTTCTTTTTTATGTTTATTTATCTGATAATCAGAGATAGAGAAAGAGAGGCAGAGACAGAGAGAATCTTTCACCCACTAGTTCACTCCCCAGATGGCTGTGATGGCCAGGGCTGAGCCAGACCAAAGCCATGAGCCAGGAGCTTCAGCTGGGTCTCCCAGGTGGTTGCAGGGGCCCAAACACTTGGGTCATCTTCCGCTGCTTTTCCCAGGCCATCAGCAAGAACGCTGGATCAGAAGTGGAGCAGCCAGGATACCAACCAGTGCCCTTAAGGGATGCCAATGTCACAGGCAGTGGCTTTACCCGCTGCACCCCAATGTCGGCCCCGACACGACAGCTCCTGCATAGAACATGTATAGGGATGCACCAGGGGCTGTCGTGGCCTGCGTGGAGGAGTGAAGGGGAAGTCTTCCCTTGTGCTCGGAAGGGTCGTGAATTGAATTGACAAGAGGCAAATTAAGAGGACAGCAAGGTACCCAGACTGTGTGTAAACACGGCAGTGATACACAAAGTAGGAGACTAAAGAAGGGCCTAGGAGGGAGCTTCAGTAGGGCCTGAGCCACAGAGAGGGGTGGAGGCTTGGGCAAGGGAGAAGCAGGACTGAGAGACAGGTCGGGGGTGAATGGGGCAAAGTCTGTTCTGTGTTGTGACAGGTGCCTGTTAGGAGCTTAAGGAGAGCTAGCAGAGGTTAGATGAGGACATTACCTCTCCTCCCCTGCACGGACTTCCCAGGTTAGGAGATGAGAGCCACTGTGGCTTCCTTCTCTCTCTCTCTCTCTCTCTGAAAGACATTCCCCCAGCACTCCTGAACAGTTCCAGTTAGAAGGGCTCAGGCATTCTGCTGGCACCCAGGGCAGGGAGTGAGAAGGAGGCAAGAGGGGAGGGGGAGGAGTGGAGTGGTGAGTGGAGCACTCTGCGGGAGACTCTGCAGCAGCACCATATTTGCCACATCTGGAACATTCCACATCATCCTTTGGAAGCCTGTCTGACTCGGGGTACACAAAGCTTCAAACCAAGACATGTTCTCATCGCTGTGCTCACTGGAAGGCGTACTTGATGACGGATCAAGGCACTCCTTTCCCAGGGGTGTCAGCCTCCCCATCCAGGGATCCTTGTCCAGGAAGCAGAGGGATTGCAGCTAGGAACATTCCAGGGTTCCTGACATCACTCACCCAGGAAGCTGGTCCCTTCGCCTGTCTTGGAGACAAGAGGGACAGCGTGAAGCGAAGACTATAGGAACTACACAACTACCACGCTGGGGAAAGCGGCTTCATCTGTTAGCTCTGGGATAAAGCAGAGCTGCCTGGGGCTGCAGCAAAGAGAAACCACAGTGAAAGCACTGGAGGGGCCTGAGCTGCTGGAAAGAAAAGGGAGGGCGAGAGGCAGGTGCATCAGAACCCCTGGAGAATAAGGAGGAGAAGACATTTGGGTGCTCATCTGGGCTGGGCCCAGCGTGGATGGAGATGAAGGGGCTGTGTCTGTCTGGGAAATCGTCCTCTCCACGCCCGTTCCCGGCCCAGGCAGGGAAGCGCCCAGCAGTGAGAGCTTTGCCCCACCCTGTGCAATGTTCGTGGATGACACCCCTGGGACAAAGCATTGGTAAAAGAAAGTTTAATGCATGCAGCAAAGCTTTACGTGACACAGAAGCCTTCGGAAATAAAGACCCAAGGAACCTAAGTCTGATAAAATAAGTGGGTAGTTGTGGAGCAATGTGATTGGACAAAGAGGGTGTGACGTAACGGCAATATGCGGAGCCTGTCTTGCGATTCCCCTGGGCCTCGTGCAGCCTGCCTCTCCCCTGGGGCAGGAGGGCCCCTCTGGAATGAGGGTCTTATGTCGTGCTCTCAAGAGAAGAAGGTCAGAGTTCCTTTATGGTCACACGTCCCACAGAGAGACAGAGACATGCCCATGAGCTCTGCCTCCGCAGCCTTCCCCATTGCTGGGGTGCTGTGTGCGGAGCCCCAGCTTCAGGCAAGGAGGCATGCATTTAAGGAGCCACTTGCTCTCAGGACCACGCTGGTGCACGGTTGGCCCTTGTGAGTGAGTGGCTCCTTACCGTTCATGCCTTAGATGACTGGCCACAGCCCAATCCCAACCTTGATCTGCACACTAACCCTTCTTTGTCCTAAAGTCTGGCAGAACACTTCAGAGGGAGGGGGAGAGAGGGAGAGCGAGCCTCCATGCACTGGTTTACTCCCCAAGCACTTGGGCCATCTTCCACTGCTTTCCCAGGTGCTTTAGTAAGGAGCTACATGGGAACTGGTGCAGCCAGGACTCAAACCAGCACCCATTTAGGATGCCGGCATTGCATGCGGCAGCTTAATCCACTATGCCATGATGCCGGCCCGGCCTGTGCTTTCAAGCCCACCCACAGTCAGGTCTGCCAGGAAACAAGGCACTCTCGTGTCTTAAGCAGAAAGGCTCAGGTTCATTCACACCCTCCAGCTCACCCGCAGCTGCTTCCCACACTCACCACCTGCTGATCAGCACTACAGCTCCTCACACAAGATTTGTAGGCATGTCAGTAGTCTCTGTACTGACAGGCTCTGTGAGTTCAGCCTTCCAAACCTCCAGCTATTCTGTTTGTTGTGGGGCTCTTTTTAAAAAAAGTATTTGAAAGGCAGGGAGACACAGCAAGAGAGAGAGAGAGAGAGAGAGAGAGAGAGAGAGAGAGAGAGAGAGGTCTTCCATCCGCTGGTTCACTCCCCAATTGGCCACAGTTGCCAGAGCTGCGCCTATCCGAAGTTTCCCACCTGGAGACAGGGGCCCAAGGCCTTGGGCCATCTTCTACTGCTTTCCTAGGCCATAGCAAAGAGCTGGATTGGAAGTGGAGCAGCCAGGACTCAAACCGGTGTCCATATGGGATGCCGGCACTGCACTGCAGGCAGAGGCTTTACCCGCTATGCCACAGTGCTGGCCCCTCAAGCAGCATCTTAACTGCTGTATCCGATGCCTGCCCCCTGTGGTTATATTAATGCTTGGTAATGGAGTCTCATTCCCAATCCATATGATCATATAGAGTTCTCCACTCTCTCATGTCTTCTTATAGAGTCAGAGACAGAAGGTATATTTATTTACATTATTAAAAATTAATTGGGCTGGCACGTGGTGTAGCGGGTGAAGGCGCCACCTGTGACGGTGGCATCCTATATAGATACTGGCTCAAGTCTTGGCTGCTCCACTTCCAACCAGCTCCCTGCTAATGTACCTGGGAAAGCAGCAGAAAATGACCCAACCTCTTGGGTCCCTGCACCCACGTGGGAGACCCATTTGAAGTTCCTGGCTCCTGGTTCTGGCCTGGCCCAGCCCTGGCCATTGCAACCATTTTGGGAGTGAACCAGTAGATGGAAGACCTCTCCCTCTCTCTTTGCCTCTGCCTCTCCTTCTCTCTGTAACTCTGCCTTTCAAGTAAAATAAATAAATCTTTAGAGAGAGAGAGAGAGAGAGAGAGAGAGAGAGCTTCCATCTGTTGGTTTACTCCCTAAATGCTTTTAACAGCACAGCAGTGGTCAAAGCCAGGAGCTAAGAACTCACTCCAGACCTCCAACATGGGTTGCAGGAATGCAATTACTTGAGCCTTTGACGCTGCCTCCCAAGGTCCACATTAGCAGGAAACCATAATCAACATCTGGAGCTGAGAATCGAACCCATGTTTTATCATAGGAGACACAGACACCCTAACTGCCATCTTAACTGCTAGGCCGAACGCCTGCCCCTGGAAGCAGTTTCAGTGTTCACAGTCAGGGCGGGGCAGGCATCCTCTAATGCCCTCACTTGCCTTCCCCAGGCCTGCAGTGTAGCCAGCGCCAGATTGGGACAGGCCCCTGGGCTCAGACCACTTCCCATCACCCATTCCTGCACCACGCAGCTCCCACCTTCTGTACGGATTGCACCCGTTGGTAACTGTTCCTGGAAATACTAGCTTGTGCTGCAATCTCTCCTGTGCAAAAATGGGATGAAATTTGAGCTCACAGCTAAATTGGACTAAAGCCCTGGTGACTATTTAAACTGAAGTGCTTTTATACCTCTGAATATTTTATGACAGGTCGGGTAGAGCAGCCAGCATCATTTATTAATGGCTGGTCGCATCTCATGGGTATTAATCCATTTCGAGGACAGTGTCAACCCAAGAGAAATCAGCTACAAGGGGAAAGTCTCGTGTGGCCAGGTGTCACTATCCAGCTTTTGACAAAACTTCCAGGCACTCATCAGAAGGGCCTTCTGCTCACCGCTAGGCAGGGGAGAGAGGGCTGGGGTCATTGTCAGACACAACCCGGCTGGGCTACGATGCCTCTTTCTCTAGCAGACACACGGCAGCAGTGCCTGCTTCTTCTCACTTTCGCTTTCCAGGACGTCAGTTCCTCACTGTCAAGTGCATGCAGAATTGTGTCCTCAACATCACAAGAAGGGTGAATGCAATGCAATGCAGGGTATTCTGGGAGAAAGAGCCTGCATTCGTGTAACTTACAGGGTTTTGTTGTAATTGTTGTATGTTCGCATTAGGTACTAGTGTTCGTTTCTTAGGCCGCACTTGGAGCCCCACACATAGCTGCTCAACAGTGGACAGAGAAGCAGTCAAGAGGCTTAGTTGTATCAGGAGGGATTTAGGTTGATCCAAGAGACTCCGCAGCAGGAAATAGCTCCAGTGTGTCGTACGGGTGCTGTTTGCGCCATGCGGAGTTACAGCTCGGCCCTTTAGGGCTGTGCCGCCCAAGCCACCCAGCCATTAGGGTTCTGAGTAAGGGACTGGAGCTGCTCCGGTTCTCTAGGTATTTGAAGCAGAAAGGAATGTGAGACAGGAAATGCAAAATTGCTGGAAGGGTGGGGAGTGGGGTCAGTCCTCAGACTTCACAGAACTCGCCCACCCTTGAGGATCCCACTGCCACTGGCAGCCAGACTTGCCCTTTCTGTCGTTGGTCACAAATGTAATTCACTGCTCCTGGCTTCGGATCAGTGCAGCTCCGGCCATTGCGGCCAACTGGGGAGTGAACCAGTGGATGGAAGACCTTTCTCTCTCTCTTCTTCTCCTTCTCTCTCTGTGTAACTCTGACTTTCAAGTAAATAAATAAATCTTTAAAAAACAACACAGACATTAATTTCTCAAAAAAAGTGAATAACATAATAGTAATCATAGCTACCACTTGCTGGGCCCCTAGTTTGAGCTGGATATCAAGTTGTTGATATATAATATTTCAAGCAATCTATTTTACAAAAGAAAAGTTAAGCAACTTGCAAGGAATCCTACTGCAGGGTCAAGATCTGCATGTAGGTCTCTCTAAGTTTACTTATCCATTTATATTTACTTGAAAGGCAGAGACAAAGAGAGAAAGTGAGATAGAGAGGGATCTTCCTTCCACTGGTTCACTCTCCAAATGCCTGCAATAGCCAGGGCTGGGCCTGGAACTCCACCTGGCTCTCCCAGGAGGATTGCAGGGACCAAGTATTTCAGCCGTCACCTGCTGCCTTCCAGGGTGCACATTGGCAGGACGGTGGATGGGAAGCAGAGCTGGGACTTG
The DNA here is from genome assembly GCF_964237555.1 of Oryctolagus cuniculus. Classification (NCBI taxonomy): domain Eukaryota; kingdom Metazoa; phylum Chordata; class Mammalia; order Lagomorpha; family Leporidae; genus Oryctolagus; species Oryctolagus cuniculus. Next base: position 57,474,817 of record NC_091438.1, read on the forward strand.
CTCCCAGGCCCTCAGATGTGGGCTGTGGATGTCCCGAGTGGTGACTCAGCCCTTGGTCCCACAGAGCCCTGAGTGCAGTTTTTCCACTCTAAATTCTACGTTTGATTCACTCCTGCTCTTTATCTCATTAAGCACCTCTTTAATTACTTTTTTTTCAATATTTTTCCTGCTTTTATTGAGCTAGTCATTTTCTTGTTTGTGGAAAGTTACACTGGCCTGGAAGATAACTATTTTTCATATGAATATTACTTTCCATATTTTTCCAAATGTTTTTACTTTTGATGCATTTTAAATGTACATATTAATGATATTTTAATGCATGTGTACAAAGGTGTAATTACTAGATCGGGGTAACTGGCATATTTATCACCTCACACATTTAACTTGGGAATATTCAGAATCCCCTCCGCTAGCTATTTTGAAATATTCACTAATGGTTGTCAACCATCGTTATCCTCCTGTGCTGCAGACATTCGACGTGATTCTTCCCATCCACAGCATCCCTGTTCGCATCAGCCGACCTCTCCCCCTGCTCCTGCTCCACACCTTCCTCAGGCTCTGGTAATCACTACTCTAGTCTCCTCTCGTGCAAGACATTTTTCGTCCCCACATAGAAGTGAGAACTTGTGGGACTTGGTTTGCTCTGTCCTCCATCTCCATTCATGTTGTCACAAGTGATAGAATTTTTCTTTTTTCTTTTTTTTTTTTAATGATGCAAAGGAAGATTTTAAGAGAAGCAGTATTTAGGAGACAGAAGAAGGCAAATGCAGTTTCTGACGGGAATTTTTCTAATTATTACCCAACAAGTCAAGTCACGTGACTACATCCAAGGACATATAATGAAGAAAAAGTTGAATTGGGGCAAGTGATAGAATTTCACTTTTATTGTTGAATAATATTCCATTGCGTATTTATACCACATTTTTTTTTTTGACAGACAGAGTGGATAGTGAGAGAGAGAGGCAGAGAGAAAGGTCTTCCTTTTGCCGTTGGTTCACCCTCCAATGGCCGCCGCGGCCGGCGCACCGCGCTGATCCGATGGCAGGAGCCAGGTGCTTCTCCTGGTCTCCCATGGGGTGCACGGCCCAAGCATTTGGGCCATCCTCCACTGCCTTCCCGGGACACAGCAGAGAGCTGGCCTGGAAGAGGGGCAACCGGGACAGAATCCGGCGCCCCGACTGGGACTAGAACCCTGGGTGCCGACGCTGCTAGGTGGAGGATTAGCCTAGTGAGCCACGGCGCCGGCCTACACCACATTTTCTTTACCATTCTCTCCTCGATGGAGCCTAGGTTGATTCTGTGCCTTGGTGACTGTGAACAGTGCTGAGATAAACATGTGAGTACAGAGATCTCCTCATCATAATGATTTCAATTCCTTTGAGTGATACCCTGCAGTAGGATTGCTGGATTATGTGCTAATTCTGTTTCTGGTGTTTGAGACGCCTCTGTACTATTTTCCATAATGGCTGTACTAATTCAAACTCCCACCAGCACAACATGAGAGTTCCCCTTTCTCCATAGCCTTACCAGTGTTTGTTATTTTTATCTTTTTGATCAATTGGGGAATTGTAAATTGTAAATTGTAATTTTGACTTGTGTTTCCCTGATGGTTAGTAATATGGGGCATTTTTTTATATATATATACTCATTGGCCACTCGCATAGACTTTCCCCCAACTACCCATTTTATTTGAAAAGCAGACTGGGGCTCTAGCATTGTGGCATACTGGGTTAAGTCACCACCTGCAATGCTGGCCTCCCCTATGGGTGCTGGTTCATGTTCTGGTTGCTCCACTTCCAACCCAGTTCCCTGCTGGTGTACCTGGGAAGGTAACAGAAAATGGCAAAGTGCTTGGGCCCCTGCCATCCATGTGGGAGGCCCAGAGGAAGCTCCCATTCCTGGTTTTAGCCTGGCCCAGCCCTGGCCATTATGGCCATTTGCAGAGTGAACCAGTAGATGGAAGCCCTCTCCTCTTTCTCTCTGTCTCTCCCTCTCTCTGTAACTATGCTTTTCAAATAAACAATTAAATCTTAAAAACAGAAAGAAAGAAAGCAAGAAAGAAAAGAGAAATAGAGATCTGCCTTCTACCAGTTTGCTTCTCAAATGCATAGGAGAAGCATAGGAACCGAGAAATCAGCCTAGGTCTCCCACATGAGTGGAAGGGACCCCCATTTAAGTCATCATCTGCTGCCTCCCAAGGTGCACATTAGCAGGAAGTGGACTGGAAACAGAAGGGGTACTCAAACTCAAGCACCCCAACATGGGATGTGGCCAGGCCAAGCAGTGGCTTAAGCACCTATCCCCATCTCTCCTTTTAGATCTTTTTTTTTTTTTTTAAAGATTTATTTATTTTACTTGAAAGTCAGAGTTACACAGAGAGAGAAGGAGAGGCAGAGAGAGAGAGAGAGAGAGAGTCTTCTATCCGCTGGTTCACTTCCCAGTTGGCCACAATGGCCGAAGCTGTGCCAATCCGAAGCCAGGAGCCAGGCGATTCTTCCAGGTCTCTCATGTGGATACAGGCGCCCAAGGACTTGAGCCATTTTTCACTGCTTTCCCAGGCTATAGCAGGGATCTGGATCAGAAGCAGAGCAGCCGGATCTCGAACTGGCGCCCATATGGGATGCTGGCACTGCAGGCAGCGGCTTTACCTGCTATGCCACAGTGCTGGCCCCATCCTTTTAGATCTAATACTTCTTGCTTTATATAATTTGATGCTCCAGTGTTGTGCACATCATATAAATCTTTTTAGAAGGTTTATAGGGAGTGTGAATAGAAGAGAAAAGTGAAAATTATGAATAGTCAAAACATTGTTTTTTAAGATTCTGCCCTAGATTACACATAGAAATGTAAACTGTGTGTTTGCAATTGTAAGATTTTATTTTCCATTGCTCGTGCTTTTTGTTGGCAAAGAGGATGATGATGGAGCCTGTAATCTAGCTGAACCAAATTAGTTATAAGAGTTTATTTATTGACTCTGTTGTATTTTCTAAAGATTAAAAAAAAAATCCCATTTGATTGAATTGATAACACAAATGGGCTGTGCTGCAGAAGCAAGTGTACAATCAAATTTTAATGATTCACAAAGACCCAAATTCCAGGTCTCTGCCGTGGGTTGCTGGAGGCTCTTCTCTGGCCTACGAGTCAAGATGCTCCTGCCCCAGCGTGGTGCTGGTGTATTTTGAGTCTTCCCGTTGTTCCCTTTGCTTCCTGATGTTCCAGGACTCCTTTCATCATATCCTTTCTGCTTAGAACATTTCCTGCAGCCATTCTTTTCGAGGTAATCTGCTGAACAAATTTCCTTCATTTTCCTTCCTCTGAGAACATCTTGATTTCCCTTTTATGCTTTTTTTTTTAAGAGCAGAGAGAGATAGAGATAGGGAGGGTGGAGACAGTCAGGAAAAGAACTCCCATCTGCTGGTTCCCTCTTTAGCCTACAACGGTCAGGCCTGACTAGGCTGAAAGCTGCGAGCTGGGAATCAAGCCAAGTCCCCCATGCTGGTGGCCGGGACTCAGACTTGCGCCACCACCCGCGGCCTCTGAGGGTCCACATGAGCAGACAACTGGAACTTGGAGCTGGGGCTGGAATGTGGGCATCTAAGCAGCACCTTAACCACAAGGTCAAACACCTGCGCATGGTTTAATTCCTTTTCCTTTTATTAATGTTTATTTATTCTTATTTATTTGAAAGAGAAAGAGAGAGAGATCTTGCATCCATTGGTTTATTCCCCAAATGCTTGCAACAGCCTGGAGGGAGGTAAGTTGAAGCTGGGAGCTAGAAACTCAATCCAGGTCCCCCACATGGGTGCAGGGACCCAAGTACCTGAGCTACCACCTGCTGCCCCCAAGGTACACATTCCTAAGAGCTGGAATTGGGAGTAGAGCCATGACTCAAATCCAAACACTCTGATAAGAGATGCAGGTGTCCCAACTCATGGCCAAATTGCTAGGCCAAATGCCTGCCTAGTTACGGGTATTTCCTGATTTTCTTTTCTCATTCACGTTGAGCTTTTCCTGGTTCTTGGTAGGTGTTATTGCTTATTGAAATGTAGACATCCGAGCATTACGATTCGTTTAGGCCTTGTGGTGTAGCCCACAACAGTTCTGACACTGTTGTGGTGGGGGAGGGGAGTGTCCCTGTGTTCCTGTGGGTGGACGACCAGGTTCCCAGCTTAGCTTCTGTTGACTCCCAGGATGAGGAGCGCCTCCTAGCTGCAGCTGGGCAGGGTGGGAGGGCAGGAACCTCACTAGGTCTCTGCTGGACGGGGTGGGGGTGCAGGTACTGCTCCCCACACGACCTCTGGGCAGTGGTGAAAGTTCTGCCTCCCACTTAGTGTCCACTGGCACCACCCAGCAGAGCAGGGGACTGGAGTCCAGGTGCAAGCGACTCTGCTACCTCTGGCTGAGACTGGCCATGAACTCCTTCCTGCCCAGCGAGGACGAGAGTCCCTGCCATCCCCTTGGTCTTTTCTCCAGATACCCTTACAGGGAGGCTGGGACGCCTCATGACAGTCTGCTGAGGGTGGAGGGGCAGCTTCCCCATGTAGCCTTTGGTGGCAGGAGTGGATGAAGCCATCATTTCTTGCTGGTGTTGATCGGAGTGGAGCTGTTATCATCTAAAGCTTTCTGTCTTGCTCCTGTGCTTAGAATCAGCAGGCTTTCCTTGGAGCCTGTTGGCATTTTCGAGTTGATGGCTTGTCCAGCATGCACTCTGAAATATAGAAGGCAGAAAGAAAACACAGGGAACTCACTGCTCCATCATTCCTTGGGTCCCAAAGTCCCAAGCTGGTCCACCTTCTTTCTCTGCATGTGTAAGAGTCTTCTCATGTTTGTTTTATATATAATTCCAAGGGTTTATAGTTGTGATTAGAGAAGAAGCAGGGGAAAGTACTACCACTCCATCTTTAGTAAATTTAATTTTTATTGAGGTAAAATTCACATAACATAAAATTAACCATTAACCAACATGAACTTAGAATTCAGTGACACTTAGCACATTTACAATTCTGTGCACCTCTATGTGGCTCCAAAACATTTTCATCATCCCCAGAGGAGATGCCATACCCAGTGAGTGGCCATTCCTTAATCCTCTGCCCCACCTTGCCTTGGCAATCATTAGTTGGCCTTCTGTCTCTGTGGCTTTGTCTATTTTGGATGTCTATGTACATAGTATACCACAGCCTTTGCTTAACATAATGTTTCCTTTGTTCACCAATATGATAGCATCTACCAGTACATTTTTTCCTTCTTATGGCCCAATAATGTTCTATTGCATTGTGTACACCACATTTCGCTTACCCAGTCATCTGTTGACGGACACTGCTTGCATCTTTTGGCTGTTGTGAACTCTGCTTCTGTAAGGAAGGAAAAGCTTTCTGTTTACCCTCTTTTTTCAGTGGTTGGGGGCCTGCAAATTAAACAGACCAAGGACAAGTTATTAAGAGAAAATGTCAGTTAGCTATGTTTGTGTAGGGGAGGAAAATGTCCTTTTTCATCAATCAGTAGATTTCATAGCTGAGGCGCCTATAACAAAAGACAGAATAACTAGATAGATATTTATTTAAAATAAAGGAGCCTTCAGAAAGGAAGAACAACCATAAGAAGCAAAACAAAACCCAAAACCGATGGAAACTTGTGTACTGTATGCTTATGTTTGGTGAAAATTAGATAATAATGAAAAAATATGATTGGATACTGCTGGTAATCTGGAGGGAACTTAGCAAAGCCTGGGTGTTCAAATCCTTCTCTATGTCACTGTGTCTTCAGAGATAAAGGTGTCCCTTTCTGGGTATAAGGAGGGCAACTCAGCAAGGAGAGTTTTATGACCTGCTTTGGGGAAGATTGGTAAAGGAAAAGTGAAAGTGACCTTACTATTGTTCCTCAAATGTCAAGGTGCCAGATCTTAGTGGTAGTAGGTCTTAAACCTCAGCATGTGTAAGGTGCATAGACGTGGAAGAACTCAATGTTGAGAAAATCGAAATGATGGTTACAATCTGGGGATGCTATAGCTAGATTAAAGCAGGGGGTGAGGGGCCAGCGCTGTGGCATGGCAAGTTAAGCCACCACCTGCAGTGCTAGCATCCCATATAGGCGCCAGTTCGAGTCCTGGCTGCTCCACTTCCCATCCAGCTCTCTGCTATGGCCTGGGAAAGCAGTAGAAGATGGCCCAAGTCCTTGGGCTCCTGCACCTGTGTGGGAGACCCAGAGAAAGTTCCTGACTCCTGGCTTTGGATCAGTGCACTCCAGCCATTTCAACCATCTGGAGAGTGAACCAGCGGATAGAAGACCTCTCTCTCTCTCTCTCTCTTTCTTTGCCTCTCCCTGTCTGTAACTCTGCCTTTCAAATAAATAAACCTTAAAAAAAAAAAAAAAAGCAGGGAGTTAGGAGAAAGATAGTTAGGGAAAAAATAAATGACTTTTTGGAAAGATAAATGGGTTTTCAGGATGTAAGAAGGAAAATATTTTTTTCTTTGTTGGTCAATTCAAACTCAGACACTGTGAAAGCAAAAGAACCTCATTTGGGGCCTGAACACTGCAATTCAGCAAAACACAGACTCAGACAGTTGACCGACTGCTCCAAAGAAACTCAGATTGTGCAGGTCTTTTAAATGGGAGGAGAAGCTGAGGACAAAGGAAACTCCACAAGTCGCATGAAAAGAAAGGTGAGCGGTGCAGACGTCACCCAGCCCCCAGCTGTACATCACTAGGCTTCACGGGGCTGATTGTCAGGGCCATCTCTCATATAAAGGTCATTGCTCATTTGTGACATTTGCTGAGATGCAGGCTTCAATCAAAGATGCTAATGGCTTTGTAGACCTTTGCCCATTTCAAAGGTTAGCACTCAGGTGTCGTTCTCTGGTGCTCAGTTCAAAAGTTCACTTTCCCAGCCAGTCACTTAGCACGTGCACAGGTCATGATCCCCTAATGGCCTCCCAAGTCCATTCTGAAACACTCTTTAAAAGTTGTTTTTATATTATTTCCACCATCATTTCGTGTTGCCATTCTGGTGCACATTGTTGTCTTATCTGATGCTCTCAGGAGTATCAACAGGGGCCGATGCTGTGGCCTAGCAGGTAAAGCTGCTGCCTGAAGCACTGGCATCCCATATGGGCGCCGGTTCTAGTCCTGGCTGTTCTATTTTGGATCCAGCTCTCTGCTAAGGCCAGGAAAGCACTGAAAGATGGCCCAAGTGCTTGGGCCCCTGCACCCACGTGGGAGACGCAGAAGAAGCTCCTGGCTCCTGGCTCCTGGCTTCAGATCAGCACAGCTCCGGCCCTTTGGGGCCATCTGGGGAGTGAACCAGCAGATGGAAGACCTCTCTCTCTCTCTCTCTCTTTTTTTTTTTTTTTTTTTTTGACAGGCAGAGTGGACAGTGAGAGAGAGAGGCAGAGAGAAAGGTCTTCCTTTGCCGTTGGTTCACCCTCCAATGGCCGCCGTGGCCGGCGCGCTGGCGCGCCGCGCTGATCCGATGGCAGGAGCCAGGTGTTTCTCCTGGTCTCCCATGGGGTGCAGGGCCCAAGGACTTGGGCCATCCTCCACTGCACTGCCTGGCCACAGCAGAGAGCTGGCCTGGAAGAGGGGCAATCGGGACAGAATCCGGTGCCCCGACCAGGACTAGAACCCAGTGTGCCGGCGCCACAAGGTAGAGGATTAACCTACTGAGCCGCGGCGCCGGCTTCCCTCTCTCTCTCTCTCTCTCTCTCTCTCTCTCTGTATCTGCCTCTCTGTAACTCTGCCTTTCAAATAAATAAATAAATAACTCTTAAAAAAAAAAAAAGAGTATCAACAATGCCAAAAAAGAGGTAAGCACCAAGTTCATGTTGGCCGTGCTCCAAAGTCATCTGGTTTCTAACAGTGATCATGAAGCATGGTGACATCGGCAAATTTGAAATAATTGATGTTCACAGAGCCGGGAGAATTATTACGTACCTTCCACGCAGGTTAACAAGTGTGGATTGGTCAGCCCCAGATTTGATATACAACTGAAAGATCTATAAAAATGGTACATGATAATAATAATTTGCTTCCATCCTGTTGTTTTGGTTTCACTGTACTGATGACCTCAGCTGGTGTTATTGACCACAATGAAGAAAGACAAAAAAACACAGAGAAAGGAAAAAGCCTGGAATTCTTTTTATAGGATGTAATGCATACATACAAATAAAATACCTCAGTTGGAAAAAAGTTGCTTTTTGCCATAGTTTTTTTCTGGATTTCCTATTTCTCCCTTTTGGTCATGATGAAGGATATAGGGGGAGGCTGCTTGCTAAAGTCCCACTGTTTGCACTGATGTTTGCCGTATAACTTTTAATAGTCTTTTTAAAAATGCCCAGGATTTTTTTTCAACAGTAACAAATGCCCTGGGGAGACCCAGAGGAGTTTGAGGAATTTGGCTTCAGACATAATTGATTCACCTGGAGGCTCATGCACTGAGCAAGCTGGATCCGAGACTTGTTTGCAAGAGTTCTGGACAACTGCTCAGTTAGGGCAACTAACATACGAGGCCTTTTCTCAGTCCAGGTCAGGAAATGTTCTTTAATCCAAGTGCTTGATCTTCCTGAAGACTGGCTAAAGCATCAGAACTGAATAGGCTCTTGGTTTCATCTTTCAGGCATTGAGTGCCAGGTTTTTGGAAGAAAGTTTCCATAAAATAACTGTCACAATCATAAATGGACTCATCAGGCCGTAAGTGCACTGTTGGATACTGCACCAGCCAATTTGGGAACTAGAAGAGAAATTTTTCATGAAGTTTTTGGGCTGATTTTAAAGCATTTGTTTGGCCCTTAGAATTTATTCTTGAGAAATCTTTAGTAGCTCACTCTACTTGACTGCTGCAATCCATTGCTCAGCCATAATATCTCTTACAAGCAAGTAAACTGATATAAATCTGAAAAGCTGGACTGATGGTTTTCATTAAGGGCTGAAATTGTCAAGAAAATTCAACAGAGTCTTCCTTGATACTGGATGGAGAGTCTTTAGTGATAGCACACAATTCAGCCTTGTCCAAGTGACAGAGGTAATGGCTTTAACATGGTCCTTGGGGCTGGCATTTTGGCATAGCAGGTAAAGCCACTGCCTGCAGTGCCAGCATTCCATATGGGTGCTGGCTTGTCACCCAGCTGCTCCATTTCTGATCTAGCTCCCTGCTAATACACCTGGGGAAACAGTGTAGGACGTCCCAAGTGCTTGGGTCCCTGCACCCACGTGGGAGACTGGGAAGAAGCTCTTGGCTTCTGAGTTTGACCATTGTAGCAATTTGGGGAGTGTGCCAGGAGAAGAAGACCTCTCTCTCTATGTCTCCTTCTCTCTCTGTAACTCTTCCTTTCAAACAAATAAAAATAGATCTTAAAAATTTTTCCTTATTAAATTTTATTTTATTTATTTTATTTTGATTTATTTGAGATGGAGAGAGAGAGAGAGAGAAATGTTCTACACATTGGTTCACTCTCTAAGCGCCCACAGCAGCCAGGTCTAGGCCAGGCTGAAGCTAAGAGCCTAAAACCCAATCCAGATTTCCCACATGGGTGGCGGTAACCCAAGTCCTTGAACCATCACCTGCTGCTTCTCGGGGTGTGCATTAGCAGGAAGCCGGAATACAGAGTGACACACAGGTTTGCATCCAGGCCCTCTGTTAAGGGATGCAGGCACCCCAAGCAGCATCTTAGCTGCTGTGCCAAATGACGGCCCCTGAACCTAATTTTAAAAGGGGCTGTCAGGGCAAGCGCTGTGGCGCAGTGGGTTAACACCCTGGCCTGCAGTGCTGGCATCCCATATGGGCACCGGTTCTAGTCCCGGCTGCTCCACTTCTGATCCAGCTCTCTGCTGGAAAAGCAGTAGAAGATGGCCCAAATCCTTGGACCCCTGCACCCACGTGGGAGACCCAGAAGAAGCTCCTGGCTCCTGGCTTCAGATTGGCACAGCTCTGGCCGTTGTGGCCAATTGGGGAGTGAACCATCGGAAGGAAGACCTTTCTCTCTCTCTCTGCCTCTCTCTCTGTGTAACTCTGACTTGCAAATAAATAAATAAATCTTTAAAAAGGGGGGGGGGACTGTCAAAATAAATAGTATGATTGCTTCTCGGCCTTTTAGCTAAGATCAAGTGTAAAATAAGTAGTATATCAGAGCTGGACTTTTGAGGGGGTTCAATTCAGTATCGTCAAAAAGGAAGCTCCCAGAGGGGGATAGCAAGGAGGACAGCAAGGTGGGGCAACCAGGAGAGCAACAGGGAGCTGAAGGCCCCGGAGGAGCAGAGCTCCCAGACACCAGTTTGGGAATAGTCTGAGACAGCTATGAATTTGTCTCTCTAAGAGAAGTGCAGAGGGATTCGTTATTACATTGAGTAGCTTCAAAATACAATTATTAAGGGATGTGAAACTCTGTTTAGTTTTATAACTTCTCTCCAATCAAGAACTAATTGCAAAATATCAAAAGAGCCCCAAACGGTCCAGCATAATTTCACATCAACACAAGTCACTTCAATCCATTGCCACAGGAATTTAAAAGAGGGCAGAGAAATTTCAGCCATAAGGGAAGCCAGGGATTAGGATGGCGGCTGCCCACCAACAGCATTCTTGGAGACAGAACTCCCCTAATTAATTCAAGACAGAGAGTCCCTCTCCTGAAAACTGAGTACTAGACCGTGTTGTGGGGCAGTGGATTAAGCCTCCACTGCAATGATGATATCCCATATGGGTGCTGGTTTGAGTCCTGGCTGCTCCACTTCTGATCCAGTTCCCTGCTAATATTTCTGGGAAAGCAGAGGAAGATAACCCAAGTGCTTGGTTCCCTGTTGCCAATGAAGGAGATCAGGATTGAGTTCTTGGCTCCTGGCTTCAGCCTGGCTCAGCCCTGGCTATTGAGGCCTCTTAGGGGGTGAATCCATGGATGGAAGAGCCTTCCCTCTCTCTGTTGCTCTGCCTTTCAAATAAACAAATTTTTTTAAAGAAAAAGAAAATTGAGTACTCACCAAGACGAGAGATGTCCCTTCCAGACACCTAGGCAATGGCCGCCCTTCTTAGGTAGCCAGCAGCAAAAAGATACTCAAAGATTTGGAACCTCAGCCCAGGAGACAGGAGGTTCAGGGACCAAGAGCAGTTACCCCCATGATCTGAAGTCACACAGGAGGTGATGGAGAATGAGACTCCTATGGGTGTCCAAAGCAAGGGTGAGTCACTTCAGATCCCACTTCTGACACCATGAAATGCTGTCCAATTCAAACTCAGACACTGTGAAAGCAAAAGAACCTCATTTGGGGCCTGAACACTGCAATTCAGCAAAACACAGACTCAGACAGTTGACCGACTGCTCCAAAGAAACTCAGATTGTGCAGGTCTTTTAAACGGGAGGAGAAGCTGAGGACAGAAGAAACTCCACAAGTCGCATGAAAAGAAAGGTGAGCGGTGCAGAGACGTCACGCCAACCCCCAGCTGTACATCACTAGGCTTCACGGGGCTGATTGTCAGGGCCATCTCTCATATAAAGGTCATTGCTCATTTGTGACATTTGCTGAGATGCAGGCTTCAATCAAAGATGCTAATGGCTTTGTAGACCTTGGTCCAGTGAAAAGGCTAGCACTCAGGTATCATTCTGTGAGCAGCTAGATGAGCTAACAGGCAGTTAGGTCAGGTCCCTGCTGGAATAAGAAAAGGAGAAGTCCCTTTAAGAGTGGACAAGATGCTTGCTTCTGCCCAGAAGGTGCCTTTAGCAAGACAAAGTACCAATCTTACTCTTTTGAGTTTCTAGTTTTATTGTAAGAACAGAAAAACTAAGTTACTTATCCCATCCTTCTGATGGCTTTCTCTCTCTCTCCCTCTCCCTCTCCCTCTCCCTCTCTCCCTCTTTCTATCTTTGAGAGGCAGAGTTACAGAGAGAGAGGGTGAGACACAGAGAGAGGTCTTCCATCCGCTGGTTCACTCCCCAAATGGATGCAATGACTGGAGCTGAGCCAATCGGAAGCCAGGAGCCAGGAGCTTCCTCTGGGTCTCCCACATGGGTGCAGGGGCCCAAGCATGTGGGCCATGCTCCACTGCTTTCCCAGACCATTAGCAGGCAGTGGATCAGAAGTGGAGCAGCCAGGACTCGAACTGGCGCCCATATGGGATGCCAGCACAGCTGGTGGAGGCTTAACCTACTACACCACGGCACCCGCCCCTGCTCTTTTGTTTTATCAAGAGCAGGCTAGACAGGGTTACAGTTCTGGCACTCTAATGGGTTTTGTCCCCACCCTCTGATTTGTGCTTGAAAGACCCCACTTTGAGGAGTTCCTAGGGTCTTCCTCTGGTGGAGCGCCCTCCTGAATGCGGCAGCAGAAAGCTTCTGATCTAAATAAACCTTGCTTTGCTCACTGTCCCTGTCCTGCTGAGGCCAGCTTCTGTGGGGACACAGTACCTTTTATCATTCCAACAGGGACCTGAAGGGACTGCCTATTAGCCCTTGTAACTCCTTAGAAGATGTAACTGAGCACACCTGTTCATATCATCGCTCACAATCTTCAGTTACAAGTTTAAACTTGCCTTCCTCATTAATGATTGGTTCAGCCTGTGTTTCACATGAAAATATTATTCTTTTCCATAAAAGGCAACCATCTTTAAATGTCATGTCTATTTCGAAAGCTGTGGAAGTTTGCTTCGCAATGTTCAGGGTTTTTCAAAACGGGGGTGGGGGGGAGATTGAGGATGGAGGATGACCGCACACCGGGTAAGGGTAAGGGTGGGCCTTTGGTTTGTGCACTTGTGCAGGGGTCGGAGGGAAGAGGTGGGGGCAGAGGGGGAGCGCCGGCGTGTTTGCACCAGACGGAGAGAGGGCCGGGGTCTCTGGCAACACTGCCCATCCCCGCACGCTCCCCTCCACACCCCATGAGGCTGGACAGTTGCCCGCCCTGGGAATCGCTCTTCTGCTTCTCCCAGGACGCGCGTCCCCTCTCCTCCTTCCCTCGGCGCATTGCCGCAGCTCCCACCGGTGCCGAGCAGGGACGTGCGCTGGGGCAGAGACTTGCGGAGGCGGGCCGAGTGCTGGGCCCTGAGTGCAGTGCCCATCTGCGGAACTGGACATCCGGACGGTCGCCGCCTCGGGGATGCGTGTCGGGACTGGGCTCCTCCTCCAAACCGCCTCTCGGCTGAGGCTGCCCTTGCCCTCGGGCTCCTGCCTGGCCCCAGTACCGTGTGGTCGGCGTCCATGGCTGCCTGGCTCCAGTCCCTCCCAGTCGGGTCCATGCAGGCGCGGACGCGGCCCCTGCAGGGCGGAGGAGGCCGTGGAGACCCCAGGGGCGTGTTGTGGGGGGGTGGAGCGCAAGCCCCGCGCCCTCAGGTCCAGCCCACCTGCGCGGGGTCGCGGTCGCAGGTGTGCGGGCCGCGTTTCTTCCTCCCGGGTCTGGGCCTTCTGCCTCTGCACACGCAGCGGCATTGGCCCGGTGCCCCCAGTGCTGTAAGGGCGTCGCCTCCTTCACCTGCTTGGCCTGTGGGTGTGACGGGACCTGGGGCCACCTCCACCCCTTGGTGGCCAGAGTTCACTGGGCTAAAAGGTGTTAATTCCGGATTCCTTACAGTGCCCTGCCCTGCAGCTCCCAGAGAAAATCTCCAGGCAGGGAGCCCCCAGCGCCCCTGGGCTCAGTCGTGCAGGCTTGAGTGTGGCTCCCTGAAGTGCCCGGGGACAGCAGCTCCCAGGGCCCTCAGAGAGAGCCCGGGTCTGCGTGATTCGGGAAGAGGTGTCTGAGAGTTGGTGCTCTCCTGCTCGCTCTAGAGCAGGCTTTGCAGAGTCTGGAATTTCCAATTTGGTTTGCAAAACCTCAGTGATTTCTCCGTGTTGTAGGCAGCAGTAAAGCCACTAGCAGGGGGCTGGGCACGGCCTAGTACATCCCGTGTGCAGACCCACAGCCAATGGCAACAGGCATTAGTGAGAGGGGCCTGGTGGGAAGGGGGTGGACAAAGAAGGAGGCATTTTGCAATTTACTGGGGTTGAATGATGCCCAATTTTCTTCTTCATCAGCACCTGGGAAAGTTATTATAAATGATTCTGTGGGGTGGAGAACCCGATCAGCTCCCAAGAGACACAGTGATTACTTTGCTGTATCAGCACACTTGGAGATCCCCGGGAAGCTTGTTAATAAGTAATAAATTTATTAGATCTACCCCACGAAGGGCGGGGGAACCCTTGTAACAGAATCAGGGAAGGTCTTTTTGTTAACAGCCAAAATTTTTTTAAAATATTTATTTATTTTATTTAAAAGAGAGAGAGAAAAAGAGGGCTTCCACCTGCTGGTTCACTTCCCAAATGGCTGCAGGGGCCAGAGCTAGGCCACACCCAGGCCAGGAACCAGGAGCTTCTTCGGAGCCCAAGCACTTGAGCCATCTGCTGCTGCTTTCCCAGGCGCGGCGCATTAAGCAGGTAGCTGAATCTAAGTGGAGCAGCCAGGAATCCATCCAGAGCCCAAAACAAATGCCAATACTGCAGGTGGTAGCTTAACCTGCTAAGCCACAGCACCAACTCCAACAGCCAAAATCTTTATTCACACCCCCCACCTCCCTCCCTCCCTCCACCAGAGTTCCCTTCCCTCCAAGTTGTGGGTGGTGTGGGAGGGGCTTGCAAGAGGGACTGCCGGAGGCGGGGCCCAGAACCCCACCTATATTTTGCTGTTCCTGTTGGCCCAGGCTTCCCTCTGAGGCAAGAAGTACTTTACCCTAGGAGCAATCAGGTGCTGGAAGGCCAGTTACGCAGAGATGTTAATCACTCTTCCTGTTCTAATCTGCTCTCCAAAAGGAGAAACAGGATTACGCCACATGATGATAGGTTTTGGATTCTAGTGTCAAATGGCTTAAGACCTTTAACACTGATTGGGACTGGGCAAAGGTTGAGATGTAATCGTTTAGAACTAGTGGACACAGGAAAGCTAGGGTCTTAAACTCAATCTTTAAAAAAAAAGATTTGTTTATTTGAAAGGTAGAGTTACAGAGAGAGAGAGGGAGAGATCTTCCATCTACTGGTTCATTCCCCAGGTGACTGCAACAGCCAGAGTTGGGCCAGGCCAAAGCCAAGAGCCAGGAGCCTCTTCTGGATCTTCCATGTGCCTGTCAGGGGCCCAGGCACTTGGGCCATCTTCTGCTGCTTTCCCAGGTACATTAGCAGGGAGCTGGATGGGAAGTGGAGCAGCCCGGACAGGAACAAGCACTCATCTACGATACTGGCATCACAGCTTAACCTGAAAGTCAATCTTGATAAGTGAAAAAATTTTTTAAGATTTACTCATTTATTTATTTGAAAGGCAGAATCATAGAGAGGCTGAAGCAGAGAGAGAGGTCCTCCATCTGCTGGTTCACTCTGCAAATGGCCACAGGGACTGGAGCTGGGCCATACCGAGGCCAGGAACCAGGAGCTTCCTCCAGGTCTCCCAAGCAGGTGCAGGGCCCAAGCAGTTGGGCCATCTTCTACTGCTTTCCCAGGCCATAGCAGAAAGCTGGATCAGAAGTGGAGCAGCCGGGACTAGAACTGGCACCTACATAGGATGCCAGCCAATGCAGGCGGCGGCTTTACCCACTAGGCCACAGCGTTTGACCAGATGAACAACTTGTTTGTGTAAAAACCATTGGCTTGTGAGTAGGTGTTTAGCCTAGTGGTTAAGGCAGCCATGGCCCACGACGGTACTCACCTGGGCCTAATTCTGGCTCTGGCTCCTGACTCCAGCTTCCTGCTAATGTAGGGTCTGAGAGGCCATGGTGAAGGCTTCAGTCATTGGATTCCTGCCACCGATATGAAAGACTTGGATTGCCTTCCTGGCTCCCCACTTTGGCCCCCACTCAGCCTCAGCCACTAGGCATTTGCAAGGTGAAGCAGTGTGTAGTTCTCTCTCTTCCATCAATCAATACATTTTTAAAAGTTGACTTAAATGGTTCAGATGTTTGGCTTAGTGGTTGTCAGTAGGTGAGATGCCCCACATCCTGTACTGGAGTGGCTTGGTTCGAATCCCAGCTCCACTTCCTATTCCAGCTGCCTGCTGATATATAGCCCAGCAGGCAAAGTAATTGGGTTCCTGCAACCCATGTGGGAGATGCAGATCAAATTCTTGGCTTTTGGCTTGGGTGTAGCCCAGCCCTGGTCATTGTGAATGGGAGCTTTCTCTCTGCCTCTCAAAATAAATAAATAAATAATTATTTTAAAAAGACATAGTAATTTATAACAAAGAAATTGAAATTACATATTTGTTTTTAATTGTGAATAGCCTAATGCTCCTAGCAAGAGTTTTCTGGATTCCGTCTCAGTGGAGGATAAACCATTACCATCTGGAGTTAGTATCAGCTCAGATCTGACTACTGTTTGACGTAGTTTTCCGTGATTGTTCAGCAAGGATCTAGGAGTACAGTTTCAACCTCTGTGTCAGGTTTCTATTCCTAGAATGTATTGATTGAGTTGATGAGAGAGTAGCTCCTCACTAGCATTTTTTGTAAAGATCTGTTTGGTCATTTGAAAGACAGTAACAGAGAAAGAGAGCGAGTGAGCCAGCGCACTTCTATTTGCTGGCTGACTTCCCAAATTGCCACAATGGCCGGGCTGGGCCTAGCCAAAGCCAGGAACCCAGAACTCCATCCAGTCACCCATGGGGGCACTTGGGCCATCTTCCTTCCCGGGCGCATCAGCAGGGAGCTGGATGAGAAGCGGAGCAGCCTGAGAGCTTCACCTGCATTTAAAGCATGTTTTTGTGACTCTAACGTCCTGAACAAGTGTACGTCCTCCCTGATTTATTAAGTAGGAAGGTGGAAGTAGTACACAGGAGCAAAACAAGGTATGGTAAATCTTTATTAGGTCTCTAGGTGTTGTTGTTGTTGTTGTTGTTTGACAGGCAGAGTGGACAGTGAGAGAGAGAGACAGAAAGGTCTTCCTTTGCCGTTGGTTCACCCTCCAATGGCCGCCGCGGCCAGTGCACCGTGTTGATCCGAAGGCAGGAGCCAGGTGCTTCTCCTGGTCTCCCATGGGGTGCAGGCCCCAAGTACTTGGGCCATCCTCCACTGCACTCCCTGGCCACAGCAGAGAGCTGGCCTGGAAGAGGGGCAACCGGGACAGAATCCGGCGCCCTGACTGGGACTAGAACCCCGTGTGCCGGCGCTGCAAGGCGGAGAATTAGCCTAGTGAGCCATGGCGCTGGCCTCTAGGTGTTAGTTTTGTTTCCGTTTTAGCTTCTACTTTTTGAAGTTAATGTGCCAACTTGGGTTGGGTCATTAAGTTGGGTCAGCTTATCTTGAAGAATTCAGCCTCAGTAGTTCTGACAGTCTCAGAATTTTGGGTCTGCTTTGTGGAAGTCTTTAGTTTTGACTTTGTTTAGACACAAGATATACATCAATTACACTTGCAATGCCCCTATCCCACACTGGAGGGCCAGTTTGAGTCCTGGCTCCTCAGCTTCCACTCTAACTCTTGCTAAAGCATTCTGGGATGGGGCCAGTGCTGTGGCATAGCAGGTAAAGCCACCGCCTGCAGTGCCAGCATCCCATATGGGTGTCGGTTCGAGACCCAGATGCTCCACTTCCTATCCAGCTCTCTGCTATGGCCTGGGAAAGCAGTAGAAGATGGCCCAAGTCCTTGGGCCCCTGCACCTGCATGGGAGACCTGGAGGAAGCTCCTGGCTCCTGGCTTTGGATTGGCACAGCTCCAGCTGTTGTGTCCAATTGGGGAGTAAACCAATGGATGGATTACCTCTCTCTCTCTCTCTGCCTCTCCTTCTCTCTCTCTGTGTAACTCTGCCTTTCAAATAAATAAATAAATCTTAAAAAAAAAAAAAAAGAGAAATAAAGCATTCTGGGAGGCAACAGATGATGGCCCAAGTACTTGGGTCCTGCCACCCACGTGGAAGACCCACATAAAACTCCAGACTCCTGGCTTCAGCCTGGCCCAGCCCTGGCTATTGCAGGGTTTTGGGGGAATGAACCAGCAGATAAAAATTGATCTCTCTCTCATTCTTTCAAGTAAATAAATAAATTTTTTAAAAAATTCCTTGATAAGATTCCGTGTAGTTTCTAGGCTTTGGAAAGTGCTTGACTGTGATTCTCAGTAGTTGTTGTACATTCCTTAACCTTCATTTTGTAAGATTCTCCAAGAAAAGAAGCCCCCACAGGACCCTGAGGATCTGTCACAGGACTGCAATGAAGCAGGCAGGGCAAGGGTGGACTGTAACAGATGCTGCAGGGTGCAATGGAGACCTCACCCTCCGAAGTGGAGACACCCATTTGCCCAGATGCTAAGAGGGTGCATGGCTGGTGAGTTCTGCTCTGGGCATTGCCCTCAGCTGAAGGAACCTACCTCACCCAGTGTCTTGTCATTCTTGGCAGCAGCTTACATCCAACGATTGCTTGTTGAGAAAGTAGTGGGGCCCACTCGCCCCAGTGCGGGATGTTTCCATCAGTCCAGCTCCAGGGTTCACCAAGGACTGGCTGGGGCCTGTGGTGTGAGCTCACCATAATCCACCTTCTCCCCTTGCCCAACACTCTCTGGTCCCTCTCCCCCAGGTGGTGTTCCTGAGGCAGCATTTCCTGCATCCCTATCTCAGAGATCATTTTTTAAGGAAAATAACCCAAGCCAGAGGCAAGCAAGCTTGGAGAGAGAAGTCAGCAGGCATGAACCTAGTGACTGCCATGTGTATTATGTAACTCCCGCCCATTAGCTTCTACTCCCCTCAAAAAGACTCAGCAGAGGCTGGCTGTGGTGCAGATTAAGCTGCTGTTTGTGATGTTGGCGCCCTCTATTGGAGCCGATTTGAGTCCTGGCTGCTCTGCTTTGGATACAGCCCTCTGCTAATGTGCTTGGGAAAGTCACAGATGGCCCAAGTGGGCCCCTGCCATCCACATAAAAGATTCAGGTAGAGTCTCTGGCTCCTGGCTTCCACCTGGCCCAGCCCAGCTGTTGTGGCCTTTTGGGGAGTGGCCAAGTGGATAGAGGATCTCTGTCTCTTTTTCTCTGTCACCCTGCCTTTGTAATATATATTAATATTAATATATATTAATATTACATAATTAATATATATTAACCTTAAAAATTTTTTAATGAATTTTTCTTGTGGTAGAATATACATTCTACCACTCTAGGAGTTCAGTTCAATGGCAGTGAGTACATTCACAATGTTGTACAACTATCATCCTGTTTATCTCCAGGTTTTTTTCATTATCCCCAACAAAAACTCTACCCATTAAACAGTAACTGCCCTTTTCTTCATCCCCCCAGTTCCTGGTAGCCTCTATTTTAGTTTCTCTCCCTGATTTTGCTCATATAGTATTTGTTCTTTTCTGGCTGGCTTTTTTAAAAAATGTTTTATTTACTCATTTGAAAGACACACACATATACAGAGAAAGAACACTTTCATCTTCTAGGTCACTCCCCAAACGGCCACAACAGCTGTGACTGGGCCAGATGGAAGCCAGAAACCTGGAACTTCATATGGGTTTCTCATGCAGGTGGCTGGAACTCAAGTGCTTGAGCCATTGTCCACTGCTTCTCAGGCATAATCTAGCAGGGAGCTAGATTGGAAGCAGAGTAATGGAGTAGCCAACACTTGAGCTAGCACTTCAATACAGGATGTGTGTGTCACAAGCAGTGGCTTAACTTGCTGTACTACAATGCTGGCTCCTGTGTTTGGCTTGTTTTAACTTAGCAAAATGTCTTCACAATTCATCCATATTGTAACATGTGTCAAAAGTCCCATACTTTTAAAGATTAAATTATATTCCATTGTTGTGTATACATTTTGCATGTCCAACCATCTGTTGAGAGCGTCCCATATGAATGCCAGTTTGAGTCCCGGGTGCTCCATTTCTGATCCAGCTCCCTGTTAATGTGTCTGGGAAAGAAGCAGATGATGCCCCGAGAGCCTGGACACCTGACACCCATCTGAGAGACCCACATGGAGTTCCAGGCTTCTGGCTGTACCCTGGCCCAGCCCTGGCTGTTGCAGACATTTGTAGAGTGAACCAGCAGGTGGAAGATCTCTTTCTGCCTCTTCCTCTCTTTCTTTATGTAACTGGTTTTCTTTCTCTCTCTCTCTCTTTTTTTTTTTTTTGTTAAGATTTATTTATTTATTTGAAAGTCAGAGTTACACAGAGAGAGGAGAGGCAAAGAGAGAGAGAGAAGTCTTCCATCCAATGGTTCACTCCACAATTGGCCGAAACAGCCAGAGCTGCGCCCATCCGAAGCCAGGAGCCAGGAATCTCTTCCTGGTCTCCCACGTGGGTGCAGGGGCCCAAGGACGTGGGCCATCTTCTACTGCTTTCCCAGGCCATAGCAGAGAGCTAGATCGGAAGTGGAGCAGCTGCATCTCGAACCGGCGCCCACATGGATGCTGGCGCTTCAGGCCAGGGCATTAACCCACTGCGCCACAGCGCCGCCGGCCCCTCTGTAACTGGTTTTCAAATAAATCTATATATATTTACAAAAAAAAAAAAAAACAGCAGGAAAGGAAATAAAAATGACCAGGGGTCTCAATTTTAAGTGGGATTGTTAAGGAAATCCTTGCTAGAGAAGACCACATTGGAGTAAGGATCAGTAAGCAGAGACTCTCCCAGTTCATGTCTGACTGAATAACAAGACTATAGCTTAGCCATGTTGACTCATAAAACTGACTTTCAAAGAGTTAGACATGGAAGAATCTGGGGGAAGATTACCCAGGAAGGAGAAACCCCAGTGAGGAATACTGGTTAGAAGCACTCCAGGAAAACTCAGAACATCACAGAAGCCACTGTGATTGGGATGCAGAAAGCTAAGAGTAGCAGGAGAGGAGATCAGAAACACGGTGGGGAGCCAAGCTGTGTATGGCTTTGTAGGCCACTGTGTTGAAACTTCCAGTCCGGCCGGCGGCGCGGCTCACTAGGCTAATCCTCCGCCTTGCAGCGCCGGCACACCGGGTTCTAGTCCCAGTCGGGGCACCGGATTCTGTCCCGGTTGCCCCTCTTGCAGGCCAGCTCTCTGCTGTGGCCAGGGAGTGCAGTGGAGGATGACCCAAGTGCTTGGGCCCTGCACCCCATGCGAGACCAGGAGAAGTACCTGGCTCCTGCCATCGGATCAGCGCGGTGCGCCAGCCGCGGCGGCCATTGGAGGGTGAACCAATGGCAAAAGGAAGACCTTTCTCTCTCCCTCTCTCTCTCACTGTCCATTCTGCATTTAAAAAAAAAAAGAAAGAAAAGAAACTTCCAGTCCATGTAGGCCATTTAAACACCATCTGGTCATGATGTTCATCTCTTTTTCCATGTTACTGTATTTAATTGACTAAGTTTTTGATAAAAAATGATCAACATTCATATCATTAGGAATGTGGGTCTTCAGTTATCTTTTTTTTGTAATATCTTTGGTTTTGGTATCAGGGTATTAATAGTTTCAAAGAATAAGTCGTGAAATATATCCTAGTATTGAATTTTTCTAGAAGGGTTTTGTAGAACTGATATTATTTCTTTGTTAAACCAGGGCCAGTGCTGTGGTGTAGCAGATTAAGCCACCTCCTACAGCCCCAGCATCCCACTTCTGCTCCACTTCCAATCCAGCTCCCCACTAAAGTGCCTGGGAAAGCAGCAGAAGATGGCCCAAGTGCTTGGGCCCCTGCCACCTACACAGGAAACCCAGAAGAAGCTCCTGGCTCCTGGCTTCCAATCGACCCAGCTCTGGGCGTTACAGCCATTTGAGGAGTAAACCAGCAGATGGAAAAAATATATATCTCTCTCTCCCCCACTCTCTTTGTAACTCTGCATTTCAAATAAAATCAATAAATCTTTAAAGAAAAATGTTCAACAGAATTCACCAGTCAAGCCATCTGGGTCTGGAGTTCTCTTTGTGGGAGAGATTTTACCTGCAAATTCAATTTGTAGGGTTATTAAGGTAGCTTTTTTTTTTTTTTTAAGATTTTTATTTAGTTGAAAGGAAGAGTTATAGACAGTGAGAGGCAGAGAGAGAGAGAAAGGTCTTCCATCCACTGGGTCACTCCCCAAATGGCCACAACGGCCGGGGCTGGGCCAATCCAAAGCCAAGAGCCAGGTGTTTCTTCTGGGTCTCCCATGTGGGTACAGGGGCCCAAATGCCTGACCATCTTCTATTGCTTTCCCAGGCCACAGCAAAGAACTGGATCAGAAGAGGAGCAGCCGGGACTTGAACTGGTGCCCATACAGGATGCCAGCACCATAGATGGAGGATTAACTCACTGTGTCGCAGGGTAGCCTATATTTTTTAAAGATTTATTTATTTATTTGTTTAATTTGGAAGGCTCTGTGACAGAGAGAGATCTTCCATCTGCTTTTTCACTCTAATACGGCCTGGGGCAGCCCAGAGTGAAGCAGGAGCCCAGAACTCCACCCGGGTCTCCCACAAGGGTATCAGTGGGCTATCATCGACCACTTTCCCAGGCACATTAGCAGAAAGCTGGGTTAGACACTGAGCAGCCAGAACTTGAACTGGCGCTCCAATATAGGATGCCAGCGTTGCAAGTGGCAGCTTAACCTGCTGCGCCACAACGCCACTGCCACCTGCTTCTTTTTGAGTGAGTGCTGACATTTTGTATCATTAAGGAATTTATCTATTTTACCTGTGTTGTCAGTTGTATTGGTGTAAAGTTGTTCAGAATATTATCCTTGTGATGCCAGTAGTGTCTGCCTGTGGTGATGTGTTCTCTCATTACCCATGCTGGTAGCTCTTTTTTCCTGATGAGTCTGGATATTTCAGTTTTATTCAGCTTCTCACATTGGAGGGTGCTGAGCTGAGGTGTGACCAGCTCTGACCTCTGATTTGCGCTACCACTCTGGTTACTTGGTCTAAAATAGAATTGTAGAATGAAAGGAAACAGTAGCAAGCCCAGTGAGAAGGGCAAAGCGGTGAGCTAAAGGAGAGATAATGGTGACTCAGACCCTGCTGTTAGCAGTGGAGATGGTGAGAGCTGATAAGATTCTAATGTAAGTTGATAGCAGAATAGCTAGAGAGGATTTGCTGAAAGCAGGATGAAGGAGATGAAATAAAGATAGGAATAAAGTATTGTTCCTTTATTTGAGCCCGAAAAAATGGAAAGAATGAACTTATTCATGAAAGGAGGGGATGATCAAGAGCTTAGCTTTAGATATTTAAATCTGAGACATCCTTTAAGTTTCCAAGTACCAGCTGCTGTGTGCAGGGGGAGGGTAGGCCTCGTGGTGTAAAACATGGGCTGGTTGGCATGTAAATGGCACCACAGTGTGGGTTCTTCGGGAAGCAGACAGGGTTCAGTGTTCAGGTGTTTCATAGACACTGTCCTTGGGAGCAACATCTCTGGAGGCAGGGAGAAGAAGCAGGGTTGGGCAGAGGCGACGGTGGTGCAGGCCTGAGAGCCTCGGCTGATCCCACGGGAACTCCAGGCTCAGAACTGTTCTCCGTGGGGACGAGATAGCAAGGCCTGTATGCTCTGTCCCAGCCAGGAACTGAATGTTGGCTGTTCCCAGGAAAACACGGCCTTGGGTAAGACGGCTCTCTGAAGCCAAGATAATCCCTATGAGGGCTGTCCACGGACAGTGTCAGGGAATAGTGTTTCAGTGGAGGGAGAACTGGGTGATGCCTCCACGTCTCCCCATCTGGTAGTATTTAAAGCCATAGGGCTGGGTGAGCTTGCCCAGAGAGTGCTACAGTGAAAGAAGTTATCATGACAAGGACCTGGGGCAGCTTTGGAGATCAGGGCAAGAAGGAACCAGCAGAGGAGACTGGGAAGGAGTAGCTGGGTGAGTGCCAACAGCCTTGGGAGCTCAGCCAAGCAAGTTTTCCAGTAAAAATCACGCTCCCAGTGCACTTCCGTCCTCACGACGCTGGGAAGCAGACGTTGTCGTTGTCACCCCCACGCTGGAGATGACAAACGTGAGGCACTGAGTCTAAAGGATTTTCTCACGATTGCACAGCTGATGGTGCTGGAGCTTTGATGTTGAATTCAAGAGTCCGCAGTCTTGGCTGCCCCACTGCATATCCTCCAAGGAACAGTGTCAAATGCTACCAGCAGGTGAAGTAAGAAGATCAAGAATTTGCACTGGGATGTGAGCTCAGCGAGGGCACTTGTGGAAGGTAAGAGTGAGCGCTGCACGCAGCAGGTGCAAACCCAGTTCTCATCACGGTGCGGAAGTTACTCGTTGACTTGTTTATCTCCCTGGGTAAACTAAGCATGCTGAGGACAGGAACTCTCTTGTCTACTGATTTATAGAGCCAGGTACACACAGATTCTTGATAGAGATATGCTTACTGAACACACACATAGGTTTACATCTGTTTGTTTGCTTTTTTTTTTTTCAACAAATAAAATGAATTCCTTTGCCTCCACTCTGCTGCTTTCTTCCTGATACCCTGAGGCATTTTGGGAGTGTGTGTGTGTGTGTGTGTGTGCGCACGTGCACATCCACACAGGTATGCAGCTATGCAAGTGATAGCTCAAGCAATTGGGCTCTTGTCACCCACGTGGGAGACTCAATTATGTCCAGTTGTGGTCTGGGTTCCATCCCAGCTATGGTGGGTATTTGAAAAGCGAACCAGCAGATGGGAGCTTTATCTGTGTCACTGCCTCTCACATAATAAATATGTTTTTAAGGGGCCAGCGTCATAGTACAGCTGGCGTTGTTGCACTGCTGGCATCCCGTATTGGAGTGTATGTTTGCGTTCTGGCTGCTCTGTTCAGATCCAGCTCCTTGCTAATGTGCCTGGGAGGCAGCGGATGATGACCCACGTGTCTGGGTCCCTACCACCCTGGTGGGAGGCCTGGGTGGAGTTCCAGCCCCTGTTTTCAACTTGGGGCTGCTGGCCACTTGGGGAGGGAACCAGAGGATAGAAGATCTCTCAGTGTCTCTTCTGCCCTGTCTTTCAAATAAATAAATCTTAAAAACCAAAAACAAATAAAACAGCTGTGGAAGGCCACATGTTGACAACATGGTGAGTGTGTTTTCCCTTTCTGATCCTTTAGTAGTAAATGTTGGTTTTATTAGAAAACAAAGGGTCACATTGGCTCCTTCGTTTCTGAAGATTGGCTTTCCCCGGGGCGGGGGTTGGATGAAATTATCTTTACGCGTTCAAAGCCAGTGCAGCTGCTGCAGCGCCCTGTGACTTTAAAGCCCGGCCCTGTGGATGCTCAGCGGTGTCCTCTGGCTGGGTCGGGGCTGAGGAAGTGACTCAGCGCTGCGTTCCCTTTGGTCGTTTGCTCCGCCATTTGGCCGAGACTCTACCATGACTAATGCTGTGAGTGCTTAAAGCTCGCTTTTCAATCAAAACTCATTTAATTCCTGCAAATAGTGACACGAGGACAGGCAGGGAGGGGGCGGACAGTGGCTGAGTTTGTTTAAGTAAAGCTGCTTCTCTGCAGAAATCCAGCTGCTTGACAGAGGGAAATGGCTTTTCCCTCCTGGATCAGATGGGGTTGGGTTTTGCCCTTAGAGCAGCTAGCCAGGAAGTAGCAAGATGCGTGCCTGTTGGCCACAAGCTTGACAGTGCATGAGGACAGAGACATGGTGGCCTGGCACACTTGGGCTTACAACCTGGCTGACACTTACCAGCTGTTTGACCTGAACTTGGATCCTGAGCCATGAGCGAGAGAGGAGAGGAGGTGATAAAACGATTCGAGAAAATATATGTGAAATCATCCCAGGCGGTGGGCATCCAGGCGACAGCTGCTGTTTCTCTAGTTCCTGGGCTGGGCACAGACCTGTGCGTGTGGGAGGGAGGGTGCGTGCCCGCTGTGGGTGCATGGAGCTCAGGGGCCGTGGCTGTGGTCATGGCCGTGGTCTCTGGGGGTTGAGGAGTCTGTGTTCTCCAATCCCATGGCAGAGGCTTCCAGGCAGGGGAGGAAGCCACACAGGGATCCCTCGGGTTGTCTGGGCAGGTGGGGGCCCCCAACCCCTCCCCTGGCACAGCAGCTCTCGGCCATTCCGTCAGTCCTGGTGACCCGTCACAAGGCTTCAAAGGGGAGAGGTCAGACCAGAAACCTCACCCGGCAGTCACGTTGTGTGCATGGGTGACACGGCCCTGGAGAACTTGTCTGTGAGTGGCAGTTGGCCTCTAGAGAGGCAGTGAGAGGAGAAGAGACAGGAAGCTGTGGAGTCAGCAAGGCCAGCGGGGGAGGAGGGTGTTTTCCCCTTTGAATTCATGAGCAACTGCCCAGATGCACGTTCTGAGTCAAGGTGGAGAGGAAAAGCAGTAAAGCGATGTGAGTGGGTGGAAGGAGGGCTGGAAGTGGTGGTGATGGGTGGATGGAGCAGCGCTGTGATAATGGGGGGGGGGGCAGCTGGGCAGGGCCCACGCCCATCTCCCCTCCTGCGACTCCCAGCTCCTGGTCACTTCCATCTGAACCCTCTATGAGGAGGCAAAAGAAACAAATTCTTGCTTATTTAGGAACATCCACGGATGCAGTCTGATCTGATTCTCACAATGCCCACGTGGAGTAGATGGGTACTGCTGTCTCTACTTTGTAGACGAAGAAGCAAGAGAGTCAAAGAGAGAAGGCGGCTGTGAGTGCTGGGTCGGGGGACCCCTGGTTCGTCTCCTGACAGTGGGCCAGATGACTGCTATCCCTTGACCTCGAGAGCTGTGTTTGTAGCTCTCAAACTGATTGAGGCATCATTTTATTCTGATCGTCACAGACATACAGGCTTGCCAGAAGAAAAATCACGTATGAAACATAGTGTTCTCTCTTTTTATATTCCAGTACAACTTTGATCATTGGGAGGAAGGGAGTGGGAACAATTCAATAGCAGCCAACCTTCTCCTGCCTCGTAGGGACTTCCTCTGGTCTCCCTTCCCCCACCTCCCTGAAAAGCCTCTTCATGAATTCTACCCAGCGGAGAATCAGGCGCACCGTGCTTCCCTGTGCTGGCAAGTCTCACCCTGAGATGTATGGGCTAGTTCACCTCTCCTCGCCCAGGGCAGGAGCCTGCCTTGCAGCGCACAGGGAGGGACGGCTCCAGGGGCCTGAACAGAGAGAAGGGGGGGAGTCGCTCTCTTTTACAGAGAGTAAATATTAAGCCCTGCTCTTAGGTACTTAAGCATCACTTGAGCCAGTGCAGGTGGGAGGAACTATGGACTAGGAACGGCGTGAACCATGTGTTGAGAAGGACTGATCAGGACATGACATCAGAAAACATCTCAGACAAGCTTGAGCCAAAAAAACTCATCTCAGGAGTTTGAGGCACTCGCATTTCAGGGGGAACAGGGACTCAAAGATGTGCCCGTAACGCATGCTCCCCTGTGCTGGCCACATTCTCACAGGCTGTCTTCACGCAAGGGCAAGTGGGCTGCTAGCATCTTGGAGCTTGTGTGTTTTAACTTTCAAGTCTAGCGATAAAGAACTTATTCTTGGCCGGTGTTGTGGCATAGCAGGTAAAGCTGCTGCCTGTGGCCCCAGCGTCCCCTGTGGATGCCTGTTTGTGTCCCAGCTGCTCCACTTCTGATCCGGCTCCCTGCTAATGGCCTGGGAAAAGCAGTGGAAGATGACCCAAGTGGTAGGGCCCCTGCACCCAGGTGGGAGACCCAGATGAAGCTCCTGGCTCCTGGCTTCAGCCTGGCCCAGCCCTGGCCATTGCAGCCATTTGGAGAGGGAACCAGCAGATGGGAGATCTCTCTGTTTCTCTCTCTTTGTGACTCTAATTTTCAAATAAATAACTCTGACTTTTAAAGTAAATCTTTAAAAAAAAGAACTTATTCCAACAGTCGGGCTTCGGTGGCTCTGATTGCACTAGCTCAACTCACGTGCGCATCCTTGAACCTGCAGCCAGGGAGATGTTTTATCACTCAGGGATGCTTCCAGCTGCAAACAACAGAGCACTTGGCTAAAACGAAAAGCTCCTTTTCCTTATGTAAAGAGCCACGTGGAACAGACAGCTACTGCTGATGACTCAACAGGCTAACATCCTTGTTTCTCTCTCTCTCTTCCCCTCCTTTTATAATACAAACACTTTATTTAACAGCTACAGATTGCTGTTGTGGGGCAAGTGGTCGATCCCATCATCCAGGACACAGAAGCAGCTGAGTGCAGCCTCCGAGCCACTCCCTCTGACTCCAACAGGGTAACTCCTCACCCTGGGCCATGCATTGGGCCTTTCGTATTGCAGATGATGGAGTGGCTTGTGTCACCCATAAATTCCACGCGCAGCTGCACACATTGTCCCTGTGAGTCAGTCCTGCACACATTGTCCCTGTGAGTCAGTCCTGACCAGCACCTTGGTGACCCTGGCCAGCTCGAGGGGCTGCACACAGCTAGTTGGACTGACATCTTTGATAGTTTTTTTTTTTTTTTTTTTGTCCTTTTTTTCATTATTGCAAGAGTTGTATAAGAAGGCAGAAGCCAGGGCGGGAACTGTGGCACAGTGGGTAAAAGCGCCACCTGCATTGCTGGCATCCCACATGAATACTGGTTCTGGTCCTGGCTGATCCACTTGTGATCCAGTGCCCTGCTAATGCACTTGAGAAAGCAGCAGAAGATGGCCTGAGTGCTTGGGCCCCTGCTATCCATGTGGGAGACCCAGATAAGGTTCCAGGCTCCTGGTGTGGGCCTAGCCCAATCCCAACCATTGTGGCCATTTGGAAAGTGAACCAGCAAATGGAAGACCTTGTTTTTCTGTTTTTCCCTCAGTCTCTCTGTAACTCTGCCTTTTATATGCAGAATCTTAAAAGAAAAAGAGGGGCCCAGCACTGTGGCACAGCGGGTAAAGCTGCCACCTGCAGTGCCAGCATCCCATATGGGTGCTGGTTCAGTCCTGGCTGCTCCACTTCCCATCCAGCTCTCTGTGATGGCCTGGGAAAGCAGTAGAAGATGACCCAAGTTATTGGGCTCCTGCACCCACATGGGAGACCCACAAGAAGCTCCTGGCTCCTGGCTTCGGATCAGCACAGCTCCAGCTGTTGCAGCATTTGGAAAGTGAAACAGCGGATGGAAGATATCTCTCTCTCTCTCTGTAACTCTGCCTTTCAAATAAATAAATCTTAAAAAAAAAAAGAAAGAAAAGAAAAAAGAAGAAGAAAGTAGAAGCCATATCAGGATTCTCTTAGATGATGTTTCAGGTTCCTTTTTTTTTTTTTTTTTTTTTTGACAGGCAGAGTTAGACAGTGGGAGAGAGAGACAGAGAGAGAGAGTTATAGACAGTGAGAGAGAGAGACAGAGAGAAAGGTCTTCCTTCTGTTGGTTCACTCCCCTAATGGCCACCATGGCCAGCGTTGCGCTGATGCAAAGCCAGGAGCCGGGTGCTTCCTCCCACTGTCTTGGGTTCCTTTCAATACTAAGGGTGAAGCAATGATAACTATAATTATGTGAACACCTGAGACTTATTTGATGATGGTCCACTAAAAACTTGTTCCCCTCCCCAGTCGCATCATCAGTTGCTGTGTTAAAGACTTTTGTTTGGAGGGGATTATATTCAGATGAAGTAATATTTACTGAGATTTAGTATTCTGAGCTTCCACATGGACTTGGTGAAGTCCTTCCCACAGTAATCCACTTACTGCTGAGAAGACAGATGTTAAGTGACTTGCTCAAGGTCACGTCCCCAGCATGTGTAAGGTAAGAGTCGTCTTCTTCTTCTTCTTCTTTTTTTTAAGATTTTATTTATTTGGGAGGTAGAGTTATAGACAGTGAGAGGGAGAGACAGATAGAAAGGTCTTCTATCCACTGGTTCACTCCCCAACTGGCTGCAATGGCTGGAGCTGCGGCGATCTGAAGCCAGGAGCCAGGAGTTTCTTCTGGGTCTCCCACACGGGTGCAGGGGCCCAGCACCTGAGCCATCTTCCACTGCTTTCCCAGGCCATAGCAGAGAGCTGGATTGGAAGAGGAGCAGCTGGGACTAGAACCGGCATCCATATGGGATGCTGGCACCACAGGCAGAGGATTAACTACTGTGCCACAGCACCAGCTCCCAAGGTAAGAGTCTTCTTACTCTGAGTTCAGGATTCTTGCTAGCCTGCACTTTTGGCCCAACTTCCTCAGGACAGACTGGTTCCATCCCAGTGAAGTCAGGTCACTGGGGAAGTTTCCAAGTATTCTAGAAACTTCTATTCTTGGAAAAGTGACTCAAGTGCCAATCATTCCTGGAATTAAGGTTCTGAGCCTCTTCCAGGGGAATCCTCTGCCTTAATTAAGTGGTTATTTTGGATATCTTACACGGGTTTTGTGACTTTTCCCAGCTGAATTCTCCAAAGATGCCCCCCCCCCCAGCAGACAGCAGTTGACGGAATATCACCAGGGAGGGGTTAGAAGGCCTGTATGCCAAGCCTGCAGGCCCGCTGCCAGGGGCCGCCTCTGCTTCCAAATTGTGGAGTTCTAGGAGAACTTAGATGCCCAGGTCATCCCAGTGCATTTTCCCAACTCCTCCCACGGCAGAAATACACCTCTCTGAATAAAGCCTCTCCCGCCATTACACTCAACGTGAACTTCTTTTAAATGCTGGTAACTCTTGTGTTTTTAAAACCACAGGTTGTAAAATGGCTCAGGTTAGTAATCCAGCATGTGCAATAAAACACCCAATAAAATGCACAAGGATCATCTATTTGGAGCAAATGTTCTTCACATTGCAGTGGTCACTTGTACAATAACCAGGGAACAATCACGGACACAGCATTTGTTGTGATTTGGGGTGATTTATGTCTAACTGTAACAGATACGAAAAGAAATTTGAACTTTCATTAAATACTATTTTTATTTCAATTTTGAAAGAAAAATTTGAACTACACATCCTTTAAGCTATTTTTTAAAAAAAAGATGTATTTTGTCGCTCCCCCTCTTCGTGGAGGAACGACACAGGACCCTGCGCTGTTCTTTTGTCTGCTCGGCCCTCCCCGGGTTTGCTGCTGGTTCTTCCCGGGTTGGCTACCGACCCTTCCACCTCCGTGGAAGGGCGGTTCCCCCTGCCACCTTCCCCACTTCCGCGGGGGAGCGGCACACCGCCGGCCGGCTCTCTCGGGGGCTGCACAGGTGTTCCTTCAGATAGATGTTCCCCTTAGACGTTCCTGGTGCATGTTGTCTCTCTCCTCCTTTATAGTCCTCTTCCACCAATCCCAACTCTGCTACCTACACGCCGAGTACGCTGCTCTCCTCCAATCAGGAGCAGGTCCTACAGGTTATTGGTTGAACTGGAGGCATCTGTGTAGAAGCTGTTTCCTCCTCTCCCAGCGCCATATTGTGGGAGAGCAGATGCATAGAATAAGTCTTAATTCCAGTAACAGTCTAGTCCGAGTTGCTCCCAGTTGCTCCCCACACTTGGTTAATCCTCTGCCTGCAGTGCCGGCATCCCATATGGGCACTGGGTTCTAGTCCCAGTTGCTCCTCTTCCAGTCCAGATCTCTGCTGTGGTCCCAGGAGGGCAGTGGAGGATGGCCCAAGTGCTTGGGCCCCTGCACTTGCGTGGGAGACCAGGAAGAAACGCCTAGCTCCTGGCTTTGGATTGGTGCAGCGCCAGCCATGATGGCCATTTGAGGAGTGAACCAACGGAAGACCTTTCTTTCTGTCTGTCTGTCTCTCTCTCACTGTCTAACTCTGTAAAAATAAAAAAATAAAAAAAGAAAGAAAAACAAATAACCACTGAGCACATGAAAAGATGCTCAACATCATTGGTCATTAGGGGGGTGCAATCAAAATGACAAGATCAAGGTAGGGCTGTGGTGCAATGTTTCAACTGCCATGTGGGACACAAGCATCCCATGTTAGGGTACCGCTCACTTGGGTTCTGATCCAGCTCCTTCCTAATGCGCCTGGGAGGGCAGTGGAAGATGGCCCAAGTACTTGGACCCTGCCATCCACGTGGGAGACCCAGATGGAGTTTCAGGTTCCTAGCTTTGGTATGGTCCAAAATGGCTTTTGTGGCCATTTGCAGAGTGAACCAGCAGATGGAAGATCTCTCTTTCTGTCCCTGCCCTTCTCTGTCACTTTGCCTTTCAGATACATAAATCTTGGAAGGAAGGAAAGGAGGGAGGGAGGGAAGGCCAGTGCTGTGGTGCAGCAGGTTAAGCCACTGCCTGCAGCACTGGCATTCTGTATGGGTGCTGGTTCAAGTCCTGGCTGCCCTACTTCTGATCCAGCTCCCTGCTAATGTGCCTGCGAAAAGCAACAGAAGATGGCCCAGGTCCTTGGGCCCCTGCACTCACATGGGAGACCTGGAAGAAGCTCCTGGTTCCTAGTTTCAGCCTGGCCCAGCTCTAGTCATTCCGGTAATTTGGGGAGTAAATTGAAGGAGTGAACCAGCAGATGGATGATCTCTCTTTCTTTCTCTCTGTCTTTCCTTCTCTCTCTCTCTCTCTCTCTGACTCTGCTTTCAAATAAATAACTAAATCTTTAAAAGAGAGATACATCTGTGTTGTTGCATGCGTCATCTCATTAAAAAAAGATAATGATACCATATTATAACCACTTAAATGGCTGCTATACACACACACACACACACACACATATATATACACTATATTATATAATTGCATATCAATATAATGTTATATGTTGACACAATAAAATTATATTTTATATATGTAATATAAAATAACAAGTGTTGGCAAGGATGTGGAGATATTGGAACAAGGGTGCGCTGGTGGTGGGAACATAAATCATTGCAGCTGCTATAGAAATGAGTATGGGAGGGGCTGACAGGTGCCAGCATCTCATATGGACACCGGTTCAGGTCCCAGCTGCTCCACTTCTGATCCAACTCCCTGCTAATGTGCCTAGGAAATCACTGGAAGGTGGCCCAAGTGCTTGGGCCCCTGCTACCCATGCGGAGACCCAGATGGAATTCCAGGTTCCTGGCTCTGGCCTGTCCCAGGCTAGGTAATCGTGTCTACTTGGGGAGTAAAACAGTGAATGGAAGATCTCACTCTCTCTCCCTCTCACTCTCCCTCTCTCTGTAACTCTGCCTTTCAAATAAATTAAATCTTAAAAAAAAAAAAAGAAATTAGTATGGGAAATCTTCAAAAAATTTAAAATAGATTTATCAGCAATTCCACGCATCTGGGCTTACACCCCAAAGAATTGACAGTTGGATCTTAAAAAGCTATTTGTGGGGCAGGTGCTATGGCATAATGGGTTAAGCCACCGCCTGTAGCACCAGCATCCTGTATGGATGCTGATTCGACTCCCTGCTGTTCTGCTTCCCATCTAGCTCCCTGCTTGGGAAAACAGTGGAAGATGGCCCAAGTGCTTGGGCCCCTGCACCCACATGGGAGCCCTGGAAGAAGCTCTTGGCTTTGCCACTGCAGCCATTTGGAGAGTGAACCAGTAGATAGAAGATCTCTCTCTCTCTCTCCTTCTCTCCCTCTCTTTCTCTCTCTATAATTCCTTCAAATAAATAAAGTAAATCTTTACTGGAAAAAAGAGCTATTTGTGTACTGGTGTTCTTAGCACAATTATTCCAGTAGCCAAAAAACACAAGCAACTCAAGTGTCCATCAATGGATGAATGAATAAACCAATACAGACTTGTAGTGAAATATCATTCAGCCTCTCAAAGGAAGGGGACTCTGCTATGTGCACAGCATGAGTGAACCTTGAGGACCTGAAGTGCCAAGTGAACTAAGCCAGTCACAAAAGGACCAGTGCTTATGAGTCCACTTTATATGAGGTACCAGAAGAATCAGATTCACAGAGACAGAAAGCAGGAGGGAGAGGGGCCAGCATCATGGTACAGCAGGTTAAGCCACCACTGCCAACACTGGCATCCCGTATCGCAGCACCGGTAACTCTGCTTCCAATCTAGCTCCCTGCTAATGCACCTGGGAAAGAAGCGGGAAATGACCCAAAGTGCTTGGGCCCCTGGCACATATATGGAAGACCCGGATGGAGTTTCAGGTTCCTGGCTTTGTTCTGGACCAGCCCTGCTATTGCAGCCATTTGGGCGGTGAACCAGCAGATGGAAGATCTCCATCTGTCTGTCTCTCCTTTTCTCTCTGTAACTTTGCCTTTAACATACATAAATAAATATTTAAAACAATATTTGGGGGGCAGCGATGCGCAGTGGGTTAATGCCCTGGCCTGAAGCACCAGCATCCCAAAGGGCGCCAGTTTGAGACCTGGCTGCTCCACTTCTGATCCAGCTCTCTGCTATGGCCTGGAAAAGCAGTAGAAGATGTCCCAAGTGCTTTGGCCCCTGCACCCACGTGGAGACCCAGAATAAGTTCCTGGCTCCTGGCTTCGGATCAGTGCAGCTCTGGCCATTGCGGCCAACTAGGGAGTGAACCATCAGATGGAAGACCTCTCCCTGTCTCTCTGCCTCTCCTCTCTCTGCGTAACTCTGGCTTTCAAATAAATAAATAAATCTTTAAAAAAAATTTGGACAATGTACCCACCATAAACAGTAACTGCAGTGTTTCCAATTTTGCATTTACAACCCTCTCCTTTAACAGTGTTTCTCATCCTTATCCCTCACTTGTGGTTAAAACCCTAATTTATTTAAAATATTCCTGAGTTTTGTTTTTTGGGTTTGCAAATAACTGCAGACTCTTTCTCTGAGCCAGACCTCCTTACCCCATCTCCAAATGCTCTCAACCTTTAAAACAGAAATGGAAAACAACAGGGTTTCATAAGACAACACGAACAACCACTAGAGGGCACTGTACCCTCTTTGATTTGCAGTAAAGATTTCTATGAATACTGAAGAGTATGCTTCCTATAGGTCCAGAGAGCTGTGTATAAACTTAGTCAAATCACTTATCAGCCAGGTGGCCTTAGGAAAACCTTTCAGTCTATCTGGGTCTCATTTCCATATCTGCAAAGGTGTGTGTGTGTTTGGGGGTCGGGGGAGATACTGTCATGTTTCCAAGCTCAATTCTAAGATTTCTATCTTGCACTAACAACCAGGGGAACATCTGGAAAGACAGCAAGAATAGTACTTGTTTCATTTCATTACCTCGAGCTCACCCAGACTGGTTCTCCTGCCCACCCTCCCTGCTTCGAGTCGCTTGGGGCCTCTCCCTGCTCTGCACCCCTTATCAGAGCTGTAATAACACGACACACAAGTGCTCTTCGAGTGCTTTCCAAGTTTCACGATCACTTCCCCTTTGGACTTTCACAGCAGAGCAGGTTTGCAGGTGTTGCCCCCACGCTAAGTGGTGGGGAGAGGGCTGGCGAGCCCCGGGAGGAGCCCACAGTAACCGCCAGCGAGCCGCAGCACCGCATCCGGCACGCTTCACAACAACTGCCCCTGTCCATGGCAGACACAGGCTTTGTGGGGCCTGCAGGATGCACGTCCATGCTGGCTGTGCTGGTCTTCCAGCACTGCTGTGAACAAGTGACCACCAGCTTCTAAGCCGGAAGTCCCCATTGGCCCCACCGGGCCGAAATGAACACGAAGAGGGCTTTTCCGGAGGTTCTGGCGAGGAAGTTTCTTTCTCCTTGCCAACATCTGGAGGCCATGGGGCCCCTTCCTCCACCTCCAAAGCCAGCCCGGCAGCGGTTCCTGTCCCCATGTGGCGTCACTCTGACCACCTCTTCTGATGTCCCCGTCCTCTTGTCAGGACTCTCTCAGGGACACTGAGCCCACCCAGAAAAACCCCCTAGCCTCCCTGCTTTAAGTCCCGCTAATTACCAACTTTTCTCTATCCGCACCCTTAATTCGTCTTCCTTGTGTGACACAGTACAGTTGCAGGTTCTGAGGAATGGTGTAGCAGGATTCGTGTGCTGAGACAAGACACCAAGGCATCTCAGCAGGAGATCTTTTACTATGCTAAAAGGAGTCTTTTACTATGCTGGCTTAAGGCCCAGGTAGAATTTCTTATCAAAATCCTGAGCCCCAACAAAGCAGGGTCTTCCCTTATATATGGTTTTAACCTCTCTGCCTCTCTTGGTTACCTGCATGCATTTGGATATTCTGATGTTACATGGCCACCACAGGATTGATGAAACACTGCGCATGAGAACACACACGGAGCTGTAGCTGTCTAGCAAGAGATGACATCATTGCTCGGTACTGACAAACAGAACCTGGAATGGTCACGTATGAGCAGGCAGGGTCTACAGCCCAAGCATTCACAGGCAAGCAGATAACAGCCACCTTTCATTCCCAGGACAGATGCTTTCCTTTTTTTTTTTTTTTTCTTCTGATCTTGGGAAGGCCTCTACCACAACTTTAACCTTGTCAGAAGAAAGTTGAATTAAAAGACAAAGGCCTCCGACACACTGGGCCACGGACACCTTTGCAGGGGAGAGGCGGGTGGAATGTTAGTCTGTCTACCACACCAGCCCTCTTTAAGAAAGTAACAGCGGGTTAGAGCCCTGGCCTGAAGCACTGGCATCCCATATGGGTACCAGTTCAAGACCCGGCTGCTCCTCTTCTGATCCAGCTCTCTGCTATGGCCTAGGAAAGAAGTAGAAGAAAGCCCAAGTCTTTGGGCCCCTGCACCCATGTGGGAGACCTAGAAGAAGCTCCTGGCTTCCAACTTCAGATCGGCACTGCTCCGGCTGTTGCGGCCATCTGGGGAATGAACCAGTGGATGGAAGAATTCTCTCTGTCTCTACCTCTATGACTATGACCTTCAAATAAATAAAATAAATCTTTAAAAAAGAAAGAAAGAAAGAAAGTAACAGCAGAAGCACGAGCAAGGCTGCCAGATGTGCAGGCCGCTAAGGAGAAAGACATGGACCCCCTGGCCTTGAAGGTCTGCAGCCACATCGGAGCATGGCGATCGTGGCCAAGGTCAACGCCATCCTCCCAGCACCGAACATGCTGGACCTTCTTTGAGAAGACCACCTGTCCAGCACCCACACGCAGCAGGTGAGCAAGCGCATCCTGCACCACACGGACCCTGGAGGGGATGCAGTGTAACCTGGACAGCATCTGCCCTCCCCCAGATCCGGGTGCTGCAAGGGAAGCTGGCCCGGCAGCACCCAGAGGCCTTCAGCCACATCCCGGAGGCACCTCTCTGCAGAACTCCAGGAAGACCTGGTCCTGCCCAGCACCACAACCACCAGCCCATCACCACCTGGGAGCAGAACACAGGTTCCCACAACACCAGTCCCAGCACTGCCTCGCCCTCCCTCAGCCCCTGCCGGCCCAGCTCCCCTGCCGTCACTAGCCACAGCTGGTCAGATGAGGGGACACTGGGCCAGTGGCCCTGCTCCCCAGGGGGCTCAGGGCAGCAGCAGCACCCCCAGGTGTCTGAGGCAGCAGCTTTGTCTCCCAAGACCCCTGGGGCTGGTGGGACAGGGCTCCCTCCCAAGGGCTGTAGGATTCCTGGGGGCGTTTAGTTCCTGTTCCGTCCCCCCTCCCTCAGAACATCTCCTCTGCAGACCCTGCCACCAAGACACCAGCACCATGGCGGCTGGCACCAGGGAACTCTCCAGAGCTGGCCTGACACTGCTCCCGGAGACCAGAGACAGATGTCCCAGCGGGGGTCAGGAGCTCTACAGGGTGGACAAGCTTCTACATCCACCACTGTACTCACAGGGTCTGGTGTCCCTGCTCCTTCCTCTAACAAAAGAATTCAGTATTTCCTCCAGTTGGTGTCTGAAGGTTTCTGAGGTAGGTAGAAGGATCAAGACAAAGGCTGGGGGCTGGCGCTGCGGAGCAGCGGGTTAAAGCCCTGGCCTGAAGCGCTGGCATCCCATATGGGCTCCAGTTCTAGTCCTGGCTGCTCCACTTCCAATCCAGCTCTCTGCTATAGCCTGGGAAAGCAGTAGAAGATGGCCCAAGTCCTTGGGCCCCTGCACCCACATGGGAGACCCAGATGAAGCTCCTGGCTCCTGGCTCCTGATCGGCGCAGCTTTGGCCGTTGTGGCCATCTGGGGAATGAACCAGAGAAGGGAAGACCTCTTGTTCAACACTGTTGTTGCTTTTTGCATTTGGGGACCCTTGTGTCATTTTTGTTTCTCTTGTTTAACAGATTGTCAGTTTGTTTAAGGTGGATGTCCTCAGCAGCTGTTTGGGAAATCTCTTGATCTGTAAGCACGCCTCTTCTGTTGTGGGTTCAGTCACATGAGCGGCATTTCTTAGTTTGTCCCAGGCCTTGCTTTTGGTGACTCTGATGCAGGCCTTTTCAGCACCAGTTGCAGTCACTCACTTCAGATCTGAGACACCTGCTTTGCAAATTAGAAATAAACGTGTTTACCTCCCTCCCTCATGCTTGCACCAAGCATTTGTAGCTGTCATTTAGAAGAATAGGGAAGAGATGTAGAATAACAATTTACTGGTGTTTTTAGAAAGTGAAATAGATCAATATTATTTGAGAGAGAGAGAGAGAATCTCCCATCTGCTGGTTCATTCCCTCAATGCCAACAAAAGCTCCTCACTAGGGCTGGCTCTGGGAACCTACCCTGTGTGTCCCAGGAACCCAGTCACTCCAGCCATCACTGCTACCCCGTAGGGTCTGCATTAGCAGGAAGCTGGATCAGGAGTCAGAGACCAGTGTGGAACCAGGTACTCCAATATGGGATGCAGGCCTCTTGACTGCTATGCTTGCCATAAATTACTCTTTTAGTGTCCAAAAATGTCCTCGGAAACAGTTTTGCAAATAACCATTTACCTGTGCTTAGTGTAAACGGTGCCGATGCTTGACAAACACTGCTCAGTTGATCAGTCTTTTCTGCACTGTCTACAGAGCAGCTTTGTTCGTTCTTTGAGGTTTGGGCTCAGATAAAGCAGTAATAGTGATGTTCAGACCCTCCTGGAATACTAAACGACTGTGTGCAAGGAGAGACAGCGTATTTGAGGCAAAAACGTTCAAAATGATGACTAAAGCTTAGATATAAAATGTTAGCATGTAGTCTTCATTTTGTTTGGTTTTGAAAGGCAGAGTGACAGATTTTCTTTTCTTTTCAAAAATTTTTTTTTACTTATTTGAAAGAGTTACACAGAGAGAGGAGAGGGGAGAGAGGGCCGCAATGGCTGGAGGTGTGCTGATCCGAAGCCAGGAGCCAGAAGCTTCCTCCGGGTCTCTCACGTGGGTGCAGGGGCCCAAGGACTTGGGCCATCTTCTACTGGTTTCCCAGGCCTTAGCAGAGAGCTGGATGGGAATTGGAGCAGCCGGGTCTTGAACCAGCGCCCATATGGGATGCCGGCGCTTCAGGCCAGGGCATTAACTCGCTGCGCCACAGAGCCGACCCCTGGAGTGACAGATTTTCGATCTGCTGGGTTACTTGCCAAATGCTCACATAGTTAGGGCTGAGTCAGGCCAAAGCCAAAGGCCAGGAACTCCATCTGGGTCTCCCATGTGGGCGGCAGGGACCCAGGCTCTTGGGCCATCATCTGCTTCTTCCCAATGTATATATTAGGAGGAAGTAGAGGGAAGACTTAATCCCAGGCATTCCAATATGAGATGCAGGTGTCCCAAGTGGTGGCTTACCCTACTATACTACCACCCCCACCCCTAGTGTTGGTCTTGTTAGGGGAATGTGTATCTCAAGTTTTATTCCAAGTGCTTGCCCTACAGGGATAAGAATTCAAAGTCGAGGCATAAGTAAGGTCTACAAGTGAGAGCAAGATTTACTTAAAAGTGAGACAGTGAATATACACGAATGTAGGAACCCCACACGGAGAGACCCCCATCATGAGTGGGTCAGAGAGTTGCCTATGAGGAGAGAATGTGGGAGGAGGCCAGAGAAGGACCAACAAGGCCAGAAACCAAAAGACGTAAGGGCCACTTCCACATACAACAGTCCCCTAGAAACTGGATGGAGCTCCTGGCTTCTGGCTTTGACTTTCCCCAACCCTGGCTGTTGTGGGCCTTTAGGGAGTGAACCAGTGATGGGAACTCTGTATCTTTCTCTCTCTCTGCCTCACTGCCTTTCAAATAAATAAAATACACACATAAAAAAAAAAAAAAAAAAAAAAAACCTTAAGGGAGGCCAGTGCTGTGGTGTAGAGGGTAAAGCTGCCGCCTGCAGTACCAGCACCCCATATGGGTGCCGGTTCAAGTCCCGGCTGCTCCACTTCCAATCCAGCTCTCTGCTATGGACTGGGAAAGTAGTAGTAGATGGCCCAAGTCCTTGGGCTCCTGCACCCACGTGGGAGACCTGAAAGAAGCTCCTGGCTCCTGGCTTCGGATTGGCGCAGCTCTGGCCGTTGCAGCGAACTGGGGAGTGAATCAGCAGATGGAAGACCTCTCTCTCTCTGCCTCTCCTTCTCTCTCTGTGTAACTCTGACTTTGAAATAAATAACTCTTAAATAGATAAATAAACTGTTACACCACAATGCCAATCCCCTATTTAAAAAAAACTTAAGAAAAACTATATGAAGATTTTTCAACTGCATGGGAATTGATACCATGAACTCCCAGGTTGTTTAAGAATCAACTGTATCTGTCATCATCTACCACAAAATTATAAATTGCTTGGGGGCCAGAACTACAGTTTATATTCTCTTTAGTAAACTCATTACTCTAATGTATGAATTATATTGTACTCTATGCCATGCCTTGCATACTTGGGCTAGTAATGGAGATGAACTTGGGACAAGCAATAGAGGAAAGCTAACCCAGCAATGCAGGACAGGGCTGATGTTGTCTTCTGGCTTCTGTGAGACACAAGAGTCTTTCTGGGAGAAACCATCCCCAGTTTAGGCTCCCAGTTTCTCAGAGATTAAGATAAAACGCCCTTGGGGCTGGTGCTGTGGCGTAGCGGGTAAAGCTGCTGCCTGCAGTGCCAGCATCCCATATGGGTGCTGGTTCGAGTCCCGGCTGCTCCGCTTCT
This sequence comes from Oryctolagus cuniculus, assembly GCF_964237555.1. Lineage (NCBI taxonomy): Eukaryota > Metazoa > Chordata > Mammalia > Lagomorpha > Leporidae > Oryctolagus > Oryctolagus cuniculus. The sequence goes on from NC_091438.1 coordinate 57,515,403, forward strand.
GATCAAGCTCTCTGCCCTGGCCTGGGAAAGCAGTAGAAGATGGCCCAAGTCCTTGGGCCCCTGCACCTGTGTGGGAGGCTGGGAAAAGCTCCTGGCCCCTGCTTTCAGAACAGTGCAGCTCCAGCCTTTGCAGCCGGAGCAGATGGAAGACCTCTCTCTCTGCTTTTCCTTCTCTCTCTGTGTAACTCTGACTTTCAAAATAAATTTAAAAAACTTTAAAAAAAAAAGAAGTATTAGAATGGCCTCTTTAAAAAAAAGATAAAACACCCAAGCTCATAAAGATTACCAAAAACAAAAGCCATGGAAAAAGTGACAAGTACAACATCACTGGCAGAGTAAACATAATTTTCTTCAGTTATGATAGATGAAGCAGAAAAAGGAAAACCAGCAAAGACTTAAAAGATTTCAACAGGACAATTAAAAACTGACTCAACAGGTAAGCCAAACCCAACAACTAGGAAATATACCTGCTTCTCCAGTGCATGGAATGCTTTCAAAGGTTGATCATGTGCCAGGGCATAATTAAAACCTAGGCACCGGATTCTGTCCCGGTTGCCCCTCTTCCAGGCCAGCTCTCTGCTGTGGCCAGGGAGTGCAGTGGAGGATGGCCCAAGTGCTTGGGCCCTGCACCCCATGGGAGACCAGGAGAAGTACCTGGCTCCTGCCATCGGATCAGCGCGGTGCACCGGCCGCACTGCGCTGGCCGTGGCGGCCATTGGAGGGTGAACCAACGGCAACGGAAGACCTTTCTCTCTGTCTCTCTCTCTCACTGTCCACTCTGCCTGTCAAAAATAAAATAAAATAAAATAAAAAAACCTAGGCACATGTCAAAGAATCAGATTGTACAAACTGAAACTTAAGAGACTGGAAAAAGAAGAGCGACTAAATACCAAGCAAACGAAAGAAAAGAAATAAAGATTAGAGGAAATAAATGAACTAGAAGGTGCAAAAAAGAGGAAAACTAATGAAACCAAAAGTAAGTTCTTTGAAAAGATCAATAAAATTAACAAACTTTTCACTAGAACATCCAGATATATATATTGCTATATATATATAACTCCAACTATTACAATTAGGAATCAAAGCTAGAGGGCCGGCATGGTGGTACAGCCTGTTAAACCACCACTTGAGATGCGGGCATCCCATATTGGAGCGCCAGTTAGCGTCTCGATCCTCTGCTTTTTTTTTTTTTTTTTTTTTTTTTTTTTTTTTTTTTTTTTTGACAGGCAGAGTGGACAGTGAGAGAGAGAGACAGAGAGAGAAAGGTCTTCCTTTGCCGTTGGTTCACCCTCCAATGGCCGCCGCTGCAGCCGGCGCACCGCGCTGATCCTGGCAGGAGCCAGGAGCCAGGTGCTTTTCCTGGTCTCCCATGGGGTGCAGGGCCCAAGCACCTGGGCCATCCTCCACTGCACTCCCTGGCCATAGCAGAGAGCTGGCCTGGAAGAGGGGCAACCGGGACAGAATCCGGCGCCCCAACCGGGACTAGAACCCGGTGTGCCGGCGCCGCAAGGTGGAGGATTAGCCTATTGAGCCACGGCGCCGGCTCTCGATCCTCTGCTTCTGATCCAGCTTCCTGCTAATGGGCCTGGGGAGGAAGCAGATGATGGTCTTGCCACCCATGTGGAAGTCTGGGATGCAATACCTGTTTCCTGGCTTTGGCCTGGCCCAGGCCTTGCTGTTGTGGCCATTTGGGGAGTGAATCAGTGGATGGATGATAGATCTCTCTGCCTTTCAAATAAATACATCCTTAACAAAATGGAAAGGGAAGGGGGGGGGGAGGGCAGAGTGAAAAGAAAGAAGAAAGGAAGGAAGGAGGGAGGGAGGGAGGAAGGAGCAAGCAAGCAGGAATGCTTGAGTAGTGAAGAATTACTCTGACCTCAAGAGAGATCTGACTTCTGCTCTCAGCTCCCGGGATGTGATCTCTATACCGCTAGACTATCCCGCCGCCTACCATGAGTGTCTTTGTGTGCCTGGGGACCTGGGCCATGTCATATTCCCAACCTCCAGAGGGACTGAATCAGTCCTCCAGGAAGGACCGGGAGCTAAAGCTCAGCCATGCGGGTGGGTTGTGATTGAGCCCAAGAAAGACTGGGCCCCGAGGCTCCGGGGAGCTTCTCTGGCTGGCAGCCCTGTGTGTCCTGCACCTACTGTGGCTACAGGGAGGCAGAGCCGTCTGTGGGTCCACGGGTAGAGGACGAGCAGAAGCTCCAAATGTGGCCCCTCCTGCACTTTTGTCTTGTGCACCCTTCTCCGGATAATTCCAACCCTGTTTAGATTTTGAATCTCATAGCGTTCAGTGAGTTCCGTGAGTCTTTCCCTTGAGTCACCAAACCTGATGGTGGCTTTAGGACCCCGCTCAAACTCGTATAGTTGGTGTCAGAGGGGGGACTGTTCCTTCTAACTGCACAGTTGGTTAAACTCCTTGAACATGTCTACTGACCTTACAAAGATGGAAAAGGATTATAAGGAAATACTACCAACAGTTGCATGCCAACAAGTTACATAACCTAGATGAAATGGACACATTTCTTTGAAGACAAACTGCCAAACCAACCCAATTAGATATAGACAATCTGAATATACCTGTAGTGAGTAAAGAGATTGAAGTGGTAATCAAAAACCTGCCACAGGGGCTGGAGTTGGGGCTTAGCAGGTAAAGCTGCCACTAGGATGCTGACATCCCACGTGGGAGCCCATTGAGTCCTGGCTGCTCCACTTCTGATCCAGCTCCCTGCTTTCTGAAGCCAGGAGCCAGGTGCTTCTCCTGGTTTCCCATGCGGGTGCAGGGCCCAAGCACTTGGGCCATCCTCCACTGCACTCCCGGGCTACAGCAGAGAGTTGGACTGGAAGAGGAGCAACTGGGACAGAATCCGGTGCCCTGACGGGACTAGAACCCGGTGTGCCCGCGCCGCAGGCAGAGGATTAGCCTAGTGAGCTGAGGCACCGGCCAGACCCATATTTCTTATAAATATAAATGTAAAAATTTTGTACCTGCTACTAATTTCCAATCTTACAATATATTTCTTTTCCTCCCTAAGAAATATTTTTATTGGCATATAATAGTTATACATATTTATGGAATACAATGTGATAATACATACATACAATGTGTGAAGATAAAGAAAGATGGTTAGCATTTCTATCTCCTTAAATATTTATCATTTCTTTATGTTGGGAAGCTTCCAAATCCTCTCTCTTAGTACTTTATAAAGTATAGAATAAATTGTGTGAAAGCATATTTCCTTTTCTGTCTCTGTTCCTCACTAGTATTGGATGACTTAGAAGAAAAGACGAAGGGGTGTGAACCAACGGAAAAAGGAAGACCTTTCTCTCTGTCTCTCTTTCTCTCACTGTCGAACTCTGTCAAAAAAAAAAAAAAAAAGTGGTATGGCCAATGCGTACTTTGTTAAATGTTACAGAGGATGCCATTGAAAAGGAAGCTTTTTTTAAAAAAAATTGTGTTTTCTGTCTGCTGTTGATATACAGAGAGGCAGTTGATTTTTGCATTTTGGTTGTGTATGCCAGACTCTTGTCATTTTTGATAGTTTATTGGTAGACTGTCCCATGTTTAGATATACAAACATAATCTGCAGATACTGAGAGTCTGGTCTCCTCCTTTCCTTACACCCTTATTTCCTGTCTTACTGTGCTTCCTTGGACCTCCAGTGTAATGGAAGAAAAGTGTTGATGCCAGGCATTCTGGTTTTGCAATTTTGGTTTGGTTCTGTCTTTGCTGTTTTCTATGAGAAGCAAAACGCACTGTGGCTAGTCTGTGTGTTCTAAAGCCAGAATGTTGGTCAGATTTGCCCATATGTCTCATCAAATTCATATGTCTTGGTGCCGTTTAAAAATTTTGAAACAGCAAACTTGCCACATACAAGGCTGTGTTGATGGCTTCCTAGATACATGAAGAATCCCTAGGAACACTTAGAATGAGGGTATCTCCAGCCTGTTCTGCATCACAGATAGATGGAGGTCTGCACTTCTGTTGAAATCCATCTAATACGCTCTAGATATATAGAAGATCTACAATGATGCTCTTTTTTTCCTATTATACAAACCTCTGACTCTGAAATAACAGAGAGCAGGACTCCTCACCCCTGCCTGTTGTTTTATCTGCTTGTTTTGGAGAGCAAAGTGTGCGTGTGTGTGTGTGTGTGTGTGTGTGTGTGTCTATGTTGTACCGTTTGCAGCATTCATTTGCCAGTTCTTTTGAGAAATAGTTTCTTCATTAGAAAAATGACTGCATTGTTATTTTTAAGAGCTGTAAATAGGTTAAGAGTACCAGGAAAAAAATGATTTTGGCACTTAATAGGCAATTATTATTTATTTTATTTTATGAATATTTATTCCAAAGGCAGAGTTAAGGGGGGTAGGAGGGGGAGAGAGATTCTTCCATCTGCTGGTTCACTCACCAAATGGCTGTAATGCCAGGGCTGGCCAAGCCAAAGCCAGGAGCCAGGAGCTTCTTCCAGGTCTCCCACATTGGTGGCAGGAGCCCCAAGTACTTGGGCCATCTTCTGCTGTTTCCCCAGATGCATTAGTAGGGAGCTGGATAGAAAGTGGAGCAGCCAGGCCAGCGCCGCGGCTCAATAAGCTAATCCTCCACCTACAGCACCGGCACCCCGGGTTCTATTCCCAGTAGGGGCACCGGATTCTGTCCCGGTTGCCCCTCTTCCAGTCCAGCTCTCTGCTGTGGCCCGGGAGTGCAGAGGAGGATGGCCTGAGTGCTTGGGAGACCAGGAGAAGCATCCAGCTGGATCAGCACAGTGCGCTGGCCACAGCTGCCATTGGGAGGTGAACCAATGGAAAAGGAAGACCTTTCTCTGTCTCTCTCTCACTGTCCACTCTGCCTGTCAAAAAAAAAAAAAAAAAAGGAAAGTGGAGCAGCTGGGACCAGGGGAGCCCAAACAGGAGGCAGCATCCCAGGCAGCGGCTTAATCTGCTGCACAATGCCAGCTCCTGATTATTGTGTATGGAGTGAATGGATTGAAAGAATTTTTCCTTTCTTTTTCTTTCTTTCATGGCGATGGCTAAAGTGTGCATGGCCGGTTATTGACAGGGTAGCATCAGGGACAAGGCAGCTTTGGCGCCATTGTGCTGACTCCACTGTGGCCTCCCCTGGAGCCGCAGGGCCTTCCAGCTGCAGAGCCTGACATCGGAGAGGAAATTCGAGAAGTTCTACAGAGTTTGGATCCAACAGCTCGAGAGATCTTTACTGCAAGGGTCCAGCAGGGTGCTGCTGGGTTTCGGGACATTCCCAAGGGGCTTCTGAAAACTGGGCAACATTCTGGCACAGTAAATACACAGTGAGGGCCGGCGCTGCGGCTCACTAGGCTAATCCTCCGCCTAGCGGCGCCGGCACACCGGGTTCTAGTCCCGGTCGGGGCGCCGGATTCTGTCCCGGTTGCCCCTCTTCCAGGCCAGCCCTCTGCTGTGGCCAGGGAGTGCAGTGGAGGATGGCCCAGGTGCTTGGGTCCTGCACCCCATGGGAGACCAGGAAAAGCACCTGGCTCCTGGCTCCTGCCATCGGATCAGCGCGGTGCGCCGGCCGCAGCGCGCCGGCCGCGGCGGCCATTGGAGGGTGAACCAACGGCAAAGGAAGACCTTTCTCTCTGTCTCTCTCTCTCACTGTCCACTCTGCCTGTCAAAAAAAAAAAAAAAAAAATACACAGTGAAGATCCCCCGCAGACAGTGTTAACAGATCGCGTGATCGCTGGAGGGCTGTGTTGCTGCACCCGGTCTCCTTGACGGCGTTTGTTGTGCGATTGGAAGCAGAACCCTAGGGACCGGAGAAGCAGTGATGGAGGTTCTTTCTTGGCATGGAGCTAACTCGGTTCCAGGGTCTCATCTGGAGGCAGCAGGTTCTCCCTGGAGTTGGAGCTCTGCTGGGGAGCTGTCGAGGCTGCCTACCCGGAGCGCACCTGCTAGGGGCTGTTGGCCGCCCCAGTGCCTTTGATCACCTTCTCTCCACTGTGACACCTGCAAGTAGGCCATGCTCAAAGTGGAGGAGGGGGTCTGAGCTCTCTCCATCCGGGCCTTAAATGGAAGCAGCAGCAGCTGTTGTTGAAAACTGGGGGCAGGGGGTTCCCCCTCTCCTGGCTTGCTGACTTCATGGTTGCCCTGGAGGGGTAGGCAGAGAGGGCCCCTCAAGGTAGGCAGGACGCCCACGTGCTGAACATGGTACTGTGTTTTCTTTTCTTTTCTTTTCTTTTTTTTTTGACAGGCAGAGTGGACAGTGAGAGAGAGAGAGAGAGAGAGAAAGGTCTTCCTTTTGCCGTTGGTTCACCCTCCAATGGCCGCCGCGGCCAGCGCGCTGCGGCCAGCGCACAGCGCTGATCCGATGGCAGGAGCCAGGAGCCAGGTGCTTTTCCTGGTCTCCCATGGGGTGCAGGGCCCAAGCACCTGGGCCATCCTCCACTGCACTCCCTGGCCACAGCAGAGGGCTGGCCTGGAAGAGGGGCAACCGGGACAGAATCCGGTGCCCCGACCGGGACTAGAACCCGGTGTGCCGGCGCCGCTAGGCGGAGGATTAGCCTAGTGAGCCACAGCGCCGGCCGGTACTGTGTTTTCTTAACCAGTTGTGTGGGGGAAGTGTCAGAATTGAGACGTTTTGTGGGGTTAAAAATTAGCCTTTGCAAGGCTGACGCTGTGGCTAAGCGAGTAAAGCTGCCGCCTGCAGTAGCGGCATCCCATATGGGCACCAGTTCAAGTTTCAGTTTCTCCACTTTGGATCCAGCTCCCTGTTATGGCCTGGGAAAGCAATAGAAGAAGGTCCAAGTCCTTGGGCCCCTGAACCCGTGTGGGAGACCCGGAAGTAGCTGCTGGCTTCAAATCAGCACAGCTCTGGCCATTGTGGCCAACTGAGGAGTAAACCAAGGAGGGAAGACCTCTCTCTCTCTCTCTGCCTCTCCTTCTCTTTCTGTGTAACTCTGACTTTCAAATAAATAAGTAAATCTTAAAAAAAATTAGCCTTTGCAGCCGGCGCCGCAGCTCAACAGGCTAATCCTCCGCCTTGCAGCGCCGGCACACCAGGTTCTAGTCCCGGTCGGGGCGCCGGATTCTTTTCCGGTTGCCCCTCTTCCAGGCCAGCTCTCTGCTGTGGCCAGGGAGTGCAGTGGAGGATGGCCCAAGTCCTTGGGCCCTGCACCCACATGAGAGACCAGGAGAAGCACCTGGCTCCTGGCTTCGGATCAGCGCGGTGCGCTGGCCGCAGCGCGCCGGCCACGGCGGCCATTGGAGGGTGAACCAACGGCAATGGAAGACCTTTCTCTCTGTCTCTCTCTCTGTCCACTCTGTCAAAAAAAAATAGCCTTTGCATGGACAGCATTTTCTTTGCTATTTCGGAGAGTTTGCTCTGTTACTGGATGTTTTGGTCCTGTCAAAAAGCGTGAATGCCCGTGTCTTGGTGAGCCCTGTCCCTGCTGCCAGCATGCCCTGGCTGCTGATGTCAGATGCAGACAGCTGTTGTTTCTGTAGTGTTTCATCCAGATGTGATGCTCGATGTTTTCTGTGTCCAAGTTTGCCAGCCACTCCAGTATAAAAATAATTTTCAAAGGAATGTGATTTTATTTAAGATTTATTTATTTATTTGAAAGAGTTACATAGAGAGAAAAGGAGAGGCAGAGAGAGAGAGAGGTCTTGCATCCACTGGTTCACTCCCCAATTGACCAGCTGGAGCTTCGCCAATCCGAAGCAAGCCAGGAGCCAGGAGCCTCCTCTGGGTCTCCCACATGGGTGCAGCTTGGGCCATCTTCTACTGCTTTCCCAGGCCATTGCAGAGAGCTGGATCGGAAGTGGAGCAGCTGGTGCCCATATGAGATGCCAGCACTGCAGGCTTTACCTGCTAGGTCACAACGCTAGCCTCAGGCAGGAATGTGATTTTTTAAAAAATATTTATTTATTTATTTATTTTGAGAGGCAGAGTTAGAAAGAGAGAGAGGGAGACACACACGCACACACACACGGTGGGGGGGGGGCGGGGGGAGAAAGAGAGAGAGAGAGAGAGAATCTTTCATCCACTGGTTCACTCCCCAAATGGCCACAACATCCAGGGTGGGCCAGGTCAAAGCCAGGAGCTTCATCTGGGTGGCCCACATGGATGGAGGGGTCAAGCACTTGGACCACCTTCCATTCTGGAAGTGGAGCATCCAGGTCTCGCCTATATGGGATGCCAACCCGCAGGCTGTGGTTTTACCTGCTATGCCACAATGCCACAGCACTGGCCCCAAAAACAATTTAAAAGGATGATTGTCATACAAGGAAAACTTGTTTTTCCTCCCTTATTCTAACCCTCATGAGTAAATCAGATGCTGATTTTTTCTTTGGTGGGGAAGGACAAAGAAGTTACAACCTTCAGTTCTTTTTCACTGCCATCAAAATAGAAAGAATTAAACTGTAAAGTCAAGCTACCAGATTACTTGGGCTAGGTTTTCATAAGAAGGAATTTAGTGACATCACTTGGTTCTACCAGCTGGTGAGTAGGGCTTGTCTAGTGTTGGAAACACCCCTGCTTTCTGATGTTGCCTTAATGACCTGTGACTGCAGCAATTAAAAATCACTCCACACACAGCTTGAACTAACACTTTGTGTGATGCAGTCCTAAACTAGGAAACCTTTTTCCTAGCAACCGGTTAGACCCTTTGGTCTGGGAGTATAAAGCCACCCACAGGAATGAATTAGCAATATACCTACTAGTATGTTCTTGGCTTTTTTTTTTAAGTAATTTTAAGTGGATTAGTCTTTTTAAAATTATTTATTTATTTATTTGAAAGGCAGAGTGACATGCAGAGAGAGAGAAGGGGGGGAGTGAGGGAGTGAGGGAGGGAAGAAGAGAGAGAGAGAGAGAGAGATCTTCCATCCTCTAATTCACTCTGCAAATGGTTACCATGGCCAGGGCTGGTCCAGGCTGAATCCCGGAGCCAGGAACTCCATTCTGGTCTCCCCCGTGGGTGTCACAGGTCCAAGCACTTGGGTCATCTTCTGTTGCCTTCCCATTACCAGGGAGCTGGATTGGAAGCTGAGCAACTGGGACTCGAACTGGGAGCTCCAGTGGGGGATTCCAGAGTCCCAGGCAGCCTCTTAATCCTCTATGCCCCAACTCTGGCCCCCCAACTAGTAAGTCCTTAGAGGAAAAGGGTGAGCTTTGGTAGAAAGATACGACCTTGAATTCTTTTAGAAAACCAGCCTGATTTGGTCCTGTTTTGAGAGTAGGAAGTTTTAAGTTCCTGAAGGCTGTCCCAAGAGTTGGGGGCAACCATGGAAACTTGCAGACAGCACTGCCGCTACCCATTTTGGGGTACCACTAAGAGTACTCGCCAGGCAACCACTGCTGTGGAAGTGAAATGATTAAAATGGTGACTTTGGAACTGAAGGCAAGGTGCTAAGTGCTTCTAGAATAGGAAGTATTTAGCAGTTTCACTCTTTTTTCCCTAGTAACAATTTGGCCATCTTGTGTGTACATTAGCTATCTGGCGTCACCTGGGCATCTTTTTATTAGGCTTAACTAGCTGGAGGCTGACTACGTTTTATGTCAAGGAGGAAAGGGAAAGAAATGGGGCGTGAGCTTCTGTGCATTGGGTTTTATTATTATTATTTAAAGATTTATTTTATACATTTGAAAGAGTTCCAGAGAGAGGTAGAGACAGAGAGGTTTTCCATCGCTGGTTCACTCCCCAGATGGCCACAATGGCTGGAGCTGCACCAATCCGAAGCCAGGAGCCAGGAGCTTCTTCCAGGCCTCCCACACGGGTGCAGGGGCCCAAGGACCTGGGCCATTCTCCATCCCTACCCCAGGCCACAGCAGAGAGCCAGATTGGAAGAGGAGCAGCCAGGACTAGAACCGGCACCCACATGGGATGCAGGCGCCTCAGGCCAGGGCTTTAACCCACTGGGCCACAGCGCTGGCCCCGCGTTCAGTTTTAGAACAATTTTCTCGACAGTTCTTTCTAAGGAGAATTTCTAGAAAGAAAAACGTGTTAAGTTCCTAAAAGTGCCTCGTATGGTCACTGCCTGGATTGAGCACAAGGCTTTTCCATTATGTATTGCACACAGGCAGTAAGTTTTCTGATACTCTTCTTTGTCTCTGAGAATTGAGTCTGCTTGGGAATATTAATGTTCTTGCCACAGGTAGTGATAAATGCTGTGCAAAAACTTAAAACAGGCTGGCATTGTGCAGTAGGTTAAAGCCGCTGCCTGCAATGCCAGCATCCCATTTGCACACCAGTTCAAGTCCCAGCTGCTCCATGTCCAGCCCAGCTCCTGCTAACGTGCCTGGGAAAGCAGCAGCAGTTGACCCAGGTAATTGGGCCCCTGCATCCACATGGAGACTCCATTGGAGTTCCAGGCTCCTGGCTTTGGGCTAGCCCAGCACTGGCTGTTGCAGCCATTTGGGGAGTGAGCCAACTGATAGAATACCTTTATTTTTATATATTTGCAATTATTTTAAAAAATCTTCAAAGTGAATTTTCATGGTGAAGTCCTTTATAGTTCCTGAGGTGTTGCTTTGAGCTGGGGTGTGAATGGTAATACAGAGTGGCCTCTGTGAAGAACGGGGGGAACAGGCTCTGTGCAGGCCCTAAGCAGAGTCCTGCTAAGCACACGTGAGAACAGACGTAGCCGAGAGCACAGGGCTGGGTCGAGGCCGCATCACAGGGGTTTCCTGGTCCAAGGTGAGGAGCTGTGGCAGGCAGTCAGCAGACACTGAACTGGGAAGTCCTCATCTGGTTGACCCGCTGGGGGAGCCAGAATGGGAGACCACTGGGGACTTGTTCAGATAATTACCTGGCCCAGACTCATTCACTGACAAATCATTCTTTCCTGTAATGTCTTCTGGCTCTGTCCTTGGATTTTCTATCCACTTTCATGGATCATTTTTCTGTTCTTGAATAAATGCCATACTACTCTAGTTATTAGAGCTCTACAATGCATTTTTGTATCTGCTAGGGTTGTTCCCAATTATTTATCCTTTTAAAATACTTCTAATGCATTTATTCTTTTATTTTATATGTATTTTACCACATTTGAAAAATAAGTTACATTGACCTTCTCATAGAAATTACATTAAATTATTGGATTTACTGGGGTGATAATGGCACCTTTGACAATGTTGTGTTTTACTGCCAAAAAACGTTCACTTGCTCACTTCTTTTCTGAATTTCTAAAATTTTACCTTTCCAATTCCCTGTTCCTCAGAAAAGTTATATTATGAAAACTAAATACAGAATCCTACATTTATTATTATTCTAGTTATTAAAGTGAAAAGAATTATTTCAATGTTATATTGTAAATCTAGAATTAGTTATGTAAAGAGTCTTATATTTGTATTTATTTGATAACAGGGCACCTAATGATCTAGTTTGAGAGAGAGGTCTTCCATCCACTGGTTTACTCTCCAGTTGGCCACAACGGCCAGAGCTGCGCTGATCTGAAGCCAGGAGCCAGGAGCTTCTTCCTGGTTTCCCATGCAGGTGCAGGAGCCCAAGGACTTGGGCCATCTTGTACTACTTTCCCAGGCCATTGCAGAGAGCTTGATCAGAAGTGGAGCAGCTGGGACTTGAACCGGCGCCCTATGGAATGCCAGCACTGCAGACGACGGCCTAACCCGCTACGCCACAGCGCCAGTCCCAGTGATCTAGTTGTAATAACCTCTGTTGTAATGATGATTTTGCCATCTTTCTCTTCCGTTTCTGTGTCTGGTTAGTTAATGATAAATATGGTTCTGACTTTTATCACAGAATGCGGTTTTCTTCTCTCCCTCCCAGGTCCTGGGCTTGTCTTCAGCTTGAGTCCAGCTCTGACCATGATTGGCAAGTATCCCTACAGGAGGCGACCATTAGCCGGGGGACTGGCCGTGGCAGACAGCCCTGTGCTCCTAGCTGCACTATTCTTCCTCCCCCCCCCCCCCAACCAGGCTCTCTTTGATATATTTGACTATAGAGGAAGCTTCCTGATTACTGGGGGTTCCCTACTAAATTGCTGTGTAGCTGGAGCCCTGATGCAACCAAAGGGACCCAACCCACCAAGGCAGGGGAAGCTAGGTGTAAAGAATGCCTTCAGGCAGCTGGAGAGTCTGGTGCAGAAAAAGGCCCAGGTGACGCAAAGGCAGAACTTAACGGGCCTGGGAAAACAGCAGAGGACAGACCAGGTCCTTGGGTCTCTGCACCCAACTGGGAGACCTGAAAGAGGCTCCAGGCTCCTGGCTTCAGCCTGGCCCCACCCTAGCCATTACAGCCATTTGGGGAGTGAACCGATGACCAAAGATCTCTATCTGTCTCTCTCTCTCTTTCTCACTTTTTGTAACTCTGATTTTCAAGTAAGTAAATAAAATGTTATAAAAGAAATAATTATTTTTTTCCACTTTGGATTGAGACAACTGATTCTAGGTGATCTCTAGGTCTTTCCCAATTCACGTTTTCCAAGATTAGATTACTTTCAAGTCACTGAAAACAGAATATGCAAGGTCATCAAAAATCAGTGAGACATTATGAACAGAAGAGCAGATAATTTTTAAATTTTCATTGTATGTAAAAGGCACAGAGTTCAATCCCAAAGGACCACAATGGCTAGGGCTGGGCCAGGCTGAAGCCAGGAGCCCAGAACTCTATCTGGGCCTCCCATGTGGGTGGCAGGGACTTCAGTATCTGCTGCTGGAATGGAAACATGGTAGGCAGGACACAAAGAGATGCTCCTATTTGGGATGTGGGTGTCCCTGGTGGCAAGCCCTGTGGCAAGCACTTGCCCTGATCAGGTAAAGGTTAGTTGTGGTCTCTTTGCAGACCGGATTGAGCTCTTCCTGAGTGGATCCTGAAGCTTTCTTTGGGAAAAGGTACCCTTGTTTATTTTTACCTGCGTAACTTTTTTTTTTTTAACAACTGCAGGTCGTCTCAATGACATCTATGGAGATTACAGATACATGTACTGTGCCTGTGGTATGATCCTGGTTATCGTTGGCATCTATTTCTTTATTGGCACAGGCGTCCATTATCGACTTGTAGCAAGAGAACAGCAAGCAGAGGAGCAGCAAGAGGAAGGTAGTGAGGAGGGGCAGTGTGGCTGCTGATGAGAAGCCCAAGGGGGGCCTCGACACGGAGCATGCAGACCAGGGAGGCCCAAAGGGAAGCCTCCATCGGAATCCGTGGCTAGACAGAAGAGTGCTCACCAAAGACGCCTGGAAGGTTCTGCGGAGCCCTGTTCCAGTGGTGCCTCATGTGGACAGTGGACGCTGGCATGGAAATCCTGTCAAGTGGTTATTGATGGAATTCCTATTTCATTCCCTTGCAGCAACCAAAAATAAATGGATCATCTCCATTGGGGACAGAGGTGTTACAAAAGATGAAGGATGGAACTAGCATCTATTTGAAGTCTTATTTGTTAAAGTCTGCTCCCTTTCTTAAAAGTCAAGTTTGGAGCAGGCATTATGGGACACCGTGTTAAAATTCTGCTTGGGATACTTTCATCACAGCAGAGTGCTGGTCCAAGTCCCAACTATTCCACTTCCAATCCTGTTTCCCGCTAATGTGCCCAAGTACTTGGGTCCCTCCCACCCACATGGGAGACCTGGCTGGAGTTCTGGGCTTCTGGCTTCAGGCTGGCCCAGCCCCAGCTGTTGCAGGCATTTGGGGAGTGAACAGATAGATGATTCTGTGTGTATTTTTCACAGCAAAAATAGTCCTCACTCTGCAGTCAACCCCTTTCCTCACCCACAACCTCTGGCATCCACTGATCTGATTTTTTAAACACTTATTTATTTGAAAGGCAGAGTTACAGAGAGGGAGAGACAGAGAGCTTTCATCTGCTGGTTCACTCCCCAAATGGCCACAACAGCTGGGGCTGGGCCAGGTTCCAGGAGCTCCACCCAGGTCTCCCACGTGGGCGGCCAGGGTCCAAGCACTTGGGTCATCTCCTGCTGCTTTCCCAGGTGTATTAGCAGGAAGCAGGATCAGAACTGGAGCATCTGGAATTCACACTAGTGCTCAGATGGGATGCTGGCATGGCAGCCTTATCTACTGTGCCACAGTGCTGGCCCCTGCCAATCTCATTTCTACCTCCGTAGTTTTACCTTTCCCGAAAGGGAATAAATGGGACCACAGTTTGTGGCTTTGGTGTAATAGGAAATATAAATTTGTCTTTGTCGCAGGTTCCTGGCACACAGCTCCTATAGCCCCAAGAATCCCCGGAGGGCTGAGGCCTTTTTGCATGTTCATGAGAAGACTTGTGGCTGGGGGTCTCTAGAGAGCTTCAGGATGGGACCCGATCTCCAGGAAGACCAAGGAGCAATCGTGGGGAAGGAAAAGGGACTGGCAGTTGAGTTCAACCACCAATGGCCAATTATTTATTTTGAGCCGTGTTTGTTTATTTTACTTGAAAGCCAGAGAGGGGGGAGAGGGAAAGAGTGAGAGATATCTTCGTTCTACTGCTTCACTCTTCAAATGCTGGCAGAAGCCAGGAGGCCTGAACTCCCTCTGAGTCCCTCATGTGGGTGGCAGGGGCCCAAGTACTTGGGCCATCCCCTGCTGCTCTCCAGGATGCATTAGCAGGAAGCTGGGTTGGCAGTGAAGCAGCCAGGGCTGGGACCAGCCATCTGATATGGGATGTGAGTGCGCCAAGCAGTGGCTTAACCCACAGTACCACACGCTCACCCCTGCAAAATGACTTTAGTCCATCTCGCCTATATGTTGAAAGCTTCATAAAAACCCCTGAACAAGAGAGCATCCGAGTGGGGAGCACGTGGCAGTGCCGGGAGGGGCCTGGAGAGTGGGGAAGCTCCGTGCCCTCCCCCACACCGTGCCTTGTGCATCGCTTCCACCTGGCTCCCGAGCTGCGTCCTTTCTGATAAACCAAATGTGCTTCCCTGAGTCCTGTGAACTATTTAGCAAATTACAAAGCTTGAGCAAAGGGTCCTGGAAACCCCAATTTATAGCCGATCGGTCAGAAGTTCAGGTGGCAACTTAGGACTTGCAGATGGCATGTGATGTGAGGGCAGTTTCGGGGGACCGAGCCTTTAAACCCAGGGGCCTGACCATGTGTCCGGTAGTAAGTGGCAGAACTGAACTGAACTGTTGGTGCCCTGTATTGATCGGAGAGCCGCTGGTTGGTGTGGGAAACCCCACACACCTGGAGTCAGAAGGGCTGTTGATAGACACAGCTCAGGGTTGCCTTCCGTGTGCCTGGCTCCTTGGCACACAATGTTTTAGGATCCATCTGTGTTGCATTTATCCGCACGGCATCGCTTTTAATTGCTGAGAGGTATTCCTCCGTGTGGAAGTCGCACAGTTTGGACATCCAGTCGTCGGTTGATGGACATTTGGGTGATTTCAACTTTTAGGCTTTTCTTAATTTTTTTTAAATTTAAAAATTTTTTTAAAAATACTTGTTTTAATTATTTGAAAGGCAGAGTTGCAGAGAAAGAAGGAGAGACCGAGAGAGAGAGAGATCTTCCATCCACTGGTTCACTCCCCAAATAGCTACAACGGCCAGGGCTGGGCCAGGGAGAGGCCAGGAGCCAGGAGCTTCCTCCAGGTCTCCCACATGGGTGCAGGGGCCCCAACACTTGGACTGTCCTCTGCTGCTTTCCCAGGCCGTTAGCAGGGAGCTGGATCATAAGTGAAGCAGCCTGGACTCGAACTGGAGCCCATATGAGATGCTGGCATTGCGCCCGCAGCTTAACCAGTTATGCCACAACAACATCCTCCCACCTTGCTTTTTCTTTTTGACAGGCAGAGTTAGACAGACAAAGAGAGAGACAGAGAGAAAGGTCTTCCTTTTTCCATTGGTTCACCCCCCAAGTGGCCGCTACAGCCGGTGCGCTGCGCTGATCAGAAGCCAGGAGCCAAGTGCTTCCTCCTGGTCTCCCATGCAGGTGCAGGGGCCCAAGCACTTGGGCCATCCTCCACTGCCTTCCTGGGCCACAGCAGAGAGCTGGACTGGAAGAGGAGCAACTGGGACAGGAGGGAGGGGCCTGGCCAGCACTGCAGCTCACTTGGTTAATCCTCCACTTGGGGCGCTGGCATCCCATATGGGCGCTGATTCTAGTCCCGATTGCTCCTCTTCCAGTCCAGATCTCTGCTGTGGCCTGGGAGTGCAGTGGAGGATGGCCCGAGTGCTTGGGCCCCTGCACACACATGGGAGACCAGGAAGAAGCACCTGGCTCCTGGCTTCGGATCGGTGCAGCACTGGCCATTGAGGCTATTTGGAGAGTGAACCAACGGATGGAAGATCTTTCTGTCTCTCTCTCTTTCACTGTCTGTAACTCTACCTGTCAAATAAATTTAAAAAATAAATAAAATAAAAAAGAAGAAAAAAAGCAGAACACCAACTAGTTAGATCAGTGCATGTCATCTACTCTCAGGGAAAAGTGGAAAGAAATACACACCACACTGATTTGCAAGCATACCTGTGTTGAGATGACAACATTTTCCCCTACATTCCAGCTTTCCTAACATGACTGTGATGGTTATGTTGCCACTAATAATGGGAGAAGGGCATAGGTTTGCAACAGAAGAGCTCTAGGCCAGCGCCACGGCTCACCAGGCTAATCCTCCACCTTGCGGTGCCGGCACACCAGGTTCTAGTCCCAGTCGGGGCGCCGGATTCTGTCCCGGTTGCCCCTCTTCCAGGCCAGCTCTCTGCTGTGGCCCGGGAAGGCAGTGGAGGATGGCCCAAGTGCTTGGGCCCTGCACCCCATGGGAGACCAGGAGAAGTACCTGGCTCCTGCCTTCGGATCAGCGCGGTGCACGGCTGTGGTGTGCCGGCCGCAGCGGCGGCCATTGGAGGGTGAACCAATGGCAAATGAAGACCTTTCTCTCTGTTTCTCTCTCTCTCTCTCACTGTACACTCTGCCTGTCCAAAAAACAAAAAACAAAAAACAAAAACAAAAAACAAAAAACAAGAGCTCTGACAAGAGACACTGGTATCCTAAGAAAATGAAGCTAATGATTATTAAGGCAGGTTTTCTTTTCTGTTTCTCCAAGAGCTGCCCTCTGGTGGAAGACAGGAGAATGACATGGAACGCAGATGCACAGCAGGCTCAGATCGTGATCCCACAGAGCTGCTGAATGTGGAGCACACAGGCCCCTGACCAGCCGCCAGCGTCTCTGGCAGCGCACTTGGAGACAGCATTCCTGACATCTACCGGCAGCAGGTGAATGTGTCACTCCGGAAGCCAAGCTCCCGGCCTTCGCCCGCTCACCCACCTCGCAGGGCTTCCGTTGGTCTGCACCAGATCAGCACCGGAGAAACATGGAGTGGTGTCTCGAAAGGCCAGGGCGATAGTGGCCCAGGAGGAAGCCTGCTTTCCCACAAATCCATCAACAGTGCTACTGACAGCGTGGGCCAGTACTCAGCAAGGTTCTAGGCATCAACAATTCGTAACACTGCTGCCTGTTCCATTGATCTGATCTTCCAGAAGAGGAAGACAACGAACAAGAACTTAAAAGAAAACAAAAGTGTTCTGAATGCAGCAACAGACAGGATTTGCCTTCATGCATGCACTCAAACCTATTTTCTAGAGCATTTTCTAGATGCCTGTCTCCGCAGGAGAGGGTCAGGGAGCAGAGAAGAAAATGAAGTTCCCAGCGGCTGCAGCTCCGGGGCGCTGTGTGGTAAACTCTGATGGGGCAACCCTGACTCGGGAGGACCGGAAGTATCTCACTGAGCACGCAGTTGACTTTGCTGTCTCACTGATGAGATAAGCATAAAAATGTATTTATTTACTTAGTTGAAAGGCAGAGGTAGCAAAAGTTCACATGAGAGAGATATCTTCCATCCGTTGGTTCACTGGCCACAACAGCTGCGGCTGGTCCAGACTCAATCCAGGAGCCTGGAGCTCCATCCAGTCTCCCATGTGGGTGGTAGCAGCCCAAACATTTGGGCCATCCTCTGCTGCCTTCCCGGGCACATTAGCAGGGAGCTGGATTGGAGGCAGAACAGCTGGGATTCCAGCCAACTCTCCTTTTGGAGTGCCAGCTTTGCCAACTGCAGCTCTACAACTATTTTTTTTAATTTATTTACTTATTTGAGAGGCAGAGGCAGAGACAGAGGTCCTCCATCCACTGGTTCACTCCCTAGATGGCTGCAACAACTGGAACTGCACCAATCCAAAGCCAGGAGCTTCTTCCGGGTCTCCCTTGCAAGTGCAGGGGCCCAAGGACTTGGACCATCTTCCACTGCCTTCCCTAGGCCTTAGCAGAGAGCTGGATCAGAATTGGAGCAGCTGGAACTCAAACCAGCGCCTATATGGGGATGCCGGCACTGCAGGCAGCAGCTTTTCCCACTGCGCCACAGCGCCGGCCCCAACAACCATTATTTGAAAGTAGTTCTAATGACATTGTAATCTACTAGCACCCTGCAGCGTGGTGAGATAAGTGCCCTTACATTTCCCCATTAACCTGAAGAACAATGAGGAATGAGCAGCTGGTGGTATTTACTCAGCTCTTCAGGGCTCTTACAAAGCCCTTTTACTGTCATTTATCATCTAATCCACACACACCTGAGGAGCTGAGCATCCTAAATGATAATTACCTCTCCAAATGCAACGTGGCATCCCGGGTTGGATCCTGGAACTGAAAAAGATATCGGTGGAAAAGCTGATCTGTACTCTATCTCATGGAATCGCCCGATGTTAACTTCCTGATGTTGACAAAGGTAGCTCCGCTGTGTGAGGTTAACATCAGAGCAAGCTGGTGAAGGTTATGCAGGAACTCTGCTATCTGTAAATTCCAAAAGGGAACAAACAAAACAAGGAAACCCTGGGTGGGCATTCGGGACAGCAGTGAAGACGCCACTCAGGCACCCACATCCCACATCAGAGGGCGTGGGTTCTAGTCCCAGCTCTACCCCGTCTCCAGCAGCTGCTGGTGTGCACCCTGGGAGGCAGCAGGTGGTGGCTGAGGTACTTGGGTCCCGGCCACCCACCTGGGAGACCTGACGGAGTTCCAGTCTCTCAGCGCTGGCCTGGCCCAGCCCCAGCTTTGCAGGCATCTGGAGAGTGGGCCAGGGGTGGGGTCATTCTCTCTCCATTTGAAATAGATGGAAGTGTGAACACTGGTTCCTTAGCTGGGCCTCTCTGTCTGCGAGAAGAGCACAAGCCCGAGAGTCAGTTCAGCAGCTGGGGCTGAGGGCAGCGCCCGATGGAGGCTCTGGGGACAAAGTGGCTGGGTCCCTGGCCTGAAGGGGAACAGGCCAAGCGAATCACCGGCTCCTGCAGCATAGAGTGACCTTCCTCCAGGGCCCCAACACACTACAATCTGACTTACAGCCTCTCTCCTCTGGGTCTGGGACTCACTGTGCTGTTTCCACTTGTAGACTTCCTCTCCGCATACGCTTTGCTATTTCGAGAATTAAAAAAGCTTGACTCTGCTGAGCGCACGCCCACGAGGGCCCCGGAGGAAGCGGCCGGCAGCCACGGGGAGGCCAGGAGGAGTGGGCAGGGCTGCAGCCCAGGTCCATCCACACCTGTAGAATTCAGAGAAGCCTCGCCCTGGGGGTGCCCTCCCACCCCCACATTTTCACTTTGGTATGCTTGCTCACCTCTGCCCGCCTCTTCTATGCCCGGGACCTTAATTCCTGCAGACTGGGGCTCAAGGGCACACAGACAACCACAGCAACTCGGTGAAGGAGGTCTCCTTTTAGTCCCGTCCTTACAGTGCAGGATCTGAGGCTTAGGGGCCTTCAGAGCTGGACTTGAACTTCGAGACTCCTTCTCTTAATAACCACGGTGCCCCCTCGCCACAGGTAGACAGAAGAGTCCCTGAGGGGGGCGGGCAAAGCCGTGGGGAGCTCTCAGCCAGGTTTGTGCAGAGATGCAGAATGCTCAGGGAGGGCATGCAGTGAGTGACGACAGAAACGAGGCCTTACGTCATTGCGGCGACACGGGGCGCAGTCTGGTTACTGACCGTGCATCCGTGTGCGCTTGCAATTGCTGCAGCTGGGAGGAGACGCTGGGGGTTGGGTGGGAGCGCAAGAGCAATCAACACCGCAGCCGCGAGGGAGCAACCAGGCCCCTCTCTCTCCTGCCCGGCAGGGGACGCTGTGCTCGCCGGCACAGGGCTGCAACTGCCCTTGGCCCTGGACTTGAAGGAGGAGCTGCAGTGGAAGCTGAGGGACTGTGGGAGTGGCCTCTCCCCAGCAGTCAAGTGACAACG
Source organism: Oryctolagus cuniculus (assembly GCF_964237555.1). NCBI lineage: Eukaryota > Metazoa > Chordata > Mammalia > Lagomorpha > Leporidae > Oryctolagus > Oryctolagus cuniculus. Next base: position 57,535,544 of record NC_091438.1, read on the forward strand.
TGGCCACAGCACCCCGTTTGGCAACATCCCACAAAACTACACCTTGAAGATGGAGACTAATGATCACTGTGTGTCTTTTTTTTTTTTTTTCTTTTTAAGATCTATTTGAAAGGTAGAGAGACAGAGATCTTTATCCACTGGTTCACTCCACAATGACTGAAGCCAGAAGCCAGGAGCTTCGTCCAGGTCTCCCACATGAATGACCGGGCCCAGATACTTGGGCCATCTTCAGCCGCTTTTCCCAAGCCATTCGTAGGGAGCCGGATCAGAAGTGAAGCCGCCAGGACATATGGCACCCACCTGGGTACCTGCATTGCAGGCAGCGGCTTTACCCGCTGCACCACAATGCTGGCCCCAGTGCAAATGATCTCTTATCCCTTAAAAAACACAACCATCCAGGAACTCAGCTAAGTAAGAACAGAAAGCTGTGGGCTGCTAAGTGCAGAGTACAGGCCCAAACAAGCCAAAAAGAGAAGGCTTTGTTCGCTTACCCCTCTGAGATGAGCAAGAGGCTAACACCAGAGAGGCCGCCCTCTCCTAGTCCCATCTCCCCGGGAATGGGGCACCATCAAGGGCCAGGGGTCTGTGTGTTGGGGGTCATCCCAAGACTCTGGAAGTTTTATGGACTCTGTGGGGGAGGGCCGGGCATGACGTCCTGGGTTCTAAGAGGGGTGAGAGGACGGGGACAGGGGTCTTGCAGGTTTTCTGCCCCCCCCCCCTTTAAGGAGGCCAGGGCAGGGCCCCTGCGGAGAGAATCGCCCAAAGCTGCAGGTGAGGGGAGCAGGAATGAGCGTGCAGCCGGCAGCAAACATCAGTGTTGCTGGACGTGGAGCTCAGCCCAGCATCCTGTTTCTCGTTGACACTGGATCGGCAGTTTCTCGAATGTTCCTCTGTGCCCCATCTGAAGTTATTGCCAAGAAAACAGAATTTGCCTGCAGCGAGTGTGGTGAGCGAGAGCCTAAGCAATGAGGGAACTGGAAAATGCTTTCCCCCCTGGACCAGAGGCTCCTGGAGGCAGCGACTTGGAGTCTCTGCTGGCCTGGCTCCGGTTTGTAGTCAGCGTGGTAACAGCACTCAGACATTTGTGGAATGTATAGGAGAATGAACGAACACAGACTCAGGAGATGGGTCAGAGCAGTGGGCCCACCTGGCTGCTCTGACCACAATGTCAGGCGTAGACAGCCCAGGCTGGGGTGCCTGAAATGCTTGAAGCATTAAGCAAGTCCTCTGGCTGTCCCCGCAGTCTGCGTCCCCAGCACAGCCTGCCAGCCTAAGGGACAGTGCGCCCAGCAGGCAGGCAGGGATGTCCCAGTGCAGGTGACAGCCGGCCTCCTGCAGGTTCACTCCTCGGTGGCCTGACATACAGCTTCAGGTGTGTGACGGCCGGAGCCACAGGGAGGCCACCCGGCTGGTTCCCTCTACATTGGCCTCCTGACCCAAGAGTTCATTTCACGGTGCACTCGTCACTGAAGCATCTCTCCAAACACTGCTGGCTTGGGTTGGCACTGGTTCCACCATGGGGTGTGACCCAGACAGCCTGGCTCTCCCAGGCGGCCTCCCGGCCCCACACACCCCTTCCGGGTCAGGCCAGCCTCAAGGCCCTGCCGCAGGGAGCTTAGCCCAGGACTCAGCCAGGATCCCGCCTAGGCATTCTCTGAGTCTCCTCCCACACCCGGCGTGGAGTAACTCACTCCTATTCCCAAGATAGCAACTAAAGTGGGAGCTGGGGTCAGAAAGCCCCAGCATGGGGCTGGCAGTGGCTTAAACCGCAATCTGCGACACCGACGTCTAATGTGAGCCCTGGTTCAAGTCCCGACTGCTCCATTTCCTATCCAGCTTCCTGCGATGTGCCTGGGAAAGCAGCAGCGGATGGCCCAAATGCTTGGGCCCCTGACACCCACATGGGAGACCCAGATGGAGCTCCTGGCTTCTGGCTTTGACCTGGCCCAGCCTTGGCTATTGCAGCCATTTGGGGAGTAATTGCACTCCTCCCGTGTTGTGAGGGTCACAGCCAGCGCTCCTACCACAAGACACAGGATGACAAGGGAACAGCACAGCCAATCTATTTCAACATAGCTTTATAAGACCTGGGAGCCTTCAGATTGAAAACTCAAGAGACCCAGGCTTAAGCTGCCACCTGCAACACCGGCATCCCATTTGGGTGCCAGTTCTTGCTCCGCTGCTCCATTTCCCATCCAGCTCCTGATAATGGCCTGGGAAAGCAGTGGAAGATGACCCAAGAGCTTGGGCCCCTGCACTCACAAGGGAGACCCCAATGGAGTTATAGGAACCTGGGTCAGTCTCAGCTGTTGTGGCATCTGGGGAGTGAAGCAGCGAATGGAATCTTTCTGTCTCTCTGTAACTCTGTCTTTCGAATAAATAATAAATATTTTTATAAAGAAGAAGAAAAAAAACCAAAAAACAAACAAACAAACAAACAAAAAACACCTGGAGAGACCAGACAGTGGGGACGCTGAGGATGGTCCCTTGTGTCTTCCCTCCATTCCCTCCTTTCGGTACCATGTGGCAGTGTGTGGCGCCCTCGTGTGGGCAAAGCTGGCTCTGCAGCCTCACCCCAGATTCCAGCTCCCTGCCTTCCCCTCCTCCCAGAGCTGCCCCCACCCTGCCAGGGTTTCACTCCCATTGCTTCCAACTGGCCTCCCTCCAACTTACACTCCCTTTCTTCTTTCATCTCTAATTTTTTTCAGTTTTATTTTTTTCCCAAAGAAACCTTTTATTTAAAGAATATAAACTTCATGCATTTCATAAGCACAACTTTAGGAATATAGTGATTCTTCCCACCACACCCGCCCTCCCACCCACACGCCCACCTCTCTTCCTCCTCCCTCTCCAATTCCCAGTCCCATTCTCCACTAAGATCCATTTTCAATTAACTTTATACACAGAAGACCAACTCCATCAAGCAAAGAGTTCAACAATTTGCAGGAGAAAACAAAACAAAACTGTTCCTCAACAGTCCGGAAAAAGGGCAGGTCAAAGTCATGCATCTCAAGTTAATTTCACTCTTTTTTTTAACTTAATTAACTTTAAATAAGCAAGCACCTAAGAATGATACATCTTTAGTGAGCACTTAGACATAACTATAACTTATGAGACATAAGAATATCCTCCACTTAACACATTAAAGTTTTACTTATTTCTTAAAAGATTTATTTTAAAAGATTTATTTATTTATTGAAAGGGTTGCAGAGAGAGAGAGACTGCTTTTTTCCATCCACTGGTTTACTCCTCAGAAGGCCACAACCACCAGGGCTGGGGTGGGTGGAAGCCAGGAGCCAGGAGCTTCTTCTGAGTCTTCCACGTGGGTGTAGGGGCCCAAGCACTGGGACCATCTTCTGCTGCTTTCTCAAGCACATTAGCAGGGAGCTGGATCAGAAGTGGAGCAGCTGGGGCTTGAACCGGCAAGCCATATAGAATGGTAGCATTACAGATGGCAGCTTTACCTGCTATACCACAAGGCCGGCTTCTTTACTTATTTGTTTGAAGGGGGTGGAGGGTAGAGAGAGAATGAGAATATCTTCTACCCACTAGTTCACTCCTTAAATGCCCCAACAGCCAGGGCTAGGTCAGGCCACAGCCAGGAGCCAGGAACTCCATCTGGGTTTCCTACAGGGGCAGGAACCCAAGTCCTTGAGCTCTCCCAATAAGGGACATGGGTGTCTCGAGGAGTGGCTTGGTCTGTGCATCACGGTGCCTGCCTCCCGTCTCTGAATTTTCTCAGTTAGAGTTTAAAATTCAGTATTCCATGCGTATCAAAGACGGCATTAGTTATCCAGCCCTGTTTATCAGGTGACTCCCAGGATGCAGCCACTTGGAGCAGCAGAGCTGTCCGCTCACACGGTCCCAGGCTCGGGAGCGCGTGGCTGTGGTGCGGGGCTCTCGGGCCTGTGGTCGTGTGAAGGTTGAGAACCAGGCCATCCCTGGGCTGGTGGAGGGAGCCCTTTGCTTCTCGCCCCCGGCCTCCCGGTGAGGCTGCTGGGGCGCAACGGCTGGCTTCCCCCAGAGCAAATGATCGAGAGAAAGGGAATTAGAGATGCCGGCACAGAAGCTGCAGAGACTTCTAAAATCTAATCTGGGGGGTGGGGGTTGGCACAGTGGGTATGACGTGGCTTGCAGCTTGGGACGCCGGCATCCCACATTGGAGTGTCCGAGTTTGAGCCTGGGCTCCATTCCTGGTTCCAGCTTCCCACTAATGTGCAGTGGGCAATGATGTCCTAAGTACTTGGGTCCCTGTCACCTACTTGGGAGACCAAGATGGAGCTCCTGGCTCTGGGCTTCGGCCTGGCCAATCAGTGGGCATTTGAGGCATGAACCGGAGGCTGGCAGATCTCTGTCTGCCTGTGTCTCTGCTTTTCAAATAAGGGCAATTTTTAACCAGTTCATCTTGGAGGCGACACCATCACTTCTGTACCCTACTGAGCACAGAGCCAACCCAGGGAGGCTGGGAGGAGGAGGGTGCATTCTGGAGCCGGGGATCCCTGGCATACTCTTTAGGGGTGCGCCACCACAGAACGTATGCTGTAACCCTTAGTTGTAAATGGCGATGTGTTCAGCACTGAGACCCATCCCTCCCACAGCCTGGGAGCGGCCATGGGAACTTGAATTTGCGACGCCTGCCTCCTCCCCTTCCTCCTGGCTCCCGTGCCAGATGTAATCGCCACCTTGAATTGTGCGCTTCCCATTCCCCTGCTTTGTTAAAACTTCTGCCACACAGGTACACCTGCTTATGTCACTGTGTACTTTTGCTTTTTTCATTTGGATAGAATCCTTGGCCCCACACCGTGGGGGAGGTGCCCCTTCCCCACAGGACCCCTCCTCCCGGCTCCAACCTTCTGTACAGTGCTCCCCTCTGAGTGGGCTGCTGCCCCCTGCCACTGTTATGTCTGGGCCACCTCAGAGGCCTGCGTTTAGCCTGTAGCGGGAACCTCGGACTGAGACGTGGGACACCAAGGCTCCTAACAGGAAAATAGCTTTTGTTCTTGTCGGCAGTCCCAGAGGTTTGAATCCAGACTCTGCGCCCCGAAGAAAACAGGGCGCTGTCTTATCCACCCTGGCACAGACAACTGTGAGTTTCCTTTGACTAATTTGGTGACATATGTTTGTCTGGATAGTTAAAAGCTCCAGCACTGCCTATACACAAAGTTACACCTGCATGCATTAGGTTTGCTTCAGGGGACCTGGCCGCAATGGCTGCCCTATCACCTTTGCCTTTAGCTAGGTTGTTTTTTATTTTTTTCCTAAGGAGAGGGGTCCCTGCCACAGTCCCTTCTCGGGTCCCCGGATGTCTGGGTTGTTTTCACTCTGATGCCGAACGAGCGCCTTTGGTGCCTGGCTCCTGGAGCACGGATGTTGGGCCCTAGGTGGGCAAGCGTCGCATTTTCCAAGATAACATCAGCTTCTGCTCCTCTGCGCTCACCTGCGACTTGTGAGCAATCCTGTCGATCCCCCCCCTCCCTGAGCAGGCACAGGAGGCTGGCAGCGGAGGGACCCAGCTCAGCTAAGGAGCTTGCTTGCGGTGGGGGAGGGGGATGAGCCTTCTGAGGGTGGCGCACCCAGCTGCTTGTGCTGGTCCAGGGAAGGCCGCTGACACCCGCCCCGCAGCCAGGATTCCCTGCTGGAAGGACCTCAGGAGTCCTAAGGAGGAACCAGCTGCAGGCAGCAGGTGTGGCATCTTTCCTAGCCACCCCACCCCACCCCAACTCCACCCCCGCCTCCCCAGCTAGGCCAGTTCTCTTGGGAAGCAGACATCAATGAAAGAAACAAACTCCTGGCCGGTTCCCAGTCTCACTAGGCTAATCCTCTGCCTGCAGCGCCAGCACCCCAGGGTTCTAGTCCAGGTCAGGGCGCTGGATTCTGTCCCAGTTGCTCCTCTTCCAGGCCAGCTCTCTGCTGTGGCCCGGGAGTGCAATGGAGGATGGCCCAAGTGCTTGGGCCCTGCACCCCATGGGAGACCAGGAGAAGCACCTGACTCCTGGCTTCAGATCGTCAGCGCAGAGCGACGGCCGTAGCGGCCATTTGGGGGGTGAGCGAACGGAAAAAGGAAGACCTTTCTCTCTGTCTCTCTCTCTCACTGTCTAACTCTGCCTGTCAAAAAAAAAAAAAAGAAAAGAAAAGAAAAGAAACAAACTCCTGAGCAAATCACATTCTCTGATCTCCGCTGTCCTGAACACAGCGTTAATTAACTGCTTACATAAAAGGACAGTTAACCGCCTAGCGGGGAAATTTTGAAAACAGAACACGGAAGTTTACATTTGACTTGGGCCTCTGCATGGTGGGAATAGGAACGAGGACGTTTTCCTAAGATCTCATCACTGGCAGTTAGAGACAGGGTCTCGGCTTCTTTTCTTCCTTCCTTTCTTCTTTCTTTTTCTTTTTTCTTAAGATTTATTTATTTGAAAGGCAGAGTTACAGAGAGGCAGAAGCAGAGAGAGAGTGAGAGAGGTCTTCCATCCATTGGTTCACTCCCCAGATGGCCGCAATGGCTAGAGCTGAGCTGATCTGAAGCCAGGAGCCAGGAGCTTCTTCCGGGTCTCCCACGTGGGTGCAGGGGCCCAAGGACTTGGACCATCTTCTGCTGCTGTCCCAGGCCATAGCAGAAAGCTGGATCGGAAGTGGAGCAGCTGGTTCTTGAACCTGCGCCTATATGGGATGCCGACACTGCAGGTGGCAGCTTTCCTTGCTATGCTACAGCGTCAGCCCCTCGGCTTCCTTTGCAGCCTTCTGCCTGCCAGACCCCAGCCCGCACCTCCTCTGAGAAGAGGCTGAGAAGAGGAGAGCAGAGAGCAGACCCCTCCCGGGGTCTGCTGTGGCCATCTCCCCTTCAGGAGCTGGTGGGGAGTTCAGAAAGCAAAACACGGCCCCCACCTTGCCTGGCTCGCTGCTGCCAGCGACGTCCCCATGGAAGAGTGGCAGAAGCTGTGCGGCACCACAACCCGCACCCCCACCCCCACCCCACCCCACCACCAATGCAGGACACAGTCTTAGCTGCAGGGAGTGCCACCAGCCCCTCCCAGGCCAGCACGCACCCAGGGTGGGCCAGCACGAGTGTGAGGCCCAGCTCGTGCACCCGCATTGTGGATAACCTGGAGGTCATTTTAGCCCCCAAGCTCCCTGCAGGGCTGGCCAGGGCTGCTTTCCAGATTGCAGGGCAGCTCAGACCCTCGATCCACCCATCCCAGAGGCCGTTGTCTCTTCTCTCATATACACCATCATCCCAAGAGAACTTCCGGCCCGCTGATCTCCAGCTCAGAATCTGCTTCTTGAGGATCCCAGCTTGAGAGGGGGGTAAAACTGAGCAGCGTTAAAATGCAGTGGGACGGGCCGGCGCTGTGGCAGAGTGGGTAAAGTCGCCACCTGCAGTGCCAGCGTCCCACATGGGCGCCGGTTTGAGTCCCAGCTGCTCCACTTCTGATCCAGCTCCCTGCTAATGTGCCTGGGAGAGCAGCAGAAGATGGCCCAAGTCCTTGGGCCCCTGCACCCACGTGGGATGCCTGCACTGCAGGCAGTGGCTTTACCCGCTACACCACAGCGCCAGCCTCATCAAGTTGTTTTTGATTAGCCCAGTCCTAAGCTGGGCCTCTTTTATGGCCACAGTCAGCCTGATTCTGGGCGTCCCCCAGGCAGGGAACCAGTTCAGCTGAGGTTGTAACATCCCCTATATGGCAGGAAAGGCTGCTGGTTTGCTAAGATATTAGTCAATGCCCAAGGACTCCCGTGGAAGACGTCCCTTTCACCCAGGCAGCTCTGGGGCCGTGTTGTTGCTGTGCATCCGGCCACCGCTAGATGGCACTGTCCCATCATGCCAGGCCAACCCTGATCACAAAGTACCCAAACCCGTGACACCGGGAGACACGGACTTCTCCTGGGGCCCTGGTCCTGGCCACTGGGAGACAGCTCATCCTTCCTCCAGGACTCTGAGAATACTGCTCATTCGACAAATACTTCCTCCGTGCAGGAGCAGGTGGTGCAGCTCTGAGCACTGCAGCCCGTTCCTGTCCTGCCTGGCAGAGCCAGGCTCCCAGGGGAGACAAACTCACAGAACAGCAGGATGGGGTGGGGGGCAGGGAGAGGGGTGTTGGACACCTTCTCAGAGAGGCCAAGGGAGCCTCAGAGAAAGCAGCCTCCACACTGAGGTTTGAAAGGTCAGCGCTCACGGCCGGCGCCGCGGCTCACTAGGCTAATCCTCCGCCTTTCGGTGCCAGCACACCAAGTCCGGGCACCGGATTCTGTCCCGGTTGCCCCTCTTCCAGGCCGGCTCTCTGCTGTGGCCAGGGAGTGCAGTGGAGGATGACCCAAGTACTTGGATCCTGCACCCCATGGGAGACCAGGAGAAGCACCTGGCTCCTGCCTTCGGATCAGCGCGGTGCGCTGGCCGCAGCGCACCAGCCATGGTGGCCATTGGAGGGTGAACCAATGGCAAAGGAAGACCTTTTTCTCTGTCTCCAAAAAATAAAATTAAATTAAAATAAAAAAAAGAAAGATCTGAGCTCACCAGGCAGAGGAGGCACCTGGGACGGTCAGAAGCAGAAGGAGCCCTCCTTAACTCGAGGTAAAAAGTCCTACCTCTCTCCAGCCGTGGTTCAGAGTCTGGAGAGCTGGGTAAAGGACCGCCCAGCCATCTGCAGGACTGAGGTCAACCCTGGGGTCCACTCCCCACCGTACCTGCACTTGTGTATCTGGCTTTCATATGGGTCAAGTGGAGCTTCAGACTCAAAACTCCAACTTCTGCAGCCAGAGAGATGGAGCTGCCCTCCCCTGGCCTGTGAGCACATAGAGGCCAGCCGGGAGCTACCACTGGGACAACAGCGCTCAGGACCCCACTGCGGGTCTGGGGGCTTCGTGGGGATCCTGGACCCCTTGGGATTTCACTGACTTCACATGGAAACAGGGACTGGGGATGGAGAGGGAAAGGACATGGTGAAGCTGAGGCCTTTTGCACATGTGTGGCAGCCATGCATGCACAACCCAAGCCCCATGCCCTTGCATGCAGACCTCAGCCGCTGGGTCTCACCACCTAAGAACCAGCACCAGCTGGGACTATCCAATATGGCTGCAGGCTGTATTCCTGCAATGGCCTTGAGGTCATTATATTGTCATTCGAATAAAATTACCATACCTAATATATCCACTCCCATCAAGGTACCTGATGCCGTGATTCGTCCAAGGTTTCTAAAAAAGGACACAGAAATGGGCAGCACTCAAGCCCCACCCTAAACTCCAACTTGCTTGAGTAGTCAATTAAGCCCCACTCCAGACACCACCCCATATGCCTGCAGATAGTATAAAAAAAGAACAGCCCTGGGCTGGTGCTGTATCGTAGTGGGTAAAGTCATCAACTATGCTGCCAGCCTCCAGTAGGGGCACTGGTTTGTGTTCCCAGCTGCCCCACTTCCAATCCAGCTCCCTGCTAATGGCTTGGGAAAAACAGTGGAGATGGCCCCTGCTACCCACATGAGTGACCCAGATGAAGCTACTGGCTTCAGCTTGGACCAGCCCCGGCCACTGTGGCTATTTGGGGAATGAACCAGCAGGTGGAAGATCTCTCCCTCTCTAACTCTTTTAAATAAATAAATAAATAAATAAATAAATCTTAAAAAAAAAAAGTCCTGAACCTCGATAGCAATTCACTCTCTCTCAAGCCTGCTTCTGCTTATCCCCTGAGAGTGTACTTTGACTTTAAGTAAATCTTGCCTTTCTGCTCACCTTTATCTGTGTCTTCCTTGAATTTTCCCTTGTGTTAAGACAAGAACCTGGACTGAGCCTGGCCAGGGCCAGCCCTGCAGCCATGGCACGGTGGGAAGAGAAGCACACCTTGCACTGGTGCAGGCTTTGTCTCCTCTGGGGTGGGGACGGCGGGGCTGTGCTAGGGGTGAGAGGCTCTGGGTCCCCTGGCACCTGCTGTGACCCAAGCTCTGAATCTGAGAATAGGGAGGAAGCTGCATTTCCATAGGAGACGCCTCCATCTGTGCAGATTCAAACTGCATCAGACATCCGGGAGCACATCCAGGCTGGGTGGTGACAGAGGAGACCCAGGCGCCCGCCAGTCCTGCCTGTGGTGTCTCCCACAGCTACAGGATGGAAAAGCAAGGGCGCCACACAGTGGTGGCATCGGACACACGCGGTGATGCCGAGGGACTGGGGAGAATGTGGGTGCCGCAGACAGGAAACGGAGACTCCAAGGGGCGCGCAGGCCGGATGGGCTTTGTCCTTCCTGTGTTGGAAGCTTGGCCCCCAGCATGGTGAGGGTTGGAGGTGGCGGGGCCTCTAAGAGGCGGGGCTTAGTGGGAGGTGGTTGTGTCACTGCAGCGCTGCCCTCTGCAGGTGGTTCTGGACAGAGGCGGCTGAAGAGCAGTGAGACCGCTGGCTGGCTCAGTCTCTCGGGCTACCTGTCTCCACGTGAAGTCCATCTTGCTCATGGTCCTGCCATGATGCCACCTGCCATGTCGTGCTGTAGCCAAGAGGCTGCCTAGGTGGGGCTGTGAGCCGAATGAGCCTCTTTCCTTTATAAAACGCCCAGCCTGGGATATTGCACCAGAGTAGCAAAAAAAATGGATTACTACAGGCTGGGAGATGCCCAGAAGAGCAAAACAAGTGGGGGTGGGGTGGGTAGGGGGCCGTGCAGAGCCAGGCTGCAGCAAGGTGGAGAGTGGAGAGGCGGGCAGGACTGGTGGCTTGTCCAAGCTGCAGGGCTTCCCCCACCCCAAACAAACCACTGTGTGCGAGTGAAATGCAGAGGAGTGGGCAGCATTCCTGTCTCAGCTGAAGAAAGCTCTGGGTCTTTCCGGAGACTGCTTGCTCCCCAACAACCCCTACCCAACTTGGGTGGTCTCTCTGAGGCATCTGCAACCAGCAGCAGCCAGGCTGTCCACACCAGCCTTCCCCAGCGCTGATGCTGAGAGCCCAAGTGTTGACTGCCCCAGGTCAGAGGCCGGGTGAGGGCAGGGATGAGTGAGCCCGAGCTACAGGTAGGATGTTGTTCTCTCTCCACACTTGGGAGCAGAGGGAGGGACTTGGGACCTCCTAGGGAGCCTGGCGCAGCCATCGGAGTAGCTGAATAAAGAGTGTTAAACACTTAGCAGACACTGCAAGGATAGATGGGAGAATCCCCAGCCGGGATCCGAGACCACGGGTCTAATGACTGGCCCCTGCCTCACCCTGGCCCCTCAGCAGGACGTGGGCAGGGTCGATTTCCATGGGGCACAGCCACGGGGAAATCCATCTCACCAGGCGATCATCTCCTCCAACGACTTCTGGCAGCGATGGTAAGAAAATATTGTTTCCCAAGCTGAGGCCAGGCCTGTTTAAAGGGTCCACATGATGGAAGGTCAGGGGGTGGGAGGAGGGGGCTCTGTCATTCCGAGGGTGGCCGGAGCAGTGGCTGCTGACCATGGGTGGTGCCCCGTGTCCTGGGAGAAGGCGCCGTGGCGATGTTGCGGGAGACAGGGCAGAGGGAGCCCCACGGCAGCCTTCAGCCAGGCTCAGCCCCATCCTCAGGGCTCCAGGAGGGAAGCCAAGCAGGGAAGGGGACTCAGGAGCCAACAGAGCCGGCCATGCCCACCTGCCTTGGACGTGAGCCTGGAGCCCGGGCCCAAATAGGAGGCGTGCCCCTCTGCCTGACAGCGCTCCCTTTCACACCGCCGTCTCCTCTCTTCCTCCTCTGGTCCCCGTGAGGTACGTCAAGGATGATTAAGCCCGGAATAACCAAAACCACCTGGGTTCTGAGTGTGGCTTCAGCACAGCTAAGCAGTGCCATCTGGGGCATAGTCCATTCCGCCTTGGGCTTCCTTAGCTTTCTCTCCTCTTTTCTAGGATAAAGATTTGAGCATCAGAATTTAAAGTCCTGGGGCCAGTGCTGTGGCGCAGCGGGTTAACACCCTGGCCTGAAGCGCTGGCATCCCATATGGGCGCCAGTTCGAGACCCAGCTGTTCCACGTCCGATCCAGCTCTCTGCTATGGCCTGGGAAAGCAGTAGAAGATGGCCTAAGTCCTTGGACCCCTGCACCCATGTGGGAGACCCAGAAGAAGCTCCTGGCTCCTGGCTTCAGATCGGCGCAGCTTCAGCTGTTGTGGCCAATTGGGGAGTGAACCAGCGGATGGAAGATCTCTCTCTCTCTCTCTCTCTGTGTAACTCTGACTTTCAAATAAGTAAATAAATCTTAAAAAAAAAAAGAGTTTAAAGTCCTGTGGTAGTCTGTGGTTCTAAGCCCCAGTTAGCAGATGAGAAAATCGAGGCTTAGCTTATGGGCAGCTTGAATGGGGGAGAGGGCTCTTGCACTTACCGGGAAGAGACCTGCCCGCTGCCTCCTACCGCCTCACTCAGCTCACCCAGGAGCTGCAGAGGGAAGCATTCCCTTGCCCTCGCATCCCAGAGACGGATTCCCCGCTCAGCTGAAGGGTGAAGCAGAGAGGGTGCAGGCCAGGCGAGAGCTGCTGCTGGGGGCAGGCGGTGCGGGGAGGGGTGCCCAGGCTGTGCCGGGACTGTGGGCTCAAGCTGCTGGCTGGCTGCCGCAGCGTTTGTTAATTCAAATTAGAGAAAAGGAGAGGCCTCTGGGAAAGAGGAGAAGTAAGTGTTTGGCTCTGTAAAATCAAAGATGCCTGTCATAGGCCCAAATATCTAACATCGCAAATATGGAGTCTGTGGGTGAGAGCCAGTGCTAGAGAGAGAAAGTTGAGCGTCATGGGAGAACACAGCCACTTCATCTACCCACTGGCTGCATCACTCAGTGAGAAGGTGGACCTGGACACGCGACAGGCATGCAGGACCAAGCCCTGGTTCCCAGGCCTGCAACAGCCAGGGGCTGGGCAGAGGACAGCAGCTGCTGCTGCGGGCTGGGCTGCCTCTGCCTGCCAGGGAGCGAGGCTGCGATGCGGATCAGACCTGGAAGCAGAGAGGAGAGGGGGGCCTCCTCTCCCCTCCAGCCTCTGGGAAGCTCGCAGGGTGCCAGTTAGCAAAGCAGAAATGACATTTCCAAAGCGCTCACCCCAGCATCACCAAACCGAGTGCAGAAGGATGGACTTGGACTTGGGGTGGAATCTGCACATACACTAAGTTGCACTCTGTGGGGGGCCAGTCGGGGCAGTGGGACTTTCTTCCACACTTCTCTCCTGGCTTCTGAGAGCTACAGAGTGGCTGAGGACGGCAAACATCAGGGGAAGCAGGCACCTGCGGAGACAGCGGCGGCCGCGTTGGGAAGAGCAGCTGCTTCCGAGAGCTGGGGAGGGTGCCGGGGCTGGGAGTGGGGAGCTCGGGCACTTCAGCTCTGCCTGGCAAGCTCGCAACACCAGCAGTTCTCATCCTTTAATTGGGTATCCCAAAAATGATCCAAAGAAGAGAAAGGGAGCCGTGAAGAACTCCTGCCCTGCTGGGTGCAGATTCGCTCCCTTCTGTCAGAGCCCCACCCCGCACTAAGCCCCTGCCAGTCAGAAGCCCAGAGCCTCCGCATGATTTATAGACATGTCAACCATCTGTCCATCAACAGGACCCCTGAGCCCAGTGCTCTCAGTCTCCAGCTGCCCAAAGCTTCCTGTGGTAATTTGAGTCCTACTCCCGATCTGGGTGGCCGCTATCCCGTGTTCCCTTCTAGGGCCTCGGAAGACTGGAAGCATTTTAAATGCTTACAATCAAGGAAGCAACGCCTTGATCTGGCCCACCTTGGCCAAAGAAGTGTCATGTCCTTCCAGGTAGCCAGCACCATGCTTGGAACAGGCCAGGAATCCTTAAGAGAGCTCCGGCCACTATACCCATCACATATTCCTCTACTCATAGCTCCCCACATTCTGCACTGAGTTGCTGCCCGGTGGCTCTTCCTGGAACCTTGAGAATGCAGCTCACATCAGATCCATGTAAAAAAAAAAATGCTAATAGAACCTACGTTCACCACTGATTTGGACAAAAAGCACTGGTGACTGCTTAAACCAAGATGCATTAATAGTTCTGAATATTTCATGCCAGGTACATTAGGACAACCAGCATTATTTATTGAAGGCTGATCACCCAGCATGGGTATTAATACATTTTACTGTCTGGTGTCAGCCAAGGGGAAATGAGCTTCCAGGGACAGGTGGGAGGCTTTTGGCTTCCTGGGTACTTTCCCCCAGGGAAATAAATCTCGCCTGGATAGAAGGTGTGGCCCAGTGGTGTCATCCAATCTCCCTTTGGCATCTAACAAAACTGGAAGGCTCCCCGGCAGGACACTTCCACCAGCACTAATCTGTGAGTCCCCACCATCGCATCCCAGACACACTCGGGCTGGGCTGTGATGCAGATTTCTGTAGCAGATACTAGTTCCCTGTGTCTGCTTCTTCTGCTTTTCTGGAGAGGATGGCCAGAGAGCAAAAGGGCTTAATTGGTTTGGGAAGGATTTGGTGGACGGGAGAGAAATTCAGAGGGTGAACAGCTCCGGTCTCTTGCTGCGCTGAGGTCCTCATATTGAGTCCCTGGCACTGCTCCCTGTGGCCTGTGTGCTCAAGCCCATCCGTCAGTCAGGGTCTGCATGGGGAACAAAGCACTCTAGCGATTTTAAGCTGCAAGAAATATAACACAGAATGAGGCGTTTACACGACTGTTGGAAGGGGTAGTGAAATCATCCAGAGGCAGAACCTACCCAGGCGACAACTAGCAAAGCAGAAGTGAAGTTTCCACTTCTCACTCACTCCTGGAACCTCACCGGATTGCAGGGCCATCAGTCTAAAGTTATCTTGTCCTTATCTTACAGTCATGCTGATGTTAACTTACTGTTAAGGAAATTAAGAAACTACAAAAGAGAAAACTTTGTTTATTTGAAAGGTGGAACAACTGAGAGAGAGACCGAACTTGCACACACTGATTCACTCCCCAAATGCCTGAACAGCCTGGTCTTGGCCAGGCTGAAGCCAGGAGCTCGGAGCTCCACCCTGGACTCCCACATGGATGTCAGGGACCCAAGCACTGGAGCCATCTTCCGCTGTCTTCCCAGGCGCATTAGCTGAAAGGTGGATCAGAGGAAGAGTAGCTGGGATAAGTGCTCCCACGTGGGATGCCAATGTCCCAAACACCAGCTTAACTCACTGTGCCACTATGCCCGCCCCCGGGCCTCACTTGTTAACAACCCACAGACACAGTATTATATCCAGTCCCTCGAGACCTAACCCTCGAGATGGGCATTAGTCCTTTCTGAAGGTGGTGCCTGTGACCTAACGGCCGCCCACTCGGCTTCAAGTTCCACCTCTTCAAGGTTCCACCACCTCTCAGCACCACTTTATCAGGGAGCAAGCTTCTAGCACACGAGCCTTTGGGAAACAAACTACATACAAATCATAGTGGGAGCAAAACGTTATTCATTTCTGTTTCTGTTTTTTTTTTTTTAATTTTTCCTCCATGATTATCATTTTCCCTAATCTCTTCTCTGAGTTTAATTCTTATTCTAAGTTGTTCCTCCTTATTTGAGAGCTAGTTTAAAAAAAAAAAAACATAAATTGGGCATTTATGTAGTAGGTTGTTACTCTTGGAAGCCTCTTAGTTTTACAAGCATTACTTCACATTATTTTCCCCCAGATGGTAAGCTCCTCTTTTTAATGTGGTTTTCCCTAATTGAGGAATCCATACCTGTCAATTATGTAAATATCACATCCTTATAGTAACAACAGCCACCATCCTCGAAGTCATAATCTGACCCGGCTCTTTGCACTCATTATCGGACCTCAGTGCTCTTTGCACTCATTATCGGACCCCGTGCCCTCTTCACCACAACCCATCCTGCAGGGAAGGGAACCCTGTGTCTCGGAGAGGCCAGGCGCTGCATTTTCAGTTTGCGTCTTTGTGATCCTACCTTCTGCGTCTGGCTCACCCATTCCAGGCGAGCTCTCTAATGCAGTGCCCCTCACCTAATGTTGCAATCTTGGCCATTGCACCTGCTGCTGCACTGCCTCCCTTTCACCCCACCCTTTGCTTGCGGTGCTCACCACAGCCCACAGTCTGCGGGAGGAAAGGCTCCGTTCCATCCGCAGGCAAGAGGGAGGGAGAGGGAGAAAGAGCAGGACAGGGAGGTGAAGCAGGAGCAGGGAGTGAGGGTGGTGAGGGGGTAGAACAAGAGGAGGGGGATGCGCGGGGAGGACTGGGAGGGATAGGGCTCTGATGAGAGATTGGCTAATGCAGTTGCTAACAGGTTCACTTAAACGTCACAAATGAGCCTGAGAGGGCCGTGAGGGGGTGGCCTGCTGCCTCTAATGCCTTTGATGAGGAAGGGGAAGAGGCAGATGATGGGTGCTCCACGCCATCCAGGGCAGGCTGCCTGCTCACTCAAGGGCTGGGTCGGGTTAGCCTGGGGAGGCCAGGGAGGCTCTGGATTCCGGGTGGCAGCACTGGCCGGCGGCTCTCAGGATTCCATTCTGACTCCTTGTGAGGGACAGAAAGCACCGCCACCAGGCATGCCACCTCCAACCTGGGGGTGTGTGTGTGTGTGTGTGAGCACCCATGAGTTCCCCTTTCACCTCAACAGCCCATCCGACCCTACCCTACCCTACCCAGTCTGCTCTCCTGTCTCCCCAGACCCCGCTCTGCAGCCTGGAAGAAACTGAAGTGGGGGTTAATTTTAGTCCAGGCTTTTGCCACGCACAAAGGTAAGAATTCTTAGGGCCGACATAAGTAACTTATTCACAAGGTGAGAAAGCGAACAGACACACACACACATGTACACACACATGCACACACACACACACGCACGCACACGCACGCGCTCACACATGTGACCCACACAGAGAAATATCTGTCATGAGTGGGCAGTGGACCCAGGAGGAGAAGCGGGTAGGGCAGGGGAAGCAGAGAGAGCACCTGGCACCTCCTCCAGTCGCGGTCTCAGCGGAAGGGAGCTCGCCTAGCTGTTGGCCTCTTTATGAGGTCAGAGCCGCCTCTACAGACAGGAAGCCACCTGGGAGTTTTATGATACCTTCGTAGAATTCCACGTGTAGCTCAGTACCGTGGGGTCTTCCTGCCCCAGGTCCCCGATGAAACAGAGGCATCTGGGAAAGGGGATTTTTTTTTTTTGACAAGTGGGAGGATAGATGCACTTGGGGGTTGGAGGTGGCTTGCAGGTACCTCCCACTCCGCTATCGGAAACCAGCTGCCTGCCTATTCCATATCACAGCCAGCTTCCAGCAGGAGGGGGGTGAGCCTTGCCGCCTCCCGGCTCCCACGCAGATGCATCCTCTCTGTTCCACTGCTGCTCCTAAACTCTTCCAACAAATGTATAGTGCGTTCCTTCTCTGTTCAGTAAATGTTCTCTATGCTGGGGGGCACATAGTGGCCAAGACAGACAAGGCCCCTGCTCCACTACATTTGAAGACATTCCCTCCACTTTGTGCAAGCCTGATTCTCTCCATCCTTTGAAACCAACTCTCATCTCCTCTTTGAAGTCTTCTTTGCTCACTCCCACCTTTAAAGACATACACAAATGTAATAGATACAAGGCATCTTAATGCATTTTTATTTCATCTTCACATTAGGCTTGTGAGTGGATGTCAATGTTCCCATTTGACAGAGGAGGCAAATAATTCAATGAAGAGTCCACAGCTAGGGGCAGGTCTTTTGCCTCGTGGTTAAGATGCAGGTTGGGGCCAGCACCGCGGCTCAATAGGCTAATCCTCTGCCTGTGGCACCGGCACCCTGGGTTCTAGTCCTGGTCGGGGCGCCGGATTCTGTCCCTGTCGCTCCTCTTCCTGTCCAGCTCTCTGCTGTGGCCTGGGAGTGCAGTAGAGGATGGCCCAAGTGCTTGGGCCCTGCACCCCATGGGAGACCAGGAGAAAGCACCTGGCTCCTGGCTTCGGATCAGCGCGGTGCGCTGACTGCAGCACACCGTCCGCAGCAACCATTGGAGGGTGAACCAATGGAAAAGGAAGACCTTTCTCTCTGTCTCTCTCTCTCACTGTCCACTCTGTCAAAAAAAAAAAAAAAAAAAAAAAAAAGATGCAGGTTGGGACTGTTGCAGGGAGTGACCGATGGAGGCTGGTGTGGCGGGTGGTGAAAGACTTCGTCAGAGAGAGAGAGCAGAGTTAGATTTATTGAACAGGAGAAATGGAGCAGCCCACAGGCGGGACAGCCACAGGCCGACTGTTGCTGCACAGACGACATACCTGTATCGGCAGCCGCCTTTCAGTTCAGTTCAGGGAGAGTTTGTTTCCTTGGGGGCCGATGGGTTTTCCCGGTTAAGTACTTTGTCTTTGTGGGCGGAGCTGGGAAGTTTTTATTGCCATTAGCTAGGGATTTTTCCCTGGATGACCTCCACAGGACATTTGCATCTCATGTTGGAACAATTGGATTGAAACTCCAGCTCTGGTTCCCTACTTCAGTTTCCTGCTAATGTGGATCCTGGGAGGGAGCAGTGGTGGCCCAAGAGGTTGGGTTCCTGCCATCCACAAGGCAGCCCTGGATTGAGTTTCCAGCTCCCAGCTTTGTACTCCCCTACTGCCCACCACCTACTTCCTATAGCCATTGCATTTGGAGGAACAAACCAATGGATGGGAACTCTCTTCTCCCTCTGCCTCTTCAACTAATGAAAGAAAGAAAGAAAGAAAGAAAGAAAGAAAGAAAGAAAGAGAAAAAGACTGAGTTCATAGTAGCCATTGGACTAAAAGGTAGTCATCTGATTTCAAGATCGGCAGTCAGTTCATCACCCCACAGCCAATTTCTGATGTAGAGCAGCCCTAAAACGAGCTAGAGGGGTTGTTTATATAATCTCCAAACTGGGTTTGCTTGTCTGATGTGCAGAAAGTCAGGATCTTGGGGGGGAAAAGCATATATTGCAATGCACAGAGGGAGAAGTCACCCCCGTGGAAGCAGACACTCGTGTAGAGCGTCTGCCTCCTGGGGGGACACCCCAGAAAGGGTTTGCACTGGTCAGCCCCTTAGTCGCCTCTTACACCACTTCAAAGAGTGAGACGACCACCTTTTAAAAATTGGCATCAGTGTAATCCCAGACCCTGGAAAGGCAGCATCCAGTTTTGCTTTGTCTAGCCCCATAGAAACTTCCAGAATGGGAGGTCTGGTCCGTTGACAGAGCTCTTAGCTACAATACTGTCCTTCAGCTTGACTCTGTCACAATCTATGGGAATCTCTTGTGTCCTCTGCCATCTTTGTGAAGTTCTGACTGCTTGGGAAAGCTAAGTCTTAAAAGAGTTAAGATTTTTACCTTGCGAAAGAGCCCTGAAGCTACCCCAGCTCCTGTATTTTTGGACACAGGGGCCACCTGCTCTGCCCTTTCTACTTTCTCTGGACCCACCTTTCGTTCTTGGTCTTCCTTACCTGCATAGACAGCAAAGGCCCAAGTCCAGTCACTTTGCCTCCCATTTAGTAAGCACCTTGGAAAATATCTTTCCTCAGACCTTTCTTGTTCTGTCTGCCAAACTGTCCCCAGAGGCTATTCAAAGATGTTTGAGGCCGCCCTTCCTATCACCGGCCTGGAAGCCAAAAAGGGGCAGAAATCTTGTAAAACCCTCAGGCGCTTTCTTAATGCTCTGTGCAATAGACCTAACTGGCTCGCCTTGTCAGTTGCTGAGTTTTATTGTTCGAACTATGTCTACTTCTAGTCTTTTGTCATCTACAGTTCTGATTCTTTGCAAGCATTTCAGCTTCATGGAGACTAACAAATATTCTTTTAAAAAATATTTATTCATTGTATTTAAAAGGGGCCAGTGCTGTGTCGCAGTGGGTTAAAGCCCGCAGCCTGCAGTGCTGGAATTTCATATGGGCGCTGGTTCGAATCCCAGCTGCTCCACTTCCAATCCAGCTCTCTGCTGTGGCCTGGGTATGCACAGGAGGGTGACCCAGGTCCTTGAACCTCTGTACCCACGTGGGAGATCCGGAAGAAGCTCTTGGCTTTGGATCAGCTCAGCTCTAGCCGTTGCGGACATTTGGGGAGTGAACGGGTGGATGGAAGACCTCTCTTTCTCCTCTCTCTCTAACTCTGTCTTTAAAATAAATCTTTAAAAAAAAAAAAAAGGCAGAGTTACAGTGAGAAGGGAGAGAGAGATCTCACATCTACAAGTTCACTCCTCAAATGGCCACAATGGCTGGAGGTGGGCCAGGCTGAAGCCAGGAGCCAGGAGCTTCATCTGGGCCTTCTATATGGGTGGCAGGGACCCAAGTGCTTAGGCCATCTTCTGCTGCTTTCTCAGGTGCATTAGCAGGGAGCTGGATCTGAAGCAGAGCATCCAGGACTTAAATTGGCACCCATATGGGATGCTGGTGTTACAGACAATGGCTTAATCCATGGAGCCACAATGCTGGACCCTAATTAATGTTCTTGAATAACTGGTCTCCAATTGCTTTAAGATCAATAGACTAGACTTTCCAGGACTGAGGAAAAACCACCTAGGAAATCCACAAAACAGTTAATGGAGATCAAGCAAGAGAATAATTAGTTATTTGAGATGAAATGAATTAATGAAAATTGTGAATTTCTATTTTTGTATTTAAAATATTGCTCATTCGGCCGGCGCCGCGGCTCACTAGGCTAATCCTCAGCCTTGCGGCGCCGGCACACTGGGTTCTAGTCCCGGTCGGGGCGCCGGATTCTGTCCCGGTTGCCCCTCTTCCAGGCCAGCTCTCTGCTGTGGCCCGGGAAGGCAGTGGAGGATGGCCCAAGTGCTTGGGCCCTGCACCCCATGGGAGACCAGGATAAGTACCTGGCTCCTGCCATCGGATCAGTGCAGCGCGCCGGCTGCGGTGGCCATTGGAGGGTGAATCAATGGCAAAAAGGAAGACTTTTCTCTCTGTCTCTCTCTCTCACTGTCCACTCTGCCTATTAAAAAATATATATATATTGCTGATTCTGCATTTGGATGTTGTATCTTCTAGGTTCAAGAGAACTTTTTCCTGTGATTTTTATGGTTTACAGCACTTTGCCTGAGTTCTTTAAACAGAGAAGGAAGTGTTTATCTTTTCCATCTTACTTAGTTCCTCTAAAATGGTTGGGTTTTTGTGGCAATGTGATCGTTTACATGATTTCAGTAAGAATCTGTTCTTGGCACAACAGGACATAGTTGGGAACACTGGCATAGCTAAAAATTATGCACAGAACATCTGGCTTCAAGGGTTCCCAGCTTTGCAGCGAATAAATAAAGTCACTTTTTAGTAGGCCCTGAAATGTCAAAAGATTGGGCATTTTAGTGTAAAAAAATCTAAGTCTGCCTTGAATTGGCTCCTTAATTTTAGAATGTTCCAAATCTGAGATTATTATACAGTAAAGCTACTTATGTATAATATGATAGTATATCTTCTATTATTTGTAATTCCATTCATTGTAGTTTTTTTTAAAGATTTATTTATTTAATTGAGAGCCAACAGTTCACAGAGAGAGAGAAGGAGAGGCAGAGAGAGAGAGGGGTCTTTCATCCATTGGTTCACTCCCCAGTTGGCTGCAACGTCTGAAGATGTGCTGCTCTGAAGCCAGGAGCCAGGAGCTTCTCCTGGTCTCCCATGCAGGTGCAGGGGCCCAAGGCCTTGCACCATCCTCTACTGCTTTCCCAGGCCATAGCAGAGAGCTGGATTGGAAGTAAAGCAGCCAGGATTTGAACTGGTGCCCTTATGGGATGCCGGCACTGCAGGCAGTGGCTTTACCTGCTATGCCACAGCGCCGGCCCCTCCATTCATTGTTTTTAAGAGGCAAACTCGTGGCCAGCGCTGTGGCGCAGCAGGTTAACGCCCTGGCCTAAAGCGCCGGCATCCCATATGGGCGCTGGTTCTAGTCCCAGCTGCTCCTCTTCCGATCCAGCTCTCTGCTGTGACCTGGGAAAGCAGTAGAAGATGGCCCAAGTCCTTGAGCCCCTGCATCCCTGTGGGAGACCCAGAAGAAGCTCCTGGCTTTGGATCGGTGCAGCCCCGGCCATTGCGGCCATCCAGGGAGTGAACCAGCAGATGGAAGACCTCTGTCTCTTCCTCTCTGTATATAAATAAATAACTTTTCCTCTCAAATAAATAAATAAATCTTTAAAAAAAATGGAAAAAAAGAGGCAAACTCAGCTTGTATGGTCTTGCTGGTTTTGCTCTATGCTTTTCTTTTGAGATTTGTGCCTATTGCCTGTCAGAATTCTGAAGTATAGTCCTCAGCGAGATAGTGCTGGCTCAGCACTTTGAGATGATGACTCACACTTAGAGAAGGATAAAGTTAAGTTTAACAATGAACCCCAGGCAGAGTCAGTCTAAGAACCACTCCTTCTACAACCTCTTTGTTGCTCCCATGTGGCCGAAATGGCTTTGACACTGACTCCTGGTCATCAAATACTTCCCTCCCAACGTGGATCTGGATCAACAGCCATGTCAAATCCAACCTGGCAACAGGGGACAAGCAGAGCCTCGCTACAGGATGATTGACCAGCAGTGTTCTCAGAAAAGGATCTTGATTACAAGGAGAGAGTGAAAATCAAGATGGAGTCACTGGGCCCGGTGCCGTGGTGCAGTGGATTAAAGCCACGGCCTGCAGCACTGGCATCCCATGTAGGCACCAGTTTGAGTCCTGGCTGCTCCACTTCTGATCCAGCTCCCTGCTTATGCACCTGGAAAGGGGGGCCAAGTTCTTGGGCCCCTGCCACTCATGTGGGAGACCCAGAAGAAGCTCCAAGGTCCTGGCTTCAGCCTGGCCCAGCCCCCGTCATTGCATCTATTTGGGAAGTGAACCAGTAGATAGAAAATCTCTCTCTCTCTCTCTCTCTCTCTCTCTCTCTAACTCTTCCTTTCAAATAAATCAATAAATCTTAACAAAAAAATGGAGTGACCAATGTCAATACTAAACAAAATTAGATCAATCCGAGAAGTTATAAAGGAGGGTTCTTGTGTGTGGTTGCCTGATGGTGACTGTCACGAAAGATTCTGCTAGAACCATAGCCTCTAGAGAGGGCCCCCTCTTCAAAAGAGAGATGCTAACCTCTTTCAAAAATCTGGCCATGGTCACCCAAGGCTGGCTGATGTGTCTGAGAATAACAGGCACCCGAGGCACTGCAGGACAGGGAAGCTCACTTTGGAGCAGCCCACCCCCGTGTGTGCAGCTACTGTGTGCCGCCCCTGCTGGCCAGAGAACGGTCCTGGCGAAGGCACTTTTCCAAAGTGGAACGGCTCTAGAAGTCCTCATGGTGGCCCAAGGGGGAACCTGTGGCCTCATTAAAATAGAATGATGCGTATACATTTCTGATCATTCTGGAAACATCTCCCTAGCTCTTCAGGGTACACACATTAGTGCTATGCCTGATCCCACACTAAGTCTAAATCAATGGCTTCACCCCTGGTTTGGGGACTGGCAGAAATGACTACTTTCTCTGGTTTCCATTGTGAGTATAGGAATACACAGCTGCCGTGGGATGTTGACGCACCTGCCAGAGAAAGCTATGTACAAACTAACTGGACCCAACCCTATCATGATACAGAAGTTGTCTTCAGTTAAGCCAGGAACAGATTTATTTTCTTTTTTATGATTTATTTTTTATTTATTTGAAAGGTAGAGTTACAGAGAGAGGAGAAGAGATAGAGAAAGAGAAATCCTCCATTCACTGGTTCACTCCCCAAACAGCTTCAAAAGCCAGAGCTGGGCCAGGCTGAAGCCAGGAACCCAGAGCTTCTTCTGGGTCCTCCATGTAGGTGCTGGGGTCCAAGCACTTGGGCCATCCTCCACTGCCCTCCCAGGCATACTAGCAGGGAGCTGGATTGGAAGTGAAGCAGCCGGGTCTGGAATCAGTGCCCATTAGGGATGCGGCACCGCAGGAGGAGACCTAACCTGCTACACCACAGTGCCAACCCCAGGAATAGGAATTTCTTAAAGAGAATGTTTCCAGTCCCCTCTCCTCCAAACCTGAAACATCCCACTTCACCCTTTTAATAGCAGGAAGTAGCCAGAATGATAGGTGCCTCTAGCGGATTTGGGAGTAACAAGGAAAAGGGATCGCAGCCAAGCCCCTGAATGGTGACTTCATGGCAGTTGCTAGCTACAGTCAAGTCCCAGTCTGCTCGCCTCTGTCTCTCAGCTGCAAGTGTCCTTACCTTGCCTTTGGATAGCACTAAAATTAACTCGCTGTGTTGAGGGAGCCGTTCAGCTGGCCCTGCGACATTCTAATCACCGGACTCATGAAGTCATTCGCTTCTTCAATAGATAAAACCTTTGATGGCCAGTGATGTCTCAAGGGGTTTTATTTAGGGGAATTCTATATCCAGGCAGGGACATTCCTGCAGAACTTAACTACCACCTGCATTTAAACCCCCGGAACAACTGAAGCCTCTCGTCATCGTAAAAATTCCCCAAAGAGTGTGACCTCACTGGCCAATCAAAGGAACCACAGTCTGCTTGGCCTCAGAGCTCCCTGAGACTGAATCAGAAATGGCTTCATGATAGATCTCCGGGTTACGTCACTGCTTCCCGGCTAAAGTTGCTGTAAGTTCCATATATGTAAGCTTTTATGCTTTTTTTAAATGTTAAATCAAAGCAAGCCATGCAGTAATTGGAATATACCTAAAATAATGGTTCTGAAAAATTATATTAATCCAAATGCCTGTTGGTTGACATAACTTAAGTCAATGTTTGATAGATAAGCTGCTTTTAATTTGGTTTAAAGAAAAGGGCCAAAGATAATTTCAAAATTGTTAACATACATTTGTGCCTGGGTTTGTTGACCAGAAAAACAAATAAAGGTACAATATTCACTATATTCTGTGTATACGTTCTTTTACTAAAAGTGTTTTAACTTGGAAGTTTTTAAAAGATTATTTAAAAATGTAAATCAAAGGAACTAGTAGAGAACAAAGAGAGGAATAGAAAGGAAGCTATAAGTCTAAGAATGTCTTCTTGGCAAGGAAGGTTAAGAAAAGAGAATTTTGGATAAAGAAAGGCATTGTAGGGAATGTAAGAATGTTGTAGAAAGTTTGTGGAAGTTGAACGTTGTGTGAGATTAGTTTGGCTGAGATTAGAAGGAAATGGGAGACCCTAGGCTTGGGTTCTCAACTCTAGGTGGAGAACTAGGCTTCCATATGCTCTCCTGCCTTCAGGAGAGAAAATTAGTTCCCCTAACATCACTCCTCCTCACCCTAACTCTTGGACCTCTTCTTTTTTAAGATTTATTTTTAAAAAAGATTTATTTATTTATTTGAAAGAGTTACACACAGAGAGAAGGAAAGGCAGAGACAGAGAGAGAGAGAGAGACAGAGAGAGAGAGAAATATCTTCCATCTGCTAGTTTACTTCCCAAAAGATTTGTCATTGTCAAGCCATGGCGGGAGGGTTGGCTGGGCATTGTGGAGGGTTGCCCAGCCACTGGGAGAGTCCCAAAGCTAAGAGTGGTGCAGGCTCCTCAGCTCCACCCAGAAATGCAAATCACCTCCTGGAAAACCCTGTTGGATCATGGGAAGAACATGCATCCTAACGCGGAGATCCTGCAGCCCTGAGTATGTCTGGTGGATGTAGTCCAGGTGTTAACAGCCAGCCTCCGCTGTCCAGCCCGCTGCTCCCTTGCAGCACACGGCAGCAGCTGTCAGCTTCCAGCTGTCCTGCCTGCTGTGCTGTGCCTTGCAGGGATTCGGTAAACCTAACTCTGCTCGCTCTCGTTTCTCTGATGAATTCCCTTACCACCTGTGACGGCAGCTTCCTGTGGCGATCTTCAGTAAGTAGGTAGAAACAAAACAGTCTTCTTGCCTGGTCAGTGAGAGCTAGAGAAGGAGTCCACGGCAACTGCATTTCTTGTAGAAGATCTCTCAGATAAGTCAGATAAGGAACTTCAGAGAGAGGCTTCAGTTTCCTCCAGTTCAAAGTGCTCAGCGTGTCCAAGTGTCATACTTTGGGGTGTCAGTTTCTGTTCCCCAGTAGGGAGGTAATGAGAGTCAGAAAAACAACAGGTCTCTAAGGCATTTGTGTTTCTCCGAATTCTGCTTTCCTTCCAGTTTGAACAGGAAGTGTGGCTTCCATGGGTTGTGAGTGTCCTTCCTCCGTCTTAGATGTAACACGTGATGGCGTGCAGCAAGTACTACCCCAAAATGTGTCCACGCAAGTACACAGGCTCTAAGAAAGTTAACGTAAATGTGGCAGAGGAACAAAGGAAAAGGCAACGTGGCAGTCTCAGTGTCAACTTGCTCCTGCGCAATGCTATAGAGTTAGATTACCCAACCGATCAATGTATGGTTTACCATATATGGGGAGAAAAAGTACTAAAGCTGTTAAGGGGAACAAAGAAAAGAGGGAGGTGGCCTAACCAGCAACTATGTGTGCATGTGCAACCCTATAGCAACCCCTGTAGCAACCCTGTAACATTAGAACACCCAGATAGAATATATGTGACCACATAAGGGGGACAAGGAGAATACATTCTATCTGCAGCAATGCCCTTGCTTCGTCCCGCGCTCAGCCTTTGGGTATGAATCTGCTGAACCCGTGCCAGCACGAATAAACTGCTCCCTACATAAGTTTATTTAGGACAGAATATGAGTGCCCTAGGCCCTGGAGACACAAGCCCAATGAATTTAAGAAAAACAACCTTGGCCGGCGCCATGGCTCAATAGGCTAATCCTCTGCCTTGGCGGCGCCGGCACACTGGGTTCTAGTCCCAGTCGGGGCGCCGGATTCTGTCCCAGTTGCCCCCCTTCCAGGCCAGCTCTCTGCTGTGGCCAGGGAGTGCAGTGGAGGATGGCCCAAGTCCTTGGGCCCTGCACCCCATGGGAGACCAGGATAAGTACCTGGCTCCTGCCATCGGATCAGCGCAGTGTGCTGGCCGCAGCGCGCCGGCCGCGGCGGCCATTGGAAGGTGAACCAACGGCAAAAAGGAAGACCTTTCTCTCTGTCTCTCTCTCTCTCACTGTCCACTCTGCCTGTCAAAAAAAAAAAAAAAACAAAAAAAAACAAACAAAAAAAAAAACAAAAAAAAACAACCTTACATTCATTTTATTTAAGCTGCTGCATCAAATGCCCACCCCACAAACTCAATAATTTTTGACCAGTCTTGGAAAATGTTCCAAAGTGGTCGAATTCTAGCCCAAATTTTCATTTCCGTTTATTATTACACAGGGATTATACATTGGCTCGGCCCGAAAAGGCAAGCTCCAGGTAATCAGGGACAAGTAGTGCGGGGCCTACTTTCTTTAGAACATGATTAGCTGCATTGTAGCACAGCAGGTAAGCTGCCCCTGCAACACCAGCACCCCACATGAACACCATTCAAGTCCCGGCTGCTCCATTTCCAATCCAGTTCTCTGCTCGTGTGGCTGGAAAGGCAGTGGAAGATGACTGGAGTGCACTGGGCTCTGCCACTCACGCGGGAAACCCGGATGAAGCTCCTGGCTTTGGTCTAGCCCAATCCTGGTCATTGCAGCCATCTGGGGAGTGAACCAGCAAATGAAAGATCTCGCTCGCTCTCTCTCCTCTCTGTCTTCCAAATAAATAAAATAATCTTTTTAAAAAGAAAATGAAAACGAACACATAGGAATATCACTGTCTCACTTGTCTCCCTTCTTCACTGAAGACCCTCATGTAACAAGCTTTCTGCCCTATCCCTGGAGGGAAGAAATGTCACACGGGGATACCCAGGAGAATTGGAACAAACAGGCCTTGCTATGTCGCCCCAGCTTAATACCATGAGATGTCACCATGTCACCCCAGCTTATTACCATGATCACACCATGACAGGGAGATGGACTGAGCCGTTGAGCCACTTGGGGATGGTTCCTGTTATCTCAAGACCTATGGCATATGGGTTTCGGTTCCTGGACCCAGATCACACCCATGTAGAGGGAAAATCTGACCTACATTGACCTACAGCCCTCCACACGCTCACTGTAATACCTCAGCATGCTAAATGACGCACCTGCCAGGCACCATTAGACCATAAAAGGAATGAAAAGGGGTAGCAGCTAGATTCCAGGAAATCTCCACCTACTCCCCAGAACAACCATGAATATTCCTCTTGCTTGTTAGATTGTACCTTCCTTTTCATTGTATTATCTATGTATGTAATGCTAAACTCAGATCAGGGACCAGTGGGGCCACACTCTGTGGCAGGTGCACTTTCGCTTTCTCAATAAAATGCTTTCTGTTCACTATCTTCTATTCTCCAACCCCTCCTGAACTCTTTCTTGCAGCAAAATCAAGAACCCTGGTACTGGGCAGCTTAATGTATCCTTGCCCCACTTTTGTGATTGTTAATCAATCACTTACTAAAATTAACCTGCTGAATGGAGGGAGTGGTGCAGCTGACTCCACAAAGTTCTTATCATGGGACTCATGGGTCATTTGTTTCTCTAACCATTCACATCTTAGTGGCCAGTCAGGCCCGGCATATACTGTTGTCAGCTGCCAAACTGACTGAGGCCCACTTTTCCACCATAAAGAATTGCCAACCAACCAAAGAAGGCCATGAGACGCCTTGGTTAGCACAGCCCCTGCAACAATAGAATCCCATATTAGAGTGCTAGTCTGAGTCCTCACTGCTCCCCTTCCAATCCAGCTTCCTGCCAATGCACCTTGGAAGGCAGTAAAGGATGTGACCCAAGTGCTTGGGCCTCTGCCACCCATGTGGGAGACCCAGATGCAATTCCTGGCTCCTGGCTTCAGCCTCACCCAGACCTGGTTATTGTAGTCATTTGGCCAGAGGAGTCATGGATTGATCTTTTTCTGTTGCTCTGCCATTGAAATAGTAATAATAATAATAATAATAAAGCTCACTAGCAGGTAGCTGGGTCAGAAGTGGAGCAGCCGGGGCTGGAACCAGCTCCAATATGGGATGCCGCATTGCAGGCAGTGGCTTAACCGCCATGCCACAACGCTGGCCCTCCATGATTTTGTTTGAATGAACTGGCCTCTCTCTTTCTCCAGGCCAATTTTTCTGCTCCCTAGTGCCATGTGACATCTTGGAGTCCCCTTTACACTGAAGTGAATGTGTGACTTTCAGAGCCCACCTGGAGTATAAGCCTCATCAATCAGAGTGAAGACACAGCTGTCTGGTTTCAGCTTTGCTTTCCTCTCCATAACATCAGCTGGGATTCCCAAAGAGAAGGGACCAGAGCATTGGAAACAGGTGTTGATGAACTTTTAAACTGTCCCCATCTACAAACGTGATTTGAACGCCTACCATCACAGCACAGGCTAACTCTGTTGCTGGCCTGACATTATCTGGCACTTTCTGGCAAGTCCGACCACTGATAAAAACTCACGTGTGGTTTCTCAGACCTGACCATAGGCAAGTGCAGGACCATTGTTCTCCCGAGGGCCTTGGATTGACCCAGTCCTCCCACCTCTCTAGGGTGGAGTTCTCAAGAATAACTCTACAAAGTGCTGGGAATGCTGTATCCTGAGATAAGGAGGGAGCTGGCTGGAGCAGCTGGAGCTCTGCCTCGCCCCACCCCCAAGAGGATGTCCTTCCATGCTTCGGCCCAGTGTGTCTCGGGACCCCAAGGTCGCTCTCCCAGGTGGGCTGCTTTTCCAGGTTTCCCAGCTTTGAGCAAGTGGAGCATTCGCAGAAGAGACTTCATCTGCTCCAGGCACCCGCTGCTGCCTGTCTGTGAGTGCTACGTGCTCTGCATGTAGCTCCCGGGGTGTGGGCGTGTTCTGTCTCCCCAGGTTCAGACAGGTTGATTAGCAGTGCACAGTGAACCTGAACCACAGCGAATGCCAAGGCTTTACCCAACAGGGCTCACGTGGGAAAGCGGCCCATCGCACACCAGCCTTGGGGCACAGCCAATGCCTGGCCAACAGAAGGGAGCTGTGGTCAAGGTCCCAGGCCCCCGTAGGACCACGCTTGCCCATGTGCGCTCCTGGCCTTCATCCCGAGGTCTTTCTCGGAGGCCAGGGCAGAGGTCCGGCAGGCTGCAGAAAGTTGTGAAGATGCTGACTCCCCGCCCCCAGCCCTTACCCCTTGCCTCCTCCCTCCCTGCTCCCCTCCAAGGTCCATAAAACTGCCCAGGCCTTTTGCTTGGGGATGAGGTAGCCCCCCCTCCTTGTTAGCAGGTGCACTGCTATTCTGCAGCGGAAGACAGAAAGGGGAAGCTGCTGTGTCCTCCACCTGGAGACCCTTGTTTCGATCAGCACAGTGAGGGCTTTACGCGTTTCATTTATGGCTTGTTTTAATTGGCAGTTCTGATACCTAAAAGCTCAAGGTGCACTCTCTCCCCCTCTCTCTCTCTCTCTCCCACCTCCCCCAGCTCACCCCCTGGACACCTCCTCCCCCTCGCCCAGCTCTTGATACCTTCTCTTGCAATTTTCATACCCATCAGATCAGGTCAGAGGGACAGTGCCCAAAAAACAGACAACATTTTTCAGCATTGGCTGTACAGGGAACACAATGCTATGAGCTTTGTTAAAGACAATAACTAGGGGCAGGTGTTTGGCCTAATATTTGAGACACCTTCATATCATGTGAGTGCCTGGTACAGGCTCCTGATGTCCACTTTCTTGCTAATGCAAACCATGGGAGGCAGCAGGTGATGGCTTAGGTAATTGTGTTCCTGCCACTCACATGACAGACCTGGATTGAATTCCTAGCTCCCAGCTTTGGCCCCAGACTTTGCAGCATTTGGAGTGTGAACCAGTAGCTCTCAGTCTCCCTATTAAATAAAAACTTTTAAAAATATTAATCAGGAGGTCCTTGGGCCAAGGCAGCATCAACACCTGCGTACCTTACCCCACTCAGGCTTAGCTGCAGCTGTGCTGGTTCAAGTCCTGGCTGCCCCACTTCTGGTCTAGTTCCCTGCTAATGTGTCTCAGAGAGCAGCAGAGGATGACGCCTGTCTTTGGGCCCCCGCACCCATGTAGGACAGCCAGATGGAGTTCTGGGCTCCTGGCTTCTGCCTGGCCCAGCCCTGACCATTATGACCATTTGAAGAGTGAATCAGTAGATAGAAGCACTCTCTCTCTCTCCCTTTCTCTCTCTCTCCCCTCCCCACTATTCCCCCCATCTCAAATAAGTCTCCAAAAAACCACTTCAGTGTAAATGGTAAAATGAAACTTAACCAGTCAGAAGCTGCCACCTAACCTCTCACCGGAGATTTTACCAATCAGAAACCACCAGCTAACCAATATCCTAGAGACCTTCCATTTGAACCAATCAAATGTTTGCTTTGTTTCCTTTCCTGAACACCTTAGAACAGTTATGCCTTCCTCACCCCGGCGGTGGGGGATGGGCCTGAACTGTGTGTGGTTTGGTGCTGCCTGGTTCATGAGTCGCTGTCTGCTCACATAATCGCTTCCAAACTTGATTGCGCCTGAGCTCACCTGTCCACTGCTTGACATGCATCACCTTGACAATTATTACGTGCCTCATCAGCAGAGTTGCTCTCATTGGTGATGACCGTGTGCAGACACACTCCTGAATGGATCAGGAGTGACTGGACAATGAGATTTGGGAGGGTGGGCAGTGACTATGCTGTCAATCTTACCACGTTCCTCCCTGCCAACCCAGAGCACTCACAGTCCCACATACAGGGAGGGGTGGGGTGAAGGCGTGGAGCGGGGGTTCAGGGAAGGCAGCGGGTCTGTCTTTGGGTCCTGAAGCCCTTCCTGCCAGCTCAGTGTCTCCTCTCATCCTGAGATCAAGGCACAGGGCTTTTAGACTGCAACTGAGGCTGGTGTTGTGACAGACAGGTGAAGCCACTACTTGCGATGCTGCTCATTCGAGTCCCAGCTGCTCTGCTTCTAATCCAGCAGCTAACGTACCTGAGAAGGCAGCAGAGGATGGCCCAAGATCTTGAGCCCCTGCCACCCACGTGGGAGACCCAGATGGAGTGCTGGGCTCCTGGCTCCAGCCTGGCCCAGCCCTGGTTGTTTGGAGCCAGCTGGGGAGTGAATCAGCACATCTCTCTCCCTTGCTCCATGTCACTCTGCCTTTCAAATAAATGAGTAAATCTTTTAAAAAGACCACATCCATCAAGATAGATGAAGCCTTTGAAGACTATAGTGAAAGTTTACACAAATCTGATTATCCCCCTCAGTGAACCAAATTACAGTGAATTCTCTCAACAAGATTAGTGTCAAGTAGATTTGCTGAATTTACTGCCAGCAGCCTTGGCTGGTAATGGGAGAGAACAGAACTGACAGGGACCTCTGTTCTGAGCCCTCCCCTCCACTCTCCTTTCGAAACCCTCCCTTCTCTGAAGCCTCCAGGTGGTCAATGGGGAGAGCTGGAACCCACACGTGCCCTCTGCTCGGTAAGCTGCAGCCAGCGGGGCACTGTCGTCCCTTCCTGACCACGCTCGGCCCTGTCTTTCCCTCCTCATCGCCTCCACAGCTTTGTTCCTGCCCACTGGGGAGCAATAACGGAACCAAAGGTTGGGGCTGAGACAGAAGTGAATTGGGCGCGAATTGCCCGGTAATTGGGCACAGCCTTCCTCCATCATTTCCCAACTCAGAAATTTCATTAAGATCTAAATCTAAAGCCATTTCCCCTTTGGAGTCATCCTGCCTGGTGTTCTCTTTGGCATTTGCTTTCTAAATCTCTCTTCCATGTGCCAGGAGAAGGGGAACTGTCATTGGTCCTAATGGTCCATCTCCACTGTCCCTTCCGCCTGATCAAGTGGTGTCCCACCCCTCACTTCCTCCAGTCTCACCACAGCCCAGCTTGGGAGGTGGACTGTTAGCTCCCTTGTGCAAAATAATGGGGGTAAAGCCGTGATGAGACCTCAGTGGGCTCTGGGCTCTGCCCAGCTCTGTCTACACGTCTTGGCATTCATCTCTGCACATCCAAGGCTGCCCACTTGGGACATCTGCATGCCTGGAAAACCAGGAGTGCCAGAGAACTGAAAGCCCCAGAAATAGCCCTCAGCAATGGACTGCTACTTCCTCCCCAGCTGACTCTGCGGCGTGTCCCACACCATCCCTACGGTCCCCAGCAGGACTGGGCTCCGGCACTCACGGGCTTGATAACACCGGTTTTATAGCATCTTCCCCTTCCCTGTCTCACCTGCCCACCCTCAATGAGCATTTCCTGGGATCTCTTCCCAAAAAACCCTTTGCACTCACATCCTTGTCTCAGGATCTATTTCAGAGAAACCCAAACCAAGAAAAGAGCCTTCTATTTTGGGTCCCCTGTGGTGGCAGTGGCAATGGCAGAGGTGGTGGGTCTCCCTGGAGCTCCCAGTGGTGCACAGGTGTGTTCCACACGGGTTTAAGGTGGAATGATCTGTCCTCACCAGGAGGTGCAAATCCTGGTACTGGGCAGTGTGCGAGGCCTCTGAGCCTTGTCCTGCAACCCTTGGCCCTGCTAAAAGGGCTTGAGCAGTTCAGGAACATACAGGCTATAGTCTGCCTGTTGCCAGCCTTCTGGGGTATGGGAATCTGAAATGCAGGATGGAGGGACCCTGGGTCAGCCTCTTCCAGCAAAAGGGCCTTCCTGGGGTGACTTCTCAAGCTCTGGCTCCTCCTTACAGGCTGCAAATGACAGGGCCAGCGTCTTACTGCCTGGCATCTCCATTCTGCGGTGGGCACTCCTGAGAGGGCAACAGGCAGCACAAAGCACCAGGATCCAGGAGACACCGGGAAATGCTCAGAAACCCTGAGTTCAGAGTGCATTTATTCAACATATTTTCCTTGTTTGCTTTTCAGTTCATAATCCTAGCTGAGTGACCTTAGGTAGCCTGCTTCACCACTCTGTGCATTGTTCATCCATCCATTCACTTAACTTTCATAGCTATGATCCAGGAGGGCTAGGTGCACAGATACAGAGAGGAAGAGCTTGGTGCCTGCCTTCAGGAATCTCCCAGTCCAGTGGGGCAGACACAGATGGGCCATGCTGCTCTAGTCTGGATGTGAGTTTGGATATATTCAGTGTCCCCCAAAGGCCCATGTAATTAAGGCTTAGGTCCTAAAGTCATGCTAATCATGCAGAGAGGGTGGAAACTTTATCCAATTATGGAATCCAATTATGGATTTGGAGGTGGGCCTTTGGGAGTTGATTGAATGGGACTGGGTCATTAGGGTGGAGTCACTATGATTGTCTTTTTTTCTTTTTCCTTTTTAAAGATTTATTTTATGTTTTTGAAAGTCAGAAAGAGAGAGAGAGAGAGAGAGAGAGAGAGAGAGAGGTCTTCTATCCTTTGGTTCACTCCCCAAATGGCCACAATGACCAAGGCTGGGCCAGGAACCAGGAGTCTCTTCTGGGTCTCCCAGGTGGGTAGCAGGGGCAGAGGGAGTTGGACCATCTCCTGCTGCTTTTCCAGGTGCATTAACAGGGAATTGGATCAGAAGTGGAGCAGCCAGGACTCTAACTAGTGTCCATATGGAATGCTGGTGCTGCAGGCAACAGCTTAACCTGCTGCACCACAGTCCTTTGTCTTTATGAGGGGCCACACAGCCACCGATGCACATGCTCCCTCTTGCCATGTGATGCTGTGCACTTCCTCAGGACTCTGCCAGCGAGAACACCACCACCAAAGGCCAAACCAAAGGCCAGCTGATCTTGGACTGTGAACCTCCAGAACCACAAGGTGAAACTCCCTTGTCTTGGGCGTTTCTCTGTAATAATGAAAAGCTGAGTAATACATGTGCTATGAGAGAGAGTAACTAACGATGCCACGAGAAGCAGCTCTTGGAGAGGCCTCCAACCTAGCTTAGAAGGCCAGGAAAGGTGGAGAGCTGCCACCTGAGATGAGTCTTGAAGTAGCTGTCAATAAAGGGAACAGCATCTACATTGGGAGGGACAGCACATGAACAGATGGGGAGGGCAGAGAAACCAGAGGGAGATGGGTCCTGCAGCTTTTTTTTTTAATCATATTATTTTTATTTACTTTAAATGCAGAGTGATAGAGAGAGAGATGGAGACATCTGCTGGTTCACTCCCCAAAAGGCTGCAATGACCAGTTCTGGGCCAGAATGAAGCCAGGATCCAGGAACTCCATGTGGGTGTCCCACCTGGGTGGCAGGGGCAATGCACCATCTTCTGCTGTCTCCCAGATGCATTAGGAGGGATCTGGATCAGAAGGCGAGTAGCCAGGCATGAACTGGTATTCCCATATGGGAGGCCAGCATTATAAGTAGCAACGTAACTCACTGTATCCTAACACGGCCCCATTATTTAAAGATTTATTTATTTAAAAGGTAGAAAATCAGAGAGAGAGAGAGAGAGAGAGAGAGAGGGAGATTTTCCATCTGCTGGTTCACATGCTGGCATCACAGCTTCACCTGCTGTGCCACAACACCAGCCCCTGCAGTCACTTCTGTATGGTGCGTCCCTGAGCAGGTCCCCACACTATGTCAGGCCTAGGCTTCCCCACTTGACCTGCTTTCTTCGACAGTTGGTATAAATGTGATAATGAATGCGAAAGTACTCAGGAAGTATCAAGGTCTCTAGAAGTAGGAGAGGTTGAAGAGTGAGCAAGCCGGGACCCACCCTACTCCTGTCGCTGGGAGAGAAGATGGTGTTGGAAGAGGAATGGATGAAGTCACAGGTCCTTGTCCTGCATCTTTTTTTCTTTTTTGAAGATTTATTCATTTTTATTTAAAATGCAGAGTTACAGAGAGGCAGTGGCAGACAGAGAGAGAGAGAGAGATCTTCCACCCGCTGGTTCACTCTCCTAATGGCTGAAGGGCTGGAGCTGGGCCAGGTTGAAGCCAGGAGCCAGCAGCTTATTCCGGGTCTCCCACATGGATGCAGGGGCCCAAGGACTTGGGCCATCTTCCACTGCTTTCCCAGGCCATAGGAGAGAGCTGGATCAGAAGTGGAGCAGCTGGGACTCAAACCAGGGCCCATATGGGATGCCAGCACTGCAGGTGGTAGCTTTACCTGCTACGCCACAGTACCAGCCCCTTTTGTCCTGCACCTTGTCTAAAGTAGCCATCATAGTTGGAGGGAACATAAATCAGGCTGAGCTATAGAAACCATCTCTCTGTGCAATGCTTCAGGCCTGCGGGGTGGCTGACAGGCACTTTCACAATGGTTGACTCAGCATTTTTCTGCATTGCTGCTCCATGCCAGGGACGCTCCCAGGCTCTGGGAACACAGTGACCAGCAGGGAGGATGAGTCCCAGAGGGTATGATGAGTAATGGGCAATGTCCCTGATCGCACTCCACCTTCACAACAGCCACGGAACGCGGACCAACCTGAGATTACACTTCCTGGCTTCATCACTTAGGAAACGGAGGCCAGAGAACACCAATGACTTGCCAAAGCCACAGCTAGGTGAAGATGCACCAGGACCCACACCCTGGCTCCCAGCCGCTGGCTTTACACTGAGACAAATATGCCAATCCCAGGGCTGACCAAGTCTGAATAAAGGAAGCCACCGGGCCCCAGAAGGCACTAGGTAGAAGGAAGAGGGGGTCCTCTACCCCAACAAAAGCCCCCACACAGCAGAGGTGGACAGAACAGACAAATCCAGAGGCTCTCCCCGCATTGTCCTGTTACATCCTTCCCACTGCCTCCAGCCCCTTCGGCGGCACCTGACTCCGATGTCCCCAGACATGAATTAACTTGAAACAATGCATCCTTGGGTTCTGTTTGTCATGCTGGCCCTTCTGTGGCTCCCATCTGCTTCCTTTCCCCCACAGCCATCTGGAAGTAAGGAGTCGGGGTGGGGGGTAAAAATGAGCCTGAGAGAGGCTGCTGCCAATCTGAATGCTCCTTCGAAACATGGCTTTGCGTGGGGGAGGAGGGAGAGGTGGCCAAAGCTGCTGCTGAAATTCAAACAGCTGTGGGAGGTGGCTTTAGCTGGACGCGCTGGCCGGGAGTCCCTCCTAATCCAGCATTTCATCAGGCAGAGCCAGATGTTGGGGCTGCTGGAGAGGGCCGTGCTGGGGAGCTTAGCAGGCGTGGCAACACAAGTTCCTAGGTACAGTGTGAAGAGCCCAGGCTAGGGGGGCTGGGGTAAGGGCTGTGACCGTGGGCACCCCTCTCCAGACACCTGAGGTCTGCAGCTACAGAAACTCAATCAGCTACTCCTTCTTCATCCATTGGCCCAACACTTACAGAGCACCCAGCAAAAACCAGGCACTGCACAGGAAATAAGGTCAAGAGATGCAGATTTTTGTTTTTAAAGATTTATTTGCTTATTTAAAAGGCAGAGCAACAGAGAGGGAGAGACAGAGAGGAATCTTCCATCTGTTGATTCACTCCCCAGATGGCCCCAACAACTGGGGCTGGGCCAGGCTGAAGCCAGGAGCCAGCAGCTTCTTCTGGGTCTCCCACCGGGGTGCAGGGGCCCAAACACTGCTTCCCCCAGGCAATTGGTAGGGAGATTGGTTGGTGCCCTGCAGGAGCCTGGCAGTTGCTCAGACTCCAGTCAGCTCTCCGGCGGAAGTCAAAGTCAGTGGGTGACTGTGGAATTCCCTCTCGGCTAAACTGTGAGCCATGGGGCTGTGGCAATTCTTCAACTTTGACATGGTAAGATGGTGGCTCATAGCTAGCTCTCCTCTAGTCTCACAGAGTCTTTGTTGTTGTTGTTTTCACTTCTTCACTGAAAATTGCCATCTGTCAGACCCCTGGGAACAGAGCTCAGGGTGGGCTCCAATCAATGACTTCTGTCCTTATAAAAACACGGTGGGGCTGGCACTGTGGCATAGTGGGTGAAACTGCCACCTGCAGCACCAGCATCCCACATGAATGCCGGTTTGAGTCCTGGCTGCTCCACTTCCAATCCTGTTCCCTGCTTATGTGCCTGGGAGTGCAGAGGAGGATGGCCCAAGTGGTGCTGGAGGCGGAGATCAGAGTGATGCAGCTGCAAACCAA
This sequence comes from Oryctolagus cuniculus, assembly GCF_964237555.1. Taxonomy (NCBI): domain Eukaryota; kingdom Metazoa; phylum Chordata; class Mammalia; order Lagomorpha; family Leporidae; genus Oryctolagus; species Oryctolagus cuniculus. Next base: position 57,573,206 of record NC_091438.1, read on the forward strand.
GGGACTCCAAAGGCAACCACCAGAAACTGGAGCAGGTGATGGAGGATTCTTTCCTAGAGCCCTGAAGAGAACGGCTGTGCTGACTCAGGCTCTGGGGGCCGGCGCTGTGGCACAGCAGGTTAAAACCCCAGCCTGCAGTGCCGGTGTCCCATATGGGCACCGGTTTAAATCCCAGCTGCTCCCACTTCCGATCCAGCTCTCTGCTATGGCCTGGGAAAGCAGTGGAAAATGGCTCAGCTCCTTGGGGCCCTGCACCCACGTGGGAGATTCAGAAGAGGCTCCTGGCTCCAGATTGGCTCAGCTCTGGCCATTGTGGTCATTTGGGGAGTGAACCAGCAGAATGGAAGACCTCTCTCTCTGGCTCTACTTCTATCTGTAACTCTGTCTTTCAAATAAATAAAATAATTCCAAAAAAAAAAAAAAAAAAGATACAGGCTTTGAACTTCCAGCCTCTAAAATTGTGGAAGCAGAAACCTCTGTTGTTTAAGACACCTGGTTTGAAATGCTTTGTTACGGCAACTCCAGCAGAATGATACAGGATTGGGCATGTGAATACACATATATAACTGCTTACGTTTTCCATGCTAAATAACAGAAGGACCAAAGGTTGGCTAATCTGGTTTAGCCATGCTGAGATGACTGGGAGAGACACAAGTGAATGCACAGAAATACAAGAAACCTTCAAGCCTGGACTTGGGCTTGGTACAGCATCACTTCTGCTTCACTCTCTTGGCTCCTGACCAGAGCAGATTCAAGGAGTGTTGATCCCAGCTAGAAAAGACACATGGCAGAGGGTATAAATGCAGAAAAGACTGAGTAATCAGAGCCATAAATATACATATACACAGGCACACACATTTATGTATATATGTAATGAGATAAAGCAGATAAGATTATATTCATGTTTTTAAGATGTAAAAATTTGGGCTATCATTGTGGTGCACTGGATTAAACCACTGCTTGCAACATCAGCGTCCCAGATCAGAGCGCCAGTTTGAGTACCAGCTGCTCTGCTTCCGATCCAGCTCCCTGCTAATGAGCCTGGGAAGGCAGCAGATGATGGCCTTTGTCACCTATGTGGGCAATCCAGATGGAGGTCCAGGCTAAAAAAAAAAAAAATGTAAAAAACGTTCAGAATGACAGACAAGAGATACAAATCAAATGAGATGCAAGCACTAAAAACCAAGAAGTTAAGTGAAAATTCTGTCATTCATATTTTAAGTTGGAAATAGCAGTATGAACTCAGAAATTTTTTTCTTTGCAAGAAATATGTCTTTCTCAGCTCTGTTCACCAAAAAGCCCCATAAGCAAGCAGGGAAAAGCTGGCAATGAGCAGTCACGTCGTGTTCTCAAACCCCACTTCCCATTAAATGGAGGCACAGCTGTCTGGAGAAACGGTTAATTCCAGGCTGGAGCTGGAAACACACAGGATAGGACTGGGTCTTCTTGTGTTGCCTGAAAACAAGCGTTCTGGAAGATTTCTGGAATGATATCAAAAGCACACAGCAGTCAACTTGATTTGGCTTCCCACTAGCCGACGCTAGGAATATACGAGCATCAAAAATTAACAAGAACAATGGGGGGACAGGCATTTGGCGTAATGGTTAAGACCCCCGTTAAGACACCTGTGTCTCATTTCATGTGCTTGGGTTCGCTACCTGGCTCTGGCTCATGCTTCCAGCTTCCTGCTAATGCTTCATTGAGAGCTTGAAGAGCTGGGTTCCTGTCACTCATACAGGAGACATGCACTGAGTTCCTGGCTCCTGGCTTTGGCTTGACACAGTCCTGGCCATTGTACGCATTTGGGGAGAAAACCAGCAGGAAAGAGCTTTCTCTTTCTCTCTGTCACTCTAATAAAAAAAAAGAAAAAGAAGAAAAACAGCAATAGGTTATACTATGTCAAAAATACAGAACTTAAGAGCTCATAATTATACTTTGTTTAAATAAAAGTATCACTTGTCATCTTTGGGGGTTGTTGGAACACAAACTCATTTTTTCTGAGAATTGATAAATATTTAAGACATCAATAAAGCATTTATCCTACTTTTTTTTTGGTGATCATTTATCCTACATTTTAAAAATTGTACCCAGGTTAACTAAACAGGTAAGTCATTTTTAATAAAAGAATCATAGCTAACAATTTCAGGAGGAATTATTAATTCTTCTGATAGGCAGAGTTAGACAGTGAGAGAGAGACAGGGAGAAAGGTCTTCCTTCCGTTGGTTCACCCCCAAAATGGCTGCTACAGCCGGCGCTCTGCGCCAATCCAAAGCCAGGAGCCAGGTGCTTCCTCCTGGTCTTCCCATGTGAGTGCAGGGCCCAAGCACTTGGGCCATCCTCCACTGCCTTCCCGGGCCACAGCAGAGAGCTGGACTGGAAGAGGAGCAACCGGGACAGAACCGGCGCCCCAACAGGGACTAGAACCCAGTGTGCCAGCACCGCAGGCGGAGGAGTAGTCTAGTGAGCCACGGCGTCGGCCAGGAATTATTTTTTTTAAAGATGTATTTATTTATTTGAAAGTCAGAGTTACACAGAGAGAGGAGAGGCAGAGAGAGAGAGAGAGATCTTCCATCTGATGGTTCACTCCTCAATTGACCGCAACAGCCGGATCTGCGCTGATCCGAAGCCAGGAGCTTCTTCTGGGTCTCCCACACAGGTGCAGGGGCCAAAGGACTTGGGCCGTTTTCTATTGCTTTCCCAGGCCACAGCAGAGAGCTGGAACCAGAGGCCATATGGGATTCCGGTGCTTCAGGCCAGGGCGTTAACCCGATGCACCACAGTGCCCGCCCCAGGAGGAATTATGGAAATAGAAAATCACCATCACTGGTTTTTTTTTTTTTTTTTTTTTTTTTGGACAGGCAGAGTGGACAGTGAGAGAGAGAGACAGAGAGAAAGGTCTTCCTTTTGCCGTTGGTTCACCCTCCAATGGCGGCCGCGGCCGGTGCACCGCGCTGATCCAAAGGCAGGAGCCAGGTGCTTCTCCTGGTCTCCCATGGGGTGAGCCATCCTCCACTGCACTCCCTGGCCACAGCAGAGAGCTGGCCTGGAAGAGGGGCAACCGGGACAGAATCCGGTGCCCCGACCGGGACTAGAACCTGGTGTGCCGGCGCCGCTAGGCGGAGGATTAGCCTGTTGAGCTGCAGTGCCGGCCAAATCACCATCATTGTAATTCATGATGTGAAAATAATAAATCCTAGGGCCGGCGCCATGGCTCACTTGGTTAATCCTCTGCCTGCAGTGTCGGCATCCCATGTGGGCTCTGGGTTCTAGTTCAGGTTGCTCCTCTTCCAGTCCAGCTCCCTGCTGTGGCCCAGGAAGGCAGTGGAGGATGGCCCAAGTGCTTGGGCCCTGTACCCTCATGGGAAGACCAGGAGGAAGCACCTGGCTCCTGGCTTCGGATTGGCAGAGCTCCGGCCTTAGTAGCCATTTTGGGGGTGAACCAACAGAAGGAAGACCTTTCTCTCTGTCTCTCTCTCACTATCTAAACTCAGAAAGAGAGAGAGAGAGAGAATAAAAACAAGTAGGCTTGTTGGGCAATGTATAATAAAAGGATCAGGCTGACATTACTGAAACGTGCTGACCAATCTTAATTTCAGGGAAAGTGGGACATCATATTCCTCTTGACACAAACCAATAAGAAGTATACAACACAGCTTTTTGACAGCCAGAATCTAGTTGTTTCTGCAAAGCTAGAAGCAGATCCCAAGACTAGGATTTACTTTAAGTAATTCATCCGGGAAGTGAGCCCAGAAAACTCCAATCAGAGAGTAGGACAGTGAGACAGGAACACCAGGGGCAGCTGGGGTTCCACCTTGCGGGGGAGCTTGGACAGACACAGCAGAACAGATGGCAGAGCTGCCCCAGCTGAGGGACAGGGGCTGGGATCCGCACCCAGGAACTCCTGGCCCACTGGGTGAGGGTTCTTTCTGGAGACAGCAATTTTCCTGTATTCCTAACTTGCCAGAGTTTAGGCAAGAGTGCGCCATGGTGAGGAAATAGCCGGGAGGCAACAAGATGCCCACCTTTGGCACACTGAAGAGAAGGCGCAGGGGGAATGCTCAAGTGCCTGCGGTGTGAGCTGCACCCCGGACTCTCGATCTAGCCCCTGGGTTCTGGCAGAGTGGAGGTTACACAGCACCACGAGAATAGAATCAGCCAAATCTGCAATGTGAGACGCGTTACAGGACAAATTACCAAGTTTCACACACATACACACACTAGCTGCTTAAGGGAGAAAAAAAAAGAGGCAGAGTATTGTAGAATAAAAGAGACTTAAGAGATGTAGCAACCAAAGGCAACACGGAAACTTTGGATGTTGATTCAAGTAAAACAACTGCATTTTTAATGTAATCAGAAAAATATTGAACATGGGTAAGTACTAGATAGTATGTAGAAATTACTGTTAATTTAGCTGAGTGTGATCATGGTTTTATGGCAATTTTTTTAAGATTTATTTATTTATTTGAAAGGCAGAGTTACAGAGAGGCAGAGACAGAGAGAGCCCCAGATGGCTGCAATGACTGGAGCTAGGCCGATCCAAAGCCAGGAGCCAGGAACTTCTTCTGGGTCTCCCATGTGGGTGCAGGGGCCCAGGGACTTGGGCCATCTTCCACTGCTTTCCCAGGCTATAGCAGAGAGAGCTGGATTGGAAGTGGAGCAGCCCAGACTTGAACCAGTGCCCATATGGGATGCTGGCACTGCAGGTGATACCAGGAATGTTATTTTTAAAAAAAATCTTTATCTATTGGAGGTTTTCAAAAAGTAAGTGAAGCCGGCACACCGGGTTCTAGTCCCGGTCGGGGCGCCAGATTCTGTCCCGGTTGCCCCTCTTCCAGGCCAGCTCTCTGCTGTGGCCAGGGAAGTGCAGTGGAGGATGGCCCAAGTCCTTGGGCCCTGCACCCCATGGGAGACCAGGAGAAGCACCTGGCTCCTGCCATCAGATCAGCGCGGTGTGCCGGCCGCAGTGCGCCAGCCGTGGCAGCCATCGGAGGGTGAACCAAAGCAAAGGAAGACCTTTCTCTCTGTCTCTCTCTCTCACTGTCCACTCTGCCTGTCAAAAAAAAAAAAAAAAAAAAAAAAAAGTAAGTGAAGCAAATATGGCAAAATGTTAACAGGTGGTAAGTTGAAGCAATGTGTGTATAACAATTCATTATACCATTCTGCCTACCTTTCTATTTAAAACTTTATAAAAGAGAAGGGCAGGCCAGCGCCGCGGCTTACTAAGCTAATCCTCCGCCTGCAGCGCCAACACCTTGGGTTCTAGTCCCGGTTGGGGCACCGGATTCTGTCCCGGTTGCCCCTCTTCCAGGCCAGCCCTCTGCTGTGGCCCGGGAGTGCAGTGGAGGATGGCCCAGGTGCTTGGGCCCTGCACCCCATGGGAGACCAGGAAAAGCACCTGGCTCCTGGCTTCTGCCATCGGATCAGCGCGGTGTGCCAGCCGCAGCGCACCGGTCGCGGCGGCCATTGGAGGGTGAACCAACGGCAAAAGGAAGACCTTTCTCTCTGTCTCTCTCTCTCTCACTGTCCACTCTGCCTGTCAAAAAAAAAAAAAAAAAAAAGAGAGAGAGAGAAAGAGAGAGAGAAGGGCAAGAAGGGGAGGGACACAGCACACAGCAGACCACCACAGCAGTTCACTCCCCAGATGGCTGTAATGACCAGAGCTGTGCCAATCCGAAGCCAGAGTTTCTTCCAGGTCTCCCACGTGGGTGTAGGGGCCCAAGGACTTGGGCCATCTTCTACTGCTCTCCCAGGCCATATGAGAGCTGGATCGGAAGAGGAGCAGCCAGGACTAGCACCGCTGCCCATATGGGATGCCAGCACTGCAGGCCAGGGCTTTAACCCACTGCACCACAGCGCCGGCCCATGACTTACTTTCTTCATCTGCAAATTGGGCTCATAACAGAGTCTAATTCATACAGTTAGGGTAAGGAGTCAGTGCCTTAATATCAGTCCGATGCTTAGACCAATGCTCAGTAAATAGTAGCTATTATTACTCCATTAAGGGTGAATTTCAATTTGTAAGATCCAAGGAATGCTGGCCTGTGGGCCAATCAAATCTGGCTGGAGGGTGGGGTCAGGAAAGGACAGGCATCTCTCCCTGAGAGCATGCAGTTGGAGAGTGGAGCAGCTCTAGGGGTGGGTGTCCCCAGAGGAGGAAGGTGGAGTGCTGGACAGACAAGACGCTGGGAGACGAGGTGCCACTGCCTTGGTGCGTGCATTTCACGACCAGGAAAGAGGTGGCATTAAACGGCAAACAGCTGCCTATACACACCAGGTGAAGTCCAAGGGCTCACCGCAGGCCAGCCTGGGAGAGCCCTGAGCAGAGGTGTGCAGGCATGGTTGCCACCTCCTTCACTCCACTGCCCCAGGGGAGCCAGGGCTGCACCCCAGGGGAGCCAGGGCTGCGCAGCAGGTATCATCAGGGGTGGCACAGGCCACTTCATTAGTGCCCATTAGTGGGGCCTTGACAGCACGTGCCCCTGCAGATCTCCATAAAGTGAGGCTGCCGCGCATCCAGTGACTCATTCCGGGTGACAAGCGGAGCGCACCATTGACGAGCTCACAGGGCCAAAGTCACCCATCGTCCTGCCTCAACTCAGACTTCCAAAACCAAAGGGAGCACGGACGCCCCTGGAAAAGAGGTCTCTGTTCGCTTCGCCTGAAGCCTGGATGTACTCAGCCAAAGCGGCAGTGAGCAGCGACTGCAGAACGGCTCACAGCACGGCCGGGTCTCCTGCCCTCCCTCGGCACTCCTGGGTGGGAGGCCATCCCCAGGAGTTCACCCCTGCCCACTCCTGCATGGAAGACAGGCTCACAAGGTTTGGAGGAAGGAACTTGCTGACACTCCTTGACCTGCTGGGCCCTTGGGGACAATTCCTGGGGCCTGGGAAGATTCTGCCACTTCGTGTCCTCTGCCCTCTGCCCAAGCTTCCCACCTGTCCTGGACGGGAGTGCTCTTTGGGAAGGGCCAGCCCTGCTACACATATTGCCCAGAAACTGGGAATAAGTAGGGAGAACAGCATGGAACAAGGCAGAGAAAGTTGGAATTTGCAGTTGGAAGAATTAGTTTCCTGACCATGGGGCATCAGTCCAGAGAAGCCACAGGGACTGTTCCCTCTGGACAGCCACTGCTCACACAAGGACTCCTGGCCTGTATCAGGAGTGACCTGCCCAAGGCTGCCCAACACGGGGATAAGTTACAAGTCAGGCAATGCGGCTCTCAACAAAGGCCACTGGGGTCCTCTCTGTCCTTTGGTCTTTTTATCATTGCTGCTTCTTTCGGGGGGAGTGGGTAGCTCTGTCCACACAGAACAACTGTCTTTCCCACCCTGCAGTCTCTATCCTGAGATACTTCGCTCCAGGGGAGGAAGCCATCTGGGTCTTGGTATAAGGGAGGCAAAAAATGTTAAGGAGGAGACGAGCCACTGCCCAGAGAAATCTGCTGAGAGACCGGGGAGCAGCTCAGCCCAGAAGGCTCGGGAAATCGGGGCTCAGAGACGGTCATGCACTACGTGGGATGCCTGAGGTTCCTTGGCTCCTGAAGACCCAGGTCTGTTGCTGTGGTTTGCACAGACTCAGGTCTGCAGCCGAGCCTGAGCCACTGGAGCTGAGCCCCAGGGTCGAGGTCCAGCCTCTTGAAAGCTATGTGGTTTGTGAGTACCTTCTTCAGCTGTCTGAAGAGCAGGATTCTAACAACCCTATCCCCAAAGCTTATGTGTAAACACTCGTGTTTGGCAAATCACGAGCTGCGCTAAGCCTCTCCTCACAGTCTCCCATGCTGTGCACCCTCTCCCCTTCCCCATTTCTGCTGTCCCATCAACTGAAGGTACGGTCAGGGTGTGATCCTTAGTTAACTCCAGGACGAGGCATTTCCTGTACCCTCTGCCCGTCCTCTCTCCCACTGGTGGTAGAGTCTGAAGGAGACAGAGTGTGCAGAAATGTCTCCACAAGGACCAAATGTTAGACACATTTTGAGGCCTGTGCAAAGCCTTTCCTATAAGGAGTGGCAGAAAATCAGTGAATTCTCATCTTTACCTTCCCTGCCAGCAATGGGTAGGAGACCTCCCCAGGGGGTGCCCACCTGACCTGGGCTGTTTGTCTGCCTAGAGCCCTTGCTCCAGGCTCTACAAGACAAAATGAGATGCTCTCCATGTCACCTGGCCTGGATAAACGTATCACAACAAACCCATTTTTATTTTTATTTTTTAAAGATTTATTTATTTTGAAAGTTATAGTTACAGACAGGGGGAGAGAGAGAGAGAGCGATCTTCCATCTGCTGGTTCACTCCCCAAATGGATGCAGCAGCCAGGGCTGGGCCAGGCCTAGCCAGGAGCCCAGAGCTTCTTCCAGGTCTCCCACAGGAGTGCAGGGGCCCGGGGACTTGGGCCACCTTCCACTGCTTTCCCAGGCACATTAGCAGGGAGCTGAATCAGAAGTGGAGCAGCTGGATCTTGGGCCATTGCTCATATGAGAAGCCAGTGTCACAGGCCATGGTTTAACCTGCTGTGCCACAACACTGTGCTCTGCTCCCACACTGCCCTGCCCCATCTCCTTAAAAAAATTTGTTTTAGGGGATAGCACTGTGGCATAGTGGGTAAAGCTACCATGTGCAGTGCTGGCATCCCATATGGGCACCAGTTCAAGTCCTGGATACCCACTTCTGATCCAGCTCCCTGCTAATGGCCTGGGAAAGCAGTGGAAGATGGTCCATGCACTCCAACCCCTGCACCCACGTGGGAGACCCGAAAGAAATTCCTGGTTCCTGGCTTCAGATCAGCCCAGCTCTGGCTGTTGTAACCATTTGGGGAGTGAACCAGCAGATGGAAGACCTCCCTCTCTTTCTCTCTCACTCTCTCTGTAACTCTGCCTTTCAGGTAAATTAAATAAATCTTTAAAAAAATAACTTTAAAAAAAATTTTATTTGAAAGTCGGAGAGACTGAGACAGGCAGAAAACGAGAGTTCTATCTGCTGGGTCACTCCCAAAATGCCCACAACACCCAGGGCTGGGCCAGGCTGAAACCAGGAGCCCAGAACGCACGTCTCCCATGTGAATGGCAGGGACCAAAGTACTTGGGCCATCACTGCCATCTTCCAGGGTTCATGTTAGCAGGAAGCTGGAGTTGGAAGTGGAGCTGGGACTCTTAACTCAGGTTCTCTGATGAGGGGTGTGGACTTACCCCTGTGCCCAGTGACCACCCCACCCAGTCTTCTTTTTTGACCTATCTTGGCAAGCCCATAACAGGGCCGCAAACTTCCTCCCTTGGTGCCAGCAGGGGAACTGTCAAATCTGGCCCGTGTCCAGCAATCCTCACTCTGCCCGCAAGAATGTGAAAAACCTAAGACACTCAGCCTTCCCTTTGCTCCAGTGATTCCAGATGGCTTGGATGCTGCTCTGCTCACTCCAGAAAGTCCCACTAGGTGAGCAGCGAATGTTTTCATGTTGTCCTGGTGCACATGTGCATCATTCATCTCGACATGGAAACCGATTTGGGGTAGGGAACTGGCTCGTCTGCCTCGGGCAGCTACAGAGTAACAACCATCCCTGGAAGAAGGGGAACAAATGAGGTGAGACCAAGACTGCAGTAGCATACCGCCTGAAGAGCGCATCCAGCCCCAGGGCAGGAGGAGAAACCCAAGCAGAGCCGAGCGACCTCATGACACTGGGGACTCAGAGACCAGCGCTTGGAGACCCTGAGGCAGCTAGAAATTTGGGGGGGGGGACACCAGAGAAAAGGGTGCTGCTCAGAGAGTAGACTCCAGAAATCTGCAGAGGAGCCCCTCGAGTCCTTGGCTAAATCCCAATCTGTAGACGTGCTTGGGGGTCAGGTCACATGAAGCCAAGTCTGAGCAAGACCAATATCCAAGGAGGGAACAGCTTGGAAGACCAGCAATAGCCACGGCTGACACAGGGCTTGGCATCATGTGGCTTCTCTTCAGACAGATGGGAGAGAGGCCACATGTTAGAAGTAAGGCTAGACAAGTGCTAGACCAACAGCTCCTCCAGAACCACAATAAAACCTGCTGGAGTGAAAAGGAGACATAGACAAACCTACAAGTATAGTTGGAAATGTCATCATTCCTTTATCACTAATCATATAAGACCAGAAAAAAAAAAGTCAAGACATAAAAGATTTCTCAGTTCTATTAGATAGCTTGACCCAACTGAATCTGTAAAACACACCCCGGGGGCCAGTGCTATGGCATAGTAAGCTAAGCCTCCACCTGCAGTGCCAGCATCCTATATGGGTACTGATTTGAGTCCCGGCTGCTCCACTTCCCCTCCAGCTCCCTGCTAATGGCCTGGGAAAGCACTGGAAGATGGCCCAAGTGCTTGGGCTCCTGACACCCACATGGGAGACCCAGATGGAGTTCCAGGCTCCTGGCTTCAGCCTGGCCCAGCCCCAGCTACTGCAGCCATTTGGGGAGTGAACAGTGGACGGAAGATATTTCTCTTTCTTTCTCTCTGCCTTTCCCTCTTTGTAACTCTGCCTTTCAAATAAGCAAATAAATCTTTCTTAAAAAGAGAAAGCTGTTGGATGGGCCAGTCATCTAAGTACTTGAGGATCTGCTCTCAAAATGAGTCACTTATGCTGGCTATTGGCAGGAGGCTTCATCTCCTCACCACGTAAACCTCTCCATAGAGTGCCCTGGGTGTCCAGCTGGCTTCCCCCAGAGTGAGCAGGCCAAGAGAGCAAGATGGAAATCAGTGTTTTTATTGCCTACCATTGCAAGTTATACGCCCTCATTTTTGCAAAATTGTATTGGTTGCTCGGGTCATCCAGTGCAACCAGTGCTGTGAGAGGAGACTACACTGGAGCCTGATTAGAGGAACGTATTCATGAGATGCCATCTTGAAGTCTACTTACCACAAGTGCCAGGGAAATTAACTGGGGAATGAGTGATCTGTCCAACCAAAGAAAACGAAGACAAGCCACAGACGGTTAGACTATATACGAAAAGCTCATATCAGGAGCTGCTATTTTGGTGTAGTTGATGAGGCCACCATCTGTGATGCCAGCATCCTACATGGGCACTGATATGAATTCCAACTGTTCCACTTCCAGTCCAGCTCCCTGCTGGTGGCCTGGAAAGCAGCAGAAGGTGTTACAAGTCCTTGGGCCCCTGCCACCCAGGTGGGAGACCTGGATGAAGCTGCTGGGTTGAGCCTGGCCTAGCCTTGGCCGTTGCATCCATCTGGGGAGAGAACCAGATGATGGAGGCGCGCTCTCTCTCTCTCTAACTCTGAAGGGAGGTGGAGATGGAGGAGCAGGCGTCGTGGCATAGTGGGTAAAGCCACCACCTGTGATATCAGCATCCCACATGGGTACCAGTTCAAGTCCTGGCTGTTCCACTTCCAATCCAGCTCCTTACTGATGGCCTGGGAAAAGCAGCAGAAGGTGGCCCAGGTACTTGGGCCCCTGCCACCCACATGGGAGACCTGGAAGAAGCTCCTGGCTCCTGGCTTTGGCCTGGCCCAGCTTGGGCCATTGCAGTGATCTGGGGAGTGAACCAGAAGATGGATGGAAGACCTCTCTCTCTCCCTCTCTCTCTCTTTGAAATAAATAAGTAAATCTTAAAAAACATGTATCATATAAAGGACTTATATCCTAAATAAACAAAGAACTTTTATAGCTCAACAATTTTTGTTTGTTTTTCAAATTTTAGCTCCCACATATAAGGGAGAACATTGGCATTTGTCTTTCTGGGTCTGGCTTATTTCACTCAACATGTCCTTCAGTTGAGTCCATTTTACTGCAAAGGGTAGAATGTCATTCTTTTTTTCTAGCCAATAATATACCATTGTGTATATATGCCACATTTTCTTTATCCATTCATCTGATGATGGACACATTGGTTGGTTCCAAATTTTGGCTATTGTGAACAGTGCTGCTATGAACATGGTGGTGCTGGCATCTCTTTGGTACTTGTATTCCAGTTGTATTCCAGTCTTTTGTGTATACATCCAGTGGGATTGTTGGATCATATGGTAAGTCTATTTCTATTTTTTTAAGAAATCTCCACACAGTTTTCCACAGTGGCTGCACTAATTTACATTCCCACCAACAGTGTATAAATGTTCCCCTTTGTCCACAACCTTACCAGCATTTGTTACTCTCTGTGATTTGGATTTTAGCCATTCTGACAGGGGTGAGGTGGTACTTCATTGTGGTTTTGATTGGCATTTCCTTGATAATTAGAGATGTTGAGCATTTTTTCATATAATTGTTGGTCATCTGTATTTCTTCTTTTGAGAACTCTCTATTGAAGTCCTTTGCCCATTTCTCAACTGGATTGGTTGTTTTTGTTGTTGTTGTTGAATTTTTTTAAAGATTTATTTTATTTATTTGAAAGACAGAGTTACAGAGAGAGGTAGAGCCAGAGAGACAGAGGTCTTTTATTCCACTGGTTCACTTCCCAAATGGCTGCAATGGCCACTGAACTGATCCAAAGCCAGGAGCCAGGAGCTTCTTCTGGGTCTCCCACATGGGTGCAAGGGCCCAATGACTTGGGCCATATTCTACTGCTTTCCCAGGCCACAGTAGAAAGCTGGATTAGAAGAGGAGCAGCCAGGGGCCGGCGCCATGGCACAGTAAGTTAATTCTCCACCTGCGGTGCTGGCATCCCATAAGGGTACCGGTTCACGTCCCAGCTGCTCCTCTTCCAATCCAGCTCTCTGCTGTGGCCTGGGAATGCAGTGGAGGATGGCCCAAGTCCTTGGGCCACTGCACCCGCGTGGGAGACTGGGAAGAGGCACCTGGCTCCTGACTTCGGGTCAGCGCAGCTCCGGCCATTGTGGCTATTTGGAGAGTAAATTCACTGACGGAAGACCTTTCTCTCTATCTCTCCCTCTCACTGTCTGTAACTCTACTTCTCAAATAAATAAATAAAATCTTAAAAAGAAGAAGAAGAGGAGGAGGAAGAGGAGGAGGAAGAGGAGGAAGAAGAAGAAGAGGAAGAAGAGGAACAGCCAGGACGAAAACTGGCACCCATATGGGATGCTGGTGCTGTAGGCTGGGGTTTTAACCCACTGCACCACAACTCTGGCCCCTGTTGTTGAACTTTTAAAGTTGCTGATATATTTGGGATATTAATTCTTCGTTGGACAGATGGTTCGCAAATATTTTTTTCACATTATGTTGGATGTCTCTTCACTCTATTGATCATTTCCTTTGCTGTGCAAAAGCCTCTGAGATTGACAGAGTCCCATGTGCTTAGTTTTGCTTTTTCTGCCTGTGCTTTTGGGGTCTTGTCCAAGAAGTCGGGTCCCCCACACCAACATCTTGGAGTGTTTCCCCTATGTTTTCTTTCAGCAACTTTATAGCCTCAGGTCTTAAAATTTAGGTGTTTGATCCATCTTGACTTGATTCTAATTTCATTTCATCTAGTTTTGCCAGCACCATTTGTAGAAGAGATTTTCCTTACTCCACTGTATGGTCTGAGCACTTCTGTCACAAATCAGTTGGCTGTATGTATGTGCAACAATTTCTGGGCTCTCTTTTCTGTTCCACTGATTGATGTTTCAGTTTTTATTCCAGTACTGTACTTTTTAAAATTACTATCGCTTTGTAGTATGCTTTGAAATCAGGTACTGTGATGCCTCTAGCTTGATTTTTCTTGTTCAGGATCACTTTGGCTATTCTGGGTCATTTGTGATTCCATATGAATTGCAGGATTGCATTTTCTAACTCTGTAAAGAATGTAATTGATATTTTGACAAAGATCGCATTGAATCTGTCAAATGCTTTAGGTGGTATAGACATTTTACTGATATTGATTCTTCCAATGCATAAGCAGGAAATATCTTTCCATCTTTTTGTATGTCCTTGATGATTTCTTTCATCAATGTTCGATAATTTTCATTATAGAGATATTTCACTTTTTTGGTTAAATTTATTCCTAAATACTTAAATTTTTGTGGCTATTATGAATGGGATTTCTATTTTTTGGTTTCTCTTTCTGTGAGTTCATTATTAGCATACAAGAAAGCTACTGTTTTTTGTATTGCTTATTTTGTAGCCTGCAACTTTACTTTATTAATTCTAACAACTTTTTGGTGGAGTGTTTAGGTTTTTCCAGGTACAACATCATGTCATCTGCAAACATGGATAATTTGGTTTCCTGTTTTCCAATTTGAATGCCCTTTATTTCTTTCTCCTCCCGTATAGCTCTGATAGAACTTCCAGAACTATGCTGAGTAAGAATGGCAAACATGGACATCCTTACTCCAGATCTGAGGGGAAATGCTTTCAGTTTTTCCCCATTCAATGTGATATTGGCTGTTGGATCGTGATATATAGCATTTATAATTTTGAGGAATGTTCTTATTAAACTTAATTTGTGGAGAGTTTTTAATCATGAAGTGATGGTGAATCTTATCAAATTATTTCTCTGCATCTATTGAGATGACCATATGGTTTTTGTTCTTCATTCAAAGGATGTGATTTATGACATTTATTGATTTGTAAATGTCGAGCCACCCATGCATTTCTGGGAGAAATCCCACTTGATCATGATGTATGATCTTTTTGAGGTGGTTTTGGATTCAATTTGCTAGTATTTTGTTAAGAATCTTTGCATCTATGTTCATTAAGGATATAGGGCCATACTTCTCTTTTTGTGTCATTTCTGGTTTTCATATCAAAGTAATGCTGGCCTCATAAAAGAGTTTGGCAGAGTTCCATCCTGTTAATATTTTGGAATAGTTTGAAGAATATTGGAGTTACTTTCTTTTTGAATGTTTTGTAGAATTCAGTAGTAAAGCCATCAGGTCCTGGACTTTTCCATGATGGAAGACTTTTGATTACAGCTTCAATCTCATTGCTTTTAATGGATCTGTTTAGGTTGTCTGTATCTTCTTGATTTAATCTCAGTAGGTTATGTGAATCCAGGAGCTTATCCATTTCTTTGAGGCTTTTCAGTTTACCAGCATTTAGTACTTCAGAGATGTTTGTTATGATCCTTTGTATTTCAGTGGTGTCAGTTGTAATGTCTCCTTTTGCATCTCTAATTTTATCAGTTTGAGTTTTTCCTCTTTTTTTTTTCTTTGGTATTCTGGCTAGAAGATTATCTATTTTGTTTATCTTCTCAAAAACCAACTTTTTGTTTTGTTGATCTTTTTTATTTCTTAATAAAAAAATAAGTTTCAATTTCACTTATTTCTGCTCTGATCCTTGTTATTTCTTGCCTCCTGCTGATTTGGGGTTTGGTTTGTTCTTGTTTTTCTAAGTCATCAAGATACACCATTAGATCTTTAAGACATTTCTCTTTTTTTAATGCAAGCATCTAATGCTATAAACTTCTCGCTTAATACTGCTTTTACTGTATTCCACAGATTTTGCTATGTCCAAGAAAGTTTTTGATCTTTTTAATTTCTTCAATGACCCATTGATCATTCAGTAACATGTTGCTTAATTTCCAAGTATTTACGAGTGTTCTACTGTTCCTCTTGTTATTGATTTCTAGTTTTATTCCTTTATGGTCTGAGAAGATACATGGTATGAATTCAATCTTTTTAAATTTGCTGTGGCTTGATTTGTAGCCTAATATGTGGTCTATCCTAGAAAATGTTCCATTTGCTAATGAGAAGAATGTGTTTTCTTTCTTCCTTTCATTCGTTCTTTCTTTCTTTTAAATATTTATTTATTTATTATTTGAAAGGCAAAGTTAGAGAGAAGCAGAGCTACAGAAAGTTACAGGGAGGCAGAGTCTGAGACAGAGGTCTTCCATCCACTAGTTCACCACCACCACCACCCCCGCCCAGATGTCCTCAATGGCCAGACCTGCACAGATCCGAAGCTAGGAGCCACGAGATTCTTCCAGCCCTACGTGGGTGCAGGAGTCCAAGGACTTGGGCCATCTTCTACGGCTTTCCCACGTGCATTAGCAGGGAGCTGGATTGGAAGTGGAGCAGCTGGGACTCACAGGGATGGGGTTCCTGGCTCTTTGCTTTGGCCTGGCCCGCTCCTGGCTGTTGTGGTCATTTGGTGAGTGAACCAGAGGATGGATGATCTCCTCTCTCTACATCTCTCTGTGTCACTCTGCCTTTCAAATAATCTTTTTCTTAAAATCCCTACATAGTTTTTTTTTTTAAGATGTATTTATTTATTTTAAAATCAAAGTGACAGAGAGAGAGAGTGAATCCGATGGTTCACTCCCCAGTTGGCTGCAATGGCTGGAGCTGTGCCAATCCGAAACCAGGAGCCAGGAGCTTCTTCTGGGTCTCCCATGCTGGTGCAGGGGCCTAAGGACTTGGGCCATCTTCCACTGCTTTCCCAGGCCATAGCAGAGAGCTGGATCAGAAGTGGAGCAGCCGGGTCTCGAACCGGCGCCCATATGGGATGTCAGTGCTTCAGGCCAGGGCGTTAACCCACTGCACTACAGTGCCGGCCCCTGCCTTACATTGTTTTTAAATGACATATTTTTATATTTTTCATGAACTTTTTGAAGATCCATTATATGCATGGATTTCAAAATTATTTTGCACCAAAATAATCTTATTTTTAAATTCCATTTTCTATGAACTTTTTGAAGTACCCTTGAACTACTGATGGGAGTGTACAATCCTTCAATTGCTATAGAAAACAGTTTGGCAGTTTCTAATCAAATTAAAAGTATATTTTCTTATATGAATCAGCAATTCCATTTCTAGGTATATACCCAAGTGAAATGAAATCACAGATCCACACAGACTTGTATAAATATTCATAACAACTTAATTCAAAATAGCCCAAACTGGGAAAAAGGCCAAATGTCTATGGACAAGAAAAAGGATAAAGAAATTGGGGTAAAATCAGACAGTGCATTATCACTCTAAAATACAAAAGAAGGAACACTGGTGGAATAATACAGATGATTCTCAACAGCGTTGTGCTCAATCATGGTGTCTCATTCTGGGTAAAGGAAATTCTAGAAAATGCAAAGATATAATTTACAGTGGCAGAAAGCAGTCCAGTTCTGGCCTGGAGCCCTGGCCTGTGGGGTGGGCCAGGAGGGGGCAGGCAGCAAGGGTAACCCTCTTTCATTTTTAGCTGACCATGTAACAGTTGTACCTTCATGGGGTGTAACATGATAATTCCACACGTGTATACAACGTGAGTGATTTCCAATTATGTAAACCTTTATCATTCCTTTGTGTTGGGAACCTTCCAACTGCTCTCTTAGAGTTCTTTATATCAAATACGTAATCAATTTCTTATTCAACAAAGTAACTTGAAGATATGGAATGCTCTGTAATTTAATCATGGAAATGGTGTACAGCTATATCAAAACTCATCCAAAAATCCACTTAAATGGGGGGTATTTTATTGCATATAAACTATACTTCAATAAAATTATTTATTATTATTATTTATTTGAGAGGCAGAGTTACAGAGAGGGAGAGAGAGGGAGAGACAAAGAGAGGTCTTCCATCTGCAGGTTCACTCTCTAAATGGCCGCAATGGCCACAGCTGGGCCTATCCGAAGTCAGGAACCAGGAGCCAGGGGTTTCTTCCAGGTCTCCCATGTGGATGCAGGAATCCAAGCACTTGGGCCATCTTCCACTGCTTTCCCAGGCCATTAGCAGGGAGCTGGGCAGCCGTGACACGAACTGGTGCCCACATGGGGTTCTGACGCAGCAGGCCCCAGGCTTGACCTTCTAGGCCACAGCCTCGACCCAATAAAATTGTTTTTCAAAACATTAGGAGGTGGGGTTGGTGCTGTGGCGCAGCAGGCAAAGCTGCTGCCTGAAGTGCCAGCATCCCATATGGACGCTGGTTCCTGTCCAGGCTGCTCCTCTTCCCATCCAGCTCTCTGCTATGGTCTGGGGAAACAGTGGAAGACCCAAGTCCCTGGGCCCCTGCACCTACGTGGGAGACCAGGAAGAATCTCCTGGCTCCTGGCTAGGGACCAGCTCAGCTCCCACCATTGTGGCTATTTGGGGAATGAACCAGAAATGGAAGATTGACTCTCTCTCCCTCTCTCTCTCTCTCTCTCTCTGCCTTTCAAATAAATAAGTAAAATAAATAAATCTTTTAAAAAACAGTAGGCACAGCTTTCTACAGAGCCTCAACAGGAACAGACAATAGCTGAACTTTTTAAATCCAAGTGCCCTAGGGCTCCGGGCCTGGAGATTCTCCCTGGGAGGGAGCCGCATAGCCAGGCGTCCAGCAGCATCCAAGTTTAACGCCTTCAGCCCTGAGGACTGCCCCCCCACCCCAGCACAGGGTGGAGGGGGCGTGGTCGGGTCGCACTGCAGGCTGAGGAGCCAGTCAGGGGCGCCGGCCTTCGCATTGTCCTCCGGGGCCATGAGTCGGGATGCCGCGGCTCTGGCGCTCGGTGCAGGCGCGAGTGACTGTCGCGGGTCCGGAGGCAAGAGGCCCAGCCCCGGGACGGAGCCGCCGCCCCGCACCTGCGGCCGCGACGGCGACCGCGAGCGCAGGCGGGCTGGACGCCGAGGCGCCGTCCATGGGGCACGCGGTGCCGGCAGGAACCCGGGGGCCAAGGCAGCCTAAGCAGAGGAGGCCAGGGCCGCCTCCCCCAGTGCCCGCTCTGCCCTCGAGCCTTCCTGTGGCTCGGAGTCGACCGAGGCCAACCTCCCTCCCCGACGGCTCTACATAGCCAACACATGCACACGAACGCCCGCGCCCGCACCCCACCTCCATCACCGCCCCACCTCACCTCCTTCTCCCCCATCTTCTAATTGACGTCTACAATCGCAACCAATTGTTTCCATGTAACCTTAATTAAAAGATTTTTCTGGAGAGATTACTCGTGTTCAATCGGCTTACGAGCAGCTTAGTCTTAACCATCAGCAACTAAAAGCAAAGCGCGTTCGCTCAGCCTCCCGTACCGGTTGCGGTTTACCCGGCCAGCGCGTGCGCGCCACCAGCGACCTCCGCAGGTGAGGGGGCGAGCTCCGCAGGTTGGGGGCCGACATGCGAGGCTTGGAGCCTCTGACGCTCCGCGCCATCCCCAAGGAGAAAACTCCTATGCCCTGGCCGGCTACGCCTTTTGGCTGGGACCTGGGAGAGCCCTTAGGGGCTGCGTGGGAGGCTGGGTGGTGGTGGGATTTGGGAGCAGCTCAGCCTGCACCTGCTGTTTTGGCTCCCGGCTTTTCCCTCATTGTGCTGATGCGAATGGTGGGCTCTGATAGCGTCATTAACCAAAGCCCCAGTAAATAGTCGGGTTGGCTTCTGTGTCAAGACAGCCAGCAAAGGGCTGGGGCCGCCCCTGAGGCTGGCACAGTGGTAAGACGCGGTTTGGGATGCCCCTGTCCCATCCCATCACAGGCCCTGGGTTAGAATTGGGCTCTGGCTCCTATTCCAGCTTCCTGCTAATGCACATCCTGGGAGGCAACAAGTGGTGGCTCAAGTTCTTGGGTCTCCGTCACCACATGGGACACCTGGATTGAGTTCCTAGCTCCCTGCTTTGGCCTGGCCCGGGTCTGGCCATTGTGGGCACTTGGGGATTGAACCAGCTGATGGGGAAATTATTGCTGTGTCTCTCGCTAATACATAAAACTGTAATATATATATATATATATATATTTAAAGGACCTCAGCTCAGGGGTTACAAACTCTGAAGAAAGCAGGTGTAAGAGCTGGCTTCCGTGTGCTTCAGACAGATCCCAGGCAGTCGCCCACCTGGTGAACAGGCTCAGTGCTGGCACACCTTCCTCTGTGACTTCGGAAGAAGAGCCAGCTCTGGGGAATGGAGAGAGCCCAGGCAGCACAATACCCTCTTCTTCCTCCCTCCTCTCTCCGCACCCCAAGCAGCCTCCGCTTTTGGTGCCAGGGCTTATTATGATTCCTTTTCTAGATTGCTGTCCAAACTACCGATCCCCATCATAGCCTCACTTCCTGTCTGGCCTTAGAGTCCTGACTCTCTCCCCAGCCCTGAGCCCTCTCTCCATTGTCTGTAAGTTAAAACACAGGGGCTGTGGTGGTGTGCTGCTGCAGGTTAAGAGCAACCTGTGCCGGTGCCACGGCTCACTAGGCTAATCCTCCGCCTAGAGGCGCCGGCACACCGGGTTCTAGTCCCAGTAAGGGCGCCGGATTCTGTCCCGGTTGCCCCTCTTCCAGGCCAGCTCTCTGCTGTGGCCAGGGAGTACAGTGGAGGATGGCCCAAGTGCTTGGGCCCTGCACCCCATGGGAGACCAGGAGAAGCACCTGGCTCCTGCCATCGGATCAGCGCTGTGCGCCGGCTGCAGCGGCGGCCATTGGAGGGTGAACCAACGGCAAAGGAAGACCTTTCTCTCTGTCTCTCTCTCTCTCACTGTCCACTCTGCCTGTCAAAAAAAAAAAAAAAAAAAAAAAAGACCAACCTGTGACAGTAACATCCCATACAGACCCTGGTTCATGTCCCGGCTGCTCCACTTCCAATCTGGCTCTGAGCCTGGGGAAAGTAGAAAGTAGTGTTTGGGCCCCTGCCACCCATGTGGGAGACCCAGATGAAGCTCCAAGCTCCTGGCTTCAGCATGGCCCAGCCCTGGCAGTTGCAGCCATCGGGGGAGTGAACCAGCAGATGGAAGACCTCTCTCTCTCTCTCCCCCTCTCTCTCTCTCTTTCTCTCTCTCTCTCTCTAACTCTGCCTTTCAAATAATAAATATCTTTTTTAAAAGGTAAAACTCCAATAAATATCTTTTTAAAAAGGTAAAACTCCAGTGTACAGCACTTCTGAGAGCTGCTGTGTCCAGCTTTCAGCTTTACCCGTCACCCTCTCTCTTCACATTCCAGCTACTTATTTACTTGAACTTGTTTCCAGCCTTCTTTGTAAATGCTGTTCTCTTAGCCTTTGTTCTCCTTTCCCTTCAAAACACACATACACACACAGAGATGCATACATAGAAGCAGACACACACAAACATACACAGATACACACACACACAGACATACACACACAGAGAAACACACACACACACTTTCCTTCCTCTGCCCTCCCATAACACTGAGGACACACCTGTTTCCTGGCACTTGTTACCTGTCCACCCCCGGCCCCTCCCACCTTCCCTAAGCATTTACTACGAAGTGTTTGGGCTCTTAGCATTCAACTCCCAAGCATATGACCAGAACACAGCCCATGAGTGATAAGAGGCTATGAGTTTCAGGGCTGAGCAGACCTGGACTCAGACCCTGGTTCTTCTGCCCAGTGCCTGTGTGACCTCTGCCAGATAACTTAACCTCTGGGTCTTAGAGTCCTTGCCTGTAACCAAAGAGTAGTGCTAGCTACCTTATGGCATTGTTGTGAGGATTGCATAGAAAAAATGGCTGCCCTTCAGCTCTGACGTTCAACAAGCTATTTCCTGCTCCCAGACCCGCAGCCTGGAGGCAGCTATTGGATGCCCCAAGATCTTTTTTTTTCCTCTGAATATTTGCACCTGTCAACTGGTGTTAATGACGCTTACCTCATAGGCTCTCATGGGGATTAAATGATTCAAGTATGTGTTACATTACAATGACTTGGTTGGTTCAAGCAGAAAATACTTTTCTCCTTTATTGCATGTGGACTCATTTTTGTGTTCTTTAATTTCATCTTGTTTATTTGAGAAACAGGGAAACAGGAGAGAGTGAGAGAGAGTGACCTCATCCACTGGCTCACTCCCCAGATGCCCACAACAGTCCCAGGCTTGGGCCAGACTTTGGCAGGGACCCAACTACTTGCGCCATCGCCAACTGCCTCCCAGGGTGCACTTTAGCAAGGGACTGGAATTTGGAGCAGAACTAGGACTTGAACCAGGCACTCCAATATGGCACGTGGGCGTCCTGAGCCAGCATCTGAACCATTAGGCCAAATGCCCACCTCTTGGTTTTGATGGAAATCTCAGGGAGCATCAGCATGATTTTCTGGTTGTTTTGGGTAATAAAGGGGCCTGATCACTGTCATGAATGGAAAGAAGGAAGAAAACAACTTGTTAATATTTACGGTAACACGTTCATACTGATGTGATGTGATTTTAACTTTATTCTCTACCTTTCAGTCCTTGCTTGTGGGGCATGGAGATACTCAAATCCTCAGACACACAGAAACTCCAGCAGCATGCACGCACACTTATGTCTTGATACATGGGTGCACGCATGGTTACTTCTGTTAAGTTTGAAAGCAGAAGTTATATGAACTTGGAAAATATGAACTGAGCTGCTCTGGGTATGACAACACCTTAGGAAACAGGCGTCTCCTCCAAGTCTTTCCCTCGGCCTCCCTCGGGCTTGGTGCCTTCATTTCTTGGGTTGTTAAACAGCACAGGTGGCACTGGGAGGGATTAAAGGGGACACACATTGCCTAAAGCAGAGAAATCCCCCAATGCAGGAATACAGTGCAGGGTCAGCACTTTCCAGATTGCTAGGGTATGTTGAGAAAAGCTCAGTAGAAGCACTGTGGAAGGGGGTGGCAAAATGTTTTTTGTTTTGTTTTGTTTTTAAGATTTATTTATTTGAAATGCAGAGTTAGAGAGGGAAAGACAGATCTTCGATCTGCTGGTTAAATTCCCCAAATTGCCATAATGGCTGGGGCTGAGCCAGGCCAAAGCCAGGAGCCTGGAACTCCATCCAGGTTTCCCACATGGGTGGCAGGGCCCAAGTACTTGGACCATCCTCTGCTGCCTTCCCAGGTGCATTAGCAAGGAGCTGGATGAAAAGTGCAGCAGCCAGTGGTGTAGCAGGTAAAGCCGCCGCCTGCAGTGCTGGCATCCCATATGGGCGCCTGTTTGAGTCCTGCCTGCTCCACTTCCAATCCAGCTCTCTGCTATGGCCTGGGAAAGCAGTAGAAGATGGCCCAAGTTCTTTGGCCCCTGCACCAATGTGGGAGACCCGGAAGAAGCTCCTGATTCTTGGCTTATGATGGGCAAAACTTCAGCTGTTGCAGCCATTTGGGGAGTGAACTAGCAGATGGAAGACCTCTCTCTCTGTCTCTACCTCTCTGTAACCATCTTTCAAATAAATAAATACATTTTTAAAAAACATTCATTTTTGTTATTTATTTGAAAGACAGAGAAAGAGAGAATCTCTTATCTGCTAGTTCACCCCCCAAATGCCTGCAACAGCCAGGGGGCTGGGGCCAGGCCAAAGCCAGGAGCTGGAACCAAGAACTCAATCCAGGTTTTCCATGGGGGTGGCAGGGACCCAACTAGGGAGTCATCACCTGCTGCCTCCCAGGGTGTGCAGTAGCAGGAGGCTGGAATCTGGACCAGAGCTGGGACTTGAACCCAGGTTCTCTGACGTGGGATACAGGCGTCCCAGGAGACGCCTTGATCACTATGCCAAACAGCTACCCTGCCAAAATTTTTAAATAAAAGTTTAGGGTAAGTATTTCAGGCTTTACAGGCCATATAGTCTCTTTACTTAACTCCACTGTCATAGCACAACAGTCACAGTATACTAAATAAACAAATGCAGTTTTGTTCCAATAAAACTTTATTGAAAATTAAAAAGGTGGAGGGCCACATTGGGCCTTGGACTCTCAGTGTGCAGACCCCTGCAGCAGGGTCTAAGGATCCCAGATGCTGCACGGATCTTCCAAAGGTGAGTGTGGGCTCAGCCCTGTCTCCGCCAGGAAGGAACACAGTCGTGCTGGGTGTGGCACCAGTAGTTCTAATTCTTTGTGCTGTGCTTTGGTGTTTCAAATGAATGATCACAATCCCCACCTTCCCTCCTCCCATGAACGTATCCCATTTTTTGTCCTGTCTGCCACTGGCAGGGTTGGGTGCTTCTATGCAGGATGCTTTCCCACTTGTCCTTGTCCAAGTGCTGGCTTCTTTTCAAACTCTCCATCTGAACCAGGGTAAGATGTGACGGGCAGTAGTGGTTGCCGGACTGGGCATGCCACCAGCTTGCTGTGTGACTTTGGGCGAGTCACCTAACCTCTCTGAGCCTCACTAGCCTCATCCACCAAATGAGAGATACTGAGAGGTAACTGGTCTCTAAAATCCTTTCTAACTGTAAGCTTATGATTTTAGGAAGCTGCGGCCTCGACTCTGGGCAGCTGTCTTGGGCCATTAATTAGGATGTCACTCACAGACCCTAATGAAACTGCCAGGAGGCCAATAGCAATTAGCAAATTAGCCACATGATCTCCTGCAGCTGGCAACCTTCCCGAGGCCTTCGCAGCTGAGGGGGTGGGGGGTGGCAGCTCACTTCCGGAAATCTTGCAATTCCACCCCACTAAGGGGACAAACAGCCCCAGGGAAAGTCATTCCTACTTCCAAAGATACGTGGTGAGAAGCTCCAGGAAACCACTGGCGGGAGGTGGGACACCCTCCCTTCCCCATCAGACCCTCCTGGGTGGGGCTCCCGCTGTCACAGAAAGGACCACCCAACACACACACACACGTGGTTCACGGGGAAAGCAAGGTGTGAGGAGTTAGAAAACAATGAGTCAGCCAATCCAGAATGTGCCAAGGGAAAGCAGGGGGGAGGGAGGCCAGAGAAGGTCGGGGAGCTCGACCTTGGCTGAGGCCTGGTGGCGGTGCAGGGTGGCACAGGGCAGCCCAAGCGTAGCATCATCCCGTCTCTCAGGCTTGCTTCCCAGCCCAGCAGCCAGAGGATGCAGTGGACGAGCAGGGGCTGGAGCCCCCTCCCCTCCTCCTGGGTGGAGCCTCGGCGGGGAGGGGGGGGACAGAGGCCGCAGAGAAGTCTGCAGCTGGCCTCCAGGCGGGCGGGCGCTTACTGACTTGGCCAAAGCTGTCTCATTTGTAGCCTAAATAATTTACTCCTCGACCTCTCAAGGAGCATTAGAAGAAAAACAAAACCCGACCCGGGCCTCATGCTCAGGTTCCCACTGTGCAGGGAGCAGGCCAGGAGGCTGGGAGGCAGTGCCAAGCTGTGCAGGTGGCCTGCTCTCCAAGGGCCCCGAGAACCTTCTGAAAAGGCCCAGGGGCTGCTCGTGTGCAGTCCCAGAGCCAAGAATGGTTTTCCCATTAAAACCGGACAGACACGAATGGCAAAGGCAGCGAAGGATCTGCCACAGAGACTGCATGTGGTCTGTAAAGCTGGAAATATTCACTCTCGGGCCCTTTCCAGGTCAAGGTCACCAAACCCTTACTCCAGCCCCAGCCCGGAAGGAGGCAGTGAAATCCTGTGCCCAGCTACCTGACTGCCCTGCCTCGGGAGCCCAGTGACAGTCCACTGAGAGGCTGGCATCACTGTTCACCCCACTACCAACACCAAAACCAAACCGAACCAAGAACATAAACCGCAGTGGGATGAGCAGGGAGGGAGGGAGGAACCTTCACCTGACTCGCCTTCTCCAAGGGCCAGAACTCAGCCTCCTCCGGGCTGGTCTCCACTGCCACCCCTCTCCCCAGGGCCCAGGTGACCCCACCCAGGAGTTGGCAGGCTGCTACAACTCTTACTGGTGAGACTCCCAAGTAGTCCAGGCCGCTGAGCCCCCGTGTCACCTCCAGCCTGTCTGCTGGCCCTCAGCCCTGCACAGAAGCAGCTCCAGCCTGCCCCCTCCCACCCGCCCGGCAGCGGCCTTTAAGGGAGAAGACACCATCCAGACTCCCCTGCAGCCAGAGTCGCCGGGCGCTCCGCTTGAAGACTCCAGAGGAAGTGCGTCAGGGCCGGCCACGGGGACGCCAGCTCTGAGAGCCCAGGCTGTGGCCGGGCTGCATGACCTTGGGGCCATCATGGGGTGTGTTTGGAATCTTAGGGGCTGAGGGCAAACTGGACACCCAGGGGCCCCAGGCTGTGGTGTGTGAGGCTTCTGGCTTATTGCAGACAGGATGACAGTGACCTTGCTCAAAGTTCCTGCTCCAGCATCACCGAGGAAAATGCTGCTATTGTCTTTAGTTCGCCCCAGGGTCTGGTGCTTGAGAAAAAATTAACCTGGGAAGGCCCTGGTCGGAATCCCAGCATCAGGGCCAGTAGAGGGTGAGCAGTCTCGCGGGCCTGGGGACCCAGGCTGAGACCTCAGTCCAGTTACCCCACCTCCCTGGGGACTGTTTCCTCATCGGCTCAAACAAGCAAGCAAACAAAACCCTGAGGGGCCTGGAAGGGGGCGATTGTAAGACCCATTCATCCCATACCCAGTGAATGGCCCCAACCATGCCACGTTTCTGCAGAAGCTTTGTGCAAAAGTTGCTTCACTCCATCTTCCCTTTCCTTCCCCCAGTCAACGCAATCCCATCCAAACGAGACACCGCTGGTCTGGCATAAGGCAGCAGTGTTTTCCTTCAACGGGTTAGCAGCTTGCTAGGGCTGCAGGACTGATGTGAAGCTGCGAACGGGACCTCCCGTCACCAGGGGGTGACTGAACAGCCATGGGAGTCTCATCCCCAAGCTTCCACCAGGCCCACAGTATGTAGCCCAGAAGCCGCAATCTGGTACCGTATGCTTTAATCTAAGTTATCTAAATTGTCATCAGCTAAATTGCCCAACTGCACTAGCGATTCTTGGACAGCAGGAATTACGTCATGACCTTCTTCTGTGTCCCAGGGGAGCTCAACACCAGGTGTGTGGCTGGAGTCACCCATATGTGCTGGGCAGCTTCACTGTGATGTCCCTGGAAAGACCAACCCGTTGCACAGGGGGTGTGGGGTGCGCCCACGTCTGCTGGCCGACCACTGAATGCGACTGTGGCTCCGCCAAGTCTGTCTTGCCCAGGCTGTGACCCCTATCGGGTGACCTGCAGAGAAGTGACAGGCAAAGTTAGCGAAGGCCATGCCCATCCCATCCCTGCAATCCAGAGATTTCCCCAGGATACGGAGGCCGCTCAGAGGATGGGGCCGCCAGTGTGGTTCCCTGGAGCAGTCCAGATGGGGAAAGTGCGGCCTGGTGGCCTGCGCACCGCTGCCTCAGGCAAGTCTCACCACTGCTTGCACCACAGGAGCTCCCCAAGTCGCAAGCACGCGACCAGCCGTCCAGGCGATAAAGCCAAACCTGTAACATGGTGGCCGATGTCCCAAGCTTGGCGGCAGCGCCTCCTCGCTTCTTCATGTACTCAGCACAGCTGGCTCTGATGGGACAGGGACTCCACACCCAGCAGAGCGTTTTGTGTGGGAGCTACTTTCCTCCTGTCCTCTCCAAAAAACGATTACCCTTCAGAGCCCCCTGGAAGCTGCCCCTCCTCCCTGCCCCCATGTTAAAAGTCTGTCTGCCGGTTTGCTGGGGGAGGGAGAGCAGGAGGCGGGGCCCTGGCTCCCCCGCCGTGTCACTCATCTGGTAGACCCTGACACACGTGGCATTGCTGGTGGGCAATTACCCTTGTGCCGTGGGGCGGGCAGCAAGGCAAGGAAGTAGGAACCCTCTGGGGGGCTGTCACAGGAAGGCAAGTATGAACTGCAGGGAGGTAACTGTCACCACCGTGGGCTGGGCGTGGGGGACAGCATGTGGCAGAGGCAGCCACGGTGGCTGCTGTACCTGGAATTCAGTGCAAGCACATTCCTCCCTCCCTGAGTTATCTACATCACCTCAATTCTAAACTTGAGCGGACGTTTTCTGGAGGCAAGCCACCATGGGTAGGGAGCGCCCGGCCCATGGGCTATATGAGGCCCACGAAATCATTTCGGATCTGACCCTGCCAAGGCAACCGCAGGCGGGACTTGAAATCCAATGAATCCACAGTAAGCTCATTTTTAAGTCGATCATTGTATAAGGCCCTGTGATTGATGCCATAAATTTTCTAACAGTCCTGGGCAGAAAAAAGGTTCCCCACCTTTGCAGGCAAAGAGAGGGAAAACAAACCAAAACAAAATAAAACAAAACAAAGCTATGGAACATAAAGAATTTGCCAAAAAGCACACACCGGATTTCAAATCCAGAGCCCATAACCGCAGTCCCCAGAGTCAGGACAGATCCGGAGGGCTGCCTGGAAGTGCCTGCTCCTGGTCCACATCTCACACCAGGGCTCCTGGGACCCCTTCTCTGCACCACGGTAAAGGGCAAGGGGAGCAGTGGATGCAGTGTCCGCCCGGGATACCTTGGTGGTTTTCACTTTGTGTCCACTGCTGCAGCTCCACCCCGACAGGTCCGGGAGCACCTTACACTCCTCTCCCGGCAGGCAGGGCTCCATCTGACACCACCACCTCTGCAGGACGATGGAGGCTGTGGGAGCAGGAGGCAGGAGCATGGCTCTAAACTGTTCTGAGCACAGTGTCCAGCCCAGAGGGGGTCACTGGGTGAGCTGCATCTTCCTACGCACCCCTGCCTTTGGGTCCCGCATCTCCTGTCTTCTTCCTCCTCCTCCAGGCTGCCCAGAGAAGCAGTATGGTGCTCAGGCTCAGGCCTGGGGACACCACCCTGTCAATTTTTAATCCCACAAATCCCTGCATCTAACCAAAGACAGCCAAGGGTGAGGGCAGGTGAGGCTGGCTGTTTCTAAGGAAACCATGCATTAGCATACAGCACGATCTTCAACGCACTCACTTGATGTGGTTAGCGAGTATAGGAGCTGTTCGCAGGGGCCCAGGGACTGACAGTGCACACACCGGTGTGCGTGACTATCTTGGGCATGCTTCCAAGGGTGTGAACATGCGTGGGCAGGGAAGTGAGATGTGGGTAAGTGTGAAGGAGCCATGTGTCAGGGAGAGGAGAGGGAGGGCAAGGCAGACAACGAGAGGAGGGCACATGAAAGAGGCCAGGAAGGGGCCAGTGCTATGGTGTAGCGGGTAAAGCTGCTGCCTGGAGTGCTGGCATCCCATATGGGCACCAGTTCAATTCCTGGCTGCTCTACTTCCAATCCAGCTCTCAGTTAATGGCCTGGGAAAGCAGTGGAAGATGGCCCAAGTGCTTGGGCCCCTGTACCCATGTGGAAGACCTGAAAGAAGCTCCTGGCTTCAGGTCGGTCTAACTCTGGCCACTGCAGCCATTTGGGGAGGGAACCAGCAGATGGAAGACCTCTCTTGGTCTCTGCCTCTGCCTCTATGAAACTCTGCCTTTCGAATAAATAAGTAAATTTTAAAAGAAAAAAAAGGGGGAGGCCAGGAAAGGAGCTCTGGGTCTGCCCAGGCTTCTCCCGGCTAGGACAGCAGAGAGGGGTAACAGTCTCAGCAGAGGCACCTCTCTGGAGGAGGCGTGGGAGGCAGGCCAGGTGGGAGGGTGAGTGAGCATCTGCGTAGGCGCCAGGCACTGGGGGTGGGGAGGCTGCAGGGAGGGTGCATAACATGAGCTGTCCTTATCTGTGACCCTGGAATGGTCACTGCTGCCCTCCTCTCCCCCCTCCCCCGCCAAGGGTGCCCCATTACTTGCGACTGTGATCCGGAAAGCCCTGAGAGGGGTATGAAATTGGATCCCCAGCAGATGGCGAGGCCCGACCAGACCTCCTTATCTCTGTGCTGGGGCCTCCCTGCTTGCGTCCAGGGCCCTCACTCACCGTCCACGCAGGAGGGCTTGGCCCGGGTGGTGCCGGCCACCTGGCCCGAAAGGCAGGAGCATTTGACGGTCTGGGAGCGCTCCTCAATGCGGTTCTGGTTGCAGCAGCGATGAGCGGCGATCACCTCGCAGGTTCCCTGCTTCACCAGGACTGCAGGGGCCAGCACCTGCAGATCAGGGGCCAGGCTCCCTGCCCCCGCCCACCCTGGTCACACTGGGGCCCTTCCTCCCTCCTTGGGGAAGGCATCTCAAAGATTCCCAACAGCAGGGGAGGAGGACATGGGGGGATGAAATCTTCCTGCCCTGGCATGGAGTTCTTCCTGCCCTCGCTGCTCCCCCAGTGAGGCCCTGCTCATCCCCCATGGGCAACCTCTGGCCCCTGGCAGAAGGAAGTGGGAGTTCCCCACCAGCCCCCGCCTCCCCGCTTTCTCGGGGTGAGGGCAAGGGCCCCAGGGCTTACAATGCGTGGGGAGGATCATCCGCTTACACAGGCTTAGCCCTCCCAGAAGGAGGACCACAGAATTAGGCCGGGGTGGGGGCACAGGCTAGACTTAAGCCCCGCCTTGAGCGCTTGCCTCTCCCCCTGCAGGGCTAGGTGAGCAGCGAGTCTGCCCAGGCCTCCTCCAGGCTAGGACGGCACAGAGGGGCAGAGATTCCTGGCAGCGCAACAGGGGAGGAGCCAGAAACCCTGGAATCTGCCTGAGAAATGTGCCTGCTACAGAACGGGGTGGGCCAGCGACTGGCTCTCCAGACATCTTGTGAAGTTCCCGCCCCAGGTCCTTCTACCTCCTCCAAACCTGCAGTAGTTGGAGGCTCTAAGGAAGCCAAGGCCGGCCGAGTCCACAGCCAGGCCAGGCACAGTGCCAGCAGCCAGCTGCCCAGGCTCCAGTTCCGCAGGGCCCTCTCGCTCATCCTGGGGAGAGAAGCACACGCTGGGCTCAGCTGCGGGCAGAGCGCCCTCTGGCCCAGCCTGAGCAGTCCTCTGTGCCGTGCACCGGGGTGGGGGGGTGGGGGGCACACACCTTCTCCCCAGGCAGCACAGAGTCACTGCAGGAAGAGGGGACGCCTGTGGGAGAGACATTCCAGGAGTCTAGATTTGGTCCCATGGAGGGTTGTGACAGGAGCAGAACAAAAAGGTGACTCCCACTCTTGGACCCCAGCACTTCATGTCCATGCTCTTGAATCCTTCACAACTTCTGACAGAACAAGGTTACTACTGTCTATCTTACACATGGGCGAATTGAGGCCTGGACACGTCCTAAACAACCATCCGTGAGGACCGTACACCCACGGTCCCCGCCCGAAAGCTGGAAAAGCGCAAGGGGAAATGCGCATGCGCTGATGCACGCGGTGATCGCCAAAGATAATCCACAGTGAAGGGGAAGAACCAGACGGTAGGACGGTGTGCAGAAAATGGGTAAAAAGAGAGCGATTATCCGAGTTGCTCAAATATGCATAGACTAGCTCTGGAGAACGAACACAAACCCTAATAATATTATTTGGCACTAGGAAGGGAAACCGATTGGCTGGGAGATGGAGGTAGAAGGAAAGTTTATTTTTCTTCTGATTTCTTTACTTTAAAAATTATATATATACATATATATATATATATATATATATATGTGGGAAGGCACTGTGGTGCACTAAGTTAAGTTGCCACTTACAATGTCAGCATCCTGTACCAAGTGGGACCAGTAGCTGGTTCATGTCCCTGCTACTCTGCTTCCAATCCAGCTTCCTGCTGATGTGCCTAGGAAGGCAGCAGATGACAGCCCAAGAACCGGGGCCCCTGCCACCTGGGCGGGAAACCAGGACAGAGTTCACGGTTCTGTCTCTCTGTTCTGTTCTCTGTCTCTGTGTCTCTTCCTCGCCCTGCTTTTCAAATAAATGAATGAATAAAAATATTTTTTAAAATTAATTGTATTACATTTTATTCACTTGAGAGACAGACACACAGTGAGAGAGTCCCCATCTGCTGGTGCACTCCCCAAATGCTCACAGCCCTGGCTGAAGCCAGGAGCCAGGAACTCAATTTAGCTCTCTCACACAGGCAGCAAGGACCCAATGACTTCAGCCATCACCTCTGCCTCCCAGGGTTTGCACTGGCAGGAATCTGGAGTCAGAAGCCAGAGCCAAGAATCCGCGTACTCTGATCTCTTAGGCCAAAGCTCTGTTCTTTTATCTTTAAAATGTTTTTTCTTTAAACATTTCTTTCTTTATATGTTTATTCATTTGAAAGGCAAAGAGGCAGATACAGACAGACACAGATCTCCAACTGCTGGTTTACTCCCCAATTGCCTGTAAGAGTTGGGTCTGGTCCAGGTTGAAACCAGGAGCCAGGACCTCAACTTGGGTCTCCCACATGGTGGCAGGGACTCAACTACTTGAGTTGTCACCACTGCTTCCCAGGTCTGCGCGTAGGAAGCCGAAGTTGGGAGCTGGAGCCAGGAACTAAACCAGGCACTCTGATGTGGGATGTGGGGCATCTTACCTGCTAGGCTAAATGCCCACTCCCATTGTTGTTTTGTTTGTTTTTGGTCTCACCTCACCTTCTTTGCCCAGGCTTCAGCTGGGTTCTTTCCCTTTTTAAGATTTATTTGCGTATTTGACAGGCAGAGTTACAGAGTGAGAAAGACAGAGAGAAAGTGGCCTTCCATCTACTAGTTCACTCCCTCAATGGCTGCAATGGTCCAGGGCTGGGCCAGGCCAATGCCAGGAGCCTAGAACTCCTTCTGGGTCTCCCACATGGGTGGCAGGAGCCCAAGCACTTGGGCCATCTTCCACTGTCTTCCTAGGTGCATTTGCAGGAGGCTGGATCAGAAGCAGAGCAACCAGCACTGGAACCAGTGCTCCGGTGGGATGCTGGTGTCCTGGGCAGCAGCTTAATCTACTGTGCCACAACTACAATGCTGCCCCATTGTTATTATCATTATTACTATAGCTACCATTTGAATTCTAAATCATGGGAATATGGTAGTGATTCTATTCAAACAAAAATTTAAGAAGGGCAAAATGACACTGAGGTTAACAGAGGTGAAATGACTCACCCCAGGAGAGGAGACAGCACGTGGGTGCGAGGGCCCACAGCCTAGAAGCCGGCCCCATGCCCACTGCACCTCTGGCTTCCCTTCTCCTCCAACCTTGATCTCCAACGGTGGGCCAGAGACGGATGGACTCCCGAAGGAGCAGGGACACAGAGTCACGGGGAGCTGCCCAGCCACAGACGGAGACAGGAGAGGCCCCAGGGGGCAGCAGGGCCCCCAGCTCGGAGCAAGGCCTGGCCACTACCTCTGCTGCTCTGTGAGCCCCTCAGGTGCCAGCACAGGTCCGGGAACACCAAGGTCCGAACCCACCGCCAAGGCCCAGCTGCTCCCCAGGGCGGGAAGCTCGGCCTCTGCCCATACCCCACGTCCCTTATTCAACTGTCCCCTCGCTCACCTCCTTTGGGATCGCCCCGCTTCTGTCTGTTCATCTACTGGCGTCAGACTGCCTCCACCTGGACAAGTGGGAAAGATTCTTAAGGGATTGCAAGAGACACAGAGAGTCCTGGCCTCTGCAGAGGGTGTGGAGCCTGGCACAGGGCAAGGGGTGGGCTGGGCACTAAAGCACTGCCCAGTTCCAAGGCTGTTCCTGCGTGCCAGAGTCTCTCCCTCTGCTCCAGGGGCCCTCACAGACTGGGGGAACACCGGTGGTGGTAAGCCAGAGTACAGCGGCTGGGGATGGTCTCTGTCCCAGGGTGGAGCAGGGGCAATGACAGGGAGGGGTCAGTGCTGTCATGTCTCCGGCCCTGGGAAAGAGCCAAGGGTCCGGAAGGGGTCCTGAGCAGATTCCTCCAAGAGGCACCTGGGAAAAATGCCTGAGGCTCCACGTTCTGCCCCACGGCACCTGCCCCCGTGCTCCCACACAGCTGGCTCAACTCTGCCACCCTCACCCCACTCCCACCCCAGAGGGCTTGGATGGGGTGCTCCAGGTCACGGAGCTTCCGAGGCCACAGCGCCAGCTGCTTCTCTTCCCGCCCCCAAGGGAGGTGGGGCCCCAGACAGAACCCTGTGTGGCAGCTCCCCGGGGTGACAGCCAGAGGCAACCGTGGGGACAGATGGAAGAAGTGGCTCAGTACTGGGGATCGGTGTGCCCAGGGGGCAGAGCCTCCTCCCCCTTCCGCCCACCTCTTTTCTGGGCGGGCATCTCCTCTCACTGCCCCATCAGGATCCCTCTCATTTGCCCACCAGAAACCCAGCTTGTGTTCTCCCAGGTGATACTATTTCTCTCTGCCAACACCCCCCAACTGAATTTACCCAACTCTCCTAGGAACCCCGGGGGCCCAGAAGCTTTGGGGCTGGGTGGGGTGGGGTGAGGGAGACACACTGGTCCTAGATCTCAGGCACTCTATTCCTTCCCTCGGAGGCAGCTGAAGAACTTGTTTTTCTAGGATTTCTTGGTGCCCACGCTCCTGCCTCAGTTTCCCATGCAGGCTGTGGTGAGGCTGAGTTGTCAGCTCATATACCTGAGCAAAGAGTTGGAAATACAAGCCTATTCCATCCTTCTCTGCCCTCTCCCGCCCCCGACCTCTACAGCCCCCTACCCAGCCCTCCAAATCTTCAGCCCCCATAAGGTGGACCTACCTGCCCCACAGCAGTGCCCACTGGTCCGACCTGCTGGCCCCACGTTCTGTTCTCTCTGCTCCTGAGCCTGGGACCAGGACTCCGACCGCCCGGCTCCAAGAGGGAGCAGCCGGCCCGAGCGCTGTCCAGCCCGGAGCCCCGTCCCTTCAAAACCTAGTAGCTGCGCCCCAGACGGCAGGGCTCTGGCGCCACCAGCGTGGCGCGCGGGGCTCAGGGCACAGGGGAGCTCCGGGCCGGCCCCGCCAGCTCTGCGGAGCTCAGCCCGATCCTCTGCGAAGCCCCGGCTGGCCGGCCCGGGAGCGCGCAGCTGCCGAGGCGGCCTCTACCGCCACCACTCTCTCGCCCGGGGCCGCCCCTGCTCTGCCCCGGCGCTCGGCTGGATGGCGAGCATGGCCCGGCGCAGCGGCCCCTGGCGGCCAAGGGCAGGAGGAGGGGCGCGAGGACCTCCAGCTCCCGCAGGATCCAGCTGCATGGACAGTTCCCTAGTGCAG
This sequence comes from Oryctolagus cuniculus, assembly GCF_964237555.1. Lineage (NCBI taxonomy): Eukaryota > Metazoa > Chordata > Mammalia > Lagomorpha > Leporidae > Oryctolagus > Oryctolagus cuniculus. Next base: position 57,607,603 of record NC_091438.1, read on the forward strand.
TCCCCACCCCCCGCGACTTGAGGAGGTCCCTTGAATCTCTGCAGGTGTCGTGGCCCGGTTTGAGAAACGCAGGGGCCGCGGGAGGAGCTGAGGCTGGGGGTGGGGAGTGAAGAGTGGCCAGATCTTTGGGGTTTCTGCGTTTTGAGGCTCCTGTAAGTAACTGCACGGCGCAGTGCAGTAGCCACTAGCTCACGTTGTTAACTTTAATTACATAACACTTGAAAGTCAGTTCCTCATCAGCAGGCACTCTGCTTCGGTTCTCAGTGGCCACCCGAAGCTCAGGACTGCTGCCCCGGGGCAGAGCAGCTACGGACATGGCTATCAGTGCACAAAGTCCTGTCAACAACACTTCCAGGCTGGTCTCTCAGGAGGGTATAGCAAGTATCTCAGTCCCAGCTGTGGGGCTGTGATCAGAGTGTGGGGTTTAGGCAAGGCGGGAACACTGGCAGAGAATCTGAAGCTGTTTACTGCTTGGGCTTGTTTTTCAGAGGATGTTCCAGAACAGGGAATTTTGCAACACTGCGCTCAGAAGGGGCCAGACCAGCACACACGCGAGGAAAGCTGCTGGGAACCACACCGGGCTGGTTTAGAGCATGCAGTGTATGAACTTGTGTAGGAATGGAGCGAGAAGGGCCCACCCACTTCCCAGCCCCACAGCCTGGACACGCCCATAGCCTTCATTGTAGATGACAAACCGCTTTGCAGGGACCCAGCTTCTGTAGGGGCCCCTGTATTCCCATGGTCTCCAATGCTTGTCACAGTAGATAAAGCTTCCCTTTGGACATTCCCTCTTGAGGCTAGTTTTTCTGTGACAAGGGGTCGGACACCTTGTGTCTGCTAAGAGTACCCTCAGGGCCTGGGAGGTGTAGGGGCATAGGTGCCAGGCAGTAGGGTTGCAATAAGCTGGTGAACCATCCCTGTGTGTAATCTCAACTGTCTGATGACCCCAAGGTGTGAAGTTCAACTCAGATACCAGATCTGAGGGCCATTTTCTTCATCAGAAAAATTGTAATATGTGCACTTAAAAAAGTTCATGCCAAAAGTGTAATATGAACAACTGCGACTCAATTTTAATTTTTTGGACCAAAACAAAGTTTTTTAGAAGTTTATTTTCATCTACTTGAAAGGTAGAGTGTGAGAGAGAGAGAGAGAACAAAGAGAGAGAGCATGTGCTTCCATCTTCTGGTTCATTCCCCAAATGCCTGCAACAGCCAGGATTGGGCCAGGCCAAAACCAGGAGCCAGGCGCTTCATCTGCGTCTCCCATGTGAGTGGCCAAAGAAGCTCCTGGCTCCTGGCTTCGACCTGGCTCAGCCCCAGCCATTGCGGCCACTTGGAGAGTGGACGAGCGGATGGAAGATCTCTTTCTTTCTCCTTCTCTCTGTGTAACTCTTTCAAATAAATAAATTAAAAAAAAAACATTCATTTTATTTTAAAGTCAGAGAGACAGACTAACAGAGAGACTGACAGAGAAAAGTCTCCTACCTGCTGGTTCGCTCCCCAAATGCACGCAACAGTCAGGGCTGAGCCGGCAGAAGCCCGGAGCCCAGAACTCCATCCAGGTCTCCCACGTGGGTGGCAGAGACCAGGATGCGCATTCAGAAGAAGCTGGAATCTAGTGTGGGGCCGGACTGAAACCCAGACGCTCTCATCTGGGACGTGGGCATCTCAAGCAGCAGCTTAACTGCTGGGGCAAACGCCTGCTCCAGAAACTTTCAATCCCATTGTTCCACGAACTTTCGGAAGCGCCCTCATATGTAATTGCAATTGGGTCATCCTTTACGGGGTTGTATTTTGGGCGCAGAGGTAACCATGTGAATTTGTCTCCTTTAGTTGAAGGGAACTTTGGGGTTGGAGTCATGTGGAGGGGGAAGGGGCCCAGTCTGCCTGTGGCCTGGGGGGATGAGGCTGTCCAGGGGCTGTCCTGGCAGGCACGGCCCCTCCTCCACTGAGCAGAGTCCAAGCTATCAGCAGAGAAATATCCCCCCACCCCCGCCTCCATCCCTCTTTCTGCTGCCCTGGGGACAGGAAGGAGTAGATGTGATGACCTTCTCACCAGGTCTGGGACTGTCTCAGCCTGGAGGAGGCGTGATGGTGCCAGGAACAGGAGGTGAGAGGCTAAGGCAGCGGAGAGCCTTAAGGTTTGGGTACAGCTGGCGGTGGGTGGGGAGGGCTGTTCTGGACTCCAAGGGAGTTGCTGACCTTCCCGCTGATTGGTGCTGGGACTGGAGGGAGCTCTGGGTCTGGGCCCTGCTGCCCAACAGCAGCCTTGGCAGGGTGGGAGCTGGGTGAGACTGAGAAGTGGGAAGTGAGCTGTCCCAGAAACAGTGACTCATAAACACAACCAGGAGCTTTATTTTATTTTTTCTTCTGTCCTTGTTTTGCCACTGCCATTGTGCTATTTCTTGGGGCTGGTCTGTTTCTCCTAGAAGCCAAGGGAAATATCACCGGCCCCCAGAGCTTGTCTTCGCTGCTCCACGTGCCTCTGGTTGGACTGTTTGGCTCTTGTAACTTCCTTTTCTCTGGCTCTCCCTGCCCCAAGCTCAGGCATAATTATAGCAAACAAAGCTGAATGGCCATTGTGGACTTTATTTGGAAGCTGCCAGGAGAGCCGCCGATTCTGGGGCACTGTTTAGCCCCGGGAACAAAGAAGGGTCTGGTCAGGAAGCTCTGGGTGGACAGAGCCCAGAAGTGGAGGCACAAGGATGAGCGGGGCGCCAGTGGCCCCCGATGCTAACCCCAGCTTGCATTAGTGCCACGAGGGCCTTGTCCCTATTTGCGCTCAGTGTTGGGCGCAGGGAGGGGGGTTGTGGGGGGTTTCGCCCGAGGCCCAGCGACCACATCTCCCACACTACTCTTAGGGACCAAGCTCTTTCAGCATCAGGTCAGAACCGCTCTACCCCAAAGGAAAGGCTGGCAGGAAGAACAGGTAGCCCGCCAGGGCGCTGGGCCGGATCCCCCAGCGAGCAACTTACGCAAGCGCTTAGCCTGGCCTTTGTCCCCCCCTGGCGGCAGCCACAGCACTGGCTCAGCTTCCCTAAGGGATTGAGAGGAGAGGAGCCCGACTTCTTTCCACGCCTTTCATCTCCTTCCTCACCCTTGCCGCCTCCTGCAGAGAAGTCAGAAGGAACGGGGTGTGGCTCCCTCCCTGGCGGTGACCTCTAGGGCCAAGTCACTAAAACGACAGGAGCGGCGGATCCTGTGCAGGGGATACGCTGAAAGCACACCGTGCAGCGTGCGTGGCCGACGGTGCGGACGGGAGCTCTCAGGGAGGGGGTCGTTGCTCTGCTGATATTGTCCGTACTGACTAGTCCTGCCGTGGTTCAGCGAGTTCCAAATGCGGTGGAAAACTGGCTTCTGCGAAGTACAGTGCGGAGAGAGTGGCAACCGCTCCGCCAGATCTCGAGTTGGAATGCAAGGGGAGAGCGCGCCCTCGGGAGCGGGGGGATTGGCTCCGGCGCCCTGGTTCCGCGCAGGGATCCCCGCCGGCACCCGGTACCCGTTCCTTGCGCTCCCCGCTGCAGCCCCAGACGGAGGCGTGGTCATACCAGGTGCTTCACACCCAGGGGCCTGAAGCGGCTGTTTAGCTCTGAGGTCATCAGCTCCACTGCCACAGCGAACCAAGAGCGAGGAGCCTACCCCACCCCCGCACCGTCACAGTGGGAAAGTTCCACCTGCTCTCTAATCCACAGCAGCACGGCTGACACAAGGCTGGCCCTGCCCGCCGCCTTCCCACAGCAACGGACTCTCTTCCCTTAAGAAACTGACTTGGGGAGGGCCAGAATGCTGCAAGGAAGCAGCCGGGAGCAGGCGGGGCGGTTCCGGGGGCGGTGCAGGGCCACGGGAGGTTGCGCCCCGGTCCGGCTCGGCCCGCCCCAGTCCAGCGCCGCGGCTGGCAGGCCGACGGCAGAGAGCTCCGCCCCCGCGCTCGGGGGCGGGGCCGGCGCGGGGCCGGGCCAGCGCGGGGCGGGGCAGGCGGCAGCATGCTAAACCGAGTGCGCTCGGCCGTGGCGCACCTGGTGAGCCCTGGGGGCGCGCCGCATGCGCGCCCCAAGTCGCCGGAGCTACCGGCGGAGACCACGGCTCCGCCCGCTGCCGTTGCAGAAGCACCGAGGAGCCCTTCGGCGAGGACTACGAGCGGGAGCGGGGCGCCCGCCAAGACTGGAGAGACTCGAGCGAGCTTCTCCAGACCGACCTTCCTGCAGCTGAGCCCAGGGGGGCTGCGCCGCGCAGACGACCACGCGGGCCGGGCTGTGCAGAGCCCGCCGGACACGGGCCGCCGCCTGCCCTGGAGCACGGGCTATGCCGAGTGAGCGCCCCCAGGGGCACCAAACCCAGATGGGACTCCCAGCCCCTTCCCCTGCTCGGCACCCCTGGCACTGGAGTGCGTCTCCCCCGCCGCGCCCCGTGCCAGGTGCTCCCTTATCCCAGAACGTTTCCACTCCTCTGAGTCCCGGACCGCACCCCCCCTCAGGCCTCCCTCCAGCCGGGCGCAGTAGAACTACCTTCTTGGGGACCTTACCATTCCCCGACCACCCTCACCCACGCCGCCCTGGACCCCGAACCCTCCCGGAGCTCAGAGAGCCCAGGGCGGCCGAGGATGAGTTGGCCGGTTCTCAGCCGCGGCCAGGCATCTGAGGGCCACAAGAGGAGGGGAGTAGCACGGAGCGGGTGCAGACAGTTGGGGGCTATCGGCTGGGAAGACTCGCTCGCCGGCTCGCTGGCCCCAGCGCCCCAGTTCCCTGTCCTCTTACCGATCCCCTCCCCCTCCACACCCAGAAATAGCTCGCGACACCGGGAGGCTGCCGGCTGCCCTCGGGGCGGGGGAGGGGGCCTCTGGGCGGCAGGAGGGCCCCCAGCTGACCGCCCCTCGGCCCGCCGACTGGTGCTAAAGAGGGAGGAAAGCTACCCCCTAGGGGCCCGAGTGCCCAGCTCATTCCCAGGCTCCGTATTTTTAATGCATCTGCCAGGAAACGGAGCCTTGAGAGCAGCTGGAGCTCCGGAGGGCACAGAGCGGGTGGCTGGGCTGGTGGGGCCCACCAGCCACCTCCTGCAGATTCCTGTGGGGGAGGAGCGTGGGATTCTGTCTCCTGCCTCCTCCAGGTGGTTTTCCCAGCCAACTCTATCTGTCCCCCTTTCCCGATCGGGGCTGGGGCACTTCCTCATTGCCACAGCTGGGGAAACTTTCCTGGATGGTTTCAAGATAACAGCCGGTGTGCCTGTGAGGGTGGGGTGCTAGGGACAAGGCCCTGGGAGAGTTAATTGGGGTTGGACATGGGTTATAGCCTATTGGCCAGAAGGGAAGCAAAACTTCTGCCTCCACCTAGCCCCTCCTGGAGCAGCAGGGCTGGAGATGGATGCCTGGCCAGGGCGGAAGGGGTGGGGTACCAAGACAGGCAGGTGCTGCCACCTGCCCCCCTGCCTCTCTGTGAGGCCGTAGGGCCTGCCATCGAGACAGTACTCCTTGCCTGCCCTCCCTTCTCCTCCTTCCCCTGGCCTGCATCCCAGGTGGCTGTGACCTTTTTCAGCTTGGCCAGCAGGCAGAAGATGTGTGTGTCTCTGGGGGGAGGGGGTTATTCCAGGACCTGGCCCGGCGTGCAACCTGATGTGCTCACTCTGGCCCGGCAGGGTCATCAACGCTGGCAAGAGCCGGCACAATGAGGACCAGGCTTGCTGCGAAGTGGTGTATGTGGAGGGCCGGAGGAGCCTTGCGGGGGTCCCCAAGGAGCCTAGGAGGGGACAGGTGAGCCCAGCCCCCTTTCCTCTCCCAGGGATGCCAGACGTCTGCTTCTCTCTGCTTGTCCCTCTGCCATGAGCCCTTGGCTGGCTCTGAGCCGTTGCAGCCTACTGTGTCAGTATGAGTGTTTATTTTGCCACTTAAAACCTGGGTGCTCCCATATGTGTCAGTTACCAGAGCTGATTGTTGCTTCTTTTGTTCTCTGAGTTTGCCTTCTTTGAATATTTTCTGTCTCCCGACGCATGGTAGGCCCCGGATGGATAAATGAATATGTCTCATTTGCCTTTCCCATCAAGCGGTGACGTCCTCTGTGATGTTTAGGTGGATGCCCAGAGTCTTGTTCTTCCATCTGTGCAACACACTCACGCTCACCTCTAACTCTTCCTCCACCAGGGACTCTGCTTCTACTACTGGGGCCTCTTTGATGGGCATGCAGGGGGCGGAGCTGCTGAAATGGCCTCCCGGCTCCTGCACCGCCACATCCGGGAGCAGCTAAAGGACCTGGTGGAGATACTTCAGGACCCCTCGCCACCTCCCCTCTGCCTCTCGTCCACCCCGGGGACGCCAGCTTCCTGCGATCCCGCTCAGCTGGTTGCTCCCCAGTCCTGCTGCTCTCCGCAGAAGGAAGTGACGCACGAGAGTCTGGTCGTGGGGGCCATTGAGAATGCCTTCCAGCTCATGGTGAGTGGGTGGCTCAAGCCCAAGGCCAGCTGGGCAGATACTCTGGTGGGCTCTGTGTGGGAGTCATGTGGCCTGAGGCCATGACCCTTGGGGAGCCCCCCAGGGAAGGGAGAAGGGGCAGCTACACCCTGACCTTCTCCTTTTCTCCCTCTGTGCCCTGATGCGGCCAGGAGGTTTCTGTAGATGGAAGGGGAGGGTGGCTGCGTGGCTGGACCCTCTTCCTCCGCTCCCCTTAGCCCCTTCCTTGTGTGGCAGGATGAGCAGATGGCCCGGGAGCGGCATGGCCACCAGGTGGAGGGAGGCTGCTGCGCGCTGGTTGCTGTCTACCTGCTAGGCAAGGTGTACGTGGCCAATGCTGGCGACAGCAGGTATTGGGGAGGCCCCTGAAAGCAGCACCGTGGGGCAGAGCTCTCTGGCGTGGGGGGATGGAAGGAAGTGAGGTGGCAGGGGTCAGGTGGGGCCCTAGGCAGAAGGAAAGGACCCGAACTGTTCACCAGAGGAGACAGACATGGTGGAAGTCTGGGTGAGGGTCATTAAGGGGGAGGGCCTGCTCTTTCTGGAATTCTCGGCGAATGGCCCCAGGACAGCCAGGCCACAGGTTTTTTCTTCTCCGGGCAGGGCTATCATTGTCCGGAATGGTGAAATCCTTCCGATGTCCCGGGAGTTCACCCCGGAGACGGAGCGCCGGCGACTTCAGCTGCTGGTGAGCAGGGACCAGAGTGCCTGGTGTGTGTGCATCCTCTGTAGGGGCCGTGCCGCAGAGCGCTCTCGGCGCCCCCTCCCTCCCGCACAGACACACACAGCTCCTTCCTGGGGGCTTCCCGGGACGGCCACTGCATAGACTCCAGAGTGCAAGACGGAGGTGTTGGATGATGCTACAGGAAGGAACCTGGGCTTGTGCAGCCCTCCCCTCCCCACCCCTGTGGCCACTGAGGAAGGAGGTGGAGGCAGAGGTGGAGGAGGGAGCAGCCCAGGCCCCTGGGAGGCGGGACTCAGTGCTTAGTGCTGTGGCGCTGGATGGCCGCGAGTGAGTCCTGGTTTGTGTAGTCTGTGGATTGTGTGACTTTGAACAATTCCCTTAAATTCTCTGTGTGTCAGTGGCTCTGTACAGAGTGCTGCGAGGAGTGAGTTAATGCAGCAGTAGATGGCGTGTGCCACGTGGCACACTCTCTTTAGGGGTCTGTGTGCTAGGATTAACTCGTCTCTAGACCAGGTGTGCTGTGCACAGAATGCGCCCTGACCCTCTGCTCTCTCTGGCCATTCCCATCCCTAGGGCTTCCTGAAGCCGGAGCTGCTGGGCAGTGAGTTCACCCACCTCGAGTTCCCCCGCAGAGTGCAGCCCAAGGAGCTGGGGCAGAGGATGCTGTACCGGGACCAGAACATGACCGGCTGGTAACACTTCCCTCGGAGCTGGGGCCTGTTCCCATGGCAACGCAACCACTCCCTCCCCAGCAGCCCACCAGCAAAGGGGCCTCGGAGGGGGCCAGGCTAGAAGCTGGGGGGGGTTGGGGATGTGACCCTTCCCAGGGGGTTGTGTGAGGGTGTGCAGCTCCCAGAGGAGACAGGCTATGATGCCTGGGTGATGCCTCCTCTGCTCCCCTCCCCCCAGGGCCTACAAAAAGATTGAGCTGGAAGATCTCAGGTTCCCTTTGGTCTGTGGGGAGGGCAAAAAGGTAATGTCGGTGGTAGAGGCGGGCACGGGCAGGAGGATGCTCCCCAGCTGGGGTAGGGAGGTGGCGGCTGTGCCTGAGGGCAGTGGGGGGAGGGCCCTGCGGGTCTGGCTGAACGGCAGCACCCCTCATTTCCTTTAGGCTCGGGTGATGGCCACCATTGGGGTGACCCGCGGCTTGGGAGACCACAACCTGAAGGTGTGCAGTTCCACCCTGCCCATCAAGCCCTTCCTCTCTTGCTTCCCAGAGGTGAGCCATGGGGAGATGGGGGCAGGGGGATGGGCTTAAGCACCCCCTCCCTCCTCTGGCTTCCATCTAGGTGCCCTCCTCCTCAAGCTCCCTGTCCACCAAGCCCCACAGCCCAGCCCCCTGTACCCTGCTTCCCACCAGGTGCAAGTGTATGACCTGACACAGTATGAACACTGCCCAGACGATGTGCTCATCCTGGGAACAGATGGCCTGTGGGATGTCACCAATGACAGGGAGGTCGCCGCCACTGTCGACAAGGTGCTGTCGGCCTATGAGCCTAATGACCCCAGCAGGTAGGGGTTGCCTGGTGGGATGGTGGTGAGGGGATGGCGCTGGTGCACAGAGGGGCAGAGGGAGACAATGCTCTGGGACCCGCCCTGGGGCCTGGGTGTTTCCTTCTCCTCTACCTGTTGGCACATGAATGCACACCTGTGCTTCTGGCAGGTACACAGCTCTGGCGCAAGCTTTGGTCCTGGGGGCCCGAGGCACCCCCCGGGACCGTGGCTGGCGTCTCCCCAACAACAAGCTGGGTTCCGGGGATGACATCTCGGTCTTCGTCATCCCCCTGGGAGGGCCAGGCAGTTACTCCTGAGGGGCTCAGCCTCCCCTGTCCCAGAACCATCCCAGCCTCTGCAGACATACCCCTCTCCTAGCCCAAATCCAGCAGTTGTCACCCTGACCCAAGGGCGGTCTGCTGGATCCAGAACTACAGCTGTTGGGAAATAAACCAGATGGATAATGATGTGTGTCTGTATTTGCTTTGACTGGAAACTGAAAGGCAAGGCAAAGCTCAGGAGGGTCCTGAAATTGCACTCCTCAGGTTCTCTCTGCCCTCTGCTCTTGTCACCACACACACACACACACATGAGCCTTCTTGTCCACTCCTGTGTCTCCATCCGTCCCTGCTGGTGTCCCCCGCTCAGGCCCTCCCTGAGCTGGAAAACACACATCCCAGCTGTGCCCTGAACACCTCCTGGTTGGCCCCCTGGTGCTACAGCTCAGCTGCTTAGACTGAGTTCACCATTTCTCCCTCAGACAGGTGCCTTCTCCATGGGGCCGAGCTGGCTACTGAAGTCACAAAAGCAGAATTGCTCGCCCTTGGCTTTCATGTCTTCCTGATACAGCTGGGCACTACACAGTCAACACAGAGCTGCATATCCAGCAGTGTAGACCAGATAGCCTAGGTGTGTAGTTCACTGTACTAGCTAGCTTTGGTTAAGTGCCATAACAGCATTCTGGAATGATCCATCCCTCAGACTGTAAGCAACACATGACTATTGTTGATTACATATTTTAAAAAATATTCATATTTGTGTGCTGATCTCCTTTCCCACTGTCACCACCTTAGGTCTTGATTACCTCTGTCTCCTTAGTGGCTTCCTACGCACTCGGAACAGACAACTCCCAAGTGTGCTGCTGCCCCTTCTCCAGCCTCATCTGCCACCAGTAACACATTAGCCTCCTGGGGTTCCTGTAACTTTGGGGGCCTCTAGTAGCTCTCATGTGTTAGGTATATTTGAAAGGGAGAGTGACAGATTTTCTCCCTGCTGATTCATCCCCCAAATGGCCGCAACAGCTGGGACTGGGCCAGACCGAAGCTAGGAGTCCAGAGTTCTACCCAGATCTCCAACCTGGGCAGCAGGGTCTCAAGTACCTGGGCCATCCTCCACTGCTTTCCCAGGCACATTAGCAGGGAGCTGGACCAGAAACTGAACCGCGAGGATTCAAATTGATGCTCTGATATGGGATGCCAGCATCCCCTTATCTAACGCTTCTCCTGTCCTTGAGAGCTGAAGATCCCACAGCCCATGTGCACATGTATCACAGGCATCCCCTCCTGGATTATATGAGTATGTTAGGAGTTAGGAGCAAATGGCATTGAAGAGCAGGGCCTCCAGAGCCCAGCTGTTTGGACCCTGGTACAAGACCCAACATTAGTTCTTTTCATGTTTCTCAGCCTTAATTTGTTTCTCAGTAAAGTGGAGAAAATACCACTACTCCCTCATTGGGTTGCTGTAGGACTAAAGTAGTTAATAGATACAGGGCCAGGTCTCTAATAGGAGTTCCACAAATGTTAGCTATCTGGAAATTATCTGTATTCCTCATTTAGGCTGTCAGTTGTATGAAGGCAGGAATCTATCTGTGACGTAGCTCTCAATTCACGTATAATAATAAGTGATTATTGAGCAGGAGGCCTGGGACCAAGCTCAGGACCTGTCCCCACGGTTCTAAAATGTCTGGATGGTGCTTCAGATTTTTAAAAAAGATGTATTTATTTATCTGAAAGGGAGAGAGAGAGGGAGATCTTCCATCTGTTGGTCCACTCCCCAAATGGCCACAATAGCCAGGGCAGGGCCAGGCTGAAGCTTCTTCCGGGTGGCAGGGACACAAGCACTTTGGCCATCCTCTGCTGCTTTCTCAGGCACGTTAGCAAGGAACTGGATGGGAAGTGGAGCAGCCTGCGCCTGCACTTCAGATCTTAAAAGTCTGTATGACCTTTTTTTTTTTTTAATATAAAGATTTTATTTTTTGCACTTGAAAGGCAAGGGAGAGAGAGAGAGACTTCCACATGCTGGTGCACTCCCCAAATGGCCACCACAGCTGGAGCTGGGCCAGGCTGAAGCCAGGAGCCAGGAGCTTCTTCCAGGTCTCCCACGTGGGTGGCAAGAGCCCAAGCCTTTGGGGGCCATCCTCTGCTGCTTTCCCAGGCCCATCAGCAGGGAGCTGGATCAGAAGAGGAGTCTCCAGGACTGGAACAGATGCCATGCTGGCGTGGCAGGCGGCCGGCTTTACTCACTACGCCACAACGCTGGCCTCAGTCTGTATAGCTTGTAACATTCATGCAGCATATGTTTGCTGAAGCCCTCTTGTGTGCCACACACTTCCAGACGTGGGGTGGGGGCAGGGTGAAGGACCATGGGCCAGGGCAGAGGCATTGGAGCACTGGAGCCAGAGAGGCCCGTCACTTACAAAGCATGCACCTGTGTGCAAGCCACTTATCTGCGCTGCAGTTTGGGTCTACGCACCCCAAAGGCCTGTGACGACGACTAAGAGTAGTGTACCCATTCATTGAAAGTGCTTAGACTTCCTCCTCCTATACCCACCCACCTGCCCCGCCGCCTACCGGGAGGGAAGGAGACACACGTGTAGGTAACTACTCCAGGCCCTAATTTAGACCACGCTGAGGGTCCCTAGGCACTAGGAGGTAATACGAATTCACAGCCGGGAATCCTGAAGCATCCGCAGGAGTGCCCTTTGAGGAGTAGGCAGGAATGGAGCCTACGGAAATGCCAGCTAGCGGGAACGAGAGGATTCTGAAGTGGAACGGAGGTCTGGTTCCGAAAGGCTTTCAAGGCGGGGGTAAGACGAACGGTTCTCGGGGCAAGACGATGGGTACTCGTGTACCCCGGGGCCGCCCTGGCGCGGCCGCGCCTCCCCGCGTGGAGGAGGTCTCAGGTGCTTCAGGAGCCGGTGCCCCGCTGGCCACGGGAGGGCAGCAGCGGCCCGGTCTGACCCCACCCCGAGCGCCTCGCAACTTTCCCGACGCCGGTACGCCCCCAGGGGCCGGCAGCGGGGAGCAGGCTGAGTCCTCGGGGGGTCTCGCCGCCCACTCCTCTGCAGTCCCAGCATGTGCCAGCGGCTCTCCCCGCTCCCCAGGCCCCAGCAACGGCGACCCACGGCGGCCGAGCGCTGGAGCCGGAGGCGGGCCGAGCCAAGGGCCGCCCCCGGGCCGACCCTCTCTCGCCGGCCCGCCCCTCTCCTCCCCTCCGCGGCGCCGAAGGAGGGCGGGGCAGGGGCCCTGGGGTCAGTCTCAGCCTCCGGCACCGGCCGCGCGAGCTGGAGGCGGCGGAGCGGAAGGTACCCTGGGCCGGGGCCGGGGCGGCGGGGCGTCTTGGGGACTCGCCCCGGGAGAGCACTCTCTCCCTTCTCCGCTCGCCCGGAGCTTGGGGCGCGGCCGGCGGGGGGCTCCGGCCGGAGCGTGGGCCTTGTTGCTTCCCCTCGGACGCGGCGTCCGGGCTGTGCGGGGTCTGGCCGGATCGGCCCGGGCTGCGGCGAGGGGCGCGCGGAATTGCCAGACAGGGGCTCTCGCCTCCTGGGGTCAGAGCCGGAGTCCCTGCCTTTCCCTTCGCGCCCCTTTCCTCGTGTGGACCTGCCCCGCCGGGCCAGGGCCGAGAGGGGCGACTTGGAAGCTCCGTGAGGCGCTCTGGCTCCGGGCCCGGGCAGCCGGCCGCGCACCTACGGACCTGGAGGCGGGCGAGGGGCGGGCAGGTCGGGAACTGACCCCGGTGGGGGTGCTGCCTCCCCTGGCCGGGATGGGGGAATGGCGGGAATAGGGGCAGGGTGTGACCAGTGGGGGACGCCGCCCTGGACGGTTGCTGTAGCCTGCCCGTGGAGGGAAGTGGGGGGAGATCGGGATGGCTCGGGTGCGCGTGTCTAAGAAATCTCTTCTCCCTCACACTCCCGAACCCGCATCTCGCCCGTGTTTCTGCTTTAAAAGTTGGGGGCGGGGTATCTCCCGAAGACTTACTACTTCCTAGACGTCGGGGGAGGTGGACTGGGTCCGCCGGGCCCCGCGATTGGGCTTGGAAATCAAGGGAATGGCTGAGGAGCGCGGCCCTGCGCCTCCCCCCGGATTCCAGGCTGCATTGCAGGCCTGGAGTGGTGGTGGTTGGGTTACCCCTGTTGGGGTCAGTGGGGCAGTTCTTCTGGGGCTGCCTCCCACAGGGAGCTGGCGCTGGGCCTTGTGGCCTGGCCTGGGCTGCTGGCTCTCCTGCCCCAACCAGAGCCTGGGTAGAGAGTCTTCTCATTGAGAGGTGGGCTCCACTTGGTGCATGCGTGTCCCTGCCCCAGAGTTGCGGCTTCTGTCCGCCGCACCGTGTAGCAGCGGATCGCTGGGATTCCCCGCGGTGGTTGCCTGCCAGGCCTGCCTGGGTGCTTCTCTTTCAGGATGTCAGGGAGAGCCCCTTCTGTGGTGGGGAGAGTGTGGCCGTGTACTCCTGTCCTCTTCCCCCACATCCCAGCTTTGTGAGTGTGTGTGTGTGTGTGTGTGTGTGTGTGTGTGTGTCTGGGTCTGGGAGGGAGGCGCCACCAGGGTCCCCCACCAGGCAGGCTGGGGCTGAGGTGCGAGGTGGGGATGGTATGTGGGCCACAGAGGAGCTTAGCTTAGTTTGACAGGATGTGGGACTGAGGGAAACAGCCTGGTTTAGGGCAGAGATCAGGTTACCCGCCCCTTCTTAACTGCTCCCTGCCCGGCTGGTGCTGGGCCCCGCCGGCCCTCATTTGTCTCTTGTCTTGGGGCTCCTCCCAGCCCAGGCTCCAATCCCCTCCCCCTCCCCCTTTCCCTACAGCCTTGACTTCGTCTCCGCTCCGGAGCCCGCCCTCTCTTCCTCCCAGGCAGTGGGCCTGGGAACTTGAGCTGGCTGGAAGTCGGCTTTCTGGCCAGGAAGGAGGAAGTGAGGGGAGCTGGGAAGGTGTGATGAGCTGTGCAGATGCGTGTTCATGTGTGTTGGGGCGAGGGACACACACAAACCCTGGGAAGCTGACTGCTGGCCCTGAGTCACAGGGAGGGGTGGGCAGGGCCTTCCTTGAGCTGCGCGGACGCAGACGGAGGGAGGAAGGGGCTGTCCGGAGAGTGGGTGGAGGTGACTCCCTGGTGGATTATTCTCACACACTTACTCTGCTGCAGTGGATGTGTGGCTCCCTACAGTGTGGTCATTGTCCCCTGCCAGGGCTGAGTGACCCAGTGTTGCTGCCAGGCCTGGGAGGAAGGGGGAGGAAGGCAGACTGCCCAGATGCGGGCTGTGGGCTGCCGGGACTGAGCCTCCTTTGTGCAGCAAGCGCAGGGCTTGGGGACTGGGTGTGGTGGGCCAGGGCCGCTGGCGCTGGCTGCTGCCACTGCCCCCCGGCTGGGTTTCCTTGCATCTGCTGTCCTTTCTGAAGCTCTGGAGTAATGTGTCCAAATGGCAGACCCGGGTCCCGGAGACTCTGTGTATGGGACTGAACTTTATGGAGGCTTCATTTCCCAGTTTGTCAGGTGGGAAGCCACCTGCAGGTGTCTGGGGGCCGTGGAGGCTAATTGTCAGAATACCCGCACAGGACCCAGCATCTCCGGGTGCTACAGATCTTGCCCTTCCCCTGGGGTGGGGTGGGGGCTACCACCTGGCAGCTGCTGCTGCTGTGGGGTCTTGGAGAAGACCTCTTGGTCCTGAGTGGGCAGGGCTGACCTGAGCTGAGGAACAGACTGTTCTAGATTGGAACTTGATGACGACTCAACTTCAAAGGTATCGTAACTGAGGAAGCCCGATTGAAAAACCCTGGCATATAAAGTAAACAGAAGTGGCTCTTCTTGGCGGGTCTCTGAGCACCTCCCTATGGGTCAGGGGTCCCCCAGGTGTTAAATGGGTAAGAGATTGAAACATGGGTTCTGCTTCCCACATGGGTTTCCCTCCCACCTCCTGCTGTTGTGTTCTGACCTTGATCCAGAGATGAGGACTTTGGGGCTCTGTTGTCCTGGTTCTTAGCAGGATGACGCCTGATCAAGCCCCCATCCTCTCTTCTCCCTTTGCTGGATGCCCTGGCTTCCAGAGAGGTTTGGGGGGCCCCAGAGAAGTGTTCTTGGACTTGTCGACTGGTCCTCAAACCCCCCGCTGCCTCTCGCCTCCCAGCCCCAGCCATGGCTGCAATCCGAAAGAAGCTGGTGATCGTGGGGGATGGAGCCTGCGGCAAGACGTGCCTCCTCATCGTCTTCAGTAAGGACCAGTTTCCTGAGGTCTATGTCCCGACCGTCTTTGAGAACTACATCGCGGACATCGAGGTGGATGGCAAGCAGGTGACGGCCACCAACCCCACCCCGCGGTCACTTAGAGACAGAGGATGTCCTTCATCACTGGAACCAGTGCAAGTTAGGATGTGAAAGTTGTCTTAGAAAAATCTCGATACAGCTGGTTCTACCACAGAATCTGGGCCAGATCCTTTTTCCTCTGGGGTTAAACTCCCCTGGCCCCAAAACTGCGATGATAAAAGCTCTCTCCGCACCCCCCCCCCCCCCGCCTGCACAAATGTTACTGTGAGAACTGAGTAACATAGTGGTTCTCACAGTGGCCACTCATGTACTACACACAGATCAAGCATGTCTTAGATTAAAAAAAAATGCTTAATTTATGTTGCACAACCTGGCACCTTGCAGGTGTGCAGTGGATGGATAGATGATGATCAGTGATTCTGAAGGAGCAGTGGTTTCAGAGAGACCTTTGGGTGGCAGGGCTGGGCTCCCTGGGGCTGGCTGCTCACTGGCCTGTGTGGTAGGTGGAGCTGGCTCTGTGGGACACAGCAGGGCAGGAAGACTATGATCGCCTGCGGCCTCTCTCCTACCCGGACACGGACGTCATCCTCATGTGCTTCTCCATCGACAGCCCCGACAGTCTAGGTGAGGGTGGTAGAGGGAGGGGACTGACACACCTTGGAATCAGCCAGAGGTAGCTCTGGCCCTTGGGGGTGGGGTGGGGTGGGGTGGGGTGGGGGAGGCAGGCGGCTTTGGGCCGGTGCAGTGTGAGGGGGGTTGGAGCTGTGAAAGGTACTGTGATTCTGACGGGCCACTGGAGGCACCCACACCTGTTGGGACTTGTCCGTGCAGAAAACATCCCAGAGAAGTGGACCCCGGAGGTGAAGCACTTCTGCCCCAATGTGCCCATCATCCTCGTGGGGAATAAGAAGGACCTGAGGCACGACGAGCACACCAGGAGAGAGCTGGCCAAGATGAAGCAGGTGGGTGGGGCAGAAGTTCCCCTCGAGGGTGCACTCTGAGCAAGAGGGGAGCCTTCTCCGAGGCTCATTGCCCTGTCAGAGGTGACAGTGGTGCTCAGCTCCTAGCCCCAGGTCTAAAGTGACCCGTCCACTCGACATTTTCATTGGTTGCACTTGACTGTCCCTTCTGTCTTTGGAATTGGGTTTGTTAAGATGCACCCAGAGAGGCTGGTGCTGTGGCTCACTTGGCTAATCCTCCGCCTGTGGTGCTGGCTCCCTGGGTTCTAGTCCCGGTCGGGGTGCCAGATTCTGTCCCGGTTGCTCCTCTTCCAGTTCAGCTCTCTGCTGTGGCCTGGGAAGGCAGTGGAGGATGGCCCAAGTGGTTGGGCCCTGCACCCACATGGGAGACCAGGAGAAGCACCTGGCACCTGGCTCCTGGCTTTGGATCGGTGCAGCGTGCCAGCCCTATCAACCATTTAGGGGGTGAACCAATGGAAGGAAGACCTTTCTCTCTGTCTCTCTCTCTCACTGTATAACTCTGCCTGTCCAAAAAAAAAAAAGTGCACCCAGAGAGACAGCTTCTGCTGCTTCCCTCAGGGCAAGGGGTACAGCTGTGTCATCAGAATACCTGGGCAGGTGTGGGCGGGCAGGGATGTGGGAGGGGGGCATGAGAAGTGGCTGGAAGAGGTCCAGGGGGCAAGCAGCTGGTTTATTCAGGAACCAGAGGCCTAGCACAGGTTTAGGGAGTGTGACCTCTCTTACAACTGGAGCCCCATGTCTGGCTCACATGTTGGAAGTCACTCTGGCTGCCCAAGAGGTTGGACTGGAGTGCCAACAGAGGCGGGGAGCCCAGGAAGGAGGTGGCTGGTGCACTCAACCAGGCAGCACATGCCCACCAGGGGCTAGGCCTGGATGGGAGGAAACAGATGGGAGAATTTTGAATGTAAACCTGGGTCTTGGGGGTCCTTGGCCCAGAAGCTGCCCAGGGTGGCTGGGGCCTGGGTGCCTTGTGGGGTCAGGGCTGGAGGGAGTGTTTGTTTCTGCAGTTCCCACACCCATACCCAGGGGGCAGGAACACCTAGCCCCCTGGCTGCCTTTGACCTTGACCTGTCTGTCTTCTCAGGAGCCTGTTCGGTCTGAGGAAGGCCGGGACATGGCGAACCGCATCAGTGCCTTTGGCTACCTGGAGTGCTCAGCCAAGACCAAGGAGGGGGTGCGGGAGGTATTCGAAATGGCCACTCGGGCTGGCCTGCAGGTCCGCAAGAACAAGCGCCGGAGGGGCTGTCCCATTCTCTGAGACACCCCCGCCCCAGGCCTCCCCTGCTTGCCTTCCTCCCTTCGCCGGGGTGCAGAATCCACCCTCCACTCCACTCTCCTAGGACTCCATGCTGAAGACTCCCTTTCCAGTTTCCTCCTGCCCAGGACTGCATCTGAGTTCCCCGGCCCCCTCCCCCTCCAGGTGGCCGTGACAGGCCCAGCCTTCGTGACAGGCCCAGCCTTCCGTAGGCAGAGCACCTCCTGCTGCTGCTGCTGCTGCCCTGTCAGGGGGCAGGGCTCTGGCTCCCTTTGGCCTTCTCCAGAGGACGGTCACACACCAGCACTTTATGCACTTCTGGCTCCGGGGAGTGGGTCTGGAGTAAGGACTGGGGTTTCTGCTTCGGGCAGGGGCCTTGTCTTTGTACTTGGTGGGGGGCACGAATAAAGGCCACAGGCTCCAACATGTGTATGGCAGTTTCCTGTCTCTCTCTCCTGGTCGCTGTCCTGGCCGCAAGCCCGAGTCCCATCTCTCTCTTTCCAAGTGGCTTGCCAGACTGGGCCCCTGCAAAGACAGGACCATGGAGTGCAGGGTGGAGTCTCACAGCAAAGGATGAGGTCATACCTGGCTCTGGGCCTGGGAGGCGGGTCGGGGGCGTGGTCTGGAGCTGGGGCTAAACTTAGAAACCTGTGGGTGGCTTCCCGGCCCACTGGGTTTCCTCCTCTGGAGGTGTGGGGGCGGGGGTGGGGTGTGTGGCACTAAGCAGGGTGTGTCGGTCCCACCCTCTCCTGCAGGGTCAGCCTGGGGGCCCAGGAACCTGGGGCAGGCGCAGAAGAGACACTCTTGAGGCTTTTGCATAGAACAAAATCTTGTTTTCAGATTTTTTTCTCCCTCCCCCCTTCCCCCAATTGTTAGCAGCTTGATGTGTCATTCTCCCCAGCAGGGGAGGGGGCGGCAGGGCTTGGGTTGTAAACTCCCTCCCCCAGCCTTCCTGTCCCTCGGAGGGGCAGCTGGCCGGGTTCTGGTTCAGGCAGGGTTCTGGTTCAGGGCCGGGCAGGAGGTTAAGGCTTGGCTGGTGTGAGAAGGCAGGCTGCCATGTCTTCAGAGCTCATTCCTCCACTCTGGCTCGACTTGCAGGGACAGGCCGCCTTGGCTCTCCCGCTCCTGGGGGAGACAGTCGTGACCATGAGGCCCTAGAATGAGAGGTGGTGTGCTTTGCCTTCCTTACCTCCTCCGCCTGCACTGTCCCCTACCTGGCCCGCCCTGGCCCCAGCCATACCTGAGGTAGAGGGGCTGAGCTTGCTCAGACCTTGGAGTAAGTTCTGTCCCTGCTGCAGGTCCAGTTTGGCAGGAAAGGGGCACCCGGTATACCCCCCGTTTTCTTTACAGAACTCCAGGAATCTGTGGGGTACAGGGATGTTTGCACCCAGGAGCTGGGCAGCCTGGCTGAGGAGGGCTGGCAGCGGCTGGAGGCCCGACCTCACTCCTGCCACATCCAAGGGTCGCTTAACCTTGGCATGGCAGTTAACTTGCAAATATAACTGGGGGTAGGGGGTTGCTGTGAAGAGGAACAGCTCTGAGGACTAGCTGAACCCTAAGCAGCTGCTTAATGAGGTTCACCTGTCCCGGGCTGGGGGCTGTGGCCTCCCAGAGGGGTAGTGGGGTGAGAATGCTCACGCTTTCCAGTCGGGGTCATGGCCCAGGAGAAGGGGGTTGCCCACTATGATGAGCAAGGCCTTGGCCCGGGTCACAGCCACGTTGAACCTCTGAAAGGAAGAAGGGGTGGGGTCACAGGAGGGAAGAGTGCCCCGGAGGGAAAGGGTCCTGCCACTCTCCAGCCCTCAAACCTTGGAGTTCACTGCCACCCCCCAGCCCTCAAACCTTGGGGTTCTTAAGGAAACCCAGATTAAAGTCCAGGTCCAGCTGCACAAAGCTCTGGCTGCTTCGCACAGTGGAGATGAGGATGACGCTGCGTTCTTGACCTTGGAATTCTTCCACGGAGCCCACCTGCAGGAGAGGAGAGGCAGGGCCTGAGACCAGGTGCCTTGCCAGGGAGTTCCTGGCAACTGCTGAGATGGGGAAGGAGGGCACCCAGGGAAGAGGACAGGAGGCTGTGGAAGCTGAAACCTGAAGGAGGAAGCCACAGGGGAGGGGGCGGGCCCAGAAGGGGTTCTCAGCCAACCACAGTGCAGAGACCACAAGATCCCGGAGCAACCAACATTCCTAAAGATAATCACTGACTGGGAATGAATGCCTTTGGAAGATCCAACCCTGGGTCCTGCTCAGAATTCAAGGGAGAGGCCACTAACTGGTATAGTAGGATCACCTGAGGAGCTATAAAAAAAATACCAGTGCCCTGACTGTGCCCGCAGATAGCTGTGAGAATTGGCTGGGCGGGGCCCCGGCTCTCCAGGTGATTGGTACCTGCAGCCAGAGCTTAGAACTGCTGTCTAAGGGGAGGCGGGCTACTGAGGGTGGGCTGGGCAGGCTGGAGCTCAGACTTCACCCTGGGGACAGAGGCCTGATCCCGCCCCACACCTGCAAGTTGGAATCTTGGAGTGAGAGGCATGGGGTGAACCCAGTTCCATCTCAAGGCCGTGGGGGGGCAGGGACGCGGGCCAGACGGGAGCAGCAGGGCAGGGGCGAGGTGCGAAGTACACGGAAGGCAGGGAGGGAACGTGCAACAGCGCGTGTCACCTTCAGGTCCTTGATGTCATCCAGTCCCCGAAGTTCCCTGTCAAGTTTGGTGATGCAGTACCGGATCTTTTCCACCTGCAAGGAGGGAACAGGTGCTTTTCTCTCCTGCTGTTAACCCCTGTGCACAAGACAAGCGCCAAGCAGGGGGCCAGGAGGCCCAGCGGGCAGTAGAGGCTTGAGCTCCTGGCATCTCTGCATTCAGACCTGGCCGAGGAGGAGCCACCAGCAGGGGGGCCTTGCCGGAAACCAAGGAGGGCCTGACCTGCTTCCGATATGGGGAGATGACGCCCACGCTGCGGGGGCTCAGGCGAGCTTTGCCCTTCTTGGAGGAGGGGGCCAGGAGCAGCTTCAGGTAGGAAGTCACCGTGGCGGCCTCTTCAGGGTTGAAGAAGGATGGGCTGTTGCCCTCACGTTCATCCTTGCCCATGACGCCATGGAAGATGATGGGAAAGCCCTGGGTGTGGTCAGGGGAGACCCTCAGCCAGGCGGTCCGCCCTCCCCTCCCCCAAACCCTACCATGAAGTCAGGGGTCCCAGGCCAAGGTGGCAAAGAGGAGGAGCCACAGTCTGCCCCCAGAGCCGCCTCCTGCCAGGGGTGGCAGCCTCACCTGCCGGGGCAGACCCTCCCAGCGGCAGAAGCGCTCTCGGTCTACAATGTCCGCACAGGCCTTCAGCTCCCCATCATAATACAGCCGGTTGGGAATTTCCAGGATAGTGGGATGGGACCTGGGAGGCAGGAGGGGGAAGGAAGCGCACAGCCGAGGGCGGGATCACTCCTCCCCCCCACCTTGAGGTCCTGCTCTACATGCTCCCTGGACAACAGGACACAGTCCCGCTGGACGCCTGCCGCCAGCCCTGGCACACCACAGAGAGCAGAGCCAGCATAGAATCCAGGGGTTTCCTGGACAAAATTAAGAAAACCAAACCTTCCAAAACAGAGAATGAGAGTTAATGACACAATAGCTAACATTTATTGAGTTCTTAGTTACAGCCCAGAACTTCCCTAAGCATTGAAAAAAACCTTTTTCTAATTCGATTTACTTAAGAGGAGGCAGGTAGCATTGTGGCACAGTGGGTTGAGCCACCACCTGATACTACACCTATGAGCACCAGTTTGAGCCCCCAGCTGCTCCACTTCCAATCCAACTCCCTGCTAATGCACCTGAGAAAGCAGCAGAAGATGGCCCAAGTGTTTGAGCCCCTGCCACTCAGGTTGAGACCTGGATGTTGTTCCAGGCTCCTTCAACCTGGCCCAGCCCTGGGTGCTGCAATTATCTGAGGAGTGAACCAGCAGATGGAAGATTTCTCTTTCACTAGCTCTGACATTCAAATAAACAAATAAACCCCTAAAAAAATAGAGAAGAGGTATCTCCTTTCTGTTAGTTTACTCCCCAAATATCCACAACAGCCAGGAACTCCATCTGGGTCTCCCACACATGGCTGTTGGGGACCTAAGCACTTGAGTGGTCATCTGCTTCCTCTCAGGGTACACATGACCATGAAGCTGGGATGAAGAGTGGAACTGAGACTTGAACCCAGGCCCTCTGATATGGGATGCAGGCATCCCATATGGCTCAACCATGGCACGAGACACGCACCTGTAAGCACTTTAGATGTCTGAATTCATTCACAAAAGTAAGTATATAACTCTCTAATTTGAATTACAATAGGTTTATAAAAAACTGTACTCTCATTCCCTTCATTTTTCTTGTTTCTTCTTGGATAACCCAGTTACTACATCCGGGACTCGCACTAGACACTAACCAGTCCCTCCTGAAAGATAGAGAGGCCAACTGGTCCAGGGTGAAGACCACTTGCTAAGTCACACAGACAGCAAGTAGCAGCGATGGGGCTGGAAAGCAGCCCTCGTGTCTCCCAAGGCACAGTCCTGGCACAGCACGCAGCCTTGGAGTGACAGGACTGCGGGCTCCGGCCTCCAGCAGGGGCTGCAGGCAGGACGTGAGGACGGGGGCAGAGGGGCCGAGGGTGCAGAAGGCAATACCTGTAGTTGCGCAGAAGCTTGGTTATGAACTGGGGGTTGTAGCCGTCAGGGCCCTTCTTGTACAGGGCGTTGTAGGTGAGCAGGCGCTCCAGCAGTGAGTAGCCCAGCCCATGCTTCTGGGTCAGTGGGGACCGCAGCACAGGCCCCAGCTGACGGGGGTCTCCCGCCAACACCAGCTGCCCCCCTGGATCGCCTGTTTCCTTGACTTCCATCAGCCCTGGCAGGCAAGAGTGGCGTGGGAGGACAGCAAGGTAGTGGGGGCAGCCCCGGCTCCAGCCCTAGCCCCAGCCCCAGCCAGGGCGGCACTCCTGCAGCCCACCCTGAGCCCTCACCTGCTATGGCCACCAGACTCTCGGGCTCCATGCAGTGGCCGGCTTCATCGATGAAGATGTGTGTGAAGTGATCGACGGGAAACTGGGCCGAGACCAACCTGGGAGGCGTTAGGCCAGGGTCACGCCAGGGACCTGCTCTCCTCCCCAGCCTGTCGGCCCTTCATTCACACCTAGAGTTCAGACACACGCTCCCCACCTGCTGGCAGTGATGAGCGTGGTAATTAACACCCGGTACTCCTGCAGCTTCTTCTTGGCAGGAAACACGTACTCCCCCTTCTTGGCGTCCCAGTTACAGCAGGGCTGCAGATTGCAAAAAGCCGAGAACCATCAGTTTGGCTCCGCCTACTTGCACCCTCACTCTGGCTCTGGCCCCCTAGACAGTTTTATGCCTCATTTGACAGACAAGAAAACAGGGACTCAGAGAGGGGTCCTGATCCACCCAAGATAACACAGCAAAAATGCGAATCCAACTCTCCTGGTTTCCCAGTCCCGGTGTCTGCCCTGCGAGCTGGCCCACCCTATCCTTTAGCCCTCAGGCACCTTGATGTCCTCGGGTACCATGCGGATATCTCTGCTGGGGGCCAGGAGGCGGTAGATGGAGCTGGGCAGGTGGGCCCGGAGCCGCTGGCACAGGAGGTCGGCCCCCGAGTTGGACGGAGCGCAGGCCAGGATGTGGGCTTCGGGCAGGTGCTTCACCACCTGAGGTACACATAAGTGGTGCAAGAAGCTATGACTCAGACCGGGGCAGTGCAGCATCTGCCTCCTACAGCCGAGGCAGGTCACGGCCCAAAGGCATGTCTGATTCCCGGATCCCTGCTAGTCCAAACAGCACTTTTAATGCTGGACAGTTGCTGCTATAAACATAAAAGCCTATGGTGACCGAGATATGAGTGGTGACTCTCAGAGCTGTGCAGTGCCCAACCCATACAATAGTGCTCAACAGTCAAGGTGACCCTGACCTCCTGCCTCTCCCACCGCCAGCTGCTCAGAAGCAGGAAATCAGAATCTGGGAAAAATTGGCTGGCACTAGGGGAGTCGAAGCGCAGGCCCCAGGTCTATGCCCTGGCCCCACCTGCTTAATGGCTTCCACCAAGGTGACGGTCTTGCCAGTGCCCGGAGGCCCAAAGATGATGTAGGGGGCTGGCCGGGTGGTGCCCCTAACAATGTGCTTCATGGCCTGTAGCTGCTCTGGATTGGACTCCAGACTTCGGTCAAACAGCCTGGCAGAGGCACAGGAACAGGAACGTGAACTTGAAGTCATCCAGTGTCCCTGATTCCACCCCCTACACCGGTCCCCACTCCAAGTAGGCATAGCGCCCCCTCGCCCGCAGTCTCACTTGAGCTTCACATCGGAGGGCAGCAGCGGGACCCCACGGGAGGCCACAGGGAAGAGCATGGGCCACAGCAGCCAGCGCCCCGTCAGCTCCAGGGCACGGTGCTGGACTCGCAGGGGCTGGCGGTTGAAGGTGAAGTTCACCTTGAAGGTCAGCCCATCCACAAAGCGGCTCAGGAGGCTTTGGGCAGGGAGAGAGGAGGGGAAGAGCTGTAGTGGGCGGGTGGCCGGGAAGCAGTAAAAGGCCAGGCATGATGCTGTGTGTCTCCCCTGCCCCCCGTTCCCTCCAGGCAATGCTCTCTAGGAAGGCAAGCTGCTGGGCATCCCAGGGTCCCCCAGGGAAAACCCTCCTGCCCTGGGCCTTCTCAGGGAGAAGCACCCACTGTCTGCTGGCCTCGGAGGGATGCCCAGAAGCTGTTTTGTCCCCAGCACCCACCTCGTGGAAAAGCTCAGCTTGACCCGGTCTAACTCCACCTTGTGCACAAAGCCCTTATAGGTGACAGGGTCCTCCTGCTGGGTCTCGGAGGACAACAGGGCAAACAGGTGATCACCTCTCAGCACTGAAGGGCGGCTCTCGGTCACCCCAGGAACCTGCAGGTGTGAAATGCAGCAAGCTTCTGTCTTAGGGCTCTCCAGCTGTCTGATGGGCAGTGGCGGAGGCTCTAGCCTTCTAACCCAAGGCGGGGTGCTGGGCCATCCCAGCACCCTGCTTTCCTCGCCCACCACACAAGGCAAGAGCCAGAGGAAGGAGAAAGAAATCGCGAGCTGCTCAGAGGCTGAGCCCAGGAATCCACAATCTGGGAGCCTGATTTCAGGACCCGGCTGGCTACTGGCTTCCCAGCCCATCCGCTTGGCCACCTCATTTCCTACTCTGCCTTGAAAATCTTATTCAAAATTCTCTGCCTTCGGCAGTCCTCTCCAGTCCTCCTCACTCCCTTCCCATCTGTATCGGTGTGCAGAAGTCCTTCTTCATGGGTGAATCTGGTCTTACGTGACACTCTCAAAAGTCTGAGAGCTAGCAAGGGCTCTATGAAATATCCAGTTCAGGGGCTGGCACTGTGGTGCAGCGGGTAAAGCTGCCACTGCCTACAGTCTCAGCATCCCATATGGGCATGGGTTCAAGTCCCAGTTGCTCCACTTCCGATCCGGCTCTCTGCTATGGCCTGGGAAAGCAGCAGAAGATGGCCCAAGTCCTTGGGCCCCTGCACCCGCGTGGGAGACCCGGAAGAAGCTCCTGGCTCCTGGCTTTGGATCGGCCCAGCTCCGGCTGCTCTTTCAGGTAAGGAAACTAGGGTTCAGAAACTGTGAGGGGCTTGCTCTAGGTCACACAGCTGGAGGTAGCAAAGTCTGGACTAACATCCCTGTCTGCTCTGCCGCCTCTTTCTGGGCCCAGGCTGTCCAGGCTGCTGAACCCGTACAGTAGGTGCCGCTCATCTCTCTCTGTGTTCCTGTTTTGCCTTGCTGTCAGCAACAGTGGGCTTTCGCAGCCTGGGGGTGCTGGCTGCCTCGAGCCCACCCCCCCTACACACCGATCTGAGCCCCGACCTGCAGCGTGAGCAGCCTGGGGTTCTGGTCCACTGGGTCCCAGGTCATGGGTACCGACTCCAGGTCATAGTGCCGGATGTCATGCTCCATCTGCAGCTCCTCCAGGTGCAGCAGCAGCCGGAGCTTCATCTCATAGTTCCTCCACTTCAGGGAGGTCTCCAGCTGGGCCCTGGCAGTGAGGGTGGGGAGGGGGGACGGGAAGGGGCAAGAATAGGACGGATCAGGCAAGCCCTTTGCCCATAAGCATCCGCTACTCCCATGTGAATCCCTGGAAGAATAGAAGCACTGGGAAATGGGAAAAGACTGTAAGGGCAAGGAGCCGGATGGGGTTAGCAGCCTTGGAGCCTGGAGTCCCGACTCCCACTTCCTCCAATGCCCCGCCCCGACTCAGCATTTGCACTGTGGTCTTCTGGCCCCAGATCCCCCCAGCTGTGCCTCACACCCTCATCTCTCTCCTCAGGGAGGCCAGGACCAGCTGCTCTCTGTGAAACAGCACCAGCCCATCCCCTTACCCTGCTTTAGTTTTAGTTTAGTGTTTGTTTCATTCTTCATAGCACTCATCACATGATAGAATAAGATAAATGTTTTTTAAAAATTCAAGAGATTGTGGGGCTGGCATGATGGCACAGCGTGTTAAGCTGCCACCTGCAACACAGCCATTCCATATGAGCACTGGTTCGAGACCCAACCGCTCCACTTCCGATCCGGCTCCCTGCTAATGTGCCTGGAAAAGTAACAGAAGACAGCCCAAGTGCTGGGGCCCCAGCCACCAATGTGGGAGACCCAGATAGATTTCCAGGCTCCTGGCTTCAGTCTGGCCCAACCCTGGCCATTGTGGCCATTAGGGGAGTGAACCAGCAGAAGGAAGATCTCTACACTGTTTCCTACTAGTGTGGGCAAGGCCCTCATATGACTGGTTCGCCTTGAATAGTTCAGCAAGGAGATGAATGAATGGAGCCTGGGAGAGTGAGGACACAGGCTGCAGAGCAAAGGGGAGAAGGTGGGGGTGGGAGTGTGGGGAGCAGAGGGGTGGTACTTACTTGATCTCAGCGACCTCCTTTGGGGCAGTGAAGACACTTGTTCCCTGAAGAAGGATGGGGAGCAGGTGCCTGAGGCGAGGTGGGGGGTAATACGTCCCCAGTGCCATACTCAGCTCCAGGTCGTAGCCCTTAGCTCTGCAGGAGTAGGGGGAGAAAAGCCAACACAGGGGCAGACATGTGGGGCAGCGGGTTAAGCGGCTGCCTGAGATGCCCACATCCCATACAAGAGTCCTTGGTTTGAATCCCAGCTCTGCTCTCCTTTCCAGCTCCCTGCTAATGCACACCCTGGAGGACACGGGTGATGGCTCAAGTACTTGGGGTCACCCAGGCTCCTAGCTTTGGCCTGGCCTAGCTCTGGCTGTTGCAGACATATGGGGAGTGAACAAGTACATGGGAGATCCTCTCTGTGTCTCTCAAAGAAAAGTTTTTTAAACAAAGGCTATCAGAAATCGCCATCTGCAAATGTGCCTCCCTGGAGCAGGATGAAGCCCATGTACTGCACTGTCCCCACTACAAGGAGTCAGCAGCACAGCTCACTGACACACGGGGCTACTCACTGCAAGCCTGGACCACTCCCTTCTTGGGGAAGTTATACAAATAACACATGTCCGTTACAGAAGAACAGACAGTAGGTGATAAATAATAAATGACATGCTGACATGCTTACTATCCAGGGATAACTAATGCTAACTTTTTGGTGTGTGGCCTTCCATATTTTTTTTCTTTGTAAATCTGTATTATACATATATAGTTAATAAAAAGAGCCTAACTGGGGCTGGAGTTGTGGCCCAGCAGGTTAAGCGGCTGCTCTCAGCGCCGGCATCCCATAGCGGAGTGCTGGTTCGAGTCCTGGCTGCCCTGCTTCCATTCCAGCTCCCTGCTAACGTTCCTGAGAAGGCAGCCAAAGGTGACCCAAATACTTGGGTCCCTGCCACTCACATGGGAGACCAGGATGGAGTTCTTGGCTCCTGGCTTTAGCCTGGCCCAGTCCTGGCTGGCATTTGAGGAGTGAACTTGTGAATGGAAAATCGCTCTCTCTTTTTTACTTAAAGATTTATTTATCTGAAAGACAGAGTTACATCCTCCGCTGCTTTCCCAGGCTCATTTACAGGGAGCTTGATTGGAAGTGGAGTAGCCAGGACTCAAACCAGTGCACATATGGGATGCTGGTGTTGCAGGCCTGGGCTTTAACCCGCTGTGCCACAGTGCTGGTCTCTGGAAAATCTTTCTCTGTTGCCCTGCCTTTCAAATAAATAAAAATACCTTTAAAAAAAGAAAGAAAAAAGCACACTGTGGAACTCGAGAAGGTCCCATTTTATAATAATTTGTGTTCACAACTCCAAAGTTTGTGAACCTCTGGCTATGTCCAAGGATGCCTACACATGTTATGACTGCACGCATACCAACTGTCCAGTGAAGGACATCTATAAAGACAAAAAATAGATGAGTGCTTCCTTAAAGCTCGGGAAACAGGACAGGAGGGTGATAGGCAAGGCATGGGGCCTCTCTGTGTGGAAATGCACTGTCCTAAAACTAACAGTGGTGATGCCTGCACTTATCGTGATGGCCCAGTAGGTTAAGCCACTGCTTGCAATACCAGCATCCTCTATGGGAGAGTATGCCAGTTCAAGTCCCAGCTGCTCCACTTCCAACCCAGCTCCCTGCTAATATGCCTGGGAAAGCAGTAGAAGATGGCCTAACTACTTGGGTCCCTGTCACCCACATGGGAGACCTGGATGGAGTGTCTGGCTCCTGGCTTCGGTCTGCTCCTGGCCATTGTGGCCATTTGGGTAATGAACCAGTGGATGGAAGATCTCTTTCTCTGTCTCTCTCTTTTTGCCTTTCAAGATAAATAAATCTTTTGAGAGAGAGAGAAAGAGAGAGAGAGAGAGAGATGTCTGCAGTGGGCTGCCTGACAATCCGTAACCCAGGGAAAATGCGTGAAAACTTTTCACTGCCCTCAGCTCTGCTGCTGGCCTGCAAAGCGCTCCCTCTTTAGAAAGGCTCTCTGAGACCCAGAGCTGGGAACAAGCCGCAGTCAGGAAACGAGGGTCTGGTTTCCAAAGGCCCACACCGCGGTCGGAACACACGCAGCCCGGCCTGGGCTGGGGTGGGGGGCAGTTACCGGTCAGGTCTCTCTCCTTCCTCTATCCGAGTGGTCACCACAGGGTTTGCAGTGATCCGGGTCCGCTGGAAGGGAGCCGTGGGCTTCAGCTGGGCAGCCAGGGGGCTGTGGGCCACGGCAGCCAAGAAGCGGGCAATGTAGAAAGTGCCAGCTCCTTCCGAGCCCGCCTCTCCAGGCCCCAGCAGCTCCCAGAGCACCGTGGCCGGGAAGTAGCCCACAAAGCTGGTCTTACAGTGGACGTGGAGCTCATAGCATTCACCTGGATGAGAACGGCTGAGTGAGTGAAGGGGGTGGGGTGGCTCTGTGCTAGGACAGCCCCACCCCCAAGGTGCAAGGAGCCCACTGGACAGCGCCAACAACCAAAGCACCAGCCCCTTTCCACTTACCAGGGCCCAGGGGGCAGGGCAGCTCCTGGTCACCCATGTAGAAGGCAAACTGGGGAGTCCGGCAGAGCGGGAAGAGGTGAGTGAGGGTGACGGGTTTGGGCCCTCCATTCCGAAGCCTCAAAGTCAGCACCTCCTTGCGGTTCAAATCCAGGCGGATAAGGAGCTGTCCATCTCGGGCTTCATGGGGCCCCTGGACTTCCACATCCACCCCATGTTTCCCATGAAGATACTCAGCCCTGGGGAGAGCGGGAGTCAAGGCGGGGGGTGGGTGCTGGGGTGGGAGGGGCTGGACCAGGTGAGCCCTGGGGAAACCTGCCCCTCCCCCATTCCCCCATCCCTGGAAGAATGTTGAGAGGACCCACTCTTTCCCGGGCCAGTCAGCGTCTCCCCCCATCCCACTCCTCTCCCCCCGCCCCCTCCTCCTCCCCACACACCTGTCATAAAAGATCCTGGCGAGCAGGGACTTGTGGTATTTGCTGATCTCTGACCCTGGCTTCATTCTCCTCTTTTCTGGGACCCGCACGTCGGCCCAGCGGTCGAGTTTGAAGAACCTGACCCGAGTCTTGGTGACGTAGGCCAGATTTGCAATCTTCATTCCATACAGCATGGAGGAGAAGCCAGGGGCGGGGGTCCCAAAGCTGCCAGAAGCAGAGGAGACTGGGAAGTGAGGGAAGGCAGGGCCATGGGGCGCTGGGCAGCAGTTGGGGAGGGCTGTGGGGTCACTGCGCTGGACACGCCGGGCCCAGAGACAGACACCCAGGCTGGGAGTCCTAGGGGTTTTTTTTCAGGGAAGGGCGAGGGGACTTCCGAAGGCAAAACAGAATTGGTGTAAACAGCGGGTTGTGGACTGTGCGATTCTGAGGAGCAAAGCCCACTCTTGGGCTGCACACTGGGAGGACTCAGGGAAGAGAAAGAAAGAAATGCAGACTTTTTTCTGTTTTTGGAAAACTATTTGGGACAGGAAAAAATAAATAAATAAAAAGCAAACCACCCAGGGGAGAGAGCCGAGGTGCAGGGGAAGCGGAACGAGGGAGAGCAGAGGTCGGCTGCGGGTCCAGCCTGGAGGTGCAGAGGGGAGGGGCGAGAGAGAGCACAGGTGTCCAGAGTGTGGGCAAATTGGCGGATCAGACAGCAGTTTCCGCCGGAAGTCAAAGGGTGCAGGTGGAACCCAAGCAGGAAGGGAGGGGGTCCTTCTCCAGAGATCAAATAGCCTGGCTTTGTGCCTAGAGAAGGTGAAGACAGGGAAAACGCGTCAGGACAACGACCTCAAGGTCCAGCTCCTGGAATTCAGTTTAGTCAACTCAACAAACACTTACAGAGGCCTGTTATGTGCCAGACACTGCGCTAGATGCTGGGCTTCAAAGACGCCGGAGAGCCAGGCTGTGCCTGGAGGAGCACACAGACATTCCACCAGGGTGCAGGGGGCCCAGCCCCTGGGGTGTGACCCAGATGCAGGGGAACACCGTGCTGGGAGGGGTGCCCGGGGCCACTCAGTTGACCGCTCTGGCTGGGTCAGCTC
The DNA here is from genome assembly GCF_964237555.1 of Oryctolagus cuniculus. Taxonomy (NCBI): domain Eukaryota; kingdom Metazoa; phylum Chordata; class Mammalia; order Lagomorpha; family Leporidae; genus Oryctolagus; species Oryctolagus cuniculus. The sequence continues at coordinate 57,637,915 of NC_091438.1, forward strand.
AGAGTCTGCACTAAGAGCCTCACCTTCTCCACCACGGGATGGGGATAGCAAGACTTACCTTGTAGGGCTGCTGCGAGGCTGACCCTGGGATAATGACTTAGCCCAGTGCCTGGCACATAGGAGGCCTCAGTAAGGGGGAGTGATGATTAGTATCACAGACGGCTTGGTTTTACTAGTGTGAAAGGGCAGGAAAGGGAGCGGCAGGAGGCAGCAGAGCTGGGCAGGGACCCAATCATGCAGTTCTGCACAGCAGGCCAAGAAACCTGGACTTGAACCTGAGTGCCAGCAGTCTTTCCCTTTCTGGCGGCCTGAGGACAGCCCCACAGGTGACAGACGTTGTGGACACATTTACGATCCGGACGTCTGACAACCCCCTCCCCTTGAGGTTTTGTAGGGAATGCAAGCAAATCTTCGCTGAGAACTACGGCAATCCCTAGTGACCTTTGAAGGCTAAATCAGCGTGGTCACTCAGGAGGGAATCTGATCATTTATGGTTAGGGACATTTCCCCAGTGCTGCCTGCCTGTAACTCTGCCCCTCTCCCTCACCCCAAGCAAATGAGCGTGGAGCTATTCAGAAAACCTTGAATGGCCTATGATTTGTTCTGAAGAGATCACAAATCATTTGAAAGCATGATAAAAAATGCGGAGTCAATGTTAGCTGCCGTCATTAGTACTTGTATTAGTAGTAACAGTTGTACTAATAGGAGGAGGAGGAGGAGGAATAACGACTTACTTTCCGCCCACGTCAGAGGCTACCCTGTGGTTACAGAACCACTGCAGTTGGTGGGTTTTAAGCAGGGGAGTGGCAAGATCATATTTGCATTTCAGATCACTCTGGCATCAGGATTGGAGGATGGATTTGCTGGAGGCAAGACTGTAGGCAGGGAGACCAGTTAGAAGAAGGCCATGGCAACGGACCAGTTAACAAAGGCCTGAACAAGGCAGTGGGAGGGACAGAAAAGGAAGGGGCCAGGTCTGACAATATTGAGATGTAAAATCAGCAGATGCTGGTGACAAGACAGGAAGGGGGAATGGAGGCTGGAAGAGGAATGAGTCTAGACACCTGAACCAATGGCTTGGTTTTGGGAATATCCTTGAGAAAGGAGGGAAAGACAGGAGGAGGAGAACCATGACTTTCGGGTGTGGGCACACTGCCCTCGAGGTTCTTGTCGTGCAGAGGCAACGCTGGCTCCTGGAATCAGAAGCTGAGAACTCAGGTCAGAATCAAGGCTAATAGTAGAGCCTAAGTCAGCGAGTCCTCAGCAGTAGGTACAACCAAAGAAATGTGTTGGGATCCCCCAGGCGCAGCGAGCAACCCAAGAACAGCTGAGGCCAGGACAACTCAGGGAAACGGGAAAACAAAGAAACCCTGAAGGGGAGAACCAGGAGAGTCTCAGCATCAGCATCCAGCACTGTTGAGGGCTCCAGTAACGAAAGAAAAGAGGACATCAGGGCCCTTGGCAGATACTAAGGCACAAAATCCATGCCCACAGACGCCAGGTTCCACCAGTTCCACGGCCCTCCAAAAACGTCCCTGGAAATACGTAGTATAAACAACACTGCGTGTATTCCAAAGTCTTTTGCACCAAAATAAACTTCAAATTCCATTTTCCATGTACTTCCTGATGTCCCTTGGTCTCTTGACACCTGTACTGTCTCTAACAGCGGCTCAGACGCCATCCCTGATGGTCGGTAGTTTAAGAATGACCTACATGTTCCTGTATAATGCTTCTGTAAGAACTGTTCAGAAGGAAAGGGGGCTTTGTAGGGACTGAAAAAAAAAAGCACCAGAACTTAGGGTGTGCATGCCACATTTTGCCCAGTGGTTACAATGGTGCTTGGGTGCCTGTATCCCATATCAGAATGACTGGATTTGAACACCAGGTCCACTCCTACTGATTCCAGTTTCCTGCTAACATGCACCCTGGGAGGCAGCAGTACTTGGATCTCTGCCACTCCCCTGAGAGACCTGGATTGAGTTCTGGGCTCCTGGCTTGGGCCTGGCTCAGCCCCAGCTTCTGCTGGCATTTGGGAAGTGAGTCAGTGGATAGGAGATCTCTATCTTACCATCTTTCAAAGAAAATGAAAAAAAAATTTTTTTAAAGATTTATTTGAAAGGCAGAGAGAGAGAGAGAGAGGTCTTCCCTCCATTGGTTCACTCCCCAAATGGCCACCACGGCTGGCGCTGTGCCGATCCGAAGCCAGGAGCCAGGTGCTTCCTCCTGGTCTCGTCTCCCATGCAGGTGCAGGACCCAAGAACTTGGGCCATCCTCCACTGCCCTCCCGGGCCACAGCAGAGAGCTGGAATGGAAGAGAAAAACCAGGACTAGAACCAGCACCCATATGGGATGCCGCAGGTGGAGGATTAACCAAGTGAGTCACAGTGCTGGCCACCAGATCTCTTGCCTTTTAAGAGAAGACAAAAGCCAAAATTTTAATGTAAAACTTCCTATTTTTATTTTTTTTTTAAATTTTTGACAGGCAGAGTGGACAGTGAGAGAGAGAGACAGAGAGAAAGGTCTTCCTTTGCCGTTGGTTCACCCTCCAATGGCCGCCGCGGCCGGTGCACCGCGCTGATCCAATGGCAGGAGCCAGGTGCTTCTCCTGGTCTCCCATGGGGTGCAGGGCCCAAGGACTTGGGCCATCCTCCACTGCACTCCCGGGCCACAGCAGAGAGCTGGCCTGGAAGAGGGGCAACCGGGACAGAATCTGGCGCCCCGACCGGGACTAGAACCCGGTGTGCCGGCGCCGCAAGGCGGAGGTTTAGCCTAGTAAGCCGCGGCGCCGGCCGAAACTTCCTATTTTTAGAAACTTTCAAGGGCACAGGGGCAGGCAGAACTCATCTTTCCAAGTTTGATGACTTCTTCTGTGGACGCTACTTCCTAATAAGTGCATCTCAAATTCTCCATGCCTGTTACAACTACCCAAATTAATCTAATCTAGTCCTGGTCTACAATCATCTTACAGCAATAAATAAATAAGTATTTTTTAAAAATCACAGACTTCTGGGGCCGGCACTGTGGCACAGCGGGTTAACACCCTGGCCTCAAGCGCCAGCATCCCATGTGGGTGCCGGTTCTAGTCCTGGCTGCTCCACTTCCGATCCAGCTCTCTGCTATGGCCTGGGAAAGCAGTAGAAGATGGCCCAAGTGTTTGGGCCCCTGTACCCACGTGGGAGACCTGGAAGAAGCTCCTGTCTCCTGGCTTTGGATCGGTGCAGCTCTGGCCGTTGCGGCCACCTGGGGAGTGAACCACTGGACAGAGGACTTCTCTCTCTCTCTGCCTCTCCTTCTCTCTGTGTGTAATTCTGACTTTCAAATAAATAAAAAATCACAGACTTCTTACATTCTTGTTGAGAAAAAGCCCCAAGCTTTGTATTACACATCTAGTCACCTAGATTTCTAGGGAAAACTTTCTAAGAGTGGAACTCTGAAGCTTAAGAAAACATACAAACAGATCATGTTTTGATTTTCGTAGGGCAAAATGTAACATAAACATATTCAACAGATCAACCAGAAAAATACTTGTGGGTAACAGGCAAAGGGTTAATTTTTATTTAAATTTTCTTAGAAATGACAAGAAAAGACCAACAACTCAATGTAAAAATTGTACATGCAATTTAAGGAACAAATTCAGATGACCCAGAGTATGAAAAAACTGCTCTAAACACAGACAAATGCAAATTAAAGTAAAAATGAGATATCATTTTATTCCCTTTATTTTTTTTTTTATTATTATTATTTTTTTTTTGACAGGCAGAGTGGACAGTGAGAGAGAGTGACAGAGAGAAAGGTCTTCCTTTGCCGTTGGTTCACCCTCCAATGGCCGCCGCGGCTGGCGCACTGCGGCCGGCGCACCGCGCTGATCCGATGGCAGGAGCCAGGAGCCAGGTGCTTTTCCTGGTCTCCCATGGGGTGCAGGGCCCAAGCACCTGGGCCATCCTCCACTGCACTCCCGGGCCACAGCAGAGAGCTGGCCTGGAAGAGGGGCAACCGGGACAGAATCCGGCACCCCGACCGGGACTAGAACCCGGTGTGCCGGCGCCGCTAGGCGGAGGATTAGCCTAGTGAGCCGCGGCGCCAGCCTATTTTATTCCCTTTAGACTGCCAAAATGAAAAATAATCCTAACGTGTCGCTGGTATGGGTGCTGAAAAGTGAACTCTCAAACACTGCCAGTGTAACAATCAGGCAACATTACTGACATGTAAAATACAGCTATCCTTGAAGACCCAGGAATCCCACTCCTGGGAATGCATCCCATGGCAAGCAATGCACCAACACCTAAGGACAGAAATGCAAGGAAGCTCACTGCAGTCATTCACAGTGGCCAAGAATCTGAAACAACACACAATCCCATCAACAGAGTAATGGCTAAAATAAACAGGCAGCACTCATACCATGGAATATTATGCTGTGGTTAAAAAAAGAATGCATCACATCCACTCAGCTGGCTAAAATGTTAAAGGCTGACCGAACACTGATGAGGATATGGAACAACCAGAACTCATGTACGTGTGAAATGGCACAATCACTTTGAAAAGAGGTCTGATGGTTTCTCATAAAACTAAACATATACCTAACGTATGACCCAGCAATTCCATTCCTAGGTGTATTTACCAAAGGAATGAGAATACATGCCCCAAATGACTTATTTAGACCAGATGTTCAGGGCAGCTTTATTTAAAAGTCTCAAACTAAGGCCAGTACTGTGGCACAGAGGGTAAAGCCTCCGACCTGCAGTGCCAGCATCCCATATGGGTGCTGGTTTGAGTCCTCGGCTGCTCCACTTCCGGTTTAGCTCCATGCTTGGACCCCTGCCACCCACGTGGGAGGGTTAGAAGAAGCTCCTGGCTCAGTCTTGGCTGGCGCAACCATCTGGGAAGGTGAACTAGTAGATGGGAGATCTCTCCTTCTGTTTATCAGTCACCTGTATTTTTTCTGTAAGCTGCCTCATCACATCCTTTGCTATTTTTTTTTTTTTTTTGACAGGCAGAGTGGACAGTGAGAGAGAGAGACAGAGAGAAAGGTCTTCCTTTTGCCGTTGGTTCACCCTCCAATGGCCGCCGCGGCCGGCGCGCTGCGGCCGGCGCACCACGCTGATCCGATGGCAGGAGCCAGGAGCCAGGTGCTTTTCCTGGTCTCCCATGGGGTGCAGGGCCCAAGCACCTGGGCCATCCTCCACTGCACTCCCTGGCCACAGCAGAGGGCTGGCCTGGAAGAGGGGCATCCGGGACAGAATCCGGCGCCCCGACCGGGACTAGAACCCAGTGTGCCGGCGCCGCTAGGCGGAGGATTAGCCTAGTGAGCCGCAGCGCCGGCCCCTTTGCTAATTTTTGACTGTTGTCCTTGCCTCTGCCTTCATATCCCTCCCCAGTCCAACCCGGAAATCAGCAAGATCCCATCATATCCCCTCAGTTTATGACTCCACAGTCTCCAGCGTTAGATCTAACTTTTTAATATGGCACATTCATGTCCTCCATATTAACGATAATGCAAATACAGTAACATCACCAACAAGCACTGAAAACGTATTGAGCACTTATTATATGCTGTTATAAGTACCTAAATGCATTATCTCATTTTAATCCTCACAACCACCCTTTGGGATAGTAAATATTTTTAAAGAAAAGTTTATTTATTTGAAAGGCAGATCCCCCCCCCCCCATAGAATCTTCCATCTACTTGTTTATTCCTCATATGGCTGCAAGAGCTGGGATTGGGCCAGGATGAAGTCAGGAGCCAAGAACCCCACCTGGGGCTCCTATGTGCATGGCAGGAACTCAAATAACTCAGTCATCATCAGTTGTTTCCCAGGAGCTTTAGAAGGGAGCTGGACTGGAAGCAGAGTAGCTGGGACTCTAATACTCATTTGATAGAGGATGCAAGTGTCCCAAACGATGGTTTAATCTGCTGTGCCACAGCGCCAAGCCCTGAGGGAGTAACTATTATCACCCCCTTTCAGAGAAGAAAGAGAGGTGCAGCTCCCCACCTGACCTGGGCCCCCTGGTCAATCTCTCCTGGAAGGTACTTCAGCCGCTCCTATCTACTTCTGTCATGTGCTCCTCTGTAGACTTTTGCAGCTTAGTTGGCACTGCCCTGTCTGGCCCCTGTTGTTTGTTGGGTGTATGATAATTTATGGTTTTAGATCCTGTTCAGAAAAGGCCAAAACTAGAATGTTACTTTACAGGGGGCACTACTCGCAGTAGCAGCTTTCTAAATGGGCATTGGTTCATGTCCCAGCTGTTCCACTTCTGATCCAGCTCCCTGCTAATGGCCTGGGAAAAGCAGCAGCAGATGGCCTTTCAAATAAATAAATAGGGTCTGGTGCTGTGGCGTAGCGGATAAAGCCACCGCCTGCCGTGCTGGCATCCCACAAAGGCACCGGTTCAAGTCCTGGCTGCTCCTCTTCTGATCCAGCTCTCTGCTATGGACTGGGAAAGCTGGAGAAGATGGTCCAGGTCCTTGGGCCTCTATACCCACATGGGAGACCGGAAAGAAGCTCCTAGCTCTTGGCTTCAGATCGGCGCAGCTCCAGCCGTTGTGGCCTACTGGGGTGTGAACCAGCAGATGAAAGACCTCTCTCTCTTTCTGTGTAACTCTGAACTTTCAAATAAATAAATAAATCTTTAAAAAAATAAATAAATTTTAAAAAAGGAAGTATAGTTTCATGGTTTACAAGCTGAGCTGCTCCCCTCACTAATGGATCAATACCAGAATTTTTATGAAATTGAAATAGAAAAAAAAAAAATAAGAGGGAGAGCAGAGAGTAAGACTATGTATGTATTGTTTCGAAGGTAAATATTGTTTTGTGAAACCTGTATATCTTAGGGACCAAAGTCAAATGAATTTCTTACTAGGGATAAAAGTCTCTGCCACCAAGCCACTCCCCATACCAGTAGCCAGCGTGAAGTCTTTATGGCCCTGATTATGTTAGTTTCCTACTGTCTAAAGAACTGTGTATTCACTTATTTTCATTTTGTTTGAAAGGCAGAAAGAGACAGACAGAGGAAGGTCTTCTACTTGCTGGCTCATTCCTCAAATGCCCACAACAGCTGGGGCTGGGAGCTTAGAACTCAATCTGTCTTCCGTGTGGGTAGCAGGGACCCACATGAGCTGCCATCTGCTACTTCCCAAGGTGAGCACCAGCAGAAGCTGAAATTGTAAGCAGAGGAGCCAGGATTCAAACCAAGCACTTTGATATGGGGATGCAGGCATCTCAAGCAGCATCTTAACCACTATGCCAATGCCCCAGCCAATCTCCTACTTAAAAAAAAAAAAAAAAACAAAAACAAACAAATAAACAAAAAGATCTTCCATTTGCTGGTTTATTAACCAAATGCCTGCAACAGCCAGGGCTGGACCAGGCCAAAGCCAGGAGCCAAGAACTCAACCCAGGTCTCTCATCTGAGTGGTGGGGACTCAAGTACTTGGGCCATCTTCTGCTGCTTTCCCAGGCGTAGTGGCAGGAAGCCAGACCAGAAGCAGAACAGCCAATGGACTCAAAAATTTGCAAGCCAATAGGGTATGCCTGCTATGGAATGCCTGTGTAGCAGGAGATGCCTTGACCCGCAAAGCCACAACACCAGCCCCATACATATTATAATTGGGGAAATAGAGCATTTAGGTAGCAGTTCAAAGTCAAATGAAAACACTAAGGGGCAGAGCCACACTGGAACTTGTTATTCAAATACCACACTAGCACCTGTAGCACTGTATTTTCATTTTTATCTACACATTTGCCACTCTCTCCCAGAATCCACTTTTTGGAGGCAGGAACCAAGGCAGAGGCACACAGTACAGCCTTAGTAAATACATTTGCCAAATGAAGAGAGCTGAGGAAAGGCGAGAGCATCTCATAACATCATAAAATAACCTCGTTGGAAGGGACCCCTCTTTTCCAGGGTAGGAATTTTTTCACATTCCCAGCTATCTACAGCTCATCCTCTCATCCGTCAACTCACAGCAGTTGCATTAGATTCTGTAAGCACTCATTAGGCATCTACTATACACGGGGAAGACGCAAACACGACTCAAGGCAGGGGATTTGGTGGGATGGCTGTGATGAGAGGCAGAGTGAAATGTGGTTGTAACCAGGCCATTCTCAAGGTATGAAGCATGAGCTACCAGGAGCCCAGAGCAAGAAGCAACTAATTCCCAAGAGGAGGATGAGGACTGATTTCACAGCACTGTAGCCTGGTCTGAAAGGCTGCATGGTGAAGGTGGCCCCAAGCCAGTCTCCTCCACCTGGTGGGAGTGGCATGACAACAGAACCTACTTCTGCCTGCTGGAGAGACACCATGAGTCTTCTTCAGTGATAACTACCTCATCCTCTCTCATTTTTCAAGTCAAACATGTCTCAGATTCGTTGACAGAATATGAAGCCCACACAGAGACTTTTCCTCCTCCCCCACATACTAAAAAATGTTCTCTCCTTCAAGGCCAAGGTCAACATCACTTTCTCCTTCACATTCCTCATAATTACAGGGGACTGGCTTTTTTTTTTTTTGTATAAAAACACAAGCTCATACAGTAAAAACTACCTTTGAGAATCCCTAATTCATCGGTAATGGATAGCATACGTGGTTTTCTGTATGCAATCCAAAATGGACAGGTTCTCTCCAGCACTGAAACACGCTGTGCACCTTGGTTCAGAAGTGACAAAGACTCCTTGACTAAACTTCAGCCAGGCTCCTCTGAGCTCTCTTCGCAAGGCCTTGCCCTTGGCTCCCTATACCCTTTAGTCTTAGGCCTGTCTAGCTCAGTGTTTAGCAAGAGGATGCTTCCTCTTACTAATATTCTACATTAGAATATCGGCTAGAAGTCCTCGGGTATCTTTGCTGTACTGAGTTGAGTTCGAGCTCCCTCCTCTAAATGAAGCAGTCCTATTACAACAGTATTCAATAAAGTCCTCCTTACCATTTTAACAAGTATCAGAATAACTTTTTCAACAACAGTGGCTGATGTGTTCAGAGCTATGCTGTGCTCTGTGGACACTAAGTGGTGAGTGTGTGTACATGGAGCATTGACAGGATGTGCTCCAACACTAAGTGCTCTCTCTGTACTTCCCACCAGCATCTTTCTTATTACCTTATTACAATCCTTGTGTTTTACCAAGCACAGTATTTTGCATACACTCTCCCCTGGGTGTGCACAATTTTCCGTCTTTATCATTCATGGTGTAGTGGCACAAAATAGGTCATCAACTTTGAACCTTCTTCAGATGGTGGCTCAAGCCAGTCGATGTGCCTCTCACAATGTGACACCCATGACCCAAAACAACATTCAAGATAGAATCTGGTGGTCAACCGGGAAAGTCACCACCTCCTTCTCCCACCGGGAACTGCCCGTCTATTCACTCCACCTGCGTTCACCTTAGCAGCCAGCCCTGGCCTTTTGGTGTGAGGACACCCAAGACCTTGTGCAGGAGACCTGTGATCCAGCCCCAGTTCCCACCACCCCGCATTTATCTGCACACACGTCTTCACATTTATCCCTATTAAACTGTTGCTTGGTTTCTTGCCGGAGGCAGCAGCCTGTTGATAGAGGTGATTTTTGAAGCACAAATCTGCGGTTTGATATAAGTCTCTTTGATTTGCACTTTAGTGGTAAAGACAACAGGAGACCAAACAGCGTTCAGCCACAGGGGGAAGGGGGCCTCCAGGAAGCTGTTCCTGGCCCTGGGTCTCCATGGAGAAGCCACAGGTGCTAATGGGCGGTTGCTACATACGCAGTTTGTGCCCTTCGCTTCTTTCTAGAGCGCCCCGAGATTCTCTTCGCCTACACTGGGCCTCCTCAGCTCTCCCAGATAGCGGACACTTAAAGCAGCAGCACTGCAACAAGGGGGCCGGGGTCTCCATGCAGCCTGCGCCAGAGCTAGCGGCCCCCAGCAGGCAGCTCCTTGCCCGCGCTCCTGAGATGCCTGGGCCCCCCTCTGGAGGCTCCCTTCCCCCACTGCAAGAGCTGTCCCCCAGCCCCCCGCGAGCGGTGCGTGGGCACAGACCCCGCTCCCAGGCTGGGGTCAACAGCCTTGGAGGCTCTCTGCGGAGACGCGGCAAGGGGCCCCCCCGGCGCGGGCAGATCGGGCGGACTCCGGGAGGCGCTGGCGGGGCGTGGGCACGGCGGCGGAGGGGAGGGCTGCGCCGCCCCAGGACGGGCCCAAGCCGCTGGGGGAGCTGCGTCTCTCCGAGCCCCGGGTCGGGAAGGGTGGTCCCGACGCGGGGGTCGTGGCGGCTAGCTGGGCCCGCGCTCCGGAGCTGGAGGTGGGCCGGCTCGTACCTGATCTTGAAGTCGCGGTTATAAATGGTCCGCAGCCGCTCGCGATCTGTCTCCATGTCCAGTCCCCGAACGACCAGGAAACTCTCGAAGGATTGGCCCGTCTCCCGGAGCTGCCTGCAGCTGAACTTGCTGGGCATCGCGGCGGTGGCTGCGGCCCAAGCAGGAGGGTCCGTGGAAATGAAACTGAAAGTCGCCGCCGAGGCTGGAAGTTGGCGGCCCTGGGGTGAGGATGCAGCGGAGGGAAGCGCCCCCCACTCGGACCCCAGAGTCCGCAGGCTCCCTTCTTCCCACCAGGCTTCCCTCCACCGTTCTTTTCCTACCTGAGCCTTCCCTTCGGTCTCTTCGTCCTATCCCCTCCCCCCTCTTCGCATTAACTCTTTCCTAAGGAGTCTGACCCCTCCCTCAGGGCCCTCCCCTTACCCTGAGCTCCCTCCCCTGGCCTCCAGCCAGTATAAAAACGTGGCTACCGCCTGGGGCCCCCTGAACCGCCCAAGGACCTCCGCACCACAGCCAGGGCGACTCCCACGCTCACCCTGCTGAGCCTCGGGGCTTATTGGAAAGCTGGGGAGCAAAGGGCGGGACAGGGGCCTGGGTCAGCTGTAGCCAGACTTGGGCAGCTAGTCCAGCACCTCCCCCAGACTGCGAAGGACAGAAACCCTGGAAGAAAGCGGGCTGCACGCCCCCTCCCCCATTTTCCTTTCAGACGGAAGGAGGAAGGCAAGAGTCAAGAAGTTTGGGAGAAAGAACTAAGTGTCTCGGAGATAGAGGTGTGTACGTGTGGGAGGGAGGGACGAGGGGCCCCGCCAGGACCCAGTCTGCAGAGTGGTTACTTTCTCCCGCGCACAGGCTTCTTTATTGTGGAAAGGCTGCTGAGACCTAGCCTTGAGCTACATATTTGGGCACTTAACTGCACTCCAATTATGCAGTGCTCTTTTACTGTTAATAAGTGAGTTGCCCCAGTCATCAAAATACTAGCTTCTTGAGAGCAAGGGACTGCTAGGTTAGGCAGTAAATGGTTAACAGCCACAGCATCAGCACCAGGAAGAGACCTGCAGGCTTCCAAAGAAACCCCAAGGGGGTGGGGCTACCACAAAAACAAACAGAACCAGGGTTTTGCATGTTTGTTCTTCAGAAGGAACAAACAAAAACACAGTAGAATGGGACAAAGATGGGTAGTATTTTTAAAATGTTTAGGTCGAATCTACCAGAATTCCAAGTAGATCACAGCTAAGTGTTCTCCGAAGCACATCCCTATAGGCGGCCACACACCCTTGTAAGCTGGTGGGAGGGATGGCCAGCACCTAGGACGCTCCAGCTGGGCTACCTCCTCCTGCCTTCCTTGCCACCAACCAACTGGTCAGGAGAGGACAGTGGGACCCAAAGCTCCAGGAAAACAGAGCACAGGGAAACCTGATGTCCTAGAAATTGATCATCCCAGGTAGAGGGAGAAATGGGGACTGTAGCCAAAATATTTTACCACTTTTCTCCCCCAGTTACTCGACGAGGTTCCAGAGAGGAGGAGTTCCTACAAAATTCTTTCACTTACACTTCCAAAAATGTACCATCCACTATACCAAAGCATTTGGATTGCAAATCCATGTTCCCATTATTCCTAAACATATACCCTGCCCCCCTTCTCTAGTGAAACCGATCTCCTCATGGCTGCAAAACACATAAACAGCTGTAGTATAGTAAAAACCTGAAAATGCCATGCACAATGTAACTTCTCTAGACTAGTTTCATCTAGACTAGAAAAGCTACTTCACAGGGCAACCTAATTTTTACTCTCATACGTTCTGTTCTGTTCTAGAAGTCTTGGATGGTCCTCCCAACTTTCACATTTGAGGTCTCACTTCCTTGAAGCAAGGCTGCCTTAAATCTATTTGTACTTAACCTGATTTCAGGGGCTCAGGTTGCAGCCATTGTAGCACAGGGGTTAAGCTGCCCCCTGTAATGCCAGCATCCCATATAGCAGTTTTGGTTGCTCCATTTCCAATCATGCTCCCTGCTGATGCACCTGGGAAAGCAGCTAAGGATGGCCCAAGTGCTTGGGCTCCTGTACCCTTGTGGTAAACCTGGATGGAGTTCCTGGCTCCTGGCTTCCTCCTGGCACAACTCCAGCTGTCACAAGCACATGGGGAGTGAACCAGTGGATGGAAGACCTTTCTAACTCTGCCTTTGAAAAAAAAAAAAAATCTGATTTCATAAGGCTAATTGTAGTATGGGTCCTAAGAGCACTGAAAGCAGAAGTTAAATTTGGCTAATAGCATTACTGGAATAAGCCTACCTATAATCTCCCAAGATAACTACTTTGCTGAGCTCTTTTATTGTCTATTTGTTATATTCTCCTTACTCCAGTTACTTGGCTTCTATAATTAGGCAGGAGTGTTCTCTAGTTTTATGTACTCCCTGAGACAACAAATGGCGCTAAACCAAAATACTGAAATTGGTCATTCTACCAGACCACAGGAGAGGCTGCAGCTGGTACAGTTAATCTGTAGTTTGCAGATTCTGTATTTACAAATTCACTTACTAAAATTTATCTGTAATCCCCAAATCAATATTTGCAGTGCTTCTGTGGTCCTTAATGGACATGCACTAAGTGATGAAACATTTAAGTTACCCAATGTGCATGTTCCCAGCTGAGGTGGAGCCCTGCAATGCTCTTGTTCTAGCTCTCATATTCAAAGAAGTTCACTTTCTGAGATTCTCTTGGCGCCTTTTTTTGCATCTTTATGCTTTTTGCTGGTGATTTCACTGCTTAAAATGGTCCCCAACTGTAATGGTCAAGTGTGCGCTGGTGTTCTACACACAAGAATGCTTTCCAGAGAAAATTCCTGATCAACTTTCCTCGGGCATGAGTGATAGCACTGATCCATTCAGTGCTCATAAGGACTTTACAGAACGTTACTACCCTGAAAGAGAATTAACTGTATATCCTTATACTTGTACTGCACTTTGACACCTTGGATTTGAACAGGTATGAGATTGATTTTTGTACACCAACCTATTCTGTGTTCAAAGAATTTAACTTACTCTATAGGACCATCCAGTTTTGTTCTACATTTGCCAACCTTCCTTTCCTTTTTCATACAGTAAGGAACCCAACAACTAGAAGGTGATCACAAATAGCTGGCTTGCTTGGTAGTTCCATATAAATTTTATATTCATAAATATGGAGGTACCTCAAAATCTGTGGAAAATAGAATTAAAATTCGTTTTGACTTAAACAATTTTGAAATCCAAGCGCAGTTTTTGGTAATACACATTTTCCACAGACTTTATGAAGACCTTTGTATACATAGCTATCAGTATTTTGAGTCTGGAGATAAAATGCCAAGGTTTGCCAAGAATCTTAAACCTAGATGCATCCATCCTCGAAATTCTGAATTATAAAAGAGAATAGGCACTGGAATGAGGCAACCAACAAGGAGACAACCACTGAGGTTCAGATGAAACAGTTTTCAGCAGTGTCATTTCAAACCAAAAACAGGAGTAAGGCCCCATAGAGAACACCTTCCCATCTGGCTGGGAAACCTTTGCCCTAGCATACACAGGCTGACTTCAGCACCATGTGATGAAATGCACATAACACAAGCAACTATTCTGTTAAGGGAGGGCAAAAAGTCCCGCTGTCTGCAAAACCTGGCAAGGAAGGCTGACTGCCTCCCATTTATAAAAGTAACCAAGGGCTTTATTAGATAGCCATAAGTAAGCTTAAAATATAAAAGTCTGCCTGCCTAAGGAAATCAATCAGGAAGTCATGTTTTGGGGGGCCGGCACTGTGGTTAGCGGGTAAAACCATTAGCTGGTTCCAGTCCTGGCTGACCCACTTCTGATCCAGCTCTCTGCTATGGCCTGGGAAAGCAGAGGAAGATGGCCCAAGTCCTTGGGCCCCTGTAGCCATGTGGGAGACCTGGAAGAAGCTCCTGGCTCCTGATCGGCCAGCTCTGGCTGTTATGGCCATTTTGGGAGTGAATCAGAAGATGGAAGACCTCTCTCTCTGACTCTGCCTTTCTGTAACTCTGTTTTCAAATAAATAAATAAATCTTAAAAAAAAAAAAAAAGTTTTGGATCTTTTTGCATTACAAGTAGAGAACAGAGTACAGCTAAATATCCCTCAAACGGGTAGGAATTTGTACTGGCCTTGGATGGAGGGGAAAAGCACAGAAAGTCCCCAGGATAAAAGCCTTTCTCACATATAGTCTATTAGCTAAACCACTCCTGGTTTACTCTAGCATTTGGTTAACTCTAGCATTTAGAGTTAAGCTCATGTGAACTATTACCAAGGTCCAATATGCGGACTCCTTCATTTCAACTTCCTGCCTAGTGAATACAACCACTTGGGCCTTGCTTTCTGAGTAACAGGTAAAGAAGAAAATGAGATTTTTTCTTTTTTATATCAATGGAAATCTCAAAGCAAAACCACTGAATCATTGGTAGCCTTTGAATGAAGATAAGTATGATCCAGAGAAACACTGCTTACATTGAAAAAAGTTATTCTTTGCAAGTCACTGGATATTTTCTGAGTCTACAACAGGTGACAGTAGGAACCAATTTCAGAAACCCTGAACATTCTCAAAAAACAAGATCAAATGCAGTTAAATATCTTACCTTGAGAACAAAGACTGAAGAGATGGGTCAAAAAGGAGACTCAAGACAATTTTAGAACAAAACAGGTATATTTCTATTGGACTACCTGATACAGAAGATAGTGTGGTATGGATGGATAGTATGAATAACAAAAAATACAAATATCTTTTATTTGAAATAAACAAAAATGCTTACACAGCTCAATGGATCACTTGGAAACAAACTCTTGCTTGACGGTATTTCTGAGCAAAAACAACGCTGAAGCACAAACACCCTTCTTTTTTTTACATGTATTTGGAGACAGGTAGGAAGACACTACTTGGTTTCCTAAAAAACTGACCTTCCCTTAAGGCCTGGTCATAGCAGTGTAAACAATGTAAATGAGTCCACCGTTATATCAGTTGTCATATCATATCTATGTTACCTGTGTACTCTGAGATCATACACACACCTGCCAATACACCTGGGAAGGTTGCTAGATCACAGTTACATTTGTGTTCTTGGCAGGCAGGACTGAGGAAAAGTAATCTGAAACAAGTATTACATCCTATTTAGAAGAAATCACTAGTATTCCCTTAAATAACAGGTTACAATAGAAAGATACTGCCTGGAAGTTATCCTTTTCACTTTGGTTCATTTTTCATGTTTGTGAATTACGCAGTTGATTCATTTGCTTATAGTACAATCCTGCCACAAAGTATTAAAGCACAAGATAACTATTATCCTTCAATATCTGCATTTTTCAAGTTTTATACTCTATTATATCCACAGTAGGTCAGCAGTTCTTCAATAAAAAAAAACATAAATGGGTAAAACTGTTCTAAAAATGCAGATGTCTATAACTACAATGGGACTAGCTGGAAAGGAGACAATGAGCGAAGAGGAAACAAAGGAAACAAGTTCATGTGCAGGGAATGTGGTTCAAGTCTTTGGATTTAAAAACAAGTTCCCCAGAGAAGCTGGCTATAATGGAATTTCCAGAAAACCTTCTTTGCCCCTCAAAAAGGATCTGAAAAGCCCCAATTCAAACTTTTGCAAACTACCATTATGAGATGCTGTAAATGATCAACGCAGTCAGAAGGAGAAGGACGAATGTGTCTTCCGTTTAACTAGAGTTTGTAGCGTAGCCTCTTAAGCTGTTGGTGGATCAGAAAAAACCACTGAAGTACCAGGTACCAGAGTGCTTTGAAGGACAGGGGTAAAAAAGTACTGAACATATTATCTGTCTAAATCAGTAACAGGGCTTCATGGCTAAGAAAATTTTCTAAACAGTAAAATGACTTCAGGATAGATTTCTCTCTCCAACATTAAATGTAGGGGGAAAAAAGATTTACAAGTAGATATAGTGGTAACAGAAAATTACAAGGCAGAGAACACAAAAGAAATTAAGACAATGCTGTAGGTTCAACAGTACTTCAAAAACTGTTAACTTTGAAAGCCCTAGCAAAATATCACTCTTGTTTATAAACCACTTATTTATCATATGACCACACGTTGAATCCTTTTTGTTCCACATACTGAAGAATCTACAGTCAGCCTTTAAGCATTCTGCATTTCTTTGCCAATCTTGTAGCTGAGTATCTTGTTCCAGTCGATTTTGGTGCGGGTAACTGGAAGTTGCCGGCGCAAGGCCTTGAATGTGGTGTCTGACATGGTTTGATAGTTTTCACTAATTGCTGTCTGTAACAGATAATTGAAGATGAGTTGCTTGAACAGAGACAGTGTAGGCTATGAATAGGAAAGTAACTCTAGGCAAAGGACATGCTTGAGTACCATACAAAGGCAGACAAGAGTCAAGAAGCTCACCTATGTTAGTTTGAAACCTGAGATATACAATCCCTTTCAAAACCCTTATTGTTACGTATAATGTCCAATTGTTAGATCTGCAGTCTCCACACTTAGTAGCACTGAATAGCATGTGCAATTATGTTAAAGGACACAGAGAAGTCTAACAAAATATGTTAACAGCAAACTAATAAGGTACTAGGTCTGGAAAAATTAGTTTAAGATCTTCTTACCTGATATTCATTTTCTGCATTCTCTATGATTTTAATAAACTCCTTGGCAGTTTGTATTTCATTCTAATGAAGGGAAGAGGGGAAAACAAGAATTTTTAAAAATGTGTAAGCAGTGAAGAAAAATATATTAAAAAGTCAGTCCATCTTAACATTTGTATAACAATTTCTAGTTTATTAAGTGTTTCTATGCACATTACTTCCTTTTGATTATCACAAAAACCTGTGAAGTAAATAGATCATCATCATCTCCATTTTGCGGGATGAAAAACTAGAACTCTCTTAAGTAACGTGACGAAAACCATGGAGCTTTAGAATAATAAAGATGGGCTCTGAATCTAGGTCTTTGACAGAACACTCATGCTCTTTCCACTCTGCCACAGGATGCTGAAAAGACATCAATATCATGTCTTGAAATCCTGATACTTTAAAAGTATTCTTGTATAAGATGACATGAACAATGTCCTCAGACGTGTCAGCTATACAGGTAAGCTCAAATATTCCTTTATTTTTCAGTTATAATGTTAAGCCAGCTAATTACATTTTATATTACATGATCTAGGTACAAAATGAAATATGCTCTTCAATTTACCATTAAATACAATGAACTAAAGAAGATAAGGTTTAATGCTTGAGAGTAATAGTCCCAAGACTGACTGTGAAGAGGTCAAAACAGTTTTCTATTTTCATAATAAAACTAAGACAAAGTTATCTGCTTTTTTTACTCTCATGCTTGTACAACACAGTTTCCTAGAAGCTACATGATGTGTAGTTACTTTATCACTTTGAGGGTTAATGGAATATACAAAGCAGATATGAAAATCTAGCTGTATTGAGGCTGGTGCAGTGGCTCACTTCGTTAATCCTCCGCCTTGCAGCGCCAGTGTCCCATATGGGTGCCGGGTTCTAGTCCTTGTTGCTCCTCTTCCAGTCCAGCTCTCTGCTGTGGCCCAGGAGGGCAGTGGAGGATGGCCCAGGTCCTTGGGCCCTGCACCCGCATGGGATACCAGGAGGAAGCACCTGGCTCCTGGCTTCAGATCGGCGCTGTGCGCCGGCCATAGCAGCCATTTAGGGAGTGAACCAATGGAAGGAAGACCTTTCTCTCTGTCTCTCTCTCTTCACTGTCTATAGTTCTGTCAAATAAATTAAAAAAAAAAAAAAAAGAAAGAAAATCTAGCTGTGGTTGATTAAACCAGATACAATTTGTGAAAATGTAAACAAATGTCATTCTTCTCATCAAGGTTTTTTGGATGGGGGCTGGAAAATAGTTATTTTGATGGGGCTGGTGTTGTAGCACAGTGGATTAAGCTATCGCTTGTGATGATGATGCAAGCATTCTATATCAGTGAATATTGGTTTGCTTCTAATCCAGCTTGCAGCTAGTGCACCTGGGAAGGTAGCCCAAGTACTTGGGCACCTAATACCCATGTGGGAGACCAGAAAGGACTTTCTGGCTCCTGGCTTCATCCTGGCTTCATCCTAGCTGTTGTAGCCATTTGCAGGGGAGTGAACCAGTGGATGGAAGATCTTTCTGTCTTTCCAACCCTACCCACTCTGCCTTTCAAATAAATACACAAATAAATCTTAAAATAATTAATTTATTTATTTGAAAGTCACGAGTTTCACAGAGAAGGAGAGGCAGAGAGAAGTCCTCCATCTGCTGGTTCACTTCCTAACTGGCTACAATGGCTGGAACTGTGCCGATCCAAAGCCAGGAGCCAGGAGCTTCCTCCGAGTCTGCCCACATGGGTGCAGAGGCCCAATGACTTGGGCCATCTTCTACTGCTTTCCCAGGCCAAAGCAGAGAGCTGGATCAGAAGTGGAGCAGCCAGGACTTGACCTGGCACCTATATGCAGGAGGTTTCTTTACCTGCTATGCTACAGTGCTGGCCCCAAGCTTATTATTTTTAATTAACAAATCTTTTAGTATTTCTCAGTTTAAATTTTTTAAAAGATTTATTTATTTATTTCAAAGGCAGAGTTACACAGAGAGAAGGAGAAGAAGAGAGGGTGAGAGGGGGAGAGAGGGAAAGAGGAGGAAAGAGGGGAAGAGAGGGAGAGAGAGAGAGGCAAGCAGAGAGAGACAGAGAGAGATATTTTCTATCTGCTGGTTCATTCCCCAATTGGCTACAATGGCCAAGTCTGGGTCAAGCCGAAGCCAGGAGATTCATCTGGGTCTCCTATGTGGGTGCAAGGGCCCAAAGACTTGGGCTATTTTTCAGTGTTTTCCTAGGCACATTAGCAGGGAGCTGGATCAGAAGGGGAGCATCCAGGACTCAAACTTGTGCCCATATGGGATACAGGCATTGCAGGCAGTGGCTTAACCCTTTATGCCAACACTGGTCCCTCATTTTTAGTTTTTAATCAGGCATGTTGATAGATATAACACGTATCAACAATAGATCTTTGGGGTTACTCAATTATTTCTTAAACTATAAAACAATAATGAGAAAATGAAAGAAAGAATGCTAGAATAAATTATGTCCCTTCCTTCAAAGTACAGAACACAGTAATTTCTGATTAGATACTCCTAAAAATGTTGTTTCTCTGATGATCTCAATAAGGCCCTACGGGATGCAGGTAGCAAACTTTTCTTGCTCCTGGCATTTACTGACTGAAGGTATTGGTGTCCTTGAGCAAATCTTGTAATTGAGAAAGAAAGCAAGAAAGAGAAAAAAAGGAAGCTTCTCTCAAGCCATAGACACTATTTTGAGTCAGACTGTGAACTAATAATATAGCTGGTTTGTAGTAGAGGCACTACTAGAAGCTGCCAAAAGCAAAGCATGGAAAGCAAGCTGAATTTCTACTGGCAGCACTTAGGCTCAAAACAAATACAGACATTAAACGCTGCACACTCACCGACACAGTTATTGAGTCTTGTACATCTTTATGACTAACCAACTGAACATTGCCGTCTTCGTAATAGTGAACCTGTGTGAGATAATATTGCTTAGGGCACAAATTTGTAAGCCATCTTTACCAACTCTGAACAAATAATATCACCAATGACAGTTCATATTGTTAGTAATTAAAATTCATAAAAGACTTAGTTTAGAATTCTCATTCCTTAGCAGGCAAAATTTATTGTTAAGTTAAGCAAACATTATGTACTTACAACATCCCAGGTACTAAGCTAGGCACTGTGAATAAAAGGATCAATAAGACCTATTCTGAACAGTGTTAAAATAATTGAAATAATTTAATGTTAGTTTTTCTTGATGAAAACTAAGGGGTTCTAATGGATCCTAAGACTTGATACATCTCTCCACAGACAGTATCATTAAAGTTATTATGTAGATCTGACCAGATGTAGGGAAGCTTAATTAAGGGTTAAAGATAGAAATGAAAAATATCTTATTGCTACATTGGACTACAAAAATAAAAGAAGTTTTGAGTATGTAAGGTAAAACGAAATGCTATAATTATAAAATGATTATTAAGATCAAGCAATACACTAGATAGAGATGTCAATGACTTGTAAGGACCAGCAAGTTTTAGTAACTTATAAGACAGGTTGTCATCTCACCATGGCTACAAACTGACCATACAGGCGAGGTATCCTTCCGTTAAATGCATTTAAACAAGTTTTTTTTTTTTTTTTTTTTTTTTTTTTTTTAATAAGTTAAAAGGGTTACAGAAAGAGAAGGAAGAGAAGGAACGATAGAGAGAGGTTATCTTCCATCTGCTGGTTCACTCCCCAGATGGTTACAACAGCCAGTGCTGGGCCAGGTCTAAGCCAGGAACCAGGAACTGTATCGAGGTCTCCCAAATGGGTGTCAGGGACCCAAATACATGGGCCATCTTCCACTGCTTTTCCCAGGTAACTAGCAGGGAGCTGGATTGGAAGTGGAGCATGGAGACATATACAGTATGCTGGCATGTGACATGTGAATACCTATGTGAAGGGAATGTGGCAGGAGATCTTGATATGAAGTTGGAGATGGACTATAAAGAGAAAAGCACAAAACTCAAGTTTGAGGCAGGCATTTGGCCCAGCGGTTAAGGTAACCCACATCTGAGGTAGCTGGGCTTGACACTTGGCTCTGGCTCCTGACTACAGCTTCCTGCCAACAAATATGCTTTGAGACAGCAATGATGGCTCAAGTAAATTGGGTCATATACCCACGTTGGAGACCTGGATTGAGTTCCTGGCTCCAGCCTCAGGCCCAGCCCTGGCTATTGCAGGCAACTGGGGAATGAACCAGTGGATGGAAGCTCTCCCTGTCTGCTTTCCAAATAAATAATTTTTTTTTTTTAAATTCAGACTTGGGGCCAGTATTGTGATGCAGGGGGTTAAGCTACCACCTGTGATGAGCTACCATCCTGTATGAGTGCCAGTTCAAGTCCTGGTTGCTCTGCTTCTGATCTAGCTAGCTCCCTGCCAGTGCACCAGGGAAAGCAGCAGAAGATGGCCTAAGTGTTTAGGCTCTTGCCACCCATGTGGTAGACCTGGATAGAATTCCTGGCTCCTGGCTTTGGATTAGCCCAGGCCCAGCCACTGCAGCCATTTGGGGAATAAACCAAAGGATGGCAGATCTTTCTTTTTCACTCTAACTTTGCCTTTCATATAAATAAATAAATCTTTAAAAAAAATTCAGACTATCTTATTAAAAGCAACAGGAACTCAAGGAAAGGGAATGTTTTAGAAAGACCATACTTGTGTTACGAAGAAAATAAAATTGAGGGAGCTGAACTGGGGTGTAACTCAAGAAGAGTTCAGTAACACCACTTTCCTTATGTAGCGCTATGGTCTGAATACTGGTATCCTCCAAATTCTTAAGTTGGAACCTAATGTGATAGCAATACCCAATGTGATAGTATTAAGAGGTGGGGTTTTCTGGTAGGTGATTAGGTCATGAGGCTGCACCCTCAAGAATGGGATTAATGCTCTTATTGAAAAGGCTGAAGTAAGCTCCCTTGCTGACTTCCACCCTAACAGGACTCAGCATTTGCCCCTTCTGCCAACTAAAGGTGCAACAAGAAGGTACTTTTAAGGTACCTAGGAAGACATGAGCCTATGTAAGAGGGGCCAAAGAAAATGAGAATTTTTTTTTAAATTGAATTTTTGTGCAATAGAACAAGGAAACAAGCCCTGAAAGAAACTGTACCTGCAGTAATGGCTCCTGTTCTGTAACCCTGCTGGATGGGTTTCAGCCCTCTCCATGGGGGCAGCTCAGGGGCATTTCCCTCGCCCTGCACCAAGGAGGCCATTAGGTCCAATAACACTGTGTCCATAACATCGTGAGAGGATTTTTGGGAACTATACATCCAGAAATCCCCTACCCACAATTTGTCAGAAGAGGGAGGAGGGGAGAAGAAATGGGAGATCCACACTCATGTCCATGAAAACTCCAGTCTGAATGCAGATAGTGCTCTCAGCCGCTCCCTGAGAGGCCTGCCTGACACTTCAGGTGTACCCTCTTCCCTGTTTCTCTTCATTAAACTCTGCTATCTCGCCCACCACTTCTCTGTCTCATGTCTGCATCTTGTGCGCAGACGAGCGCCCCTGAGCAGCTGATCTCCAGTAACAGCACTCTCCCCAAAGGCAGGCCCTCATCAGACGCTCAAT
Source organism: Oryctolagus cuniculus (assembly GCF_964237555.1). NCBI lineage: Eukaryota > Metazoa > Chordata > Mammalia > Lagomorpha > Leporidae > Oryctolagus > Oryctolagus cuniculus. Next base: position 57,660,368 of record NC_091438.1, read on the forward strand.
CTGCTGCCACCTTGATCTTCGGCTTCTCAGCCCCCACCCAAGTGTGCGTTGTTGGTAAGTTAACTAGTCTAAAGTATTTTGTTACAGCAGCCTGAACAGACTAAGAAATCTAGTCTATACTACCAGAGATAGCTGAACAAAAAGGAATGCTTTTAGAGACAAAGCAGAAATAGGAAGAGAGAAGCAGTAACCTTCACTACTACAGTTATTATTTATTGAATCTTACCATGTGTTCAGCACTTCGCAAATACACTTTGCTTACTAATATTGTCTCATTTTATCTTCATTAAAAACCTTACTGCTGAGGACACGGAGGTGCTTGAGGCAGTTTAGTTCAAGCTACGCTGTTAGCTCCTCCTAACAGCAGGAAGAGCCAAGGTTTGAATTTTCTCAAATTTCAGAGCTAAAACCTTATCTAACATGCATAAGATTTCCCAATGCTATGCTTTATTCAAAAGTTAGAAATTCCCTGACTCAGGCAGAAATAAACTCTCTCTAGGGACTTATTCTTCTGGGATGTTCTTAGAAAGGGCTAACTAAACAGCCATGCTTCATCTGGGCAGAAAACACGATCTCACTTGCAACAGAGAGTTCCCCAGGCAACATGAATCTATTACATATAGTTAGGGACAAAAAGAGGTGTTTTCCTGGGGATATCAGTTGGTTCTATTTGGATGGTCAAGAGACGTTAGACTTTTCATACCCTCTCTAAATCCTGGTATTCCTACTGTTTGGCTTTCTAAAAGAGATTAAAGAGGAAAAGACAATTTAATAAAACACTGGAAAAGGAGAGAGACTGCATGTGCCTCTACCATGTAATGCAAAAATAAGAAAAGCAAAGATAGGGACAAAAAAAGACAGCTATATAATGATGTCAATATAAAGGCTAATATCCTATTAATCAAGGACAAGAATATTGAGAATACAAGCGGTATTCAAAGAGTTCTTGGGAAATGTATTACGGAAAAACTATGCATGGATCTCAAAAATTTTGCATCAAAATAAGCTTACCTTTTAATTCCATTTTCCCACTAATTTAATTTCCCATAATTTAATTCCCATTTTCCACTTTTTAAAATACCCTCATACAGTGGATTACAATCAAACACTAGTTTTGTTTGATTAGTTGTTTTTTTAACTAAGAAACAAGGCTGGCGCGTGGCTCACTAGGCTAATCCTCTGCCTGCAGCACTGGCACCCCAGGTTCTAGTCCCGGTAGGGGCACCAGATTCTGTACCAGTTGCTCCGCTTCCAGTCCAGCTCTCTGCTGTGGCCCGGGAAGGCAGTTGAGGATGGCCCAGGTCCTTGGGCCCTGTACCTGCATGGGAGACCAGGAGGAAGCACCTGGCTCTTGGCTTTGGATTGGCGAAGCGCTGGCCGTAGCGGCCACTTGGGGAGTGAACCAACGGAAAAAGGAAGACCTTTCTCTCTGTCTCTCTCTCTCTCTCTCTCACTATCTAACTCTGCCTGTCAAAAAAATAAGAAACTAGAAATTTCAGGGGTTAAAAAGAATACTGAGTAGGAAAATGAGTATAAATATGATGGGGAATATTAAAAAATTAGAGGCTTATTCAAAGAAACCAAGACTTCTGCATTTCTTAGAACTCACTGAAGAAAGGAGATCTGCAGGGCACACGCTTTTCCAAGAATAAGGCCCATGCACTTTGTTTGACCTTGTCACGTTTCTTAAGAATTAGGACACAGATAGGAATATAAAGTGAGGCCAATTAGCCTCACTGTTCATGAACTCAACTGAAATTTCTAAACCCTTTCAGGGGCTCATCCACTAATATGAAAATGTTTCAGTTAACTAGCAAATATTTCAAAATGACTGTCACTAACATAAATCCTCAGAAATTACTGCCTTCCCAGAACTATTCTTTTGCTTACAGAATAGCCTGAACAGCTAAATATCTTGATTTTTTTCAAGTAATTCTCACATCTTTTAAACAATGTATTTTTTATTTGAAAGGCAGAGGGGGGAGGGAGGGGAGGGAGAAATGGAGAATTCACAATTGCTGGTTCACTGCCCAAATGCCTGCAATGGCAGGGACCTGGTTAGGCCAAAGCTGAAAGCCATGAGCTAAGAGTCAGAAGCAAGGGGCTAATTTCCCATGTGGGCCATGGGAACCCAATTATTTTAGCCAATACTGCTGCCTTCCAGGGTCTGTACTGGCAGGAAACTAGAGTCAGGAGCCAGGTAAGATAATGAACCCGAATTCTTGTATGTGGAACAGGGGCATCCTAATTAGCATGCTTACCTCTAAGCTAAATGCCCATGTCTCACTCTCATTTTAAAAACATATATACAGGACTGGCACTGTGGTGTAGCAGGTAAAGCTGCCACATGCAGTGCTGGCATCCCATATGGGCACCAGTTTGAGTCCCGGCTGCTCCATTTGTGATCCAGCTCTCTGCTATGGCCTGGGAAAGCAACAGAAGATGGCCCAAGTCCTTGGGCCCCTGCACCCATGTGGGAGACCCAGAAGAAGCTCCTGGCTCCTGGCTTCAAATGGGCGCAGCTCCAGCCATTGTGGCCAATTGGGGAGTGAACCAGCAGATGGAAGACACCCCCTACCACCTCTCTCTAACTCTGGCTTGCAAATAAATAATCTTTAAAAAAAAAGAAAAACACTTATAGGGGCTGGCACTGTGGCAAAGCGGTTTAAGCCTCCTCCTGCAGTGCCTGCATCTTATATGGACGCTGGCTTTAGACCTGGCTGTTCCACTTCCCATAACAGCTCTCTGAGTGAACCAGCAGATGGAAGACTTCTCTCTGTTTCTGACTCTGACTCTCCTTTTCTGTAACTCCACCTTTCAAATAAATAAATGAATAAATCTAATATGCGTGTGTGTGTATGTGTGTGTTTATGTGTATAAATGAAGTAAATCTGGCCGGTGTCGCAGCTCACTAGGCTAATCCTCTGCCTGCGGCGCCAGCACACGGGGTTCTAGTCCCAGTTGGGGCGCCGGATTCTGTCCCGGTTGCCCCTCTTCCAGGCCAGCTCTCTGCTGTGGCCAGGGAGTGCAGTGGAGGATGGCTCAAGTGCTTGGGCCCTGCACCCACATGGGAGACCAGGAGAAGCACCTGGCTCCTGCCTTTGGATCAGTGCGGTGCGCTGGCCGCGGCGGCCATTGGAGGGTGAACCAACAGCAAAGGAAGACCTTTCTCTCTGTTTCTCTCTCTCTCACTGTCCACTCTGCCTGTCAAAAAAATAAAAATAAAAATAAAAATAAATGAAGTAAATCTTTCCTAAAAGTGTGATCAGACAATTTATGCCAAAAAAGGTATAAATGAAGGTCAGCATACTGGGGCTTGTTATCAGAAATGATCACCTTTTGTGATCCTTGCACTGGCAAAGTTAACATACAAATAACTATCTCCATCTAGAAGGGAAATACATTTACTTACACAAATTTAGAGTAAGCTGCCAGGTTAATGCTGATGCTATAGTAAACAGGAGGTACAAAGAATCAGGTTACTCGTAGATTTGGTTAACAAAAAGCAAAACAATATGCTGTCTTAGGTTAGGTTAGGTTAGGTTAGGTTAGAAGCAGACTCCCACATAAAGATTAGAGGACAAGAGGTTGGTTTTCTGGATAATATTAGGAAGCACCAGTAGGGACTGAGGAGGTAAGATATAGAAGGGAAATAAGCACCACAGATGTGTTAATAGGCAAGTTACAGCTGCAGGGATTAGGCTATGGAAGAATAAGCAGAACATACTTCAACTTCAGAGTTGTCCGACCTGAGGGGAGAGGAAGCTGGCATATTTATCATCAATTCTCAACACTTCACTACTTCTAGACTGTCTCATTTGGCTTGGGCATACTCTTACGGCCAGAAACTACTTGTGACAGGAAGCTATGGGGATGCATGAAAAAAATGGGGCCAAGGCTATGGCTCAGTGGGTTAAGCAGCCGTCTGCAGCACTGGTATCCCAGTGGGTACCATTTCAAGTCTCAGTTGATCCTCTTCTGATCCAGTTCCTTGCTAATGCTCCTGGGAAAGCAGTGGAAGATAGCTCAAGAGCTTGGGCCCCTGCACACATATGGAAGACCTGGATGAAGCTCCTGGCTTCTGCCTGGCCCAATGCTGACCGTTGCAGCCGTTTAGGAAGTGAACCAGGGGATGGAAGCTCGCTCTCTCTGTGTAACTGACTTTCAAATAAATAAATAAATCTTTAAAAAAAAAAAGGTATAGATAAAACTTACTACATATGCTCTTTAATTTATACCACTAAAAAAGGACAACTCTAATTGTTATTAAAGCAGAACTTAAATACCATTAGGTATGGATATTCTCACTTATAACTGTTTAATCTGATCTTCGAGTTAATCACTCAGAATTTACAAAATCAAACCACTTCTAGGATATTAGAAGACTTCAATCCAAACAGGAATGAAATAATTTAATTGTTGCCTTATTCAGTTGCCCACCTGTACCGATACCAAATTAGAATCTACTCGACTATTTATATCACAAGACAACTAGTTATTCTTTGTAGTTCCTACATTCTATTTTAAGTTAGTTTGATTTATTTAAAAATCTGTCCAAAAGAAAAAAAACAAAACCAAAAAACAATGCAGGGCCAGCACTGTGGCACAGCAGGTTAAGCCTTTGCCTGGGATGCGGGCATCCTATCCAGGAATCAGTTAGGACCAGGCTGCTCCACATTCAATCCAGCAACCTGCTAATGTGTCTGGGAAAGCAGCGGAGGATAGCCCAAGTGCTTGGACTCCTGCGCCTATGTGGGTGCAGAGGCCTAAGCAGTTGGGTCATCCTCTCCTGCTTTTCCCAGGCCATTAGCAGGGAACCAAATTGGAAGTGGAGCAGCTGGGACCCGAACCAGCGCCCACAAACTGCAGATGGTGGCTTAACTGGTTATGCTACAATGCCAGCCCCTAAAATACATCTTAAAAAAATTTTGCAGGTAACTTTTTACTCCTCAAAAACATACCTATTAGCCTGCTGTTTACTAGAAGCCTTACTGATAATATAATCAATGAAAACATATTTTGTATGTAATAAAAAATATGCAAGAAATGAGATGACTTTTTACTGAGCTATGTAATTTAATAGAGAGGATTAGTTTTACACAACATTTTAAGCAGGTACTTGCCACACTTGAGCTCACCACAGCAGCAACAAGAGGTGGTCACAAAATTATCACAGTGGTGAGCATACTATGTACTATATTAATTTAATGCAGCTATTATTCAATACTGCATCTTTAGGTCTGTTTATATTTCTCTCACCTGTGAATGGTGCATGTAAAGTTTATGTTTGTGTGTTTTGTTAAGTTTTAACCTTTTCTTTTCCATTTTATTTGAAAGACAGATGGAGAAAAAAGAGAAAGGGCATGCGAGCATCCATTTACTGGTTCATTCCCAAATGACTGCAACAGTTGGGGCTGGGTCAGGCCAAAGGAAGCCGTAAGGCCAAAACTCAATCTGAGGCTCTCTTGGGTATAGGAACCCAAGCATGAATTAGTAGGAAGCTGGATCAGAAGGGGAGTCAGGACTCAAACCAGGAGCTCCAATATGGTATGTGGGTGTCTTAACTGCTACACCAAATGCTGCCCCAGTTTTGATTTTTTTTTTGACAGGCAGAGTTAGACAGTGAGAGAGACAGAGAGAAAGGTCTTCCTTCCATTGGTTCACCCCCCAAATGGCTGCCACGGCTGGCGCTGTGCAATCCAAAGCCAGGAGCCAGGTGCTTCCTCCTGGTCTCCCATGTGGGTGCAGGGACCGAAGCACTTGGGCCATCCTCCACTGCCTTCCCAGGCCACGGCAGAGAGCTGGATTGGAAGATGAGCAACCGGGACAGAATCCGGCACCCAACCAGGACTAGAACCCGGGGTAATGGAGCCGCAGGTGGATAGCCTAGTGAGCCACGGCACTGGCCCAGTTTTGATTTTTTATAATAGATTTCTGTATATGTTATGGCAGTAAGTGATAAAATACCATTATCTACATATACATATCTATATATAAAATATATATCTACATATACTTTTTTTAAGATTTTTATTTATTTACTTATTTGAAAGTCAGAGTTACACAGGGAGAGGAAAGGCAGAGAGAGTAGTCTTCCATCCACTGGTTCACTCCCCAACTGCCCACAATGGCCGGAGTTACACAGATCTTCCAGGTCTCCCACGCGGATGTAGGGGCCCAAGGACTTGGGCCATCTTGTAATGCTTTCCCAGGCCATAGCACAGAGCTGGTTCAGAAGTGGAGACGCTGGGACTCGAACCAGCACTGATAAGGGATGCCGGCACTGTAGGCGGTGGCTTTACCCACTACGCGACAGCGCCAGCCCCTCCACATGTATTTTGTGCATTGATGACATACCTAACTTTTATTTCTTTCTTTCTTTCTTTTTTTTTTTTTTTTTGACAGGCAGAGTGGACAGTGAGAGAGACAGAGAGAAAGGTCTTCCTTTGCCGTTGGTTCACCCTCCAATGGCCGCCCGCGGCCGGCGTGCTGCGGCCAGCGCACCGCACCAATCTGAGGCCAGGAGCCAAGTGCTTCTCCTGGTCTCCCATGCGGGTGCAGGGCCCAAGCACTTGAGCCATCCTCCACTGCCTTCCCGGGCCACAGCAGAGAGCTGGACTGGAAGAGGGGCAACCAGGACAGAATCCGGTGCCCCGACCGGGACTAGAACCTGGTGTGCCGGCGCCACAGGCGGAGGATTAGCCTAGTGAGCTGTGGTGCCGGCTTACCTTAACTTTTCCTAGTATTTCTAGACTTTGTGGTGCACCTGTGAATATTTTCAGGTTGTCACAAATCTCTCTCCCCCAATCCATGGACCCATGCAGTTCTTGCCCATGTTGATCAAGGATCAACTGTATATATGCACACATATGAAATTACATAAAAGATATGAAGTTACAGAAGTGCTAGGAAGTAACTTAATAATTATTTTATTCTCTCCTAAAACTACTGTTTGATAATTACTAACACTAGAACAAATGTCAACTTGCATGTTTGTTTTAAAGACATGAAGTATTAACCATAATTTATAAACAGGTTAGAATCTCACCTGAATCTTAAGCACTCCAACCACTTGGGCTGTAGGTGGTGTGATGGTGAATTTCCACTCTGATCTCCAACGACCATTCCTATAAAATATACATACAAAACACTATAGAATTAGCAATAAGCACAAGAAAAGAGGTGATTTGTCACTGAAGAAGAGAAGTTGGGACAGAGGGGAAAAAAGGAACAGTCATTTCTAGTTTGATAATACCCAAGACTGTACCTACTTGGATAAAATTTTGGATTCAAGTAGCTTAACTATAGTCTTTTCTAAGTTATTTTGACTTCTATGTTTCTTTTTTATCCTTTTAAGTAGAAAACCATGCCTATTTTATTCACAGGAGGCTCTTCTAAATACAGATGTGTAAGCTGAGTTATGTGATTAACTCAAGTATTATTAACCCAACTCCACTAAGTCCAACTTTCAAGTGGGTACTTTATTATCACTTACTCTTGGTCAGTAAGAGTATTTTTTAAAAGATAAAACTACAAAACCTTAGGATGGGAAGGAACATAAATAATGTTTAAATCCCTTATTTTATAGATAGGGAATTAAGTCTCTAAGTCTAATAACTTATCCCAATCCAGTTAGATTAAAAACCCAAGTCTCAACCACTGTTTTGTTCCAATATAAAGTAGATACAAACAGAAGAGAACATCTGTTTCTTACCAGAAGTTTTTAGGCTGAAATTGGTGGCTTTCAATACATGCAATAATAGTCTGCTGCCCATCTATAGTTTTAGCATACACCTATTATTGGAAAATAAATAGTTAGATTCCAAAAACACATTTAACCTCCACAACAGCCACTGCATTTAAAGCAGTGTGCTAAATCCTTGGGGAGACAAAGAATCAGAGTATGCTTACTAAACAACAACATTCATCAGATATGAACATTAAGGCAGAGCCTGTGTCAATTTCTGGGAATGAGCATGGTGCCATACATACAGAAGGAAATACTGCTCTTAAGAGTACAAAGGAGATGCCATTTAGGCTGGGTTTTTCAGACAGATGAGATTCTGACAGGCAGGAAATGAGAATAAAGATAAGCCAACAGCTCAGGTAGGAAATCCAGGGCTTCTTTAGTGAATGGCAAGGGGGTGTGTGAAGTGGACTAGTGGGAGACAAAACACGATTATAGATTTAGGTTATATAGTAGTATACATAAGGTAAAATGTGAAGACTTGGGGTGGGTGTCCTGGCACCACTGAGCTCTCACTTAGGATGCTAGCATTTGGTATCAGAGTACTGGTTCAACTCCTGGCTCTTTCACTTCTAATCTAGCTTCCTGCTAATGTGGCTGGGAAGGCAGCATACAATTGCTCAACTACTCAGTTCCTCCACTGTTCTGTGATATCCAGATGGAGTTCCTGACTCCTGGCTTCAGCTTCGACCAGCCCAGGTTGTTGTGGGCATTCGGAGTGTGAGCAAGCAGACAGAAGTTGTGTGTGTGTGTGTGTGTGTGTGTTTGCTTTTCAAATAAATAAATCTTCAAAAAAAAAAAAAAAAAGTTGAGACTTTATTCTATAGGCAATGGAGAGAAAACAGCAAAACAATATGACTAGGATTATGACTTTGAGAGAATAAAACTGCACTGGTGTACACAAAAGTCTGTGTTGTTTTCCCTCCATTAAATGGATGTAAGCTTTTAAGAAAGGGAAATTGTTTTGGGGAATGCTCACATTTACAGAGGTGGATAGGAAGAAAATAATTGAGACAAGTAAGGGAAGAAAGTTGGTTTGCTGGTTCAAGTAATTCTGTTTATCTAATGAAGATATCTAAACTATTCAGAAGCAGCTCTGTAAAAATGCATACACCAACGGGGTTGGTGTTGTGGTACAGTGGATAAAGCTGCTAACTGCAGTGCCAGCATCCCATATGGACGCTGGTTCAAGTCCCATCTGCTCCACTTCTAATCCAGCTCCCTGCTAATGTGCCTCGGAAAGCAGTGGAAGATGGCCCAAGTGTTTGGGCCCCTGCCACCCATGTGGGAAACCCGGAAGAAGCTCTTGGCTCCTGGCTTTGGCCTGGCCCAGCTCTGGCCATCGTGGCCATTTGAGGAGTGAACCAGTAGATGGAAGATAGATCAATTTCTGTCTCTCCCTCTTTAACTCTGCTTTTTAAATCCATAAATGAATCTTTAAAAATTACAATTAAAAAATTAAAGGCCTATTCCAAAAAGTCATAAATGTGGGCAACAGCTTACCCAGTGATCTTTTTTTTTTTTTTTTTAAAAGATTTATTTATTGATTTGAAAGGCAGAGGCAGAGACAGAGAGAGGTATTCCATCCACTGGTTCACTCCCCAAAGGCCACAATGGCTGGAGCTGAGCTGACCCAAAGCCAGAAGCAAGGAGCTTCTTCCAGGTCTCCCAAGTGGGTGCAGGGACCCAAGCACTTGGGCCATCTTCTACTGCTTTTCCAGGCCATAGCAGAGAGCTGAATCAGAAGTGGAGCAGCCAGGACTCGAACCAGCACTAATGTGGAATGCCAGAATTACAAGCGGTAGCTTTACCCACTATGCCACAGTGCCAGCCCCAAACCCCAAAATCTTAACTTTTTTTTCCCCGTGTCTAAGCTAACTACCTTGGTTAGGAACATTTACTTTGACACATTACCTCGAGTTTATAAAAGGATTTTTCCATTAAAAATTCCTACTTATTTATACTCAAAAATGACACAGGGCTAAAATGGAAAGAAAACCATTACTAAGAAGAAAGAAGTAATGGCTGTCAAGCCAAAGCCCCCAAGGTAAGTGTAATAAATAAAACACTCTGATAATAAAATAGGCAGATACTTAACAGTACAGAAGCCGTTGGAATAATGATCTTTCACATAGGCTCTCAAAGCACTGTCACAGGATTCTCTCCACGACTTCAAGCCTCCATCTACTTCCTCTGGCTGGGGATCACTTGCTTCTTTCCGTAAGTGATCAAACTTAAAGGAAATTTTGTTTCTTGGATCTAAAAATCTGCTATTACCCAGGTCACCGTGCTCTGTAATTAAGACCTTCCAAAGAGGATTATAAATAAGAATAACTCTGAAAAAAAGGATGGTTCTTTATCACATTAAATAAATTAAAATTCTGAGGAAGACAATTAACTTTTCATTTAGATTTCTCTTTCACAATGACTTAAGTCTCATTCTTTTTTCACGTATTTTATGAAATTATTCCTGAATCATATTTACTGAGTTTTTAAAATAGATACTACAGATTACATAGTTTGCAAACAAAAATACATACAAAGAGCAAAACATGTATATATAAAATATATGTGTGTAACTAGCTCCCAATTAGTAAATTCCTAAACAAGTAGTCTAAAATTCAGTGAGGATGCCTCTTTTTCCATTAAATATAATGTCTCCTGGTACCCCTACCATGGAGAAATAGAGACAGCTAGGAAGACTCAACTTTTCTATTTTCACTGTTCTTGTTAGGGGCAGCTCTCCTTTCTTATCAAAAGAAACTACTAGGGTTATCAGAGAGAGGAAGGCTTTCCTAACATGTAGAATATTTATAAAAATTAAGACACAAATCTACTTAGCACTTGATTCAGACAACCGCTTTGGTTTCTAGAATCTCTATGACATGGCATAACCTAACAAGAAATTATTACCTGATCTTCATATCCTTCTATCTTCACAGGCGTGAACTGATCCATGTTATACTGGGCAAATGCACTGTTTTACAAAGATTTAAAAAAAAGGGAAGTGGAAGGGAAGAAAAGAATTACATATAAATAAACACAGAGGGTAGTTCATAGTCCAATGAAAGGGGATGTCAAAATACTACCTGGTGCTTTGTCTCCAGATGTCCAGTGTTAACACAATGTCTTTTAACCTTCTGAAAGCACTCCAGAGAGCTCAGAAGTACCTCAAGCCCTTAAATTACCTTTTTTCCTCTACACCTAATCCTAAAGAACTTCCAATTCTAAAGTTTTAGGCATTTTCAGGCTGGCGCTGTGGCATATCAGGTAAAGTCGCTGCCTGTAGTGCTGGCATCCCACATGAGTGCTGGTTTGAGTCCCAGTTGCTCCTCTTCCTATCCAGCTCCCTGCCATGGGTGGGAAAAGCAATAGAAAAAGGCCCAAGTCCTTGGGCCCCTGCACCTGCATTGGAGACCTAGAAGAAGCTCCTGGCTCCTGGTTTTGGATTGGCTCAGCTCTAGCTGGCCATTATGGCCATTTGGGGAGTGAACCAATAAATGAAGAACTCAATCTCTGTGCCTCTCTGTAACTCTGCCTTTCATATAAATAATTAAACCTTAAAAAATGAATAAATAAAGTTTTAGGCATTCTGATTATTGTGAATTGTCAACAGTTTCAACTATTTAGGCAGAAGCTTTCAGTATTCAAAAGAATCTTCAATTATAACACGATTTTTGAAATTGCTTTTTATCCTCATTTCTTTGAGGCAGGACAGGATAGAAGAAGCCATAATTAAATATTAGAAGGTATCTCACATGGGAAAAAAGTGAAGTGAGACTGATGATTGAGCAGTAGTCAAGTCTGAGAACAGGGCCTAAGGTACAGAGGAGAGGTCATTTTAAAGGCTGTTAAGACATCAACCATCAAAGCGCTTGCCTAATATTAATGTTTATTTGTACAGTGCATAATTTTTGAGATTCTTCATTTTCTGTGGCTCCCTAGTACGTCTTACAAAGTAAACTAAAGTAAAAGGTAAAATAAAGAGGGCAATAAGCTGCAGTATAAGAGGATATAATATACTTACATTCTTGAAAAGTACCAGTTTTTTCACTTAAAAAAATATTTATTTGAAGGGCAGAGTTACAGAGGTATCTTCTATCTGCTGGCTCATTTCCTTGCTGTCAGCTTTTGCCTGGCTGAGCCCTAGCCATTAGAGGTGCTTGGGGAATGAATTAGCAGAGGAGTATGTCCTTTCTCTGTCTCCCTCTCTCCCCCAACTCCGCGCCTTTTCTCCCTCTCTCTTTCCCTCTCAAAATTAAGAAAAAAAAAATTTAGGGGCCAGCACTGTGGGCTCTAGTTCGAGTCCCGGCTGCTCCACTTCCGATCCAGTTCTCTGCTATGGTCTGCAAAAGCAGTAGAAGATGGTCCAAGTCCCTGGGCTCCTGCACCCACGTGGGAGACCTGGAAGAATCTCCTGGCTTCGGATCGGCACAGCTCCGGCCATTGTGGCCATCTGTGGAGTGAACCAGCAGATGGAAGATCTCTCTCTCTCTCTCTGCCTCTCCTTCTCTCTCTGTATAAATGACTTCAAATAAATAAGTAAATCTTTAAAAAAGAAAAAAACTAAATTAAAATGTGTAGCAATTTTAACAAAATCAGAAGACTCAAAATTAGCCCCAAGTATGTAAACATGTTTAAATATTGTTACTTGGGACCAGCGCTGTGGTTAAGTAGGTTAAGCCTCCACCCACAGAACTGGCATCCCATATGGTCGCCAGTTCAAGTCCCAGATGCTCCACTTCCAATCCAGCTCTGTGCCATGGCCTGGGCAAGCAGTGGAAGATGGCCCAAGTCTTTGGAACCCTGCACTCAGATGGGAGACCTGGAAGAAGCTCCTGGCTTTGGATTGGCTCAGCTCCAGACATTGCGGCCATTTGGGGAGTGAGCCAGTGGATGGAAGACCTCTCTCTTTCTCTCTCTGCCTTTCAAAGAAAACGAATAAATCTTAAAAAAAAAAAAAAAAAACAACCAGCATGGATATAGGGCAGAAGGTGATTGTCTCCTGGGTAACAGCTATTAATTTTTTATAGCTATATCACATCAAATAAATTTTATAATTATTTGATATTATGCGTCACAATGTCCTTGTTCTCACCAGCCATTTTCTAATTCTGATTTCCTATTCACAATGAACTCTGGGCCAGTTGATTAGACAGTAACTGAAATAGAACTCTGTGTTAAGAGTAGTGTTAAAGCCAGGTAACAAGGGGTCTTGAAAGCTAGGAAGCATTTAGATTTGATGTAGAAGATAAAACAACAACAAAAAAATCACCTCTGTTTTTGAGTGCATGACAAATTTTACAAAGATTAATTAGCCTGGCAGTGATAAAGAGTCAATAACTAGGTAGAACAATTATGCTTTTATCGCCAGTTAATTCCAACTATTAAAGGCACATTATGGCTATCTGTTTCTATTTGGCAATTTGATTTGAGAGTTGTTATCATTGCTTACCAGTAGCATAATCTTTCCCTAACTGATTTTTTAAAAAATTCAATGTGAACTAGAAGAACTATAAAAGAAAACTTAAGAGCTAAAATTAATGCTACTATAATGGGGAATACTTGAACCAAAAACCAGAAGTTCAAATAAAAATCAATTGAGGAAGTAAACAACATTTTGGTGAAATTTTCTCTAAGAAAAATAACCAACTAAAATTGCTAAAACCAACTGCTTTATTATAAAGTATTTTGAACTTACAGTTTTCACAGTTCCAGTTTGCTGTCATTACAGTTTACTTAACATTAGAATAACACTCTAGGTGGAGTTGGAAAGATACTTACTGTGCTGCCCCTTCCCTGAGGAGATTGTCATTATTAAGTAGTAGTCGGACATCTGAGGAGGAAAACATATTAAGATGTTGAATAAAGGATAAATTTGAGCAATTTCAGCAAATTTTAACATTTTTAAAATTTATTTAAAGATTTTACTTATTTATTTGAGAGGTAGAGTTACAGACAGAGAGAGGGAGAGACAGAGAGAAATGTCTTCTATCTGTTGGTTCACTTTCAAAGTGGCCACAAAGGACAGAGTTGGGCTGATCTGAAGCCAGGAGCCAGAAGCTTCTTCTGGGTCCCCAACATGGGTGGCTGGGCAATCTTCTACTGGTTTCCCAGGCCATAGCAGAGAGCTGGATCGGAAGAGGAGCGGCCAGACTTGAACTGGAGCCCATCTGGGATGCTGGCACTGTAGGCAGAAGCTTAGCTTACTACACCACAGCGTCAGTCCCAAGATTTATTTATTTGAAAGGTAGAGAGAGAGAGAGAGAGAGAGAGATCTTCCATCTGCTAATTCACTTCCAAAATGGCCACAAGGGCCAGAGCTGGGCCAAGAACTTGCGCCATCTTCCACTGTTTATCCAGGTGCATTAACAGGGAGCTGGATAGGGAGCAGAGCAGCTGAGACTCAAAGCAGCACCCATATGGGATGCTAGTACCTTACCAGCTATGCCATAGCATCGGCCCCAATTTTAGCAAATTTTTAAAATTAGTTTTTTTGGGGCTGGCGTTGCAGCATAGTGGGCAAAGCCGCCGCCTGTGGTGCCAGCATCCCATATGGGTGCTGGTTCGAGTCCCGGCTGCTCACTTCCGATCCAGCTCTCTGCTATGGCCTGGAAAAGTAGTAGAAGATGGCCCAAGTGCTTGGGCCCCTGCACCCACATGGGAGACCTAGAAGAAGCTCCTTGCTTCTGGCTTTGGATTGGCCCAGCTCCGGCCATTGCAGCCATCTGGAGAGTGAACCAGTAGATGAAAACCTCTCTCTCTCTCTGCCTCTCCTCTCTCTGTGTAACTGTGACTTTCAAGTAAAATAAATAAATCTTTAAAAAAAATTAGGCTTTGGATACAGTGTATGTGTAGAAATTCTAAAATTGCAGGTGCTAACGTTCACATATATATAATTATTTGTGCTATAATAATTCAATAATAAATTCTCAAGGAATTTCATAACAAACAAACATGATTTACAGAGCGCTACAGTTAGGATCATTAATTCTATATTTAAATGACTCCTTTAAAATGACCCAAGTGTAAGAATTGCAGGTTTTTCTACAATACCAGATCAAGAAAACTCAGGCACTAATTAGTCAGTGGCAGCACATTTCTGAACACATTCCTCTTTAGATAATCCAATGAGGGGAATCAAAACCATCTTAAAAAGCTATGTGTTGCAGAGTCTCATCATTTTTCTTTAAGAAGAGTACCGTCCTTGTTACTAAGAAACTACCAAGCCTTCATTCCAAGAGGAAAGGCTAATTACATGGCAAAGGCCACTCACTGACTCCTAGAGCTTCTGAAAAATGGCCAACATGTGCCAATAAAAACAGTACTCACACCATACACAGTTCACTAATTCTTATCTTAATGCTTTGGTATCAACTATTTTTATAATTTTATGGTTTTCATGATTTCAGGTAAGAGAAATAAACAAGGGGATTCTACCAAGGTTATTAATTTTGTTAAGTCAAGAATTTATCTCAGGAGCTAGTGCTGTGGCACAGCAGGCTGTTGCAGCGTACTACACTGACATCCACATGGGTGCCAGTTGGAGTCTAGGTTGCTTCACTTCTGATCCAGCTCTCTGTTAATGTGTCTGGAAAAGCATCAGAAGATGGTACAAGCACTTGGGCCCCTGTCACCCATGTAAGGGACCCTTACGGACTTCCAGGCTCCTGGCTTCACGTAGGCCCAGCCCCTACCACTGCATCCATTTGGGGGAATGAACCAGTAGACGAAAAGATTGATCTCTCTAATTCTGCCTTTCAAATAAATAAAATAAATCTTTTTTTAAAAAAAGAACTTACGGGCTGGCACTGTGGCTCACTTGGCTAATCCTCCACCTGTGGCGCCGGCATCCCATATGGGCGCCAGGTTCTAGTCCCAGTTGCTCCTCTTCCAGTCCAGCTCTCTGCTGTGGCCCGGGAAGGCAGTGGAGGATGGCCCAAGTGCTTGGGCCCTGCACCTGCATGGGAGAACAGGAGGAAGCACCTGGCTCCTGGCTTTGAATCTCTGCCGCGCTGGCCGTAGCGGCCATTTAGGGGTTGAACCAATTGAAGGAAGACCTTTCTGTTTGTCTCTCTCTCACTGTCTAACTTATAAGTTCAAGTTTAAAGAAAACTTTATTTATTCATTTTTTTGGCATGCAGAGTGGACAGTGAGAGAGAGAGAAAGGTCTTCCTTTGCCGTTGGTTTGCCCTCTAATGGCCGCCGTGGGCGGCACATCACGCTGATCCAAAGCCAGGAGCCAGGTGCTTCTCCTGCTCTCCTATGCAGGTACAAGGCCCAAGGACTTGGACCATCCTCCACTACACTCCCGGGCCACAGCAGAGAGCTAGCCTGGAAGAGGGGCAACCAGGACAGAATCTGGCACCCCAAATGGGACTAGAACCCGGTGTGCCGGCGCCATAGGCGGAGGATTAGCCTATTGAGCTGCAGCACCAGCCAAGAAAACTTTCTATAAGCTGAGTTGCTGAAATCTATATTCAGTCAACATGGAAGAAAAGACAAGGGAAAATAAGGTTGCATTTGTTTCCCTTTGGCTAGTATTCAAAATTCATAAGTGATTTTATAAAGAATATCTTGATTTACTTCTACTGTGGTCTATATTCCTGGTAGTAAATGTTTATATGTTTCTCTTAGTTACTCTGTTTCTGCATTAATTTTACCAGTGGATGTTACTGATTGATCTACCAAGTGCTGGGCTCTGGGCCTGGCACAGATGAGTATAGCACAATTCAAGTAGCTAAACTTCTTTTGTAAAACTAGAATTTCAAAAATAAATGTTTGCTAAAAGGAACCCAGATACACAGAGATAAATTAAGATAGAACTGTGATGACCAACTTCTTGCTCCATTTATCTTTTCATCTTGTAGGTGTGTTAAGACAGCAAATAGTATAGAAGGTTGTAAATGCATACTGGTTCCCAAACTGGAAACCAAATGGACTGTGATTCAGAATTACGTGGTAAAGAACTTACTAAAACACAGATTACCTGATTCTACTCAAGATCTAATTAGTGAGAATCTTGAGGGGATGATAAAGCCGAGTCTGTAAATTTAGCAAACTATTTGAATACCATCAGTTCTACCCCACTGACTCTATATTATGTGGCTTCCTAAGTGAAAGCCTTGAAGATATGATTTATAATGACAATCCATTTAACATTATTTTAGCATTTATTGATATTAAACTTTTCTCAGATATTATAGATATTGTAATTTACGGGTTAAGACATTGCTTTTGATTCAGATCTAGATTTGAATCCTTGCTTTGATACTAACTGGGTGATCTTGAACAAATTATTTTAAACTCTTTGAATCTTGATTTCCTTAGCTATAACATATCATAAAGATTTAGAGATAACAAGCACTCAATAAATTAGAGTAATTAAGAAGGGTTTAAAATAACAAAATACTAATCTTTACTCACCATTGAATACTTCATTAAATTCTCCTGGGGGTGCATGAGTGATGAATTTAGCAGCTATGCGTACCTAAAGAGAAATAAAATTCACAATATGAGAATTATGAAGAGTAACATATAAAAGGAAAAGAAAATACAGATCACAAATTTTTATCATATCCCTTGAAATAATACTTCTTTTTAAAATTTTTATGGGGCTGGCACTGGCATCCCATATGGGTGCCAGTTCTAGTCCCAGCTGCTCCTCTTCTGATCCAGCTCCCTGCTATGACCTGGGAAAACAGTGGAACATGGCCCAAGTGCTTGGGGCCCTGTACCTGCGTGGGAGACCTAGAAGCTCCTGGCTCCTGGCTTTGGATTGGCTCAGCTCTGCGTGCTGCAGCCATTTGGGGAGTGAACCGGCATATGGAAGACCTTTCTCTCTGTCTCTCCCTCTCACTGTCTGTAACTCTGTCAAATAAATAAATAAAATCTTAAAAAAAAAAAAAAACACTTTTATTGTTTAGGAACCTTCAGATTTTCTTTTCACAGAACATCCATGGCTGTTTCTAGTATCAGTATCTTCTGATTTTGGGAAAGACATGTTATTTTGATCCTTTTATTTATTTTTTTTAAAGCTGAAGGGTCAGGTTTTGGTCAAAACGTACTACATTCGAAAAAATGGAGTTGTGACCCTAATCTCACTTAGAAATCTTCCATCCACTGGCTCACTCCCCAAATGGCTGCAACGGCCAGAGCTGGGCTGATCTGAAGCCAAAAGCGAGGAGCCTTCTTTCAGGCCCCCTGCATTGGTAGCAGGGCCCAAGCACTCGGGCCATCTTTCATTGCCCTCCCAGGTACATCAACAGGAAGCTGGACTGGAAATGGAGCAGCCAGGACTGGAACCTGCATCTACATGGATGTCAGCATCACAGGTAGAGGCCTAACCTGCCACACCACAGTGCTGGCCCCAATATCATTTTCATTTACAAATTTAAACAGCAACTCCATGTGATCACCTCAACTCTTGCTGGAAAAAACTGTTAAAATTCAACAACCAGATGGCGCTGTGGCACAGTGGATTAACGCCCTGGCCTGAAGTGCTGGCATCCAATATGGGCGCCGGTTCTGGTCCCGGCTGCTCCTCTTCCGATCCAGCTCTCTGCTATGGCCTGGGAAAGCAGTAGAAGATGGCCCAAGTCCTTGGGCCCCTGCACCCGTGTGGGAGACCCAGAAGAAGCTCCTGGCTCTGGATCGGCGCAGCTGCGGCCATTGCGGGCAACTGGGGAGTGAACCAGCAGATGGAAGACCTCTCCTTCTCTGCCTCTCCTCTCTCCATGTAACTCTGACTTTCAAATAAATAAAGAAATCTACAAAAAAAAAAAAAAAAAAAAAAAAAAAAAAACTTGGCCAGCGCTGCGGCTCACTAGGCTAATCCTCCGCCTGCGGCACCAGCACTCAGGTTCTAGTCCTGGTCGGGGCACCGGATTCTGTCCTGGTTGCTCCTCTTCCAGGCCAGCTCTCTGCTGTGGCCCGGGAGTGCAGTGGAGGATGGCCCAGGTGCTTGGGCCCTGTACCCGCATGGGAGACCAGGAGAAAGCACCTGGCTCCTGCCATCGGATCAGCACAGCGCGCTGGCCGTAGCGGCCATTTGGGGGGTGAATCAATGGAAGGAAGACCTTTCTCTCTGTCTCTCTCTCTCTCACTGTCTAACTCTGCCTGTCAAAAAACAAACAAACAAAAAAAAACCACTAAAACTCAACAACCAATCCGTATCACAAAACGACAAAACTACCAGCTTTTGATTGGATTGAATAAAAGGTCAAAATCCCAACAATGGGTAAGAAGTATTACTAATTTTTTGGGTACGGCTTTCAAATTTTTAAAATTAATTTATTTTCCCTATTTGAAAGGCAGATAGAAGAGATCTTCCATTCATTGGTTCAGTTCCCAAATGCTCACAATATCAAGGCTGGGCCAGGTCAAAGGAAGGAGCTGGGAACTCAATCTAGGTCTCCACCATAGCTGGTGGGGCCCAATCACTTGTATCACCACCTGCTGCCTCCCAAGGTGTACATTAGCAGGAAGCTGGAATGGAGAGTGGAACTAAGACTTGAACCCAGGGCATTCTGATATGGGATTGCAGGTACCTCAAATGGCATCTTCATGGCTGTGCCAAACTTCTACCCCAGCAGCGTCATTAATTTTAAAAGTAAAGTAAAGATGACTTCTATCAGCTCTACCATTCAACCCTGTAGAAGGGTTCCTAAATAACGCTATAGAAAACATTTCTTGCCATTCTCCTTTTCTTGACTTCCTATCATAAATAAATGCTAAAATGTTAGAATCTATGGGGCCGGCGCTGTGGTGCAGCAGGTTAAGACCCTAACCTGCAGCACTAGCATCCCCTATGGGCACCGGTTCAAATCCTGGTTGCTCCACTTCAGATTCAGCTCTCCACTATGGCCTGGGAAAGCAGAAGATGGCCCAACTCCTTGTGCCCCTGCACCCGCATGGGAGACCTGGGAGAAGTTCCTGGCTCCTAGTTTCAGATCAGCTCAGCTCTGACTGTTGCAGTCATTTGGGGAGTAAACCTGCACTCTCTGGCTCTCCCTCTCTGTAAAACTCTTTCAAATATATAAAATAAAATAATAAATAAAATAAATCTTAAAAAAAAGTTAGGGTCTAGCCTGCAGATCTAATTTTTTATCTTATTTTTTTGGTTGTTATTTCATACTTTGGGAAGAATTCCTAGGCCCCTTTTTCCAATCTAGTAATATGCTCTTCAGTTCTGCTCATATTGGATTCAAACAATTATTCCGACTGCTAAATTTATAATTTCTAGGATTTTGTTAATATATTTTGTATGTACACAACAATATGCACATTAACTATAGTTATTTATAAGTATATACTTAAACTATGAGCACATTAATTATACTTATTTTAAAGTCTTGTCCTATCAGCTATTTCCCAAGATTTAGACCCTCTGTTGAGTTTGGTTCTTCCCTTTCATGTTACTGGTTTTTCATACACATTTGGTGCTGCCATTCGAATTTACTTGCCTATTCTGTTACCTGTAGCTTGTCTCTGGTGAATTGCAGGGAAGAGGAGTAGACTTGCTGCTGCTGAGTACAGTTATATATATTGCTTATCTTCTGAAAATGAGTCCAAGTTCCAGCTCTACTCCACAATGCTGACCCAGCTACCTGCTAATGCAGCTGGGAAAACAGCAGATGATGGCCCAAAGTACTTGGGCCCCTGCCACCCATGGTAGACCTGGATGGAGCACCTGGCTCCTGGCTGCAGCCTGGCTTAGCATTAGATGTTGCAGACATGTGGAGAGAGAACCAGTGGATGGAAGATCTCTCTCTCTCTAACTCTGCCTTTCAAATAACTAAGTAATTTAAAAAGAAAATCAGTTAATCTACTTTGAATAACAGACCTTTTCTTTTTTTAGTCTATATATGGCAAATCTGAAGTCTATGGTATATCCCACTTTCCGTCAAAGTAAATTTCCTATAATCCTTATATAACTGTGAAACTCTTCAATCAAGCAAAGTGTTTGTAGTCAAAAAATAAATGTACATATTAATACACTACCCAAAGCCAGTGCCGTGGCTCACTAGGCTAATCCTCCACCTTGCGGCGCCAGCACACCGGGTTCTAGTCCCGGTCAGGGCGCCGGATTCTGTCCCTGTTGCCCCTTTTCCAGGCCAGCCCTCTGCTGTGGCCAGAGAGTACAGTGGAGGATGGCCCAAGTACTTGGGCCCTGCACCCCATGGGAGACCAGGATAAGTACCTGGCTCCTGCCATCGGATCAGCACGGTGCGCCGGCTACAGCGCGCCGGCCGCGGCGGCCATTGGAGGATGAACCAACGGCAAAGGAAGACCTTTCTCTCTGTCTGTCTCTCTCTCTCACTGTCCACTCTGCCTGTCAAAAAATAAAAATAAATAAATAAATAAATAAAATTAAAATAAAAATACACTACCCAAAAAAGCACCTTCCATAAAAGGAATAAAGTCACAGCAACATTTTATAAACCACTTATATAACAAAATGTTTGATTGTATAATATTCCTGAAGTTCCCTCAAACTTTTAAGTTACAGATCTAATGGAATTGGTACAAATGAAATGACACAACAGTTTGGATAATGGACGAACGTACATTGCAAACAAAGTAATAGTTCATCCATTTGGCAGATTAGGAAGATAAGTATCAGTAAATAAATACTTTAGACTGAGTAAGACATTGTCTTACCCTCAAGAAACTGACATCTAGAGAAAACACAGCAAGCAGGTATTAAGTGCATAGTGCAATCAACTCTACACATGTAAAGAAGGGGAGTGGTCTTTAAAGGCAGTGACGTTTTGAGCTGAATTCAAGGCTGAGTAGGTAATACCAGGGATGGCATTCCACACAGAGGAAACAATATGTACAAACTGGGACATGTCTTAATGAATTGAAGATAATTAATTTAAACAATGCTACTCTTCATACTAACTCTTTGTTTTGAAAAGTAAAGCTTTTAGGCCGGTGCCACATAGGCTAATCCTCCGCCTGCGGTGCCGGCACACGGGGTTCTAATCCTGGTCGGGGCGCCGGTTCTGTCCTGGTTGCTCCTCTTCCAGTCCAGCTCTCTGCTGTGGCCCAGGAGTGCAGTGGAGGATGGCCCAAGTGCTTGGGCCCTGCACCCCATGGGAGACCAGGAGAAGCACCTGGCTCCTGGCTTCGGATCAGCGCCGGCTGCAGCGGCCATTGGGGAGTAAACCAATGGAAAAGAAAGACCTTTCTCTCTGTCTCTCTCTCTCACTGTCCACTCTGCCTATCCATAAATAAATAAATAAAATAAAGCTTTTAAACAAATGAATCATTTATATTAAAGTAATACTTTTTAAAAGAACATCTCCCAGTTTTTAAATGAGTTGGGATATTTGAAGATACATGCTATGACAAGGGTGACATACTGAATGAGTGGTAAAATAACGTAATCATCTTAAGATTTCAACATGGGCTCCTAAAACACATGATCATGGCAAGGAATTCCACATTATTTTCTGAGAGCATGAATAAAATTGTGGATTACTTGGTATTAGATAATCATGACAGTCTTTCAAGTGTTAAGCTGATTTATAACTATTTAAATACAGCACCATAAAAACACTTTGAACAGACGTAATAATGATAGATTTACATACTCAGTATGAAATCTAAAATCTGCTTCATGGTCTACAAGACCCTGCACAATTTGGCTTCCTCTTCCCCTTTACCACAGTTTAAATCTCCAGCTAGGTTCACAAATGGTTTTCTATCACATAGCTCACTCCCATTTGCATTGAAGTTTCTGTTCATGTAACCTACTAAACAAAGTAGCCTCTCTTAATTCTCATATTTAAATAAGCTGCTACACCCTCCCCACCATTCCCAATCCTAGCCCCTGTATCCACTTTATTTTTTTCCAGCCTACACTAAACATGTTTACTTTATAACATCCCCCAAAGACTTCTAAGAGCACAGAGCAGGGGTCAGTAAATTGCTAACATAGAAGGGCAGATATTTAATATTTTAGTGCTTTGTGGACCACACAGTTTCTGTCTTAACTATAAATAAATGAGCATGATTATGTGCCAATAAAATTTTGTTCTGGGCTCTAACATTTGTATTCCATGTAACTTTCATGTCATGAAATATTAGTCTTTTGTTTTCAACTATTCAAAAACATTAGCTCATAGGTTTTATGAGAACAGGTCGAGGACTGGATTTGGCCCACAGGTCATGGTTTGTCAAGCCCTGGCACAGATGCTAGTTACGCTTGTACACTGGTGTATACTCAAGACTAAGACCTGAGATGGGCCCTATAGAAACGAATACTATTTTACTGTTAATAGAACTCTCTTGATAGCTCAAATAGCTTGTTAAAGTAGGCAGAGAAGACACTATAATCCTCATCTATAAATGAATAGGGACCAGTGCTGCTGCTGAGCGAGTTAAGCCACTGTCCCCAGTGCCAGCATCCCATATGAGTGCCAGTTCATGTGCCAGCTGCTCCACCTCTGATCCAGCTACCTGCTAATGGGCCTGGAAAAACAGCGGAAGATGGCCCAAGTCCTTGGGCCCCTGCACCCACGTGGGAGACAGAGAGGAAGCTCTTGGCTCTTGGATTCAGCCTGGTCCAGCCCTGACCATTGTGGCCATTTGGGGAGTAAACCAGCAGATGGAAGATCTCTCTCTCTCTGATTTTTTTTTTTTTTTCTTTTTGACAGGCAGAGTTAGACAGTGAGAGAGAGAGACAGAGAGAAAAGTCTTCCTTTTTCCATTGGCTCACCCCTCAAGTGGCCACCACGCTGCGCCAATCAGAAGCCAGGAGCCAGGTGCTTCTCCTGGTCTCCCATGCAGGTGCAGGGCCCAAGGACTTGGGCCATCCTCCACTGCCCTCCTGGGCCACAGCAGAGAGCTGGACTGGAAGAGGAGCAACCAGGACAGAATCCGGCGCCCCAACCAGGACCAGAACCCAGGGTGCCAGTGCCACAGGCGGAAGATTAGCCCAATGAGCAGCGGCGCTGGCCTCTCTCTGATTCTTTCAAATAAAATAAGTCTTAAAAAACTTGAATCTAAACTTCAATTAGACTATGCAGTATTAACATGGATTTGGCTTTGTTCTTTTAGATTTTTTTTTAAACTAGGAATTGAGTCAAAGTTTCACTTACACAGCTTCAGAAGTGGGTGGAAATTAAAATGAAATTTAGTAGAGTGAAATGGGGAAAAGAAATGGCTAAGAAGTTAGTGACTGCAAAAATATTTTTGCTGTAACACAAAGAGGAATGACACTTTCCCTAACAGAGATTTTCAATCATTCTCAAGGTTGGCATGAGGAAACAAAGGAGAAAACAGGCATTTCCCATAGAAGAAAAGAATGTCAACACCCCTCTGTTGAGAACCACTAATATAGAGGTTTTAGTTGAGCAAAACTGAACTGTTACTTTAATAAAAAGGCTTTAAAAATTATCCCTATTTCATAAAGTAACAATTTCACTCTACATAGCATTCATCACATGGTATCTGCAGTAAAGGGTATATTTTATCTTTTTTAAAAAGATTTATTTACTTGAAAGGCAGAGCTAGAGAGAGACAGAGACAGAGAGAGAGAGAGAGAAAAAGAGAACATGCATCCATCTGCTGTTTCACTCCCCAAACGGCCGCAATGACAGCAGCTGGGCCAGTCCGAGGCCAGGAGCCAGCAGCTTCATCCAGGTATCCCACACGGGTGCAGGGGCGCAAGCACTTGGGCCATCTTCCACTGCTTCCCCAGGTGCATTACCAGGGAGCTGGATCAGAAGTGAAATAGCTAGGACCATATGGGATGCCAGCACCACAGGTGGCAGCTTTACCTGCTATGACACAATGCCAGCCCTGCTCCATATGAAAGAGGGAATAACTTAACCCTTATACACAATGCCACTCTCTCAAATCTAATAGAGGATTTAAAACTTAGAACTACAATCAATGAAGGATAAGTTTCCCTAAATTTAATTTTTTTTCTCAATCTCTATCCTCTAACCTCGCTGAAAGGTAGATAAAGTAAAATGCCCATAACAGGATTTTCCTTGCCAATTTTAACAAGATTCGAAATTTCATTTTTTATAAAGTATTTATTTATTATTTGAAAGGCAGAGCAAGAAAGAGAGAGAGAGAGATCGATCTTCCATCAGCTGGTTAACTCCCCAAACGGCTGCAACAGCCAGGACTGGGCTAGGCAGAAATCAGGAGCCAGGAACTCCATTCTCATCTCCTACACAGGTGGCAGGGGCCTAAGCATTTAGGCCATCCTCTGCTATTCTCCTAGGCACATTAGCAGGGAGCTGGATAGGAAGCAGAGTAGCTGGAACAGGAACTAGCAATCTGATATGGGATGCTGGCCATGCAAGCAGCAGCCTAACCCACTATACAATATTGACCCTTCAAAATTTCATATTTACAGGGCCGGCGCCGCGGCTCACTAGGCTAATCCTCCGCCTAGCGGCGCCGGCACACCGGGTTCTAGTCCCGGTCGGGGCGCCGGATTCTGTCCCGGTTGCCCCTCTTCCAGGCCAGCCCTCTGCTGTGGCCAGGGAGTGCAGTGGAGGATGGCCCAAGTCCTTGGGCCCTGCACCCCATGGGAGACCAGGAAAAGCACCTGGCTCCTGGCTCCTGCCATCGGATCAGCGTGGTGCGCCGGCCGCAGCGCGCCAGCCGCGGCGGCCATTGGAGGGTGAACCAACGGCAAAGGAAGACCTTTCTCTCTGTCTCTCTCTCTCACTGTCCACTCTGCCTGTCAAAAAAAAAAAAAAAAATTTCATATTTACATTACTAATATCTGTAATGAATCAGAGAATGTCATATTCCATTGTTCCCCAGAAATGGTTTAATTTTTTAAGAGTTTTCACACGTTGTAATTTAGTAAGACACTCTAGAAAATAAATTGGAAGAATTTACAAAAAGTATAAAATTCAAATATTTAGCTTATTAAATAATCTTTTATAAAAGGTTTATTTATTTGAAAGGCAGAAAGAGAGCGAGCAAGTGAGCTATCTTTCACCTGTTGGTCCCACACTTTTGGGGCAGGGTCGGGCTGAAGTTAGAAGCTTCATCTGGGTCTCCCACTTGGGTGGCAAAAGCCCAAGCACTTATGTCATCCTCTGCTGCTTTCCCAGGCACACTAGCAGGGACCTGGATCAGAACTGGAATAGCCAGGACTAAAACAGGCATTCAGATGGGATGCTGGCATCACAAGCAACTGGCATCCATTATTAGTTTAGACACTATTCTGTCCCCAAAGATTCCTGTTTTTGGGAAGTAAACTGGCTTGCTTTCCTTTTCTATACAATACAAGGTCTAGCAAATTAAATGGCACATAGCAAATGATTAATAAATGTTTACAAAATCCCTTTTGAATAAAATGACACAAAGGAAATTTTCTTAAAGTATTATGAGATACTATGACAAAAATGAAAGATTAAGGCTCTTGAATTGGCTAATGGGTTTTTAATTTCCATCTCTTAAAATGTCTTTGAATCATAACCTGTCCCCTAAAGTGGAGTATCTCCTTAAGAATTTGGGAGAGAGAAGAAGCACTTAAGAGTTAAGCATTAGGCAGCCACTTGAGATGACAGCATCTCTGCTAAGCCTCCAGTTCCAGGTTCCTGCTAATGTGCACTCTGTAAGGCAGCAGATGATTGGCCAAGTATTCGGGTCCCTGCAGAGACTTAGAATGAGTTTCTAGCTCCCAGCTTTGGCCTGGCCTACTCCTGGCCATTGTGGGCATTTTGGGAGTAAAGTATGCACGTGTGCTTTCTTTCTTTCTGTTGTCTCTTAAAAAAAGAGAGAGAGAAAGAGAGAGGGATGAGTATTTGGTATTAGGACTCTGCCTGGGATACCTGTATCTCATATAAGAGCCCAGTTTCAGTCCCTGCTCCACTCTGATTCCAGATCCCTGTAAATGTCTACCCTGTGAGGCAGCACGTGATGGCTTAGGTACACAGATCCCTGCCATTCCTGGACTGAGTTCCAGGCTTCAGAATGCCCTGGTTTGGGATGTTGCAAGCATTTGGGATGTGAACCAATGGATTGAAGATCTGTTTGTCTGCCTCTCTCTGCCTTTCAAATAAAGTGAAAATAAAATATTAAAAATTATTAAATCAAGGAGTGGGACTTGGCCTGGCAGTTTAGATGCTGCATGTGTCTGGCTTCCAGTTCCAGCTTCCCACTAATGCACACCCTGGAAGGCAGCAGTGATGGTTGAAGTGCTTGTGTTCCTGTCACCCATGTAGGGGACCGGGACTGGCCCAGTCCTAGACATTTTGGGCATTTGGGAGAGTGAATTACCATATGAGAGCTCTATTAATCTGTCTTCTCTTTCTATGTTTCCAGAACCAAAATAAACAAATTGGGGACGGCACCGTGGCGCAGTAGGTTAATCCTCTGCTTGCGGCGCCTGTATCCCATATAGGAGCCAGTTCTAGTCCTGGCTGCTCCTCTTCCAATCCAGCTCTCTGCTATGGCCTGGGAAAGCAGTAGAAGATGGCCCAGGTGCTTGGGCCCCTGCACCTGCATGGGAGACCAGGAAGAAGCTCCTGGCTCTGGATCGGTGCAGTTCAAGACGTTGCAGCCATTTGGGGAGTGAACCAACGGAAGGAAGACCTATCTCTCTGTCTCTCACTGTCTGTAACTCTACCTCTCAAATAAATAGAAATCTTAAATAAAAAAATTAAAAAAAGAAATAAATTTTAAAACTAGCTAAACTGAGCAATCCCTTTAAATACTGAAAAGTAAATTCCTCTTATCCAGATATTCTTTTTTTTTTCTTAAAGATTTATTTATTTATTTGAAAGTCAGAGTTACAGAGAGAAGTAGAGACACAGAGAGAGTTCTTCCATCGGCTGGTTCACTCCCCAAGATGGCCTCAATGGCCGGAGCTGTGCTGATCCAAAGCCAGGAGCCAGGAGCTTCCTCTGGGTCTCCCACGCGGGTGCAGGGGCCCAAGGACTTGGACCATCTTCTACTGCTTTCCCAGGCCACAGCAGAGAGCTGGATCGGAAGAGAAGCAGCCGGGACTAGAACCGGTGCCCATATGGGATGCCGGCGCTATAGGCCAGGGTGTTAACCCACTGTGCCACAGCCCCAGCCCCCTCCAGATATTCTTTATGTCCTAGTCACCCTATATTCTCCATCACCATTAAAAATTAATAATAACTATATACAATAGCAATTTTTTCCTGACCAAAAGTTTTTCTGAAGTATTACATCTTTCCAAGCTTTTTTCAATCTTTTCATGTAGGCTATATACTTTAAGAAAGGACAACAGTAGCAAGTTGTGCCTCTCTAAATATTTATTTAACCTATTTTTATCCTACTCCATTGTAGAGTTATTCAAGCACAAACAGCTGCATTTCTTTTCCTGAAAGAGATATACCTTATTCTTTTCTTTTCTAAGATTTATTTGAAAGGCAGAGTTGCAGGTTCTTTTTTGTTTCCCATCTAGTTCTAAGGCCTTAATTATCAACAATAAACTGTCTGGGGCAATAAATTTAGTAGGTGTAAATTCCAAGCTTTTGACATGCATATATTACAGTATCAAACTAGGTCAAGAATTCCAGTTTCAGTCTCTATCAAGTAAATAAACAAAATCCCTGCTAGTTGAGGATTCTCAGAAGCTAGTCAGAATTTAATTTGGTACTGCAATCCAGAAAAAAATGTATCTTACTGGTCTCTAGGTCAAAATGAAACACTGGGTTCACTAAATCAAACTTATTGTTATCTTTTTTTTTTTTTTTTAATTCCAAATAAGCTAAATATGTTTCCAGTTTAGACCTGGTGACACTATAAAGACTCAGAACATACTTGGAAATACAATTTCAGATGCACATAGTTTAGTATGATTTATCATTATCAGCAAGATCTAAAGTTGAAAAAGTATATAGGTAAGTCTTTTCATAAAAAAAGATTTAAACATTTATTTACTTATTTATCTGAAAGGTAGAATGACAGAGGGAGAGACAGAGACAGAGACAGAGGAAGAGAAACATGTTTCTCACATGGATGGTACAGGCCCTCATCCTTGAGCCATCCTTTGCTATCTTCATGGGCAAATTAGCAGGAAGCTAGATAAGAAGTGGAATGGTCAGGGCTAACCAGCATTCAGTCGAAAGTAGAGGCTCAACTCAGTGTGTCATAAGGCTAGCCCCAATATATGTCTTAGGTTGGGATCAACATAATAAAAAATAGATGGTGGCAGCTCCAAATAATTTGCTTCATTTACTTTTTTTTTTTTTTTTGACAGGCAGAGTTAGACAGTGAGAGAGACAGAGAGGCTAAGGTCTTCTTTCCATTGGCTCACCCCCCAAAGGGCCGCTCCGAAGCCAGGAGCCAGGTGCTTCCTCCTGGTCTCCCATGCAGGTGCAGGGCCCAAGGACTTGGGCCATCCTCCACTGCCCTCCCGGGCCACAGCGAGAGCTGGACTGGAAGAGGGGCAACCGGGAAAGAATCCGGCGCCCCGACCGGGACTAGAACCCGGTGTGCCGGCGCCGCAGCAGAGGATTAGCCTAGTGAGCCACGGCGTCAGCCTCATTTACTCTTTGAAAAACCACTTTAGCCATTTTTAGTAATTTTATTTATTTATTTATTTTAAATTTTTTTTGACAGGCAGAGTGGACAGGTAATTCTTAGAAACTGTTTTGTCTATTAGCAACTAGTTTTAAGTTTTGTCAGACAATTACAGAAGGTAGGCAACTGTTTTAACTAGAGCAATACTTAAGCATAAAATTTATAATAAACAAGAATTAAACAAGCATCAGTTTCTATTTTCTAATTATCTCTCTCAGTCTTCTCTTTTAATTTATAACTTCTCTATGCATCAAGTTAGGAGGAAATCATCCCCCCCCCCTTTTTTTTGACAGGCAGAGTGGACAGTGAGAGAGAGAGACAGAGAGAAAGGTCTTCTTTTTGCCGTTGGTTCACCCTCCAATGGCCTCCGCAGCTGGCGCACCGCGCTGATCTGATGGCAGGAGCCAGGTACTTATCCTGGTCTCCCATGGGGTGCAGGGCCCAAGGACTTGGGCCATCCTCCACTGCACTCCCGGGCCACAGCAGAGAGCTGGCCTGGAAGAGGGGCAACCGGGACAGAATCCGGGGCCCCGACCGGGACTAGAACCGGTGTGCCGGCGCCGTAAGGCGGAGGATTAGCCTAGTGAGCCACGGCGCCGGCCGGAAATCATTCCTTAGTTCTCATCCTGGACTCTCCTAATATAAGATATGCAGAATTCTGGTAAAAGATCTTGTAGTACTCATCTTTTTTTTTTTTTTTTAAAGATTTATTTTATTTGAAAGATAGAGGCAAAGACAGATACAGAGAGAGAAAGAGAGAGAGAGAGAATCTTACATTCGCTGGTTCACTCCCCAAATGGGCTGATTCAAAGCAGGAGCCAGGAGCTTCTTCGTCTCCCACACAGGTGCAGGGGCCCAAGGACTTGGGCCATCTACTGTTTTCGCAGGCCATAGAAAAGAGCTGGATCAGAATGTGGAGCAGCCAGGACTTGAACCAGAGCCCATATAATGCCAGCACTACAGGCGGTGGCTTTACCTCCTATGCCACAGCACTGGCCCTGAAGTAATTTTTTTTTTTTTAAGAATTATTATTATTTTTTTTGAAAGAGTTACAGAGAGAGGTAGAACCAGCGAGAGAGAGGTCTTCCATTCCGCTGGTTCACTTCCCAAATGACCACAACGGCCAGAACTGAGCTGATCCGAAGCCAGGAGCCAGCCTCTTCAGGGTCACCTATGTGGGTGCAGGGGCCCAAGGACTTGGGCCATCTTCCACTGCTTTCCCAGGCCATAGCAGAGAGCTGGATTGGAAGAGGAGCAGCCAGGATGTGAACCAGCATCCATATGGGATGTGGGTGCAGCAGGCTGGGGCTTTAACCCACTGCACCACATCGCTGGCCCCTTGAAGTACTCATCTTAAATGTTCACTCATAAGTTCAAAATAAGTGGTGAACCATAAGTCATCAACTGTTAAATAGAACAAAAAACTTTAAAAAGTGTTGGCTCAATCTCAGTGAAGATTAAAAAAAAAGTCTTTTTTTTTTTTTAATTCTTATCTTAAATGAAAAACAGCATTGATCTCTCTCTCTCACACACTCACACACCAAAAGGAGGGAAAGGACCTTATATGGTTCAATTAGCAGATACGCCCAAATGTCCAGAACAAGAACCAGGAAGTAGAAAAGTCTGAGATAGAATATTCCAGTGAGTCAGAAAAAGAGATGAAAATGACTGTAAAGATCACATAAGCAACTTGTTGCCTAGGAGCTTAAATGTATTAAAATACCTACCACCAGATAAAATGAGCATTGTTTTAGAAACAGTCACAACTAGGTTAAGAAATTAGGGAAGGGCCGGCAAAGTGGCGAGGGCAGGTAAAGCTGTCACCTACAATGTTGGCATCCCCTATAGGTGCCAGTTTGAGTCCCAGCTCCTCCACTTCTGATCCAGCTCCCTGCTAATGTGCCTGGGAAAGCAGCAAAAGATGGCCCAAGTCCCTGGGCCCCTGTACCTATGTGAGAGATGTGGAAGAAACTCTTCGCTCGGTTTTGGTATGGCCCAGCCCTGGTCAGAGGCCACTTGGTGAGAGAACCAGTGGATAGAAGATCTCTCTCTCTCTCTCAGTCTCTGCCTCTAAGTCAGCTTTTCGAATAAATAAAATAAATCTTAAAAAAAGGGGGAGAGGGCCGGTGCTGTGGCGCAGCGGGTTAATGCCCTGGCCTGAAGCGCTGGCATCCCATATGGGCACCAGTTTGAGACCTGGCTGCTCCACTTCCAATCCAGCTCTTTGCTGTGGCCTGGGAAAGCAGTAGAAGATGGCCCAAGTTCTTGGGCCCCTGCACCCACGTGGGAGGCCCGGAAGAAGCATCTGGCTCCTGGCTTCAGATCAGTGCTGCTCTAGCCCTTGAGGTCATCTGGGGAGTGAACCAGAGGATGGAAGACCGACCTCTCTCGCTCTGCTTCTCCTTCTCTCTCTGTATAACTCTGACTTTCAAATAAATAAATAAATCTTAAAAAAAAAAAAAAAATTAGGGAAAAGTCCACATCATACACTTTGATATTTAGATGTGGAGAGTAAGAGATGCTTATGTCAAGTTCAAAAGGGTAGAGTTGGCAGTGAGGGAAACCATGCTGGATGGAAACAGAATCAGCCGGCACCGCGGCTCACTAGGCTAATCCTCCATCTTGCAGCGCCGGCACACCGGGTTCTAGTCCCAGTCAGGACGCCAGATTCTGTCCCGGTTGCCCCTCTTCCAGGCCAGCTCTCTGCTGTGGCCCGGGAGTGCAGTGGAGGATGGCCCAAGTCCTTGGGCCCTGCACCCCATGGGAGACCAGGAGAAGCACCTGGCTCCTGGCTTTGGATCAGCACGGTGCGCCGGCCGCAGCGTGCCAGCCGTGGCGGCCATTGGAGGGTGAACCAACGGCAAAGGAAGACCTTTCTCTCTCTCTCACTGTCCACTCTGCCTGAAAAAAAAAAAAAAAAAAAATAGTGGGAAACACAGACTTTGCCTTTAATATCTGGTGTATCTCTGGCACATTGTGGCACTGTAATTTTAAAAAAATCTTACCTTTTTACCTTTCCTTCAAAATTTTACTTCGAAATCACTGGCAGTCAGTCCTGATTTCACATGCTAGCTTTATTACTTAATTGCTTAGTTTCTTCATTTGTGAGCATAATACCTACTCACATTTAGAACTGCTTTTAAGAATCTAGTGAGGTAGGAGATGGACCAAGGCATAGAAAATACTTAATTATTTTCATTAAGCAAACATCTAGGTGTTATCAAATTTCAAAGTTTTTTTTTTTTTAAAGTTCAGATATTGAGGCAGACTTTTGGCATTGTGGTTAAGATACAACTTTGGACCTTGTATCCCACATTAGAGTGCCTGGTTCAAGTCTTGGCTTTTCCACTTGCCATCTAGCTAATGTGCCTGGGAAAACAGCCAAAGATGGCCCAAGAACTTGGATCCCTGGGGCTAGCGCTGTGGCGTAGTAGGTAAAGGCACAGCCTGCAGTGCCTGCATCGCAAATGGGCACCAGTTCAAGTCCCAGCTGCTCCACTTCCAATTCAGCTCTGCTATGGCCTGGGAAAGCAGAAGATTGTCCAAGTCCTTGGGCCTCTGATCCATGTGGGAGACTGGGAAGAAGCTCCTGGCTTTGGATTGGCGCAGCTCTGGCCGTTGAGGCCAACTGGGGAGTGAACCAGCAGATGGAAGACCTCTCTCTCTCTCTGCCTCTCCTTCTCTCTCTGTGTAACTCTAACTCCAAATAAATAAATCTTAAAAAACAAAAACAAAACACTTGGGTCCCCATCACCCATGTGGGAGACCTAGATGGGGTTCTGGGCTCCTAACTTCCGCCTGGACAAGCCTTGATTGTTGCAGCCATTTGGGGAGTGAACCAGCATTTGGAAGTGCTCTCTCTCAATCCCTCCCTCATTTCTTCCTCTCCCTACACTCTTCTTGCTCTATCACTTTGCCTCTCAAATAAATATATCTTAAAAAAAAAATACACACAATAATTCATTTGTTCCAAGGCACTGAAGTAGGCCACTAAAATAAAGACTAAAGGAAAATCACAAACACAGCCAACAAATTGCCTTTTGCCTTAAACCAGTGGTTGTTCTGAACACTAGCTACAGATTAGAGTTATCTGGGAGATTTAAGCAGACTGATGCATGGGTTCCATTTGTAGATTCTGATGTAATTTGGGAACTTGGGAATCAGAATATTTAAAAACTTCCTCAGGTGATTCTAACATGCTGGAAAGTTTATCAAACACACCTTGAGCTAACATAAAATGAAAATTATCATGTTGAATACAAACATCAGAGAAGCCTACGGTAAACACCTTGGTTTTCTATACTATGCCACTGTTAGCAAAACAATTTATACAAATAACAGTCATTAGTAAGGATTTTTCAACCATTTCACAATAATTATAATTCAAAGCAACAAAATTGCCAAATCAGTAGTACCGAGACCATATGGTACAAAACTTAAGAGGAAAGAGATGGATATGGGCTGGATTGCTGAAAGACAGCTACAAGGAAGAGGAACTAGGATCTAAGCACGGCACTGCAAAGCGTTGCCAGAATCTTCTGGTGAAGGCATTACAAGTGAGGCAACAGTAAAAAAAATAAAAAAAAATTAAAAAATGGAGCCGGCGCCGTGGCTCAATAGGCTAATCCTCCACCTTGCGGCGCCGGCATACCGGGTTCTAGTCCCGGTTGGGGCGCCGGATTCTGTCCCGGTTGCCCCTCTTCCAGGCCAGCTCTCTGCTATGGCCAGGGAGTGCAGTGGAGGATGGCCCAGGTGCTTGGGCCCTGCACCCCATGGGAGACCAGGAAAAGCACCTGGATCCTGGCTCCTGCCATCGGATCAGCGCGGTGCGCCGGCTGCAGCGGCGGCCATTGGAGGGTGAACCAACGGCAAAGGAAGACCTTTCTCTCTGTCTCTCTCTCTCACTGTCCACTCTGCCTGTCAAAAAAAAAAAAAAAAAAAAAAAAAAAAAATTAAAAAATGAGGAGAAAAGCTTTTTGTAAGGAGGATCTGTTTGTAGGCATTAAGGATTTATTTGGAGATTTAAAAAAGATGAGTCAGATGGCAGTATTTAAGCTAACTAGTATCAAGTCTAGTTTTATCCTGTAGGTAACAGAGACATGTTGAAGTAAAAAAAATCTTTCAGTAATACAGAAATACGAGCATACTCAGGCATCACAAACCCTGAAAATCAAACTGCCCTCAAAGAGTTAACTATAAAATCAGGAAAGGTACTATCAAAATGAAATTCATCCCACAAATATCAGCCACCTACACTTTAGGCAAAGGTGATTCACTAGTACAGTGTCCTCATGGTTCCTGTGGGCAGACAGACAATATATAATGAAATACATGGTATGCTAGCTAGTGATACATGCTAAGGACTAAAGAGTAAGGCAAAGAAAAGGATACTAAATGTTAGGGCTGAGACTTCGATGGAGTAACCAGAGAAGGCGTCAATGTGGAGATAACTTCTGATTAAATATATGAAGGAAGTGAGGGATACAGAAGGAAGAGAACTCCAGAGAAAAGAGCAAATACAAAGACCCCAAGGTGGGAATGTGTGGCTGGAAAGAGGACAAAGGACTAAAAAGGTAGATGAATGTAGTCAGAAAAATAAATAGCAAAGAGGTAAATCCCAGAGCACGTAGGGACTTCACAGAGCAAATCATTTGTATTCTGAGGAAGATGGGAGACCAGAAGAGGGTTTTGAGCAGAGGAGTGACAAGTCACAAGCCACATTTTAACCATAGCACTCTAGGTACTTCCCTAAAGATGGTCTGCTGGGGTTAGGGATGGGGGCAACAGCAGAAGGAACACCAAGAGGCTTTGTAATAAACTAGGTGAGGGGCCAGTGCTGTGGCGTAGCAGGTAAAGCCGTCACCTGCAGTGCTGGCATCTCATATGGGCACCAGTTCAAGTCCCAGCTGTTCCACTTCTGATCTGGCTCTCTGCTGTGGCCTGGGCAAGCAGTAGAGGATGGCCCAAGCCGTTGAGCCTCTGCACCAACATGGGAGACCCAGGAAAAGCTCCTGGCTCCTGATCAGCGCAGCTCTGGCCGTTGTGGCCATCTGGGGTGTAAACCAGCGGATGGAAGGCCTCTCTCTCTCTCTCTCTCTCTGCCTTTCAAATAAATAAATAAATCTTCAAAAAAAAAAAAAAATTTCAGCCCTGTAAAACTCCCTGCTAGTAATGGGACAACATATTAACCCATCTAGTGAAAGAACGTCCACTACTGTTACATAGAAACCTGACTTGGTCTTAGTGTTGGGTGTTTACACATGTACAACTATTATGAAGGAAACTGTCATTAAAATTTTAGGCCAGATAGTTAATTTGCTTGACTCTAATTCCAAGCTCAAATTTTTTTTTTAAACTAGTCTATTTTAGATTTATTAAATTAGTTGTACTTCACTTTTATAAACAGATTTATTTATTTATTTGAAAGGCAGAGTTAGAAAGAGAAGGAGGGAGAGGGCGAGGGGGCGAGGGGGCGAGGGAGAGAGGAAGAGAGGGAGAGAGAGGAGATAGAACCTTACATCTGCTCCTCAAATGGCTGCAACAGCCAGGGCTGGGCCAGGCCCAAGCCAGAAGCTTCTTCCGGGTCTCCCATATGGGTACAGGGGCCCAAGCACTTGAGTCATCTTCTTTGTTGTTTTCCAGGTGCTTTAGCAGGAAGCAGGATCAGAAGTGGAGCAGGGAAGACTCGAGCCAGCACCTGTATGGGATACCAGTGCTGCATCCCATGACTTTAACCCATTGAGCCACAGCACCAGCCCCCACCATTCCACTTTTACACATTAATTTCATCAGCCTGGCCAATATGGGTTTGTCCCTGACAGAGATTTGGGTTTGGTATCCCAATGAATCAAGCTTTTGAACTTAACAGGCAGAGAATGAAGATTTGAACCTCAGCAATTTCATAAGATAATGGTTCCAGAACTGCACAGGAATTACTGGGAAGCTTATTTAAAATAAATTCCTGACCAGGAGTCCCACAATGTTTTCATCCAATAGATCTAGGATAGACCCAGAAATCTGCTTTGGATAGTAATATACCAGAGTCCACTGTAGGCAAAAATGGCCAATGCACTGTCATACTATAAAGCTCTTAAGAAAGGAGCGAGCTAGTCCCCTTGTCCTTGTCATGGGGACTTTACCATTAACTTGACTGCTGTTCAGGGCTGTGTCAATCACTAGAATTGCTCACCCTCTTAACAATTATCTGCTACCCACCAAAAGGAATCAAAATGGCTAAGAGAAAGCAGTATTTGGCCTATAGGTTAAGACACACTCAATCCCATATAGGAATGCCAGAGTTGGAGTTTTGGCTCAGCTTTCTGCTAATGTGCGTCCTAGAAAGCAGCAGGTGGTAGCTCAACTACTTGGAGCCCTGCCACCCACACGGGAGACACAGATTGAGTTCCCAGCTCCCAGGTGTGGCCTGGCCCTACTATAGCCATTCTGGGCCTTTGGAGAGTAAAGCAGCAGTTGGGAGCTTGCTCTGTCTCTGACTCTCTGCCTTCGCAAGAAAAATAAAAAAAACTTTTTAAATGGGTAAGAGCACAGGCTCTGGAAACAGACTGCCAGTACTGTATCAGTTCTATTAATTACTATTCCTGGACATGTAGGCAATTTATTATTTTTTTTAACCTCAAATGTGCTTCAGTTCACTCAATTATAAAATGGAGAAATGAAGATAATTATTCTGGACAAGTGTTTTGACATGAATACATATTAAAACATAATGTTTGGCACTTAAACACTTAAATGTTACTAGAATGCAAAACAAAGAAATCACAAGGCAAAGTTTTCTCATGGTCCAATAAACTCACTTTGTTTGGTGCAGTATAGTATAATGGCATCTTCATGGTATACCATGACCAACACCACATCCTTTGATCCACTCAACTGAATATTTCATCTCACAGATGCTGTCTTAAATATGCATGTATAGTTGTAGCACACTGCTCAAGATTTAGTAACATAGCTGTGAAGAATTTGTGGTAAACCAGCTAGAAATGTAGAGTCTGAAGGCAGAACAATTAAGAATGCAGTTAAAAAATCATTCAAGCATAAACAAAGATTGTGAATAAAGACTACGTGAGCAGGAATGTGGACAGGTTAGAGATATCGCTAAGTGAAAAGTTTGTTTCTACATGCATAAGAGAAAAAATACAAAAGGATTTGAAAATACTGGCTGCCTCAGAGGAATTGGATGGCTGGAGAAAAGGGATGGGACTGGACTTTTTATTCATGCCCTTTTCTACCACTCTGATTTCAAGCAGTGATTACAGTTCCCATACATCTAAAATGAATAGGAATGGAGGAACAGAATCTAATGCTACGAAGAAAGAAATCACAGGACTTAAGGTTAAGGGTAAGAAAGATAATGCCAATGTTCTGAGTCTCTACAACTAAGAGAATGGTGGGACGAGCAGAAATGCCTACGTTGGTGGAGGTTCTGACAGAGATGGGAAAGTCATAGTAAATGAATATTGAATTTATTGTCTAATTCAAATGCGTAAGCAGTCATTTGTCTTAGGTATCATGACTAATTCCTCCCATCTGTTGCTTTTATTTTCACATGCTGATACATGAGGGAAAAAAGAGTTGAGAAAAAATTAGCAAAAAGATGAGTTAAGTTTGTGTACTAGAGACAGAAGAGAACAAATGATATCTGGTACAATATGGTATGTTTTTCTACGGTTTAAAGGAGAAAACTTAACAGCAGCTGAACAAAATACTTTTGTCAGGAGCTTTGCAAGATTTAAACTAATGTTGGTAATCATAAAGCTTTGCAACTTTATGAGGTCTGTTAAGAACCTGCTCCCAAGAGGCATGGCAGAGTCCCAGAGATGGCAATGGATGCTCAGATAAATGAATGCACAAAGAGGCAGTCAGAGCACGCACACATAGAAATACCTAGAACAAAAAAAGAAAAAGAAAAAAAAAAGAGAGAGAGAAATACCTAGAACACCAGAACACTGAACACTAGAAACACCTAGAGCTCATCGGAAATGCTCAGAGGAGAGGATGCCTTTCATAATGAAGGACTGTGTGCTAGGGAAATGACAGAATGAATGAAGCTGTGATCTCCTCCACACCAATAGGCTGTGCCTACATGGTGTCCTGGGGCTATGGCAGGCACCAGATAAAAAGACATGGTTTTAGTTACCAAGAACCCACAGTTTTATAATCAGGAAAAATATAAGAAAGCAGACAATTTAAGAGCTTCCTGGAATATTTTAATGTTTCTATTTTTATTTTTTAAAAAGATTTATTTATTTGAAAGTCAGAGTTACACAGATAGGGGGATAGACAGGGAGAGGGAGAGCTTCTAATTACTGATTCACTCCCCAAATGGCTGCAATGGCAAGGGCTGGGCAAGGCCAAAGTCAAAATCCAGGGGCCAAGAGCTTCATCAGGGTCTCCCAAGGGGGTAGCAGGTGCCCAAGCAATTGGGCCATCTTCCACTGCTTTCTCAGGCCATTAGCAGAGAGCTGGATTGGAAGTGCAGCAGCTGTGACACAAACCAGCAGCCCATATGGGATGTCAGCATCAGAGGCAAAGGAATTACCACCTTGCCACAAT
This sequence comes from Oryctolagus cuniculus, assembly GCF_964237555.1. Taxonomy (NCBI): domain Eukaryota; kingdom Metazoa; phylum Chordata; class Mammalia; order Lagomorpha; family Leporidae; genus Oryctolagus; species Oryctolagus cuniculus. The sequence continues at coordinate 57,699,228 of NC_091438.1, forward strand.
AGCTCAAGGTTTCAATTTTTTTTTTTTTTTTTTTTTTTTTTTTTTTTTTTGACAGGCGGAGTGGACAGTGAGAGAGAGAGACAGAGAGAGAAAGGTCTTCCTTTGCCGCTGGTTCACCCTCCAATGGCCGCCGCTGCAGCCGGCGCACCGCGCTGATCCTGGCAGGAGCCAGGAGCCAGGTGCTTTTTCCTGGTCTCCCATGGGGTGCAGGGCCCAAGCACCTGGGCCATCCTCCACTGCACTCCCTGGCCATAGCAGAGAGCTGGCCTGGAAGAGGGGCAACCGGGACAGAATCCGGCGCCCCAACCGGGACTAGAACCCGGTGTGCCGGCGCCGCAAGGTGGAGGATTAGCCTATTGAGCCACGGCGCCGGCGGTTTCAATTTTTAAAACAGAATTTTTAGGGCCAGCGCTATGGCGTAGCAGGTAAAGGCTCCGCCTGCAGTGCCAGAATCCCATGTGGGTGACAGTTTGAGTCCTGGCTACTCCACTTCCAATCCAGCTCTCTGCTATGACCTGGGAAAGCAGCAGAAGATGGCCCAAGTCCTTGGGCTCCTGCACCTGCGTGGGAGACCCAGAAGCAGCTCCTGGTTCCTGGTTTTGGATCAGCGCAGCTCCAGCCATTGCGAGCAACTGGGGAGTGAACCAGCAGATGGAAGACCTCTCTCTATCTGCTTCTCCCTCTGTGTAACTCTGACTTTCAAATAAAAATAAATAAATCTTTTTTTTTTTTTTTTTTTTTTTTGACAGGCAGAGTGGACAGTAAGAGAGAGACAGAGAGAAAGGTCTTCCTTTTGCCGTTGGTTCACCCTCCAATGGCCGCCGCTGCAGCCGGCGCACCGTGCTGATCCTGGCAGGAGCCAGGAGCCAGGTGCTTTTCCTGGTCTCCCATGGGGTGCAGGGCCCAAGCACCTGGGCCATCCTCCACTGCACTCCCTGGCCATAGCAGAGAGCTGGCCTGGAAGAGGGGCAACCGGGACAGAATCCGGCGCCCCAACCGGGACTAGAACCCGGTATGCCGGCGCCGCAAGGTGGAGGATTAGCCTATTGAGCCACGGCGCCGGCCTAAAAATAAATAAATCTTAAAAAATTTTTTTCAATAATTTGAAAAGTTCATTAAACTTTGTTGTGTTGGTCTGATACAATTCCCCCTTCCTCCCTATTTTAGAAGGAAACTGAAGCCCACTTAAAAGTGATTTTTCCAAAATCACCCAGGACTACAACTACAGAAGGGAGAGCCTAAATCTAACACTCAGAATCATTCTTTTCCATTATATCACAATATTTCATTTATAATTAATTAAGTGGATATCTTCATATTATTCTTCATTCATGATTACATGGAAAAAACAGTGTAGTTAAAAAAAAGCATTGCTTCAGAATAAGAAAACCTGGAGGTCTGAATTTTCTGACAAATTATACTACTTTGTTTAGCATTAAGACTGGTTTTAATAAAATAGCTAAATGTTCTTGAAGAAATTATAATAAGCCTATATTCTTAAAAATATGTCTTCATTTTTATCTGCCTGGAAGTCAAAGGGAGAGATTGATGTTCCAACCACAGGTTCACTCTCAAATGCCCACAGTAACCAGGGCCAGAGCATGTTTAAATCAGGAGCCCAGAACTAAATCTGGCTCTCCCACATGGGTAGCAGAGGCCCAAGCACTTTGAGTCATCATGTGCTGTCTCCCAGGATGCATAAGCAGGAAGCTGGATGGGAAGGGAAGAGCTGTTGACTCCAACTGGCACTCAAGATATGGGACGTGGGGGTCCCAACTGGCAGCTTACCTCCCTGTGCCACAACGCCCACCCCAATAATCTTATATTCTTAACAAAAGATAGGTCTGAGTTTGCTTAGTTAACAGATTACATGAACATTACTCAGCAAAGCTAAGTGAAAACAAATAATGATAAAGAATCACAATATTAATGCTAATCAACAAATTGTTAGAAAACAGTCAAGGGAAATACACTTTGAGATTTCCTTTATCCTACAAGAATATCACACATGAGCCCTCATATTTCTGCCTATAAGAGTTATTTATAACATTTCCTACATCTATATTAAATAATTTTGACAAACTTGTTTCTCAAAAAATGGCTTAAGAACACTACCACTGACTAAATAGAAAGCACACAGAGCCATTTCTCAGTTATGGTATTTTTGAAATTGTATATAAATAATCTACTAACTGGGCTGAAGGGAAAAATAGTTAATCACCCTTTTTCTGCAGCTCTAAAATTCTCTTCCATTTATGTTTTTAAAATGCTGAATAATGAAATAAAGGGAACAGACAATGCAAAGAATCCAATCATCTCATATTTCAAACTTGTTAACTATGGTATTTTGATCTTGTTAAGAATTTAGGGAACAAGTGCTGTGGTGTTGCAGGGCTGGCAACCCATATGGGCGTTGGTTCCAGGCCCAGCTGCTCCACTTCTGATCCAGCTCTTTGCTATGGCCTGGGAGAGCAGCAGAAGATGGCCCAAGTCCTCTGGCTGCTGCACCCAAGTGGAAGACCCAGAAGAAGTTCCTGTCTCCTAGCTTCAGATTGGTCCAGCTCTGGCCATTGCAACCATTTAGGGAATGAACCAGTGGATGGAAGACCTCTCTCTCTCTCTCTCTGCCTGTGTAACCCTGCCATTCAAATAAATAAATATTAAAAAAAAAAGAATCTAGAACAAAGTAACTGAAGAGTCTAAGTAACTAGATTAGTGCAGGTTCTTAGATTCTTAGAAACTGCAAACTCAAGGGTATGACTACAAGCATTTATTTCCGATGTTATTACACTTTCAACTTCCTGTTTTATTTAGATGGCTCATCATGACCATTTCAGGTAACAATGCAGAAGTAAAAAAAAAAAACCAACTTCCTCCTTATAAAGTGATAAAAACTTCAGCAGTTAGTCAAGAGAATTGATGATTTTACTAGTTTTTATAGAAATACTTGCGAGAATCAGAAACCATTATCACCAAATTCACCTCAAGGTTTACTGCTCTCAGAAAAAAAAAGTAATAAAGATAAAAAGCAATGTTAAAATACGTTTGGCATAATGACATTCACTCCTTAAACTCAGATCAAATGCATTTCCAGTCTTACAAAGAGAGAAAAAAGGAAACTTTAGATTTCCTTCAATGGAAAGTTCAGAATATAAACTAAGGCTCAAAATATCTTGATTTTTAAAATGAGTTTGTTGTGAAAGTGTTACAGGAAAAAATATCTCACTAAGGTTTAGGTATTGTTATGAATGCCAAGACAGTCATATCAACAATTCCTTTTGGAAAAAATACCTTCTCAATTCTTGAATTCATTTAAAATAAATCAGAAAACTAGAGGAAGAGGGCACAGGATGGGTATAAAGGTGAGGGGGAATTGAGATAATCTTAGAATCCAGGCCCTCTGATTTTACACACAGAGTCACAACATATAAAAATGGATAGTCTTAGGGATGGTACTGTGGAGTAGTGAGCTAAGTAAGCCTCCACCTGTGGTGCCAGCATCCCATATGGGCACTGGTTCAAGTCCCAGATGCTCCACTCCTGATCCAGCTTTCTGTTTATGGCCTGGGAAAGCAGTAGAAGATGGCTCAAGTGCTTGGGCCCCTGCACTCTCACGGGAGACCCAGAATAAGTTCCTGGCTCTGGATCCACCCGGCTCCAGCTCTTGTGGCTATTTGGGGAGTGAAACAGCAGATGGAAGACCTTTCTCTCTGTCTCTCTCTGTCTGTAACTCTGCCTCTCAAATAATAAATAAAAATCTTTTTTAACGAATGCATAGTTTTAATTGCTGGGATTAAAAAATTTAACAAAATCTCAACTTCAAATCAAATGGAATTTGCGAGATTTTTATCATATCAGCTACAGTTAGTCACTCACACTAATAAAGACAATGTGGTTGGTTAAAAGTCTTTACCAAATATGAAATTCATTAACATTTTGGGGTAGACTTACCTTACCAACTATGATTTGCTTGATATGTCATTATTAAACCATTTACCAGGAGATAAGAAGAAACAATCCCAAAGCTGCTGCTACAAAATCAAAACTAATGCTATAAAGATACTGACAATGCTCAGACATCTAATTTGTACTTTGAAATACATATGTATTTCCCCAACTTTAATTTAAAAGGCATTCTAACCTAGTTATAAAGATCAAAAAATCAACAGCACTGGCACTGGCAAATGCTTATCATTTGGGCACAATAACCTTCAACAGTTTAATGTCTAAATTCTTCATAAAAATTTGTTGTAATAAAATTTTTACTTAAAATAAGTGGACCATGATCAGCTGGGTTAACAAATTTTTATCCCAGGATTTTCACTATAATTAATTTTATCTGAATTATAGCTATTTGCCTTAAAACAATAGTTTTCTTCTCAGCATAAGTTCATATATAAGGCTTTCCCCCTGTTTTATTCATTTACACTTGATCTTAGCCAAAAGGCCGAGAAGTTTCTAAACAAGACAACCAAACTCTAAAGTGTTGTTCAGTGGCTTGTGCTGAGCACATTCTTCAACATTTCAAAATGGCACTGCGTTTATAGATAGGACATGTCAAATTACCCTGTACAGAGGATTCCTGGATCACACACACACAGTCCCCTCCTCTACCCTAATCTTTAAAAAATAAATAAATAAATAAAGCATTCAAATTTACAGAACACTCAAGGGTGCATCTTCAGTAAAGGCCACTTCGGGAAACAAGACCTAATTCTTTATCCTATAGTTAAGCCATTCTAGTTTCCACAGGCTTTCAAATGATGTATCTACTGAAAATCCTGGCACAGTGTTAAGAAAGATGTACAGTTGTCGTTAAAAAAAAAAAAAAGTTATTCCACTAAACGTAGAACATGATGCTATTTAAGACACTTTTAAAGAAGTAGACAAATTGATGCTGACACATCCAACTGTAATCTAAGCCATCACAGGGAAGCATCCGATCAGTCAGGATGCTTTGCCGAGACTTAAATTTATTAAAATGCTTATGCGGTATACAAAACAATTCTGGAATTAAAAAAAAAAAAACACAAAAAGCCATTAGCTATTCTTGATTGGTTAACAAGAAAGCAAAAACTTTTTTCCAAATAATCGTTAGGATGGAAGATGCAAGGGATGATGGATGGGGTGGGCGCAGAGACGGTAGGTACCCTACAAAACAATCAAGGGAGTGTCTGCGGGAAAGAGAGCGGTGTTCAAATTCTGCAGCAAATGTCCTGAGGCTTACACAGGTATTAGAGCGAATCCGTTCAGTCGACAGTACGTGAGAAAAGAAGTGGATGTGTAAGTGAGGCGGTCAACACTAGGAGACCTCTCCTCTCTAAGGACTCGGGACAGCAGAGATCACTTCCTGAGGAAGGAGGAGCAAAAGGGAAGTTAAGAGGCCACCCTGACCAGGAAGTGACTCGCCCTAAACTAGCCCCAATCATACTTAAAAATGGGGGGGATGGGCCGAGCCCCAACAGCTAAAGGCGGCCAAATAACTGCTGCTCCGTACGTCGCGACATCACCGCCGGCCCCTCTCCTAATGACCGAAGAGAGCCCACAGTCACGACACAGTAAGGAAAAAGTCTCCTGTGGAAGGAAGGCCACTGGACTGTGCCTCAGACCCTGGAGGAAAAGAGAGTTGAGTAATGGGGAACTGGGGCCACCGTGAGGCAGAGGGAAGCGTCCCGACCGCGGAGAGCGCATGCCACCGCGGCCCACGAACTTTCTTTTTGCTGAGGACACTGCCGGGCTCGCCACCGCAGCCGAGTCGGGCCCCTGTACCCTGTCGGGGCAGGAGATGAGAGAGAGGCGGACCCCTTACCTTCTCCTCATCCGACACCCGATCCTCGAAGTCGGCCATCTTGGGCTGCTCTGGCCCAGCCCGGCCGCGGGCGCGAGGCAGGCCGGGAAGAAAGCCGAGTGATGGAATCACCGCAGGGGCCGTCGGAAGGACCCGCCCGGAAACCCCGACCGACAGGGCGCCATGTCAGTTACGCGCGGCGGGGCCCGACCCTGGCGCCCGCGCCGCAGGAAGTCGGCTTTGCCATCAGGGATTTTTTTAGTCTAATATCTTTCTCACTGAGTTACGTTCGTTTCCCTGTTCATCTATTGGATGCTGGCAGAGAGTTTCGCCTGTCCTTAACGCCTGGGCTCCATCCGACCAGAGAGCGATCGCTACTCCTAGAGGTTTTCCTGGTATTAGTGATCTCCATGGCAGCCGAGTCCAAAGCGTTAAGAGCTGCTCGGCCCTTGAAACGACGCCGGGAATGGGGTGAAAGGTGACTCTCGTGTCGTTTGGAAGCAAAAACACTTCAGGGTCACATCCTAGTCCATTTCCTCCCAGAATACGTGCTGCCAGACGCCCCTTCCCTGTCCCCAGAAGGTCCGCCACCTTCCAGATCTTCTCGGTCCCCGTTCCCCCAGGATTCCCAGCTTCGCGGAGGCTAACTTCAGGTCCGCCACTATCCCAGGATTCCCGACTCCCGGTTTCCTGCCCTTCTCCCCTCCCAGCTCCGGGCGCCCGCGGAAGCGGCAAGATGGCGGACGGTTACGGCTCGTGTGAAGCCGGGGCTGCGGCGGCGACTGCTCCTGCTCCCGCTCCCGGCCTGAGCCCGCCGCTGGGCTGGAAGGAGCGGCTGCGGGCTGGGCTGGCGGGGACTGGGGCCTCGCTGTGGTTCGTGGCGGGGTTGGGGCTGCTTTACGCTCTGAGGGTCCCGCTGAGGCTGTGTGAGAACTTGGCAGCGGGTGAGAGACTCGGATCTCCCGGGGGAGCGCGGGGACGCCAGGAGAAGTGCCCGGGGCGAGGGCTAAGGGTGGAGACGCTCGGTAGCCGCGGAGGGCTTCGGAGAAGGTGTTGGCGATGCGCGACCGAGGGGCACTTCTCTCTCGGGCCGCAGCCGGGCAGCTGATTGTCAAACCCGAGCTGCCGCTGGCGGCTCCTCCCTAGAGCTTTTCAGATCCGCCCTCTTGGGTCCTCCTTCACCTGCGGAGAAAGCCGCCGGCCGACCGTAAGCTTCAGGTGCTGAGACCAAGAGCGCGTTCTCAAACTCGGAGGTGGAATTTCTATACCCCCTCGCCGTTGGTAGGGTCCCCTGAAAGTCGTTCCTTTGAATCTCCCGCCGCCCAGCCCTGAGACCCCACCCTAGACGGCGAAGACGAGCAGCTCTGTCAAAGATGCCGAGATCGTAGTCGACCGTTCTGTTGCCTTAAAAGCTCTTAGACTTTTCGCGATATTTTTGGTTTTTTAGACTTTAATCTTGAGTGATGAACACTGCAGGAGGGAGAAGGGAAGAGAGAGAGGAATAGCGGTGGGGTTGTTCATTCTTTTTTTTTTTTTTTTTTATCCCAATATTTGTGGAGCTTGCTATGTAGCCTGTGTTGAAGATACAAAGGCCTATGGGAGACCGTGATCCCCCGGGGATTCTGAAATACTATTCTTTCAGCTACAGACAGGACGAAGTAGATAAGGCCTAAGGCCTTTTACGCTGTCGTGACAGTATTTCACTTGCTCTCAGCAGCAACCTCAGAACAAGACGAAGTTATTTCCGATTTGTGATGACTTTGACAGTCAAAATCATGGTTTTATTTTTCTGTAGCAAGAGAAGACAAATACTCCCTTTTCTATTCCATGAGGTGACACGAAAGACTGAGATAATGTTTGGAAATATGTTTCTTTTTTTTTAGAAAATAGGTACAAATGTAAATTCAGAAATAACTAACACTAGACTGAGAAGCTAATTTGGCACCTGTAACAGGTGCTTCATGATATTTGTATGCTCAGTAAAATATTATTAACTGAGTTCACTGTTTTTCTACTTGTTAACTAGATACCCATTTAGATGAGAGTAGTTGACTATTATAAGGTTTCTCTCTTTTTTTTTTTAAACTCACAGTATTTGTGAGACAATTATTTGAAGTGAAAAATCTGATGTAGGATTTCAGTTAATCAGCTTTCACTTTGTTGCTCTGCCTCTGCAGCTGAGTTACCAAATGCAGACGTGGTTTCCTTCCGTCTAATTTGTGTTTCTCCAGAATAATTAGGGAGTGGCTGGAGGTTTGTTTAGCTTCTTATCCTTATAGGTTTGCAAAGTTCTTATCCAAATTGTGACTGAAAAGTCATGGAGTTTTATTCTCAAAAGCAAGCCAAATTATGTTATCTTGATTGGCTGCTTATAAAACCCTACCTTTTCATATGTGAATGCATTTTTAAGACACTATGCAATGTTAAAGTAGCTTTTTAAAGGTTACAACTTTTGGGGCAAGCACTGTGACAGCTGGTAAAGCCACTGGCTGTAACACCTGCATCCCATATGGATGCTGGTTGGTGTCCCAGCTGTTCTACATTCAATCCAGCTCCCTGCTAATGACCTGAAAAAGCAGCAGATGATGGCCCCAAATACCTGGGCATTTGCCACCCATATAGGAGATCCAGAAGAAGCTCCTGGCTTTAGCCTGTCCCAGCGCTGTTAGTGCAGTCATCTGGAAAGTGAACCAGTGGATGGGAGATTCTCTCTCTCTCTCTCTCTCTCTCTCTCTCTCTCTCTCTAGCTCTGACTTCTTAAATGAATAACTCATTTGTTAAATGAATAACTCATTTTTTAAGATGATTTATTTGGAAGAGTGACATGGGGTGGGAGAGCCATCCTCTTGTTCACTCCCCAGATGGCCACAGTGGCCAAAACCAGGAGTTTGAACTCCATCCACATCTCTGATGTGAGTAGCAGAGACCCAAATATGTGAGCCATCCATCATCCACTACCTTCCCAGGTGATTGGCATGGAACTGGATTGGAAGAGGAGCAGCCAGGACTTGAACCTGCACTGGCTTATGGGTGCCCTCATTGGAAGCAGCAGCTTAACCTGCCATGCTACAGTGCTGACCCCAAAAGTTACAACTTTCTCAGACAAATTGCTTACCAGATATTAAAGTAAATGATTCCTTATTCAGTATAGCTTGACTTAACAATTCTTTGACTTAACAATAGGATGAAAGTGAAACACATTCAGTAGAAACTGAACTTCAGATTTTGAATGTTGATTTTTCCCCCCGAGCTAGCAACATGCACTCTTGTGATGCTATACTGTAGCACCTCCTAATCACTCACAGATCAGGAGGGTAAGCAGTGAGAGACTGGGGTGATTGTAATGCTAAGCTATGTTGAGAAGGTTAGATATATTGAATGCATTATTGACTTAATGAGTTTATTAGGAAGTAACCCCCTCATACATCAGGAAGTGTCTGTATAATTTCTTTATTTTCCGTTCAAAAATTCTTGCATATTTGTAAATTAAGTACTTTGGATTTGCAATTTGTTAATATTTTGATTTTTTTCTTTCAACAGTGACAGTATTTTTAAATTCATTGACACCCAAATTCTATGTGGCACTTACAGGGACATCTTCTTTGATATCAGGAGTAATATTTGTAAGTAGTTTCCATTTCCTTCCTTCATGTTTTGGTATTTTTCAAAATATGCTTTCTGTGGTTGCAATAATTATAAATATTTGTGCATCAGCATGTCCAAAATATTTCAGCATTTGAAAAAAAAAAGTCTATTCAAGCAAGTTGGGCAACACTGGAGCTTTCTCTGGGCTTATAGATATTGGCAGTATTTGCATATTAAAGGCTTATTGTATACTGTAATGGAGGAGGGGTTGGGAGTGAGTTAGCAATTCAATGCCCAAAGGGCCCAGGTTGGTAACAAAAAATGACTGAAACAGGCAGAGTAAGAATTAAATTGCTTCTTTAAAGGAGCAAAGTAATCTGGGTGATCTGGAAAGTTCATGTCCTCCCCCCCCCCCCAAATGGCTATAGCTAGTAGCTAGTTGGTGCCATGTGGACTTATGACTAGTATTACTAGATCTTCTCATTTTCCAGATGATTTCAAGAGAACCAGGATATGCTGATTTTATACAGAATTTCCCAGTATTTTAATGTTGACAGTATTGGGCAAACTCAAATTTCTGTGTCTAGAATTCTGCCTGCAGTTTTTCCAAGCCCTAATTTCCTCATCTCTAAACTGGGGATGATAATGTCCACCTTGTAAGATTTTTTTTTTTTTTAATATTTATTTATTTGAAAGTCAGAATTACACACAGAGAGAAGAAGAAGCAGAGAGAGAGAGAGAGAGGTCTTCCATTAGCTGGTTCACTCCCCAATTGGCTGCAGTAGCTGGAACTGCTGGAGCTTCTTCCAGGTCTCCCACTGGGGTGCAGGGGCCCGAGGACTTTGGGCCATCTTCCACTACTTTCCCAGGCCATAGCAGAGAGCTGGATCGGAAGTGGAGCAGCCGGGACTCGATCCAGCACCCATGTGGGATACTGGCACTGCAGGTGGCAGCTTTACCCGCTATGCTACAGTGCCAGCCCCTGTCTACTTTGTAAGATTAAGAGGACTGAATGAGAATATGCATGTAAAAGCTTCTAATATAGTAACTAGCTCAGAGTAAGCACTTCATGAATTTTGTTTGTTATTATTCTGCAAAGTTTCACAAGAAATCTGTTTAAATTTTTCCAAACAACATACCACTTTTAATTACAGTTTTATAATCCCCATTAACATCCTAAGATCCAGTGTTTCCTAGTGTACACTTTAGAAAAATATGCTACAGATAAAAATCTTGGGAAGTATTGTGCCCTGCTTAGCCAATAGATTGTTTTGTTCTTTTTTCTCATCTCTAGGTGGTGCTCTCCAGCTATAGTAGAAATAATAATATTTGTATTAGACCTTTCTTTTTTTAAACAGGGACTAACATTGACCGTTTTGTTAACATGAAATGTCATATAAGAGATTTCTTTTTCCTCTTGATTTAAAAAGAAAAGATGTTGAGAAATTCAGGATAAAAATTACATGTTCATATAAAGCTCACAATTTATTGATTCATAGTTAAGACTATTTTAGCATGTTTAGTCAATAAAATATGAAAGCATAAATAAATAAACTGTATTTAAACAGCTGATGTAGTGGAAAAAGCATTAGTTTTTGGAGCCAGAAAATGTGATTTTGAGCCTTGACTTTTGACTAATAACTTTGGGCAAGTCACATAAGTGGCCTAAATCATAATTTCCTCATAGGAGGGAGATAACTTGTATATAGGTATCTGCCTGTATGTATACAAACACACATGAAGGTTCTTCAGAAAGTTCATGGAAAATTAGTGTTATGAAAAAGTTACACATGGATTTCAAAACTTTTTGCACCAAAATAAACTTACCTTATAATTCCATTTTCCACAACATGTTTGAATTACCCTGTATGTGTGTATGATATTTAAGACCATTTAAAATTTGTTACTACTCTTTATAAAACAGAATTTTAAAGGTACAAAAATTAGGAAATTCATGGGGCTGGCATTGTGGCGGATGGATAAAGCTTCTGCCTGAGACACTGGCATCTCTTATGGACACTGCTTCGTATCCTGGCTCCTCCACTTCCTATCTAGCTTCCTACTAATTGCCTGGGAAAAGCAATGAAAGCTGGCTCGAGTGGTTGGGCCCTTGCCACTCACATGGGAGACCCAGATGAAGTTCCTGGCTCCTAGCTTCAGCCTGGCCCAGAGTTGTTCATTGGAGCCATCAGGGAAGCAAACCAGTGCTCTCTCTGGCTCCCCCTCGCTCTGTAACTCTGAATTTCAAAATTGATAAATAAATCTTTAGGAAAAAAAATTAGAAAATTCAAGTAACATTTTAAAAGTTACACTGTATCATGACCTTTGCAGTACTGATGGGTTTTTATTAGAAGAGGTTGTGCTTGTAACTTCTTTCACTACTTGTATTTGTGTACACTTATGAACATGTACTATTACATATTCATATACAATGAGGTATATTTTAGAAGCGGCCTAGTATAATAGTTAGGCGCTCTGAAATCAGGCAAAGCTGAGTAAGAATCCTGTCACTTACTAGTGCAGAAACTAGAGCTGGTTACTTAAGCATAGCATATATGTCCTTGTCTCTGAAACCAGTTGTTGTGAGGGTTAAGTGACATAACGCATATGAAGAACTGGGCACCAATGCTTGACTCATAGAAAGCTAGTAGACTTGTGACTATTAGTGCTTATTATTATTATTATTAGACTTGTGACTATTAGTGCTTATTATTATTATTCTCTTGTTAAAATTACCTAAATCCTAGAAAGCCTCTGATTTCATATTTGTTCATTAAAGACTGCCTATATGTCGTATATTGAGGAGCAGCTTGTTAATGTTGCCTTTGGAATTATAGTCTTTGACAGTCTTTAGGCAGTTTGGTAAATCCAAGATTTAGCGAATATAAATCTTATCTCTTCCATCATACGAACATTTTCTGCTTGTGTGATTTCTTCTAGTTGTTTTAAAGAAATTTCATCCCATTTCTTAGTAAAACATAGGAGAGCAGCCAAACTGTGACCATATTTGGTGGTTATTAACTGCTTGTTAACTCATTAAGAGTGAACAGAGAAACCATGTTCGACTGAGCATAAAACATTAGTGCCATGATAGGGAAAATGTTGTCCCTGATTTTCTAGCACTTTCTGATGAATGTGATAGCATTTACTCAGTGGGCCACAATGTAGCATGCAGTGACTACATGTCTTTGGCACCTATGTGGCATATTTGTTTTATTTAGTGAAGTAAAAATAACATTCCTAGGTGTTTGAAAGCTCTTATTTTTTTTTTTTTGCATGTGATGCACTTTGTATTCATAGTAAAATATTTTTTTAAATATTGTAATCTCTTAAGTAGTTGTGAATTTTTTTAATAAATGCAGTATATTTTTTATAAGATTATTTATTTGAGAGGCAAAGTTAGAGGGAGAGATAGACAGAAAGGTCTTCCATCTGCTGATTCAATCTCAAATAGCCACAACGGCTGGAGCTGCGCTGATCTGAAGCCAGGAGCCAGGAACTTCTTCTGGGTCTCACACATGGGTGCAGGGGCCAAAGCACTTGGGCCATCTTCCACTACTTTCCCAGGCCATAGCACAGTTGGATCAGAAGTGGAACAGCCGGGACTTGAACTGGAGCCCATCTGGGATGCCAGTGCCACAGGCTGAGACTTAACAAACTATGCCATAGCACCATCCCCTTGTTTGTTCTTTAAATGCAGTGTATTTGGTAGAAGAGTAGTTTGTAAGTTGATTTTTTTTTTTTTTTTTTTGACAGGCAGAGTGGATAGTGAGAGACAGAGAGAAAGGTCTTCCTTTTGCCGTTGGTTCACCCTCCAATGGCCGCCATGGCTGGTGCGCTGCGGCCGGCGCACTGCGCCGATCTGAAGGCAAGAACCAGGTGCTTCTGGTCTCTCATGGGGTGCAGGGCCCAACCACTTGGGCCATCCTCCACTGCCTTCCCAGGCCACAGCAGAGAGCTGGCCTGGAAGAGGGGCAACTGGGAAAGAATCCGGCGCCCTGACCGGGACTAGAACCCGGTGTGCCGGCACCACAAGGCGGAGGATTAACCTATTGAGCCATGGCGCCAGCCTGTAAGTTGATTTTTAAGGGAAATTGTCCATAAATAATAGGAGGAAGATATTGAAGTGGTTTTATAGTCAAAGGTTAGGAAACTAGTTACTTGAAATTGTTCCAATACGCAATTTTAAACTGAAAGCTCTTGATTCATTCATTCAACAAATATTTGTAGAGAACCTTTTATAAATAAGACATTTTTCTGGATGTTGGGGATACCATGGTGAGCAGGAAAAAAAAAAAAAAGATTGTAGCCTGATGGAATTCAGCCTAGAAAGTGATTACGGACATCAATTCATTCATTTGAGATTTTTTTTTTAAGTACCTGCTGTATATCACACAGTATTTCTAGGCACTGGACTTATAGCAGTGAACAAACAAAAAAAAATCATGTTCTCATGGAGATTAATTATATTGGGGTATAGATAGTAGATGATACATAAGTAAAGCAAATAGTATGTTCTTGCTAGTTAGTGAGAAGTGCTAAGGGGAAAAAGTGAAGCAGAAAAAGCATATAAAGTGTCAGAGAAGAGGGTGGGAATTATAGCTGGGGTAGCAAGGAAAGGCCCCACCGAAATGGTGATTTTTTGTTTATGGAAAGACTCAAAGGAAAAGAGGAAGCAGGCTGTGCTGCATGTTACTTCTACCTGAAGAGAGGAGGATATACTTAGAGATTTGAGGAATGGCACCAATCATCAGTGGAAAGATTGCTGTTCTCTGAAAGGAAAACACAAGATGCAGTGGAAGTACATGACACTGCTCTACCTGTCCTGTTTTCTGGAATCAGAAAAGTTCTCTGAGGAAGTGTCATTTAACCTGAAACCCAGAGGGGGTTGAGGAGGTTTGAGTGTATAGATATGAAAATCTCTGCTAATTCAGCACGGAGAGCTTCTTTGGGTTCCGCTCTGTATAGAAGTGGTAAACCATGGAAATGGGAAGAATGTCCTGATGTTTTTGGTAAAGATTTATTTATTTAGGGACCAGCACTGTGGCTTAGTGGGTAAAGCCACTGCCTGCAGTGCCGGCATCCTATATGGGCATGGGTGCAAGTGCCGGCTGCTCCTCTTCTGATCTAGCTCTCTGCTATGGCCTGGGAAAGCAGTAGAAGATGACCCAAGTGCTTGGGCCTCTGCACCCGCATGGGAGATCTAGAGGAAGCTCCTAGCTTTGGACTGGTGCAGCTCCAGCCATTGCAGCCATCTGTGGAATGAACCAAGGGATGGAAGACTCTCTCTTCCTCATCTTCTGCTGCTTTCCCAGGCACATTAGCAGAGAGCAGCTGAGACTTGAACTGGCACCCATATGGGATGCCAGCACCACAGCTGTTGGCCCCAAATGTCCCAGTTTTTAAGTGGTCCAATATGGGAATCAATTTGACTATTAACTTAAATTCGTAATATTGCCAAACACTGGAGTAGTGCTTTTTGGGTCAAAAAACACTTTTATATACTTAAAAAATATTATTTATTTATTTGAAAGGCAGAGTGACAGAGAAAGACAGGAAGAGGCAGACACAAAGAGAGATCTTCTATCCCCTGATCCTCCAAATACTGCAATGGCCAGGGCTGGGCCAGGCTGAAGCCAGGAGCCAGGAGCTTCATCCTGGTCCCCATGAGGGGAGCAAGGTCCCAAGCACTTGGGCCATCTTCCATAACTTTTCCAGGTACATTAGCAGGGAGCTGGATTGGAAGTGAAGAAGCCTAGACTCAAACCGGTGCTCATTATGGGATGTGGGCCTTGCAGGCTGTGCCACAGCCCAGGCCTCTTCTTTTTAATAGCCACATTTAACAGATGAGGACAGTGAGGCACCATGTTGTTGGAGGTCAAGTGACCTGCACACAGCACACAGCTAATAAATGGCTGATTTGGGAGTCAAATGTGGGTATTCTGATCTTAGTGTAGTACTTAATTCACTATGCTAGTCGTTTTAAAATCCTTTTAATCATGCTACAGATAGAATAAAATGACATTATAGCAGTTAAGTACTTATTGTTTGTAATGCTTGATTACAAATGCATAGTTTTGCCTAAGCATATCTAAATTTCATCACAAAATATATTAAAAAAAGTATTTCACTTTTACATGGGTTATTGGGGAATCTTATTTATTTTTCTTTGGAAATACACTTAAAATTCTGAATTGAATATAATGTCGTAAGAGAATGTTTGAACTTAAACTCGCATATCTGCTGATCAATTCCATTTTAAGTGAAGGATGTTTTCTGTTTGTCACAGATATTTGAGTGGTGGTACTTCCATAAGCATGGCACGTCTTTTATCGAGCAAGTGTCTGTAAGCCATTTGAGACCACTGATGGGAGGAACAGAGAGCAGCATTTCGGAGCCAGTTTCTCTTTCCAGTAACAGACAAAGTGAAGCCGGCAGACAGAATTTGTCAGGTGACTACCTTTCTAATATGTTTTCAGAGCTGTGTAATTAAGACTGAGTTTGACCGTGAGAGAGAGAAAACTCAAAACCAGAGCACTGTGGTATGAATGTTTGTACATTTCCCAAAATTCATTTGTGGAAACGTAATCACCAATGTGATGGCACTAGGAAGAGGAGGCTTTAGAAGATGATGGGTTGTAAAGACAGAATCTCTATGAATGGGATTAGGTCTGTTGTAAAAGAGACCCCAGAGAATTGCTTGCCTTTTCTGAGGACACAGTGAGAAGGCACCATTTGTGAACTAGAAAGCAGGTCCTTCCTGGACACCAAATCTGCTGCAACTTGATCATGGACTTCCCAGCTTATACAACTGTAAGAAGTAAATTTATGTTGTTTATAAGCTAGCAGTTTATGATATTTTGTTATAACCATCCAAATAGACTAATACACAGAGCTTTCATATAAATATCTGTATCCATGGCTGGTATGGAGAGTGATGATCATCAGAGACCCAGATCCCTTCTATTTTGTTAGCCTGACATCTCCAAATGCAGTTTTTACCTATAGTCCCAGATAGTTGCTGTAGATTTAGCCTTCATATCCACATTCCAAATGGCAGGATGGAGAAAAGACTAGAATATCCCTTTTTCCCTACCCTACCCCACAGTGGGCCAGAATACTATCCAGAAATGTTACATACTGTTTCAGCTTACTTTCTACCGGTCAGACTTTTGTCAAATGGCCACTATAGCCATAAGGGAGACTGAAAGTTACAATCCTTTTCTCAGTGTATATGCTCATCAAATAATCAGGGGATTTTATTACTGATAAAGTAGAGATCAGAGATAATTAGCTTGAGTGCCAACAGACCAAAGTAGGAAAAATGCTGTTTATTTTCAATCTACAAGTCCTTCACAAAGGCATTAAAATCTCAGTCCTTCATGTATGAATATTCCATTGTCATCCTTTAATTGTAGACATATCTTCTATATGTATCCATTGATAGTAAGTATTTTTAATGGTATACAATTAAGAAAGTAAATTTTTCAAAGCCAAATAAAATTTATGTTTTTTGGATTATTGTTCTTTTCATTTGGTATAGGTAATAATGATACATGAATAATACAAAGGAGTTTGTTCCATAAGATTGCCATAATATCTCATTTGTTCTATAAAACCAAGCCCTGGGGTTTTGCTAGTTTAGTGGAAAAATACTACTTGAGTGCAGTTGCTGGTGGTTTTTAGGTGTGGCCAGGCAAAGTCCCTGAGGAAGTACCATTTAAGCAGAGTCCTGAAGCATGACCAGGAATAGTGAGGATAGGATTGGCAGCTAATCAAGAACACAGGAAGGAATAATTTTCTTTCCCTGTCTCCTTTCTCCCCTTTCATGAAATAATCCTTTAAGGGGCTGGTGCTGTGGTGCAGTAGGTTAATCCTCCACCTGCAGTGCCGGCATCCCATATGGGTGCCAGTTCTAGTCCCGGCGGCTCCTCTTCCAAGCCAGCTCTCTGCTGTGGCCTGGAAAAGCAGTGGAAGATGGCCCAAGTGCTTAGGCCCCTGCATCCACATAGGAGGTCAGGAAGAAGCATCGGCCTCCTGGCTTCGGATCGGCACAGCTCCGGCCATAGCGGCCATTTGGGGAGTGAACCAATGGAAAGGAAAACCTTTCTTTGTGTCTCTCCCTCTCACTGTCTGTAACTCTACCTCTCAAATAAATAAAAATCTTTAAAAAAATCCTTTAACTCCATAGCAACAGGACATATTAAAATGAATATGACATAAATCTATCCTCAAGCTCAGAGTAGAGTATGTAAGTAGTAACAACATGGTGAGTATCGTGCTACAGCAGGTTAGGTTGCTATTGGAGTGCCTGTTATTGAGTTCCATCTCTGCTCCAAATCCAACTTTCGGTTGGTGCACACCTAGGAAGGCAGAATGATGACTCAAGAGCTTAGGTCCCCGCCACCCGCGTGGGAGACTCAGATGGAGTACCTGGCTCCTGGTTTGGTTTTTTTTTTTTTTTTTTTTTTTTTTGACAGGCAGAGTGGACAATGAGAGAGAGAGACAGAGAGAAAGGTCTTCCTTTGCTGTTGGTTCACCCTCCAATGGCCGCCGCGGCCAGCGCGCTGCGGCCGGCACACCGCGCTGATCCGATGGCAGGAGCCAGGAGCCAGGTGCTTCTCCTGGTCTCTCATGGGGTGCAGGGCCCAAGCACCTGGGCCATCCTCCACTGCACTCCCTGGCCACAGCAGAGAGCTGGCCTGGAAGAGGGGCAACTGGGAAAGAATCCGGCGCCCCGACCGGGACTAGAACCCGGTGTGCCGGCGCCGCTAGGCGGAGGATTAGCCTAGTGAGCTGTGGCGCCGGCCGGCTCCTGGTTTTGGCCTGACCTTGCCCTGGTTGTTTTGGGTATTTAGGGGAATAAACCAGCAGATGAAAGATCTCTCTCATTCCTTCTCTCTCTCTCTCAAATAAAGTTTAAAAAATAACAGTAATGTGTTTTATGATTCTATTCCTTATTGTAAGACTGAATATACTATTTGTAACAAGAGTGAAGATAACCTTCAGGATATTCTGATTTGGTAGAGGATGTGGATATACAAACTGACAGCAAGAGTGTGGTTAGGAGGTGATATAGATGGTGTGTAAGATGCTATGGAGACAGAACAGAGGGAGTGGTCAGCTGTTCTTTGAAGAAGGACCACAAATTTTTTTACAGAGGAGATGCTTGAATTAGACCTCAAAAGTGAGTCAGAGTCCCTTTTTATTTAACTTTTTCTCCTTGGGTAATTTCATTTTATTTTATAATATCTATAATAGACATACTCATGTATACTTGGAAAACCAATTTTAAATTTCTACTCCCAAACTGTCTTTTAAGTTCTATCTAGACCCACATTTCTAACTTTTGCTAGAAATCTTCATCTTTGATGACCAGGGTGAAACTAATTATCTTCTTTTAATAGTTCTTTTTAGTTAATCCTAAATTTGTTAATGGTATTCACTACCCCTACCAGAAACTTTTGTTACAGTTTCTTTTATTTCCTCTTCCCTTTCCAAACAATTAACCCCTAAATTACATTGGTCCCCACTGAAAAATTATCTTGACTATATCCTTCCTTTTTTTTTTTAATATTCACTGCCTTATATCTAGGCCTTTGACATCTCTATCCAAGGCTATCCTAACTAGTTTCCTTTCCTCTGATACTTGTAGTTCATCTTCTCCCCTTATTATGCAAAAGCAAAAAATTTACATAGATTGCTGACAGTGTCAGAGTGCCTTCGTTTATATGTGGATTATATTCATCAATATTTGTCATAGTAGAAATTAAAGCAGAATTTTAAAAGTATTATTTTAAAAATAGCAGCATACCTGTTATATAACATATTGCTATAGACTTAATTGTTTCCCCCAGAATTTATATGTTGAAAGTTGAAAATTTAACTTCTATTGTTACCAAATTGCAAGTAGAACTTTTTGGAAGTAATTAAGATTAAATGTGATCACAAGGGTGGGGTCATTTGTGGCTGCACTCTCATCAGCTGGTTCACTCTGCAAATCCCAGCAATGGTTGGGACTGGGCCATGCCAAAGCCAGGAGCTAGGAACTCAATCTCTTGAGCCATCACCTGCTGTCTCCCATAATCTGCATCAGCAGGAAGCTAGCAGGGGCTGGGTCTGTGGATCCAACCCACACATACCAATGTGGGACACAGGCATCTAACCTAGCATCTTACCCACTAGGCTAATTATTCACATTGGGTTCTAATATGATAGAAGAGGAAGTGAGAGAGATCGTTTACCTTCTCCACTGTATGAGGACACAGCAAGAAGACTGCTGTCCACAAGACAGAAGAGAATTCTCATCAGAACCCATGCATGCTGTCACCCTGATCTTGGACTTCCAACCTCCAGATTATGAGAAAATAAATTTCTGTTGTTTGGACCACCCAGTGTGTAATGCTTTGTTATGATAGCTTGAGCTGACCAATTTGGTGCATATAAGTGAGGTGCTGTTGTAACAAATACCTATATATGTAGAAATGGCTTTGGAACTGGGTAATGGGTAAATATGGGAAAGACTTTTGAAGTGCATGGTAGAAACAGACATTAAGAGCAATTCTGGTGATTTCATAAATGGAAATGAGGAGTATGTTAACTGAAAGAAATGGGATCTTTATTATAAAGTGGAACAGAACTTAGCTGAACTGTGTTGTAGAATTTTGAGGAAAGTACCACTTGACAGCAATGAAACTGGATATTTAACTGAGGAGATTTCTAAGCAAAAGGTTTCAGGAGCAACTTCCTTCCTACTAACTGTTTACAGTGACATGTACAAGAAGAAAGATGAATTGAAGAAAAAATTATAAAGCAAAATGGAACCAGAACTTGAAGATTTGGAAAATTCTCAGGCTATACATATTGTAAAACATGAGAAAACTTGTTCTTAAAAGAACACAAAGAGGGGTTGGCATTGTGATATAGCAGATAAAGCTGCCGCCTGCGATGCTGGCATCCCATCTTCGCATCATTGGCTGTAGTCTAGGCTGTTCCACTTCCAATCCAGCTCCCTGTTAATATGCCTGGAAAAGCAGCGGAGGATGGCCCAAGTCCCTGGGCCCCTGCATCTACATGGGAGACCTGGAAGAAGCTCCTGGCTCTTGGCTTTACCCTGGCCCAGCCCTGGCCATTGTGGCCATTTGGGGAGTGAGCCAGCAGATGAAAGATCTCTCTTGTTCTCTAATTCTGCCTTTCAAATAAATAAATAAATCTTAGAAAGAGAGAGAACATACAAAGGGCATGACTGAACAGCCATTTGAGATAATGTGTGCAATTCTGGGACTTAATTAGCCATCTCATCAGGAACCAGGGATGGAGATAGGTTTATACCAGCCAAGATACTGCCAGTTAGAATTCAAAAACAGAAAAAATGGGCCAGAGTGAAGAAAGGGTGTTAAACTTCTTAGATGCTACAGGATTGGACAGTTCTATAGATTATTTAGCTGCAAATGTCTACTACCATCACAGGAGACCAAGCAACTGCAGGGGTTGTTTGTTTAAACCACATGGTCAATGGTATTTTGTTGTGGTGGCCTTAACTAATATATATATATATCATGAAAAATAATTATATTTACCAAAACAAAAAAGTCTAGTTAGAAGATTGGCATTATTTTATATTAAAAAAAATCTCTTCAATATCTAGTGTACTGGAAGACGACATATTTTTATACTTTTTTGTCTTGTTGATTAAAGTGTATGAAAAAGTCTGGTCATACACAGATTATGTTGTTGGAAAAGGAGTACTTTAATAGCCTTTTCAAACAAAATATTTTTCAAAATATTTTTGGATATACTTTTATGATACTATACCAATAATATGCTAAGAGAGACTTTTCTGAATGTTTAGTCTCAGTGTAGAGTCCAAACTTGCATACTCTGTTAAAATCCATTGAAACTGCTTGCATTTTGAATATATCTTTTACTTACACATAATTTTATAACATCATACATTGATTATTTGTTCACTGAATTGTTTATTTTAAATTTTGATAAATTTTATTATGTAACACCAAAAAGAAATCATACTAGTAATATCACCATGAAATCTTACAGAAAAATCGATGTGAAATTGCGAGGCTCACAGTGATAGGTACATGTTTTTAAAATTTTTTAAAAATTTTATTTAAGGAATTTAAACATCATATATTTCATATGTACAAATTTAGGAGCATAGTGATTCTTCTCACCCTACCTCCCTTCCACTCATTTTCCCATCCTTCTTCTTCTTTCCTCTCCCATTCCCATTCTTATTTTTTTCAAAGATCTATTTTCAGTTACCTTTTTTTTTTTTTTTTTTTTTTGACAGAGTGGACAGAGAGAGACAGCGAGAAAGGTCTTCCTTTTGCCCTTGGTTCACCCTCCAATGGCCGCCACAGCTGGCGCACCGCGCTGATCCGAAGCCAGGAGCCAGGTGCTTCTCCTGGTCTCCCATGGGGTGCAGGGCCCAACCACTTGGGCCATCCTCCACTGCCTTCCCAGGCCACAGCAGAGAGCTGGCCTGGAAGAGGGGCAACCGGGACAGAATCCGGCGCCCCGACCAGGACTAGAACCCGGTGTGCCAGCGCTGCAAGGTGGAGGATTAGCCTACTGAGCTGCGGCGCCGGCCTCAAATTTTTAATATTTATTTGAAGGCCCAAGATTTTATCATTGGCAGCAAACACTGTTAGTATTTTTTCTTTTTTTTTTTTAATTTATTTTTTACTTATTTTCAAATAAGAGAGAGAGAGAGAGAGAGAGAGATCTTTAATCTGCTGGTTTACTCCCGAAATGGCCACAGTGGCTGGAGCTGTGCCATATGAAAGCCAGGAGCCTCTTTCCAGTCTCCTATGTGGGTGCAAGGGCCCAAGCACTTGGGCCATCTCAGCTGTTTTCCCAGGCATGTTAGCAGGGTGCTGGATCAGAAGTGGAGCAGCCAGTTCTCAAACCGGTGCCCAAATGAGATGCTGTAGCCATATAGGATGTTGGCATTGCAGGCGGAGGCCTAACTCACTATGCAACAGCACTGGCCCCTAGTTTTTTTTTTTTTCTTGAAGTTGATAGACTCTTGTTTTTAAGAAAGTCTTCCAGGTTTCCATCTGAATAATCATAGTTTCTCCATCTGTGGCTTTTTCAGTTTAAAATATTGATATATGACAAAAGTGACCAGTTTAGCTAACAAACGATTACTTTTTCTGTAGATACCCATCATACCTGGTATAAGGTATAAACAAATTTTTCCTTCTGTTTACTTCAAGGATGTGGGAGTAAAAGAATCCAATGAGTCCTAGTAGGATCATTGTCAATGCATCATTTCCTAAAGTACTGGTGGTTTTAACCACAACTGACTTTTTAAAAAAAAAAGATTTATTTTATTTATTTGAAAGATTTAACAGAGAAAGAGGTAGAGACAGAGAGGCCATCCATCTGCTGGTTCACTCTCCAATTGGCTACAACAGCCATAGGTGAGCCAATCTGAAGCCAGAAGCTAAGAGCTTCCTCTGGGTCTCCCACGTGGGTGCAGGGGCCCAAGGACTTGGGCCATCCTCTGCTTCTTTCACAGGTGCATCAGCAGGAGATTGGATTGGAAATGGAGCAGCTGGGTGCCCATAATGGGATTAAAGCCAGGGCTTTAACCCACTGTGCCACAGTGCCAGCCCCAACAACTGACTTTTTACCTTTAGTGCAGCTAGGCTAAGATGAGTGAGGGAACAAAATTTAAGGACATTCTCAGTGTCCTGAAACTGGGTACAAGTCAACACAATTAAAAGGGCAAATAATGCCATAAAATTTATCATGAAAAAAGTTGTTACTTTGCAGTTGCTTGAATCATACTTTGAGAAGTGTTCAGAAGATGTTATTTTTCTGCTTGTATACATTGATGTCTTCTGATTGAACAAGGTAAATATAGAAACTCCTTAATGTCATATAGAAACCCCTGCATTAGCTTCCCCTAGTCCATTTTCTAACCCCATTTATTTTTTTTATCTTTTATTTAATGAATATAAATTTCCAAAGTACGACTCATGTGTTACAATGGCTTCCCCCCCATACCGTCCCTCCCACCCACAACCCTCCCCTTTCCCACTCCCTCTCCCCTTCCATTCACATCAAGATTCATTTTCGATTATCTTAATATACAGAAGATCAGCTTAGTATACCTTAAGTAAGTATTTCAACAGTTTGCTCCCACACAGAAACATAAAGTGAAAAATAATAGATGATTTTTTTTAAATGATGATGAAATCAGATCAGACCTATTGTCATGTTTAATCCCAGTGAGAGTCAAGTTGGGAATTGATAATTTCTTTTTTCTTTTTTTTTTTTTTTACAGAAGATCAGTTTAGTGTACATTAAGTAAAGATTTCAATCGTTTGCACCCCCATAGAAACACAAAGTGAAATATATTGTTTGAGTACTCATTATAGCATTAAGCCTCAGTGTACAGCACGTTAAGGACAGAGATCCTACATGAGGAGTAAGTGCACAGTGACTCCTGTTGTTGACTTTACAAATTGACACTCCTGTTTATGGCATCAGTAATCTCCCTATGCACCAGTCATCAGTTTCCAAGGCTATGGAAGCCCCTTGAGTTCTCCGACTCTTATCTTGTTTAGACACGGTCATAGTCAAAGTGGAGGTTCTCTCCTCCCTTCAGAGAAAGGCACCTCCCTCCTTGAAGACCTGTTCTTTCCACTGGGATCTCACTCACAGAGATCTTTTTGCCAGAGTGTCTTGGCTTTCCATGCCTGAAATACTCTCATGGGCTTTTCAGCCAGATCCGAGTGCCTTTAGGGCTGATTCTGAGGCCAGAGTGCTATTTAGGACATCCGCCATTCTATGAGTCTGCTGAGTATCTCACTTCCCATGTTGGATCACTCTCCCCTTTATTTATTCTATCGGTTGGTGTTAGCAGATACTAGACTTGTTTATGTGCTCCCTTTGACTCTTAGTCCTTTCATTATGATCAATTGTGAACTGAAATTGATCACTTGGGATAGTGAGATGGCATTGGCACATGCCACCTTGATGGGATTGAATTGGAATCCCCTGGTATGTTTCCAACTCTACCAATTGGGGCAAGTCAGCCCGAGCATGCCCCAAATTATACATCTCTTCCCTCTCTTATTCCCACTCTTATGTTTAACAGGGATCACATTTCAGTTAATTTTCAACACTTAAGAATAACTGTGTGATAATTACAGAATTAAACCAGTCATATTAAGTAGAACAGACAAAAAAAAATACTAAGAGGGATAATGTATTAAGTTGTCCATTAGCAGTCAGGGCTATGCTGATCAAGTCACCATTTCTCATAGTGTCCATTTCACTTCAGGAGGTTTCCTTTTTGGTGTTCAGTCAGTTGTCACCGATCAGGGAGAACATATGGTATTTGTCCCTTTGGGACTGGCTTACTTCACTCAGCATGATGTGTTCCAGATTCCTCCATTTTGTTGCAAATGACTGGATTTCGTTGTTTCTTACTGCGGTATAGTACTCTAAAGAATACATATCCCATAATTTCTTTATCCAGTCTACCATTGATGGGCATTTAGGTTGGTTCCAGGTCTTGGCTATTGTGAATTGTGCTGCAATAAACATTAGGGTGCAGACCGCTTTTTTGTTTATCAATTTAAACTCCTTTGGGTAAATTCCAAGGAGTGGGATGGCTGGGTCGAACGGTAGGGTTATATTCAGGTTTCTGAGGAATCTCCAGACTGATTTCCATAGTGGCTTGACCAGTTTGCATTCCCACCAACAGTGGGTTAGTGTCCCTTTTTCCCCACATCCTCGCCAGCATCTGTTGTTGGTAGATTTCTGTATGTGAGCCATTCTAACCGGGGTGAGGTGAAACCTCATTGTGCTTTTGATTTGCATTTCCCTGATTGCTAGTGACGTTGAACATTTTTTCATGTGCCTGTTGGCCATTTGGATTTCCTCTTTTGAAAAATGTCTATTGAAGTCCTTGGCCCATCTCTGAAGTGGGTTGTTGGTTTTGTTTTTGTGGAGTTTCTTGATCTCTTTGTAGATTCTGGTTATTAACCCTTTATCTGTTGCATAGTTTGCAAATATTTTTTCCCATTCTGTCGGTCTAACCCCATTTACATCTCTCCCTCCTACCCCCTACACTATGCTCTAGCCTAGTGTATTGTGGACTTTTTTTTTTTTTTTAAACAGGCAGAGTTAGACAGTGAGAGAGAGAGAGAGAGAAAGAGAGAAAGGTCTTCCTTCCGTTGTTTCACCCCTCAAATGGCTGCCATGGCCAATGTACTGCGCTGATCCGAAGCCAGGAGCCAGGTGATTCCTCCTGGTCTCCTGTGTGGGTGCAGGGCCCAAGCACCTGAGCCATCCTCCACTGCACTCCCGGGCCACAGCAGAGAGCTGGACTGGAAGAGGGGCAACCAGGACAGAATCCGGTGCCCCAGCCGGGACTAGAACCCGGGGTGCCGGCAACGATGCCGGCCACGCTGTGTGGTTTTGATGCTACCTTTGCTTGGAATGTTCTTCAACTGGCAACCTTCTGCTCATCTTTTACAGTGATTCAATGTCAGTTCAAATGTCATCTCTTTTCTAAAGCCTCCCCTGATTTCCCCACAGTCAAATTTATCACTCATTTTCTCTTGGAACAAAACATGCTTCTACTATAGCACTTATTGCACAGTTGAGTCTATTGTTTACATGACTAATTCTCATGCTGTATTTAATTCAGTTAAGCAAGTCAGTTCCAGATGCTATGGTAGGCTCCAGGAACATAAAAACGAACTAAGTTTTAAGAGGTCATATTTTAGAGAGGAAATTGAAAGCTAAATAATCACATTTTGCAAGTGCTATAATTGAATTCTAAAGTAAATGCTAAGAAGACAGAATTAATTCAATGCTTCTTGCAAGCAGAGGCAATCTATGCTTTATCCATTGTTAGTTAGCACTCTGGTATATAGAAGATAGACAATAAATGTTGGTTACATGAAGATTTAACTGCTTTTAATTAAGCTGTCTCATTTCCCCTTTGTTTTTCAGAATGCAAGGTATGGAGAAACCCTCTAAACCTTTTCAGAGGAGCAGAATATAGGAGGTATTGTATTTTGCTTTCAGTATAAATGTGGCATTGATCTTAGAGTAAAAGTATTATGGGGGAGCATTTGGTGCAGTGCTTGAGATGATTTTTGGTGCAGCAGGTTAGGCCACCACCTGTAATGCTGGCATTACATATGAATACCGGTGTTCTACTTTCAGTCCAGCTCCCTGCTAATGTGCTTGTGAAAGCAGCAGAATATGGCCCAAGTACTTAGGCTCCTGCTATCCATGTGGATAGCACTCCATCTGGACAGAGTTCTGGACTCTTAAATTTGGCCTGGTCTAACCCTAACCATTGCTGGGAGTGAACCAGAAAATGGAAGATCGCTCTCTCTCTCTTTTTCTGTAACTCTCTGTCTTTCAAATAAATAAATCTCTAAAGAAAAAAGATGCTACTTCGTATATATTCATCCCATATTGTAATGCCTGAGTTCAAGTCTTGGCTCTACTTTGATTCTGACTTCCTACTAATACACACCCTAGGAGGCAGAAAGCAATGGCTCAAGTAGCTATGTCCTCACCACCATGTAGAAGACCTGGATTGAGTTCCAGGCTCCTGGCTTCTGGCTGGCCCATCTGAGGCTATTTTGAGCATTTAAGCCAGCACTGTGGCATAGCCAGTAGAGCCACTGTCTGCTGTGCCAGCATCCCATGTAGGTGCTGTATCGGGTCCCAGCTGCTTTGCCTCTGATCCAACTCTCTGCTATGGTCTGGGAAAGCAGGCCTCTGCCTCTCTGTAACTCTATCTTTCAAGTGAATGAATAAATCTTAAAAAAAAAAAAAAGGCAGTAAACCAGTGGTGGAAGATCTCTCCATCTTTGTATGGCTATATCTCTTTCTGCTTCTCTGCCTTCCAAGTTAAAAAAAAAAAGTACATAAGGTAGACTATCAGCAACATGAAGGATAGAATGCTTGGGGCTGCCGCAAGTTTTAGGAAAAAGGTGCTATAGAAAGATTCGTTTTCATAAATATATCACAGCCCTTCTTGTTAGAGATTCTGACATACAATAAGGTAAACTAATTAGCTCAGAGTTTAATTGGTGCATTTTGACTTTGTTTACTTTCATAATCATGAAAAACGTCTCAAATCATGGTTTGTAATACCTAATAAGTATTTATTAGGTCCCTGGTTCATGGGAAAAAAAACCTTTTTCTTCTGTGAGATTGAGAAGAAAATTACAGGTATCAGCATATTCGTTTGCATGTTACATTCAATTTCAGAATATATTTGAGAATTCAGTAGAAAATAACAATGGGAATGGGAATGTGGATTTCTTTTCTGCAACAGTACAGAGTACTGTTTTTAACTGATTTTATATTGCAGTTTTGTATCTGTACTGCTGTGCCCATTTCTCTTCCAGTTTTTATGCTAAATTAAAAAACATCTTTTGAACCTTACAACTAAAGATACTTCACTTTTATTTTGAGGAGGAGGATGTTTTACCTGCTGGTAGACTGGGCATGTTATTTAATTCATTGAACAAGTAGTGTGTGTCTGTTGTGTGTGAGTATGGGTGCTGTGTAAAGTGTGGAATTACCGAAGTGATGCAGCAACAACTCCTGTGCCTAAGGACTTGAAAGTGTAAGGTAGTGGTACCCTGAGTAGAAAAATCAGGCTTTTGTGAGAGATACTATTAGCCTATATTAAGGGATTCTGTAAGAAACAGGTCCTTACATATTACTTTATGAAGATCTTAAAGAGGAATTTCTCAGTATCAGGAGTATTTAAGGTTACTTTTGAATAATTAGTTGTCTTAATGTGAAAGTCTAAATTGTATTAATAACTGGTGGTGTTTGAGAGCTTGAAGCTCAAGGCCAGTGTTGTGACATGGGGTGAGGGTTAAGCTGCCACTTGAGAAGTCAGTATTCCATATTAGAGTGCCAGTTCAAGTCCTGCCTACAGCACTAGCATCCCATATGGCTGCTGGTTCATGTCCCAGCTGCTCCTCTTCCAATCCAGCTTCCTGCTAATATGCCTGGGAAGGCAGTGGAGGATGAACCAAGGGCATGGGCCCCTGCTAACCATTTGGGATGCCTGGATGGAATGGCTGATTCCTGGCTTCTGCCTGGCCCAGCCCCAGCTATTGTAGTTATTTGGGGAGTAAACCAGTGGATGGAAGATATGTCTTGTCTTCCCTCCCACCCTGCTCTGTCTCTTCTTCTGTCTCTGTCATTCTGCCTTATAAATAAATAAATAATGTTTTTATTTTTATTTTTTAAAGAAAGCTTAAAATTTTACTATAGCCAACCCTTAGCAAGTGTATAGAATTATTTGGTATACAGTTGTTTCTTTTTTTTAAGATTTATTTATTTATTTGAGAGACAGAGAGAGGGAGAGACAGAGATAAAGGTCTTCCATCTGTTTGTTCACTTCCTAAATGGCCACAAGGGCTGGAGCTAGGCCAATCTGAAGCCAGGAGCCAGGAGCTTCTTCCAGATCTCCCATGTGAGTATAAGAACCCAAGCACTTGGGTCATCTTCCACTGCCTTCCCAGGCCATTAGCAGAGAGCTGGATAAGAAGAGGAGCAGCCAGGACTAGAACTGGTTTTCTTATGGGAGCAGCCAGGACACGAACCAGTCCTCATATGGCATGCTGTTGCTGCAGGTAGAAGTTAATCTCCTATACCATGTGCTAACCCTATCTTTGGTATATATTTCATATGTTAGCTTCATTCCAGACTTTATTTTGTTTCCCAATCCTTGTTTTTCCTTTACTGAGTTTTTATTTACTTCTAGTTTAGGTTATGGATACCATACTTTATATTTTTAATGGATTTTTATGATTTGAGAAATATGGATTGTTGCTTTTTTATTTATGGACTGCACAGCAAACTTTGATAAGGGAATAAGGATTTGCCTGTTTTTTTCATAATTTCTTCTTCTTCTTCTTTTTTTTTTTTTTTTAAAGATTTTATTTATTTATTTGAGAAGCAAAGTTAGAGAGAGGGAGAAACACAGAGTTATCCCAAACTCACACTCTGGTATGCGATGTCCACATTACACAGAGGTGGCTTAACCCACTGTACCACAGTGTTGGCCTCTAGGTTATTTCTTTTGTTTTACTGTCTATAATAAACTTTAAAAAATCCCAAAGTAGAATTTTTAGCCTTGTATTTTGGGAACTTAAATAGTGTCTTTTGCAGCAGACAGATGCTCTCCATATCCAATTTAAATTTTTTTTGTGTGTTCTGGTAAAGATACACATGGGTGACCGGTAAAGAGCCGCTTACATACTATGACATGAACTTGTCGGCTCAGGACCATCAGACCCTTTTCACCTGTGACACAGACATCCTACGTCCTTCAGACACAGGTACGTGTCATATCTGTTCATGGAGTTAAAAGTAATCATGA
This sequence comes from Oryctolagus cuniculus, assembly GCF_964237555.1. NCBI lineage: Eukaryota > Metazoa > Chordata > Mammalia > Lagomorpha > Leporidae > Oryctolagus > Oryctolagus cuniculus. Next base: position 57,729,011 of record NC_091438.1, read on the forward strand.
AATTTATTTTAAAAGTTCTTTAGAATTATTTACAGTTATTTGGCTTAGGATTATTTAAATTATTGATGAGAAACTCAGGTTAAAGTAAAATGTTTATCATTGTAAACTAGGTTTATATACTGTCTCACTATTTTTCCTTTTAAAAACTTAAAATATTTGTGCTTTTTTTATTAGTTAGAAACCTTCCAGATAAAATACAGCAGCTGCTTATACAATAAATAGTTTTCCCTGTTTTGGATTGGGAAATGAGTACCTGCAATTACACATAAAGGAAAGAAGCAGGACAATGCAGATAGAAAAAATAGGATGTATTTTGTACCAGTTGTAAATTAGAGATGCATATAAAATGGTAGGTCATAGAAATATCTTTGTTTTGTTTTTCTCTATAGAGAGAGAATATTGAGACCCTTAAGTGTATTTCTTAGAAAGAATTTTTTTTTTTATTAAGGTTTATTTATTTGACAGCTAGAGTTGAGAGAGAGAGAGATATCGATCTTCCATCTGCTGGTTTATTCCCCAGTCAGCTGCAATGGCAGGGGCAGGCCCAGGCCAAAGCTAGGAGCCAGGAGCTTCTTCCAGGTCTCTCATGTGGGTGCAGGGGCCCAATTACTTGGACTATCTTCTGCTGCTTTCCCATGTACATTAACAAGGAGCTGGATCAGAAGTGGAACAGCCGGGACTCAAACTGGTGTTCTTAATGGGTTGCTGGTGCTGCAGGCCATTACTTTTTTTTTTTTTTTTTAAAGATTTATTTATTTGAAAGAGTTACACAGAAAGAGGAGAGGCAGAGTGGGGGGGGGGGGGCTTCCATCCACTGGTTCACTCCCCAATTGGCTGCAATGGCCTGAGCTGTGCTGATGCAAAGCCAGGAGCCAGGAGCTTCTTCCAGGTCTCCCACATGGGTGCAGGGGCCCAAGGACTTAGGCCATCTTCTACTGCTTTTCCAGACCATAGCAGAGAGCTGGATGGGAAGTGGAGCAGCTGGGTCTTGAACCGGTACCCACATGGGGTGCCAGTGCTTCAGGCCAGGGCGTTAACCCGCTGCGCCACAGCGCCAGCCCCCCATATGTTAACTTTTAAAGATAATTTACCAAAGTTTGCAGCTTGTACCTCAATAGAGCAAGGATATCTTAAATCATAGAACTGCAGACAAACTGGAACAATACTATTTTTAAAGTTTTTTTATTATTGTTGTTGTTGCCTTATTATTAGATTGTTAATGTAGTAATGAAGAAACAGCAAACTTCTGTGTGGGCTTTTTCTAGAGTTCAGTTTTCCTTGTCCTTTTTCCTCCCTCCCTCCCTCTCTCCCTTCCTTCCCTCTCTCCCTCCCCCCTCTTTCTTTCTTTCTCTCTTTCTTTCTCTCTCTTTTTCTCTTTCTCTTTCTTTCTCTTTCTCTTTTTCTTTCTCTCTCTTTCTCTCTTCTCTCTTCTCTCTTCTCTCTTCTCTCTTCTCTCCCTTCTCTTCTCTTCTCTTCTCTTCTCTTCTCTTCTCTTCTCTTCTCTTCTCTTCTCTTCTCTTCTCTTCTCTTCTCTTCTCTTCTCTTCTCTTCTCTCTTTTTGACACATAGAGTTACACAGTGAGAGAGACAGAGAGAAAGGTCTTCCTCCCGTTGGTTCACTCCCCAGATGGCCGCTACGGCCAGAGCTCTGCCGATCCGGAGCCAGGAGCCAGATGCTTCTTCCTGGTCTCCCATGTGGGTGCAGGCACCCAAGTACTTGGGCCATCCTCCACTGCCTTCCCGGGCCACAGCAGAGAGCTGGACTGGAAGAGGAGCAGCCAGGACTAGAACCCAGCGCCCATATGGGATGCCGGCACCACAGGCGGAGGATTAACCTAGTGAACCATGACGCTGGCCCCCCAGCTTTTCAAATAGCCACCATGGCTATGTACGTGGTCTTTAAAACATTTCTCTTCAAGCTTCTCCTAAAAGAATTTTGAAAAAAAATACGTGTCCTCTTATGACGTTAAATTGACCTAAGCTTAAATTGACGTAAGCTTAAATAGCCACAAGGATATGACTTTGTAATAAATGTAGATATTTAAAAATAAAACGGGCCAGCATTGTGGTACAGAGGGTTATTGCCCTGGCCTGAAGCGCTGGTATCCCATATGGGCGCCGGTTCTAGTCCTGGCTGCTCCTCTTTCAATCCAGCTCTCTGCTATGGCCTGGGAAAATAGCAGAAGATGGCCCAAGTCCTTTGGCCCCTGCACCTGCGTGGGAGACTCGGAAGAAGCTTCTGGCTCCTGACTTCAGATCAGTACAGATCCGGCCGTTGTGGCCAAATGGGGAGTGAACCAGCAGATGCAAGACCTCTCTCTCTCTCTCTCTCTCTCTCTCTGCGCCTTTCCTCTCTCTGTGTAACTCTGACTTTCAAATAAATAAATAAATCTTTAAAATAAAAATAAAACTGCTATATCATATCTAAACATATGTTTTGGAATCAAATCATTTGATTTCCACCATTATTTATTGAAAAATACATGAACTAATGCTCTTTATCAATAGTAAATTATTTATATTTTTTCTTCTATTTTTTGAAAGATTAATTAATGTATCTATTTAAAAGAGTTACAGAGAGAAAAGGAGAGATTGAGAGATCTTCCATCTGCTTGTTCATTCTCTAGATGGCCACAAAGGCCAGTGCTGGGCTAGTCTGAAGCCAGGAGCCTAGAACTCCATCCAGGTGCACATGGGTGGCAGGGGCCTAAGCACTTCGACCATCTTCTGCTTTCCCAGGCGCGTTAGCAGGTAGTTGAATAGAAGTGGAGCAGCCAGGACTAGAATGGCACTCATAAGGAATGCCAGCAGTGCGAGTGTCAACTTGCCAGCCCTAAGAATTATTTTCTAACAGAGAAGTCTGACTTCATTTTTCAATTCAATAAACATGTTAACATGCAGCCTTATGACAACCATCTGTCTTCGGAATTCAGATTCTAAGATTGAAAGATAGACAGATCTTGGCGCTTTGCCTGGAGCTAATCATTTGACCAAAATAAGGCTCCACTACTTTCCCAATTTTTAGTCTTTACTAATGTCCCCATTTCCTTGCAAAGCATTCTTTGATAGTAATTGGGAAGGGGTGCTAATAGAACTGATAAAAATTATCACCCCCTTCCCACCTTACAACATACTTGAATTCAGAGCATTCTGGGTCCGGAATACTCTTTTCTAGTACCAAGCTCCACAGTTTTTTGTTTTTTAAAGTAGGGCTTGGGTCTTTGGTGTAGTGGTTAAGATGCTGGTATAGTGCCTGGATTCTACACCTGGCTACTCTCCTGACAGGAGCCTCTGCTAATGTGGATCCTCGTAGGCAGCAGTGGTGCTCAGATGATTGGATTTCTGCTACCCACATGGGAGACCTGGATTGAGTTCCAGACTCTAGAGTATTGGCATTTGGGGAGTGAATCAGCAGATGTGAGTTAGTTTCTTTTTCTTTTTTCTCTTCTCTTCTCTTCTCTTCTCTTCTCTTCTCTTCTCTTCTCTTCTCTTCTCTTCTCTTCTCTTCTCTTCTCTTCTCTTCTCTCTTTTTCTCTCTCTCTTTCTTTCTATTTGCCTCTCAAATAAATTTACAGAGAGAGAAAGAGAGTAAATAAAAAGCAGGAATCTATATTATATGTGCCTTGATTGAAAATGGCTGTCCTTAAATGCAAGCTGAATTGTCCCCTTGGCACCTGGAGATTTTTACACTCGGAAATATGTCTTTGTTTAGCAAAATAGGAGAAGGGAGCTTATCTTTTGAGGGTGGAGAAAGAGGTATGGGAATTATGGTTAGGTAGGAAGGGAAAAGTAGTATGATAAATAAACTAATCAGAGGAATATTTGTCAGGTAGATCAGTTGTAGGATTGAGAGATAAAAGTTGAAGCTTTAAAAATTGATTTTTTTAGAACCATGCATCGGGCCGGCGCCGCGGCTCACTAGGCTAATCCTCCGCCTAGCGGCGCCGGCACACCGGGTTCTAGTCCCGGTCGGGGCGCCGGATTCTGTCCCGGTTGCTCCTCTTCCAGGCCAGCTCTCTGCTGTGGCCAGGGAGTGCAGTGGAGGATGGCCCAAGTGCTTGGGCCCTGCACCCCATGGGAGACCAGGAAAAGCACCTGGCTCCTGGCTCCTGCCTCCTGCTATCGGATCAGCGCGGTGCGCCGGCCGCAGCGCGCCGGCCGCGGCGGCCATTGGAGGGTGAACCAACGGCAAAGGAAGACCTTTCTCTCTGTCTCTCTCTCTCTCACTGTCCACTCTGCCTGTCAAAAAACAAAACAAAACAAAAAGAACTATGCATCCCATTTTAGTCCTTGTAAAATTCCATGTACATCTAGAGGTTTGCATAATCCCTGCTAAAGCTTATACTGAAGGACAGACTTTATTTGTAAATAATAATTCAGAAAGGGACTGTTGGTTCCATATTAGTCTTTTCAGTCACTCACAAAAGAGTAATGATTTATATCAATAATTTTACATTCCAAAAAAGACAAATGGGGGCAGGTATTTAGCCTAGCAATTAAGACACTGGTTAAAATACCCAAGTCCCACACCGGAGCGCCTGCATTCAATACCTGGCTTTGGCTCTGGACTCCAGCTTCCTGTTAATGCAGACCTAGGAGACAGAAGTGATGGCTCAAGAAATAGGGTCCTAGCACTTGTGTGGGAGACCTGGATTGAGTTCCTGGCTCCTGGCTTTATCTGTAGCCCAGCTCTACTTGTTGTTTGCATTTGGGAAATGAACCAGCAAATGGAGCTTGCCTTTTCTCTGCCTCTTAAATAAATAATTTTTTAAAAAAACAAATGTGTATATATGTGTGATACAACAAATTCCTCTTAGTTTATTTGTCATCAATAATGACTGAATTAGTTGATTTTGTTCTGATCTTACTGATTGGTTATCCTGGGCGGAGAGCAAATCTACCCTTAAGGACAAAACAGCAGTGTTTTTGGATTATTTGTTTCATTTTCAAGATTTAAAATGAGATGATTTCACATTAAAATCCAGATTTGTACTTTTTGAAAGTTGGGAAATACTGGAAAACTGAACCTGCATTTCCACTTGGCAGTAATCAGCAGAAGCTGAGCTGTGGCTTCCCCATTAGATAGTGCTTGTGCTTGCAGTCCACTCCTGTGTGTTTCCTGCCTGGTCTTTGTGGGTGTTTACATTTGTGACCCCTCAACCTGGGATGACTGCCGGTCTCTTGTGCTTGTTAGGTTATTACTTAATTTGAGAAATAGATAAATTTGAGTCAGTTATTTATATTGATTATTTTTAAGCATATCAAGAGCTCTTTAAAGAGGACAGTTGAATACTAAAATAGCATTTTTCTTTAAATTATTCCTAAATCTATTTTAGGAAAAAAGTTAGATATTTTCTTTTTCTATTTTCCCTTAGGCTTAGGACTACCTTGGTGGTGAAGAATAATCTTGAAAGACTGAAAAGAACATTTGAAAAATAAAATTTTAAAAAAGGTCTTACATGTGCATTAGATGACCTCACTGGAAAATTTTTTTAAATACAAATTAAAATACACTAGCTTTCTTTCTTTCTTATTTTTTTTAAAGATTTATTTTATTTATTTGAAAGACAGAGAGGTCTTCCATCCACTGGTTCAATCCCCAGATGGCCACAACGGCTGGAGCTGTGCTGATCCGAAGCCAGGAGCCAGGAGCTTCTTCCGGGTCTCCCATGTGGGTGCAGGGGCTCAAGCACTTGGGCCATCTTCTACTGCTTTCCCAGGCCACAGCAGAGAGCTGGATCAGAAGTGGAATAGCCAGGTCTAGAACTGGTGCCCATATGGGATGCCGGCGCTTCAGGCTGGAGCGTTAACCCGCTGCACCACAGCACAGGCCTCTCTTTATTCCTCCCTCCCTCCCTTCCCCTCTTTTCTTTTCTTTTCTTTTCTTTTCTTTTCTTTTCTTTTCTTTTCTTTTCTTTTCTTTTCTTTTCTTTTCTTTTCTTTTCTTTTCTTTTCCTTTCTTTTCTTTTCTTTTCTTTTCTTTTCTTTTCTTTTCCTTTCTTTTCTTTTCTTTTCTTTTCCTTTCTTTCTTTCTTTCTTTCTTTCTTTCTTTCTTTCTTTCTTTCTTTCTTTCTCTCTCTCTCTCTCTCTCTCTCTCTCTCTCTCTCTCTCTCTCCTCCCTCCCTCCCTCCCTCCCTCCCTTCCTTCCTTCCTTCATTCCTTCCTTCCTTTCTCTCTTTCTTTCTTTCTTTCTTTCTCTCTTTCTCTCTTTCTCTCTTTCTCTCTTCCTTTCTTCCTTTCTAGATTTACTTGTTTGGGGGCCGGCGCTGTAATGTAGTGGGTAAAGCAGATGGAAGACCTCCCTCTCTCTCTGTCTCTCTGTCTCTCTCTCTCTCTGTCTCTCTGTCTCTCCTTCTCTCTCTGTGTAACTCTGACTTTCAAGTAAAATAAATAATAAATCTTAAAAAAAAAGAATTATTTATGGGAAAGGTAGAGTTACAGATGAGGGCAAGATCTTCCTTCTACTAGTTCACTCCCCAAATGGCTGCAGTGGCTGGAGCTGAGCTGATTTGAAACTAGGAGTCAGGAACTTCTTCTGAGTCTCCCATGTGGATGCAGGGGCCCAAATACCTGGGCCATCCTTTGCTGCTTTCCCAGGCCATCACCAGGGGTGCTGGATTGGAAGTGGAGCAGCCAGGACTCGAACCGATGTCAATATGGGATGCTGGCACTGCAGGCGACAGAATTACCTGCTATGCCACTGTGCCGACCTGAACTAGTTTTCTAAATGTATCCAATTAGAAAATATTGGGGCATGTGTTTGGCACAGAGGTTAAGATGCCCCTTGGGACACCTGCATTCCATATCAGTACCCCAGTTCCAGTCTAAGCTTTGTTTCTGATCCAGTTTCATGCTGGTGCATACCCCGGAGGAGCAGATGATGATTCAGAACTTGGATCCCTGCCATGCATGTGGGAGACTCAGAATGAGCTCCAGGCCCCTGACTTCAGCATGGTCCAGCTCCTCTCTCTCCTACTCTCTCTCTGACTTTGAAATAAAAACAATCATAATGTAACAAAGGAATGGAGGAAAGAAGAAAGAAAAGAAGGTAATATAGATCATCTATACCTTACTGGGAATGCTTGGGACCAGAAGTGTTTCAGATTGAGGATTTTTTTTTATTTTGAAATATTTGCATATACATAGTACAATATCTTGTCTAAACACAAAATTCATTTATATTTAATATATACCTTATACATATAGTCTGAAGGTAATTTTCTACAGTATTTTCGGTGTGCCTTTGTTTTGGCTGACTAATCACATGAGGTCAGATGTGGAATTATACTACTGTGACATCATGTTGGTGCTCAAAGGTTGTTCAGATTTTGGGTTTCAGATTTTCAGGTTTAGCGATGTGTTAGTGAGGAAAGGCTGCTTGAAGGAGTATAAATTAAAACAATCTTATTGAGGCCAGCCTTGTGGTACAGTGGGTAAAACTGCCTCCTGCAACACTGGCATCCCATATGGGCAACATTTCAAGTCCTGGCTGCTCCACTTCTGGTCCAGCTCCCTGCTAATGCTTCTGGGAAAAGCTGCAGAAGGTGGCCTAAGTACTTAGGCTCCTGTACCCACATGGAAGACCTAGAAGAAGCTCCTGGTTTGGCCTGGCCCAGCCCGGGTTGTTGCAGCCGTTTGGGGAGTGAATCAGCAGATGGAAGACCTTTCTTTCTGTCTCTTCCTCTCTCTCTCTCTAACTCTGCCTTTCAAATAAATAAAATAAATCTTTTTTTCTGTAAAAAAAATCTTATTGAAAGGAGTTTGGGGTTATTTATTAAAAATCTTTTAAAAGATGCATCGATTTTAGCCAAAGGATCCACTTTTTTATTTTTATTTTTTAAAATATTTATTTTAGTTGGAAGAGTTACACACAGAGAGAGGGAGAGGCAGAGAGAGAGGGAGGTCTTCCATCCGATGGTTCACTCCCCAGTTGGCCACAACGGCTGGAGCTGTGCCAGTCTGAAGGCAGGAGCCAGGAGCTTCTTCCAGGTCTCCCAGGGGCCCAAAGGCTTGAGCCATCTTCTACTGCTTTTTCAGGCCATAAAAAGCAGAGAGCTGGATTGGAAGTGGAGGAGCTGGGACTCGAACTGGCACCCATATGGATTGCTGGCACTGCAGGCAGCGGCTTTACCTGCTACGCCACAGCACCGGCCCCAGAGTCTACTTTTAGTAAGGAAATGTTTGGTCAGATAAGCAAAGATAGTGAAAGATTGCTCTCACATGTTTTTAGGGAAAAACTGATGTAACTTAATTGTCCATCAAAAGGGAACTGGGTAAATTAAGATATATAGTTTATAGGCTGGAGTACTAAATAACCATGTAAAATGTTGATAAAGATTCAATGTCAAAATTTAACTTGTAGACAATATATAATTTATAGAAGAGAGCTGCATCATCAAAGATCATGAGTTGAATATATTGTATTTTTATGTGATAGCTTGGTGTTTCAGCAGACTGATATTCTTTACCTGGTCAATATCAGATGAGTGCTGACTTGCATCAATTTGTCAAGTTCAGGAAGCATTAGCTGTCATCTAGCTGGTGACATGTTTGATATAAGAAATGTATTTTTGTTACACAAGTGGAATATATTGTCTCCTTTTCTTAGCCAAGACTAATATTTTGTTTCCAAAGGAAAACTGAAACATTTTCCACATTATTCTTTCTGGACAGTTGTGGGTTTTGTTCCAAAAGCAACACTCATATTCTTTAGTTTTCTTATCAATCTTGAAGCAGGCCAGATAGCTTCATGGGTCAACCTTATTTGTTTGTTTAATTTTTAAAAACTTTACTTAGTATAAAATCTTTGTTTTATTACAGTAAATGGTAGCAAAAGTTATTGTTGTTTTTTCAGAGAAATCCTAACTCAGGCTTTTGTTGAATCATGGTAGAGACTGACATTTTCCAGAAATGTACCATATTCTAAATTAATTCCTCTCTTTCCTTTTTTTATACAAAATGCAAATTCAAACATTTTTCCTAGAGTGAATCATTGATTAGAAAAAGACTTTGTTTTTAAGCTTTTGTGTATTTTTAGTAGTTGCATAGAACCTTTTCAGAATGATAAAAGTAGAATTGTAGTATTTCATATTGATTATAATCTGGTATCCCTCAAACTCAATTTCATTTCTTAAGAAGATTTATTTATTTGTTTACCAAAAAGGCAGAGTGACAAAGAGAATGGCATAGACACAGAGAGAGACCTTCCATGTGCTGGTTTACTCCAAATACCCTCAATAGCCAGAATGGGCCCAGACTGAAGCTAGTAGCCAGAAACTCCATCCTGGTCTCCCATGTGAGTAGCAGGAACTGAAATATTTGAGCTGTCATCTGCTGCTTCCCAGCACCTTAGCAGGAAACTGGGTTAGAAGCAGAGTAGTCAGGACTAGAACTGGTACTCTGAAATGGGATGTTAGTGTTGTAAACAGAGGCTTAAACTGTTGAGTCACAATACCTGCCCCTCAAACTCAATTTTAACATGCATTTAGATATATAAATGTTCATGTATAATAATGATGTAGTTAACTTGATTAAGTACCTTATATGTTGTTATTCAAATAAATCAGAAAAAGTTTATTTTTATATGTGAAACTTCCAAATAAGGTTGATGTAAGCCCAATTAATTATTTCATATGTTTAAAAACATGCTACTTAAAGATTTGTTCATTTTCTTAGCTCATTCTTCATGCATTTCTCATAAGATTGTTTATGTTAACCATCTCATCTACTTTCTAAAATATTTTTCCTACAGTTATGCAGAAGGCATGGAGGGAAAGAAATCCTCCAGCTCGAATCAAAGCAGCCTATCAAGCTTTAGAATTAAACAATGAGTAAGTTTGAAATATATGGAAAATAAGTTTGTTTTGTAGGAAACCCAGGCAAATGACTTGCTGTTTTCTTTTGTCTGTTCCTAAGTCACTTAGAATCACTAGCAGTCCTCTTCCTTGTTTTCATACAAGAGACAATATTTGTAATGTTCTATGATATCTGTATTTTGCTTCTGAAATTATAAACATAGCTTTTGAGTAGAAATTACATTTAAAATACTTTTTAGAGAATGCTGATGGAGAATGTTGATAATACTTGATAGTGAAAGGAGCACTAAAATATGTTTACCACCTGTTTTAATTTTTTTATTTAAATCATTGATTTAAAGCATTCATTCATTCCTAAGAACTTCAGTTGCTAATATTCTTGGAAGCATGACAGGGGGATTCAAAATAAATAAAACAGCTCTGTCAACTTAAGTTTTTTTTTTTTTTACATTAACAACATTTATATTTTTATAGCTCCTTGTGTTAACTTTTTATTTTGAAAAAAAAAATGTAATCATAAGAGAGCTTAATATCTAAATGTGACAGATCAATAGATATTAATATAACACAGACTAAGTAAATGCCAAGAGTAAAAAGGTGGGCGATCCCAGTAGTTAGCCTAACTTCTAGCAGGCGGCGGGAGCCCCAGGTACATTTCTCCTTACACCCCCAACTCCTAACCACCCCCCCCCCGACTCCCCCAACACCCGCCTTCTGCCAGTCAGGTAAACTGCTCCCAGGTGTGGCCCAGGCCCACCTGGAAAGCTACCTTCAAGCTGATTGGAGAGGCATATTGGCATCAGCATCGGTTCTGTCCAGAGTTAGTGTTCCCCTGAGTGAGTTACACCCCTTCTCCCTGTCCTTTAAAAGTGTATGTGGCTGCGAATACAGTTGGACATGTTCGCAGAAACTTGTCTCCAGGGCTCCTTGTGGAAAGGACACTGTCTCCCTGCTGTCCCCAACAGTGGCCTTGCAGGACAAGCTGCATAAAAATATGGTACCAGTTTAAGTTAATCAAGGAATGCTCCTGGACAATGTGAATTTAGAATTGACCTCTGAACTGCCCCACCCCCACCTCAATATAGTATCTCTTTAAGAAATGGCATCCCAAGGCACAGCAAAAACGGTGGAGAAGCTGATGGAGCAAGGACAAAAAGTCTTAGATCCACGTTGACCTCTCACCTACATAACAAAGACCAAGCCCATATTTCTCTGCCCTGCTAAAACAACCCTACTCTGCCTTGACCAGCCCTGGCCTGCCTGGACTATTAGACACATCACTATCTGAAGAGTCCAGCTATCTGCCTGAGCTCTCCCCCGAAGTCAGCAGCTCAGGCTCAGAGTCCAGCATCAGCCTAAACTCCTCCCAGCCCACACTATTCTCTTGTAGGACCTTTAGATCCAGCTCAAGCTCTCCCATTATCTTGGCAGCCCAGCTTTAGCTCAGACCCGAAAGCCTCTGCCCACTGCTTTGTATTATATAAACCACTAGTCTGTAATGGAGGGGCTCTCTCTTTCCTGTGTGTTTGCTGGCACCTGTCTGCCTCGTGTTCACCTGGTTCTTCTGAATAAACCTGGTCAGGCTGTGGCTTCATGCTCTAAACCAGTGAATAAGTTGGAAAAAAACTGTCAGAATAAACTTTATTGAAACTAGCTTCAAGTTTATAGTAACCTGGTAGATGCTTAATTATGGGAAAAATACCTGAATTTCCGTAAGAACCATGTTGTATTTTAACTTAACTTACCATGACCCCATCCCCAACTCCTAGCTCAGTAGCAACCTTGAAGACAGCAGTGTGTATTCCAAGTATAGACTTCTAGTACCAGAGTAAGCAGAATGGATTTTATTCCAAAGAACAGTGGTTGTTCATTTTGAATATGGTGGCTCTATGAAGGACCAGCTAAAGGACTTGGTTTTATTTCAGCTAAGCCTAACTCTTTCAGGACTGACGTAACTATTCTGGGGAATGTTTGTTAGAACATTTAAAGGCAAATGCTTTAGCTACTGCTTGACCAAGGGATAACAGCTAGAGCAAAGAATAGACAAGCCAGAGAACTTATGAGACACTTTGGGAAATAAAGGCTTTGAAAAGCCCTAGAAATGTCAAAGACATTGTGGGGGGGAATACTTGCTCTGTATTAGCTGAGATAATAATGTGGTTTCTTTTCTTCATTCTACAATGTGATTGGTGTATTACACAGATTTATTTTCATATGGTGAGCCATTCTTGCATTCAAAGAATAAATCCCATTTGGTCACCATATGAAAATAAATCTGTGTAATACACCAAAAAAAACCTTTTATTTAAGGTATACAAACTTCCTGCATTTCATAAATACAACTTAGGGTCATAATGATTCTTCCAATTGTACCCACCCTCCCACCAACACTACCACCCTTCTTTCACTCCTCCCTCTCCTATTCCCATTTTTATTTTTTTACTAAGATCTATTTTCAATTAACTTTATACATGTAAGATTAACTCTGTACTAAGTAAAGAGTTCAACAAATAGTACAAAAGAAAAAAACACAACTGTTTCTCAACAATCTAGGCAAGGACTAGGACCAATGGATGGAAAATCTCTCTCCTTCCTTCCAAAAAAAATCAGCTAAAAAGTATTGTTGAAATAAGTTAAAGAGGACCTAAATAAATGGAAAGAAATCCTGTGTTCATGGATTACAAGTCTTACTTTTGTTAAGATGTCAGTCCTCTCCCAGCTGATCTACAGATTTAGTGAAATCCCTGTCAAAATTCCACTTGCCCTTTTGCTGAAATGGACAAGGTGTTCCTAAAATTGATATGGAATTGTGAGAGACCTTGAGTAGTCAAAACAAACTTGAAATAGAAGAACAAAGTTGTAGAACTTACACCTCCCAATTTTAAATCTTATGGCAAAGCTGCAGTAATTAAATCATGAGAATAGATACCTAGATCAATAATTCCAGTTGACAGTTCAGAAACAAACTCATACCTGTATCCAGTTGATTTTTGACAAAGGTGCTAAGATCATCCAATGGAGGATAAAAATATTCTTCAATAGATGGAGCTGGAACTACTGGATAGCCACCTATAAAACAAAGTTGGGCCCTTGTTTCACACCATATGTATCAGTTAATTCAACATTAATCAAGGATGTAAACATAAGAGCTAAGACTATAAAACTCTTAGAAGAAAACATGGAGAAAATCTTTATGAGCTTGGATTTTGGAGTAGTTTCTTAGATATGACACTAAAACCATAAACAACAAAAAATGAGACAAATTAGACTTCATCAAAATTAAATCTTTTGTGCATCAAATAACACTATCAAGAGATAGAAAATAGAGTTGTGATTGCCAGGGGTGGATGAGGTTAGGGAAACAGGGAGTGATTGCTAAATTGGGGATGATGAAAATGTTCTGGAATTACATAGTAGTGATGGTTTCACAACTTTGTGAATATGTTAGATGTCTCTGAATTATATACTTTAAAATGCTTTAAACTGTGTATTTTGTTGTGTGAATTTTACCTCGATTTAAGAAAACTATATTTCCAAAAATAAGATTCATCAGATATTGATAATACTAATTTTTATATTCACATCTCTATTTAAAATAGTTTTGAACAAATGTGCAAAATCTTTAGGGAGAAGAAACTGTTTTTACCATGCAGCTATTATATAATTTAAAATCATGTTCATAATTTGATTCTCACTTAGATCTTTTTTTTTTAATTTATTTGACAGATAGAGTTAGACAGTGAGAGAGAATCTAAAGCCAGGAGCCAGGATCCCACCCCAACCCTGGTCTCCCATGCGGGTGCAGGGGCCCAAGCACTTGGGCCATCCTCCACTGCCTCCCACCCGCACCGGGCCACAGCAAAGAGCTGGACTGGAAGAGGAGCAGCCAGGACTAGAACCCGGCGCCCATATAGAATGCCGGTGCCGCAGGTGGAGGATTAGCCAAGTGAGCCACGGCACCGGCCCCTCACTTAGATCTTTTTAAAAGTAGTTTTATTATGGTTATTTAAAAGCATTGAGTTGGCAGTTAGGAAACCTAATGTTTTAAGTAGCAGTATGGAGTGGGTCTTTGACTTAATCGTTAAGTTACCATTTGGGATACCCACATCTCATATTGAGGTGTCTGTTCGAGTCTGGCTACTCCACTTCTGATCCAGCTTCCTGCAAATGCACACCCTGGGAGGCAGCAAGTACTTGAATCCCTGGCACCATAGGAGACCCAGATTGACTTCTGGGCTCCTGGCTTTAGCCTGGCCCAGCCGTGGCTATTGCAGGCATTTGGAAATAAACCAGCAAATAGAGGATCTCTCCTTCCCTACTTGCCCCTCTGCCTTTCAAATAAAATGGAAATAAATACATAAAATTTAAAAAAAGCAGTATATCTAAAGCTTCAGAGAAATCCATTGCATAATCATGGGGAAATCTTTGTTGATTAGTGAAATTATTTAGAGTATCATGTGAAGGATGCTGAAATGGTATGAATTGCATTTCCATGTTTGAAAGACCGTCTTGTCACCAATGATAGCTATCTTGCCATCACTTTTGTCTCATGCTTAGCCTTATGCTTTTACCAATAATCTCTCTCTTATTTCTTAGATAAGCGATCCTCCACAGAAAAAAAAAAGGAGGACCTTATATATACCTTTACATTTTTCATAGCCACATTTAAAAAGTGAAAAAAGATGAAATTAATGAGTAATGTTTTATTTAACCATGTTAAAAATATAATATTTGGCACATCAATATTTTTAAAAATAATACTTACTGAAGTAGTTTCCATATTTCTAAGTCTTCATAACCTTGTGTGCACTTTATATTGACATCGTGCCTAATTTGCAGTAGCCACATTTCAAGTGCTCAACATCCATATGTGGCTAATGACTAGAATACTGGCCAGCGCAGGCATAGATAATCAAAACTAAGACATTGTCTACAGAGAGATGTACTTGTTTCTGGGAATGGAAGGAGAGCTTGTTCCTCTTTTTGGTCCCAGAAAAGAAATTAGTTCATCTTGTTAGCTCATTGTTAACTTAAAACATACAAAGAAAAATCTCTATTGTAGTGAGGTGAAGAAAACTTGGAGTAAACATGAGCATGAGGAAGAGGAGCCGGAGTTCAGGAGGAAGGAGGAGAATTCAGATCAAGGGTAGTTATGCTGTATGCTATTGTGGATAAGTCTAAGGGGAGTATGGAGCAGCATGCAGAGGGGACGCTCAAGTTTGGGAAAAAGGTCTGGTCTTGCAATGTGTTTCTGAGTCAGATGTTAAAGGTGCCTCCATTGGCCAAAGGACTGTCTTTTCAATCTTTACTCTGTCCCACATGAAATGAATATTATAAAATATGTAATGACTAAAAGCAGCTAGGACCATAGAATATATATAGTCTCCTGAGTAACTTTTCAGATAATTCCTTTTTTAAAAATATTTATTTTATATATTTGAAAGTCAGAGTTACACAGAGAGAGAAGGAGAGGCAGAGAGAGTGAGGTTTTCCATCTGCTGTTTCATTCCCCAGTTGGCCACAATAGCCGGAGCTGCACTGATCCGAAGCCAGGAGCCAGGAGCTGATCATCCAGGTCTCCCACGCGGGTGCAGAGGTCCAAGGACTTGGGCCATCTTTTACTGTCTTCCCAGGCCGTAGCAGAGAGTTGGATCAGAAGTGTAGCAGCCGGACTTCAAACCAGCGCCCATATGGGATGCGGGCACTGCAGGAAGCGGCTTTACCCACTATGCCACAGTGCCGGCCCCTCAGATAATTCTTTATCCTCTCTTCTATCCCCTTCCATAAAAAGAAAACATAGGCCAAAGGATCAAAGAATGGAAGTAGAAATAAAAATGACAGAAATAAAGAGCAGAAGATAAAAGAGTGGATAATTGTGGAATCGGCCATAATAAATATACTAACATGCTACTCATAAATTAAAATATTGAGTGAAATTTGTTTTGCCCTAAAAAAGCTGGAAAATTTAGGCACAGCCGGGAAACATGCTATAGAACAAAAAGACTTACCCAAGAGAAAATATTTACTTTACTAGTTGACTTAAAATTGCTTTGCTTGTTTTCTTCATAGCTGTGCCACTGCATACGTTCTACTGGCTGAGGAAGAAGCAACAACCATTGTAGATGCTGAAAGATTATTTAAGCAGGCACTCAAAGCAGGAGAAACAATTTATAGGCGGTCACAGCAGTGCCAGCACCACAGTCCTCAGCATGAAGCTCAACTGAGTAAGCAACTTTAAAACTTTAACTGATTCTTACTGTATTCTTGCTGCTATAACTGGCTCTTTTATGTTTAAAACAACAATAGGGCCCAGCGTTGTGGCAAAGCGGGTAAAGCCACCTGTAATGTCAGCATCCCATATGGCACTGACTTGTGTCCCAGCTGCTCCACTTCTGATCCAACTCCCTGCTAATGGCCTGGGAAATGCAGTGGAAGATGGCCTGCTGCCCATGTGGGAGACCTAGTTGAAGCTCCTAGCTTCAGCCTGGTCCAGTGCTGGCCATTGCTACCATCTCGGAGAGTGAACCAGCAGATGGAAGATTGTCTCTCTACCTCTCCCTCTCTCTCTTTCTGTAATGACTTTCTAAATAAATAAAATTCCAAAGAAATGAACAATAATAAGACTTAATATGTAGCCATTAGCTAATTCCCATAAGAAATAACTAATCATAATACCTACTAGTCAGCAAGACAGAAAATACATTAGCCAGAGAATGCTTGTGTAAAGAGAATAGATCTGCCCTGGTTATTGAGAGAAAATATGCTATTCTGAGACTTAATAGTCATTTATTTCATTCAAAAATTGGACTGGTTATGGTTCTTAAAAATGTTCAGGATACAGAAGAGCCTTCTAGCAATAATAAATAGTTACTACCTTTATTCTCACACTTAAAACAATAGAAGTATATCATTTGGTTTGCTCTTCAAATTATGTATCTGTATATAATCCAAAAGAGTGGCTGCTTTCACACCATCTGAGTCTTAGCAAAAAATATAGCCTTATATGTGGCATTGATTCTTTGGTTGATTTTTCTTCATAACATGTTTGGGATAGGATGGGCTATTGCCTGGTCTGAGATCCTTTCTTTTCATTCTTGGAGGTACTCTCCTAGTTCAGATTGAGAAATTTTTACCAAAGATGTTAGACTCAACAGTACTGCTGCTTGCTATTTTTGTGGTCAGAGGGTTTTAGTTCATGATTTTGCATATAGTGAGCAATGAATTGAAATATGTTTATGTATGCATTATCTGTTACCAATTAAGTTCTAAATCTTTTGTTTGTAGAAAATTTAAATGCTGGCCGGCGCCGCGGCTCAGTAGGCTAATCCTCTGCCTTGCGGCACCCGACACCAGGTTCTAGTCCCGGTCGGGGCACCAGATTCTGTCCCGGTTGCCCCTCTTCCAGGCCAGCTCTCTGCTGTGGCCACGGCGGCCATTGGAGGGTGAACCAATGGCAAAGGAAGACCTTTCTCTCTGTCTCTCTCTCACTGTCCACTCTGCCTGTCAAAAAAAAAAAAAAAAAAAAAAAGAAAATTTAAATGCTTTCTCTCTAAGTTAAATATTGCTATTTACAGTATGTTTCATTAATGCAAGTTGTTTTAACATATAACTATGGGAATATATAAATTTTCAGCCTAAAACTATGTCTGTAAAGCCATTTTGTCCTTATATAATCTTAAATACAGTTAGGTTACAAAATTTTGTAGCACTTACTAGAAGTTATTTTATACTTTGTTAGTTACTAGTTGTTAAGAAAAGTCTACAATAACCATGGAAATTTTATTGTCATTTTTTGGTTTTTAGTCAAAATGATAGATATTAAAATAATAATTGTTTATACAGAAGCAAAACAGTAGATTACTTTTATATCTTCCTATTAATATATGTGTTTCTTTTATGTTAATATTAAATGAACTTCATTCTTAAGCAAATATCTTTATATATTACTGTACTTAGATTACTTGCTATTAGAGGCACAAATAATTCAGTATGTATTTAAGTTTTTAACACAGAAAACTTCAAACATACACAATAATAGCACTCCCATTCAATATTCATCATTGAAATTCAACAATCATTAATATTCTTCATTTCTGACACAATTTAGTTTTAGTTGACTCTTCTAACATAAGCAATTAAAAGTAATGATTGATATGTTAATGAAATAGCAGGCCATTATACATCTTTTTGCATTTCAAAATAGGGAGAGATACCAATGTACTGGTGTATATTAAAAGAAGATTGGCAATGTGTGCAAGAAAGTTAGGAAGAATAAGAGAAGCAGTAAAAATAATGAGAGATGTAAGTAAATTTAATTACTGAACTATTCTTTTTATTCCTCTAAAATATAGTTGAAGTTGCCAGTTTTTTAATGCCAAATCACTTTTTTAAAATGGAAGTTTTATAACAAGATAATTATTTAATTATATACATTTCTTAAGTGTTTGGTCTCCACGGTTTTATAAGGAAACAATAGAATTTCTACTTTAGTAAAACAGGCTTAGCTCTATTGAGTTTTGCTATGGTTTTAATAATTTTTTCCTTTTAATATACAGCTGATGAAAGAATTTCCTCTTCTTACCATGTTGAACATCCATGAAAATCTCTTAGAATCACTTTTAGAATTACAGGCCTATGCAGATGTTCAGGCAGTCCTAGCAAAGTATGATGGTAAGTCATATTTGAGTTGATTGCATGATTCAGGTATTATTTTATTAGTTATATAATTATAAATATGCTCCTATTTCTCTAATTTTCTCTTTCTAGTCTTGTCAACTACCATTTAGTATGCATTGGTACACATTGTTATTAAGTATCTTCTTTATCAGAACTTTGGATAGCAAGTGACTACAACGAGGAGCTCTGCTTCTGTTGATATTTATTTATTAATTCAGTAGCTGACAGGAGTGAGGCACTTGGAATAGAGTGGCAAACAAGAGGACATGGATTTAGACCTTATAGAATTTCTGGTTTAGTGGCAAGTGCAGACAAATAGCAGTTACACTGTAGACAGTGTGTTGAATTAGGAAAGAATGGGTACTTTGCATGTAGGAGGGTGCCTGATTTATTTTAGAGTGTCAAGGAGGGCTGTCAGGAGTTGCCTAACAATATGTATAAAAGTAATTCAGGGCCTGCGCCGCGGCTCACTAGGCTAATCCTCCGCCTTGCGGCACCAGCACACCAGGTTCTAGTACCAGTCGGGGCGCCGGATTCTGTCCTGGTTGCCCCTCTTCCAGGCCAGCTCTCTGCTGTGGCCAGGGAGTGCAGTGGAGGATGGCCCAAGTCCTTGGGCCCTGCACCCACATGGGAGACCAAGAAAAGCACCTGGCTCCTGGCTTCGGATCAGCGCGATGCACCGGCCGCGGCGGCCATTGGAGGGTGAACCAACGGCAAGAGGAAGACCTTTTTCTGTCTCTCTCTCTCACTGTCCACTCTGCCTGTCCAAAAAAAAAAAAAAAAGTAATTCAGAATAGCATTTTTTTAATAACCTTCCCAGTTTAAGACTTTTTATTTTGTATTTTTTTTAAAAAAGATTTATTTATTTATTTGAAAGAGTTACAGAGAGAGGAGAGGCATAGAGAGAGAGAGGTCTTCCATCCGCTGGTTCATTCCCAGTTGGATACAACGGCTGGAGCTGTGCTGATCTGAAGGCAGAAGGCAGGAGCCAGGAGCTTCTTCCAGGTCTCCCACATGGGTGCAGGGGCCCAAGGACTTGAGCCATCTTCTACTGCTTTCCCAGGCCATAGCAGAGAGCTGGATTGGAAGTGGAGCAGCCGGGTTTCAAACCGGCACCCATATGGGATGCCAGTGCTTCAGGCCAGCGCGTTAACCTGCTGCGCCATAGCACCGGCCCCTCAGAATAGCATTTTTACAATACTTTTGAGTTCAAAATGTAATTTACTATCTTCTCTGATCCTTATAATAAGGTAGGATGGATATTTTTCTTTTCCTATTATTGAATAAGGAAACTGGAGTTGAAGAAGTTTCAGTATTAGAAAAGATCTCCCAATCAATAAGTGGCAAGCTTCAACTTAAATCATTTCATTGTTAATTAGTCTTCCCATAATTAACAATTCAATGTTTATTGGCTATTTTTGTTGTATACTATAATAATGCTAGTTTATCACAAATAGAGTTGGGATAATTTTAAAGATGCATAGATTTTCTCCTAATTCTGAATGAGGCATCAGCTTTTAGCCCCAAACTGGAAGTTTCCTAATAAACATAATGTTTCTAGACAGTCATATCTTTCACTATAGTTGAACACATATAAGTAACTTACTCACACTTCTCCTGTTGTAGTTTCCTACATGTGAGTTTAGGAGTCCTCATGGCTTGGAGACTTTGAAATGTGCTATACTTGGAAAGGGAAGTTTATTTCTTTTAAACATCTGGAATTCTTGCATTTCAGAATAGTAGAGGCTCATGGAGAAATTTGTGAGAAAATATTTCCATATGTAACTTACTGGACTCCTGGCCTACTTCCGATACTTAAGATGAACCAGATTAGGGACGGCATCTGAAAGTCCAGAATACGACCTGACATGTTAAAAAATAAAATAAAACTAATAAAGTGTGTCTAAGTGGGTATACTTCTGGGTTTTCAGTTATTTTCATAAGTTCCAGTTTTTACCACTCTCAACTCTTGGCAGAAGTTGAAAGCAATTTCCTTATTTCTCCATTTGTTAGTATAACTCTAGAATCAAAAACATCAAGAGAGTTCTCCAGTCTTACACTTCTGATTCATTATTTTGGGCATTATTTAAAACAGGACTAATGTAGTTAGTCATTTAGTAAAAATACTTATTTTAGAAAATGCAGAAAATCCGGATATCACCTCACCCCTGTTAGAATGGCTATTAACAGGGTCCAGCGTTGTGGCACAGTGGGTCAAGGCAGTGCTTTTGGTGCTGGCATCCTGTATCAGAACACCCATTTGAGTCCCTGCTGCTCTGCTTCCCATTCACTTCCCTGCTAATGCACCTGCGAAAGCAGTGGAAGATGGCCTGCATGTACCTGCTTACCCATGTGGGAGACCTGGATGGACTTCTGAGCTCCTGCTTTGGCCTAGACCAGCTTGGACATTGCAGCCATTTGGGGAGCAAAGCAGCCAATGGAAGCTCTCTCTGTCTCTGTCTCTGACTCTGTTTCTGTTGTAACTGTATTTTTTAAGAAAACTTTTATTTAATAAATATAAATTTTGAAAGTACAACTTTTGGATTATAGCAGTTTTTCTCCCCATAACCTCCCTTCTACCCACAAACCATCCTATCTCCTACTCCCTCTCCCATCCCATTCTTCATTAAGATTCATTTTTAATTATCTTTATATACAGAAGATCAACTTAGTATATACTAAGTAAAGATTTCAACAGATTGTACCCACACAGACACACAAAGTATAAAGTACTGTTTGAATACTAGTTTTACCGTTAATTCGCATAGGGACATTAAGGACAGAGATCCTACATGGGGAGTAAATGCACAGTGACTCCCGTTGATTTAACAATTGACACTCTTATTTATGATGTCAGTAATCACCTGAGGCTCTTGTCATGAGCTGCCGAGGCTATGGAAGCCTCTTGAGTTCACAAACTCCGACCTTATTTAGACAAGGCCATAATCAAAACAGGGGTTCTTTCCTCCCTTCAGAGAAAGGTACCTCCGTTTTTGATGTCCCGTTCTTTCCACTGGGATCTCACTCACAGAGATCTTTCATTTAGGTCATTTCTTGCCAATTTTTTCCATGCCTGAGAAACTCTCATGGGCTTTTTAGCCAGATCTGAATGCCTTAAGGGCTAATTCTGAGGCCAGAATGCTGTTGAGGGCTTTTGCCATTCTATGAGTCTGCTGTGTATCCTGCTTCCCATGTTGGGTCATTCTCTCCTTTTTAATTCTATCAATTATTAGCAGACACTGGTCTTATTTATGTGATGCCTTTGACACTTAATCCTATCTTTATGATCAATTATGAACTTAAACTGGTCACTTTGACCAGTAAGATGGCATTGGTACCTGCCATCTTAATGGAATTTGGAATCCCCTGGCACGTTTCTAGCTCTACCATTAAGGTTAAGTCCAAGTGAGTGCGTGCTGAACTGTACATCTTCTCCCTCTCTCATTCCCACTCTTATTTTTAACAGGGATCAATTTTCAGTTGTAACTGCCTTTCAAATGTCATTCTGCCTTTCAAATAAATAAAATAAATCTTTTTAAAAAAGAAGAAGAATGGCTATTAGCGAAAAGAAAGTAACAAGTGCTGTCCAGGATTTGGAGAAAGGAAAAGTTTATTTTTTTTTTAGATTTATATTTTATTTATTTGGAAGGCAGAGTTACCAAAAGAGAGAGGGAGAGACAGAGATCTTCCATCCTTTAGTTCATTTCCCAGAAGGCCTCAATGGGCTGGGCTGGGTTAGGCCAAAGCCAGGAGCCAGGAGCTTCCTCAAGGTTTCCCAGGTGGATGCAGGGGCCCAAGTACTTGGGATATCTTCCACTGCTTTCCCCAGGTGCGTTAGCAGGCAGCTGGATTGGAAGTGGGGCAGCCGGAACACAAACCAGTGCCTATGTAGGATGCTTGCATTGCAGGCAGAGGCTTAACCGTCTATGCTCAGCACCAGCCCCGAGGGAAGGTCTTATGCCCTGTTAGTGGGAATGTAAATAAGTAGAGAAATTATGGAAAAGAGTATGGAGATTTCCTTAAAAACCAGAAATAGAACTGTATGATCCAGCAATCCCATTACTGGGTATATATACAAATGACTTGAAAGCATTATATCAGAGTGATATGTGCTCCATCTTTATTGCAGAAGTGTTCACAACAGCCAAGATATATCCATCATCAGTTGAGTGGATGAAGAAAATGTCACACACACACACACACACACTCACAGCAAATACTATTCAGCCATTAGAAAGAATGAAATCCTGTCTCTCTCACTCTGCCTTTCAAATATATAAAAATCATTTTTAAAAGAAAAGTATCTTTCTCTATTTTGAGAAGAAAGCCCTGATACCAAAGAAGTTGCTCCTAGCTCAAGGATGCACAGCTAGTAAATATTAGAATCAGGATTCAAACTCAGGTCTTTCTTCTTTTTGTTGCTTTATGAAAGATTTATTTATTTATTTGAAAGTTAGAGTTATACAGAGAGGGAAGGAGAGACAGAGAGAGAGAGAAAGGCCTTCCGTCCGCTGGTTCACTCCTCAATTGGCTTCAACAGCCAGAGCTGTGCAGATCCAAAGCCAGGAGCCAGGAGCCAGGAGCTTCCTCTGGGTCTTCCCATGTGGGTTCAAAGGCCTAAATACTTGGGCTGTCTTCTACTGCTACCCCAGGCCATAGCAGAGAGCTGGATTGGAAGTGGAACAGCCAGGACTCAAACTGGCACCCATATGGGATGCCGGCACTGCAGGCAGTGGCTTTACCTGCTGCACCACAGCGTCAGCCCCTCAAACTCAGGTCTTTCAAGTACATTACAGATGCTTCTACTACTATATTACATTTGTTGAATTTTTGCTGTGAATTATTTTTATTAAAATTATCTTTTTTTTATAATTCTTACCTACATTGAAAATTATTATTACAGATATAAGCCTTCCAAAATCAGCAGCAATCTGTTATACAGCAGCACTGTTGAAGACAAGGACTGTTTCAGATAAGTAAGTAGTTACAATAACTATAATAATTTGGAAAGAGTGGAAAGCTAGCTATTATGTTTTTCTTCCACTAACTTTATTGTTTTAAAGATTTTATGTATTTATTTGAGAGGTAGAGTTACAACAGTGAGAGGGAGAGACAGAAAGGTCTTCCATCTGCTGATTCACTCCCCAAATATCTACAGTGGCTAGAGCTGTGCTGATCTGAAACCAGGAGCTTCTACCAGGTGCAGGGGTCCAAGGACTTGGACCATCTTCTGCTGCCTTCCCAATCCATAGCAGAGAGCTGAATTGGAAGTAGAGTAGCTGGGACTTGAACCAGTGCCCATATGGGATGCCGGCGCTGTAGGCGAGGATTAACCTACTGCACCACAGCACTGGCCCCTCCTCCACTGACTTTAAACAGTACTCTTTTTTCTTCTTCTTTGATTGTCTGCATATATCGGGCTTCTGACTATTGGTAGTAGAAAGTTTTTAGAGCTAAATAAAATGGGACTCAGATTCAGCCTTTACCACACAACAGCTGTAGGACTTTGGGCATTTTGAGTCTCTTCCTCATCTGTAAGATGACATTGATAGCACCAAAGGGTAATTATATGAGAATTATGTATGCAGAGTGCCTGAAGCAGTATCTAGAAAGCACATACAGTAAATATTAGTCATGATGATAATGATAAGGTATGTGGTAGGGAAGTAGGTTTTATGTTAGCTGCTCTTAGATTGTAATAAAGTTATTCTCCTTTCCTTGTATTTTTGGCTGTCCTTAATTAATTCTCTTTATTTTGCTCATAAGATACTCAGAAGCAAACTAAATGGTGACCATTTTACTCTGCCTTTGATTACCTTGCCTTGATATGAATTGGAATGAAATATGCATAGCAAGTTTTCTCTCAGATGAAATATACTTCTGTCTCATGAGATTCATTGGATGTCCCTTAATAGCATTTTTTACTTTATTACTTTTCCCAAAGTGTGCCTTCATTGGACTCTTCCTGAAGGCTTTCTTTACCCAAGTTTGCAGATTTTCATTCTTTACTCTGTTTTTTCCTCTGTATAGTTGAACTAGAAGTCTTTAATTGTTAGTAGTCGTTTGGCTTTGTCTTTGGCTATTGCCAGAAGCCTCTTTGCTTCAAGGGGTTTTGTTATCTAAATCCATTTTCTTTTTTTGATATATTCATTTCTTTATTTTGTGGTTTCCTTACAGATTCTCTCCAGAAACAGCCTCTAGAAGAGGGTTAAGCACAGCAGAAATTAATGCTGTGGAAGCAATTCATAGAGCTGTGGAATTTAATCCTCATGTTCCAAAAGTGAGAAATTTTATGATGAAAATATTACTTTTATTTAAGTTTATCAAACTGATGACAATGTGTAGACCAAAATTTGTGTCAGAATTGTTTTACATTTTGCTATATTTTGTTGGTTATTATTTACCTTAAAGGGGACATTAAATTAGAAAGGTAAGAGTGATACTTAAAACTATAGACTTTGTGATTGCTGTCAAAATAAAATCTGAACTATGTTCACTTAGCTGTTCTTTTATTGTAGAGAAGAAAAAATCAAATGATGTGGTCTTAATAAAATATCATTCATATTTTAGATCACTAAATCAAGTTTCCTTAAATTGTGAAAACTTTATCTAGACAGATACTTGAGTTTTAAACTAGGGTTGGATAGACAGAAACTAAAGAAACATAGATTATTTTAATCAATGATAGGAAACAGATGTGAAAGTTCTCACAAAAACTGTTGAGTTGATGTTTATTTAGTCCCAGATGAAACTATATACCTGCTTCATTTGTCTTCATATTGTACATCTTGCATTTATACAAACTATTGGTTAATTTTTGTGTGTTATTACCCAAGTTAAAGTTTTGCATTTACAAACAGTGTTCCATGTTAGGAAATATAGAATACTCAAGAATAGATGCCCTTACTACAAGATGTAACTATAGCTGTTAATTCTAGTATAATAGTGTTAGTGGAATTTGCTGGCTAGTAGACAGAGATTAATTTCTGAAAGGTAATTTCCAACAAGAATAAGTTGTAAGCCTGTTGAGTAAGTAAAAATATGGTCAAGAAAATTACTGAAATCCAAGGATGAGCATCATTTTATTTATATTAATCTCTCATTAAGTGATACTTGTCCCATAAATTTAAATTACTCTTTTATTATGAATTGTAATTACATATATAGGAAAGTAAACAAAACAGAACTGTGCATCTTAATGATTTATTATAAAACAAATGCTTGAAAATTAACACTGAGATAAAGAGAAGCCTACCTGACTCCCTTTCCCAGTTGTAGCCTCTTATCTCCTACTTGAAGATAACCATTATTCTGACATTAGCTATGCTCACTTCCTCCTTTCCTGGGTATTTATTCCATCTAGAGCTGTATTTATTAACTTCCAGATGTATAAAGGTTATTTTTAATTTATGATTTTTGGCACAATCACTTTGTCAGAGAATATACTCTATGATTTTACTCCTTTGAAATTTTTAGCAGTTCTTAGATTTCTGTTTATTTTTCATATCTCTTGGGTCATTCTAGTTTCTAATTCTTTACTAAAATTTTAAATATAGACTTAGCTCTCTGAAAGTAATTAAAGGTAATTATTTTAAAGTTTTTGAAAATTTCAGTATCTGAAACTTTGGTATATCTGTTTCTATTATTCTTTTCTCTTGCATCATGTTCATATTCCCTGTTGCACCTAGTTTTCTTTGACTGTGAAACAAACTTTTTGTTTAAAAAGTAAAAACGGCCGGCGCCGCGGCTTACTAGGCTAATCCTCCACCTTGCGGCGCTGGCACACCGGGTTCTAGTCCTGGTCGGGGCGCCGGATTCTGTCCCGGTTGCCCCTCTTCCAGGCCAGCTCTCTGCTGTGGCCAGGGAGTGCAGTGGAGGATGGCCCAAGTCCTTGGGCCCTGCACCCCATGGGAGACCAGGATAAGTACCTGGCTCCTGCCATTGGATCATCGCGGTGTGCCGGCCGCAGCGCGCTGGCTGCAGCGTGCCGGCTGCGGCAGCCATTGGAGGGTGAACCAACGGCAAAGGAAGACCTTTCTCTCTGTCTCTCTCTCTCTCACTGTCCACTCTGCCTGTCAAAAAAAAAAAAAAAAAAAAAAAAAAAGAAAGGAAGAAAGAAAAGAAAGAAAAAAAAAAGTTGTAAAAATATGAGGCAGCCATTTGGCCTAGTGGTTAAATTGATTGGGATGCCACTGTCCATTATTGGAGTGCCTTGTCCAAGTCCTAGCTCCACCTTCAATTCCAACTTCCCACTAATGCACACCATACATACAATGGGAGATAACATGTGATGACTCACTGCTCGGGTCCCTGCTTTCCATATAGTAGACTTAGATTGAGCCTGACGCAATCCTGGCTATTGTGGGAATGTGGGTAGTGACTAATAACTGGGAACCCTGTCTCTCTGCCTCTCATGTAAATTAAAAAAGCAAACAAAAAAACCAAAAAACATTGTTAAAAATATGGGTTGGCATTTGACTACTCATTAAAACACAGGTTAGGACACCTGGGCCCCACATTGAAGTACCTGAGTTCAGTTTCCCCTCTAACTTTTTATTCCAGCTTCCGGCTTAATGCAGACCCTGGGAAGCAGAGGTTATAACTACTAGCTGGATTCTTGCCCACGTGAGAGACCTGGATTGAGTTCCTGGCTCTTGACTTCAGCTTGGCTTAGTCCAGGGCTACTTCAGTCATCTGGGGAGTGAACCAGTAGATGGGAGCTAGCTCTTTCTGTCTTTCTTTGCCTCTCAAATAAATACATTTTAAAAACATTTATATAGAAAAGTTATAAAATAATTAAGAACCTTAGAGAATCATATTATCTTCCTCCAGATAGAATTTTCATTGCTCTTGGCTACCTGGAGCAAGTACTAGCAGGCTACGACCACTTTGATCCAGTTTCAGTGATTACATTTTCTGGCCTGCCTAGATGACTTGAAACTGAGCAGTAGTCAGTGAAAATTTTGACTTCTTTCTGGCTCATCCTTCCTCCTTTCCAGGCCCAAATTGGATTCCAGAGGTTTTACCAGGGCTGCCTCTGTTTGGCTCCAATTTTTGTACTCCTAGCTTTTTAAAACTGCCAGACAGGCTAAGCAGCTTCTTAACCATCTTACTCAGATTTGGCAAGTCCTCCACAGAAGTAGTAGTTCTGAATGTGCCCACTTCTCTGGATTTCTGTCTTCTTTGGATTGTGGGCTAGTAATTTTCCCTTTGTTATTTCTCTGATATGTTAAATTAAGTTTTAAAAAATATTTTTTCAGCTTTTCTAATTGGGAGAGTTGATCTAGATTACCCAGTTTCCCATTACTGAAGTGGAAGTCTGTAAATGCTTTGAAATGAAATCCTCTGCTCCCTAATGGTATAGAGTGATTAAGAGAATAGATTCTGCAGCCAATCTGCCAGGGTCTGAATTCGGGCTTTACTTAACTTTGTGAATTTCAGCAAGTTATTTAACATCTCTGGACTTGAGTTTCCTCATATGTAAAATGAAGATAATATTCTCTACCTTATAGAGTTGTCATGAAGATGAAAAGAGTTCATATCTTTAAAGTGCTTTGAAGAGTACCTGGCACATAGTAAACATTCCAAAAGTGATTGTTACTGTTATTATCCAGAGTAGACTGGTAATCTGTCCCTTGCATGAGAAGATAAGCAGCAATTATTGATTGAAAAAAAAAAAAGAACTACTACTCAAATTAAATTCATCATTAAGATGTTTAAAAATTTAGTGCTAGGCATTTGGCCCAATGATTAAGGTATCACTTGGGACACACAAATCCCTTATTACAGTGCCTATGTTTGAGTCCTGGCCCCACTCCCAATTCTAGCTTCCTGCTAACATACACCTTGAAAGGCAGCAGCAGGTTGTGACACAAATAGTTGGGGGTTCCTTCCACCCACATAGGAAATCTGGATTGAGTTTCCAGCTATTGGCTTTGGCCTGGCCCAGCCCCTGCTATTGTGAGCATTTATGGAGTCAACCCAGTAGATGAGAGTTCCCTCTCTTCCTCTCCCTCTCCATCTCCCTCTGTCTGCCATTCAAATAAATAAATAAATAAATATTTTCTTTTTCTCTTAATATATAGAAAATGCATATTGTGGAGATACTATATGTGGATTTCAGAATTTTTTCCATCAAAACAAATGTAAACTTTTGATTCTATTTTTCCATGAATTTTTGAAATATCTTTGTCTATTAATGCCCAGATTGAATCTGTTTTAGATTTTGAGTTTAAAAACGCACGCTCATGTACACTGACATAATGCAAAAACAGTGCTGAGGACATTAAAGAAGACTTAAGTAAAAAGAGATATATATGTTGTTTATAGATTGTTATCACAGTTCTCCCTAAATTTATCTATAGATTCAGTATAAAATGTACAGATTTGTCTCAAAATCCACACAAGCTTGTTAGTCAAAATTGAAAACTCACCCTAAAATTTATGTGGAAATGCAAAAGATCTAGAAAAGACAAAACAATTTTGAGATAGAAGAATGAGATTAGAGGTCTTATGCTGCTTGATTTTGATACATCTGAAAGCTATAGTAATTAAGATAGTATAATGTTGGTGTAAAGATAGAAATATAGATGACTAGAGAACAATATAGAGCCCTGAAATTAATTCACATAATTATAGTCAGTTGATTTTTAAGGGTTTTAAGGTAATTCACTAGGGAAAAGTACAGCCTTTTAACAAATGGTGCTGGTCCAGCTGGGTTTTATATGCCAACACAACACAAAACAAAAACACCTAGACTCCGGCGCCGCGGCTCACTAGGCTAATCCTCCGCCTAGCGGTGCCGGCACACCGGGTTCTAGTCCCGGTCGGGGCGCCGGATTCTGTCCCGGTTGCCCCTCTTCCAGGCCAGCCCTCTGCTGTGGCCCGGGAGTGCAGTGGAGGATGGCCCAGGTGCTTGGGCCCTGCACCCCATGGGAGACCAGGAAAAGCACCTGGCTGGCTCCTGGCTCCTGCCATCGGATCAGGGCGGTGCGCCGGCTGCAGCGCGCCGGCCGCGGCGGCCATTGTAGGGTGAACCAACGGCAAAGGAAGACCTTTCTCTCTGTCTCTCTCTCTCTCACTGTCCACTCTGCCTGTCAAAAAAAAAAAAAAAAAAAAAAAAAAACAACCTAGACTCTTCCCTCACACCGTATTCAGTAATGAACTCAAAATGGATCATAGACCTAAATGTTAAAGGTAGAATTATAAAACTTCCAGAAGGAAACACAGAAGAAAATCTTTGTGACCCTGGGTTAGGCAAAGATTTCTTCAAAACTATGATCCATGAAAGAAGAAAATTGATAAATTAGACTTTTTTCAAAACTAAAAACCTTTGCTCTTTAAAAGACATCATTAAAGGTGCTGACATTGTGACTATGAGAATTAAGCTGCCACTTGCAACACTGACATCCCATTCTAGAGTGCTGGTTCAAGTTCCAACTGCTCCATTTCCTATCCAACTCCCTGCTGTTGTACCTGGGAAGGCAGCAAGTGATAGCCCAAGTACTTGGACCCCTGCCACTCATGTGGGAGACCTGGATGGAGTTTCTGGTTCCTAGCTTTGGTCTAACCCAGCCTGTCTCTGTCTCTCACCCTGCCTTTCAAAATACATAAATCTTCTTTTTTAAAAGATATCAGGAAAATGAAAAGCCAAATACTGGGAGAAAATATTTGCAAATTACTCTCTGTTAAAGTATTTATATCCAGGATAAGAATATATAAATAACTGTTAAACTAAGCGGACAAAACCCCAAAACATGAGTAAAAGATATGCGCACGTGTGTGTGTATAGACACATATGTATTATATTCATATATCTTTACCAAAGAAGGTATATGAATATAGCTAATAACACTAGTCATTGGGGAAGTAAAACTTGAAACAACGATATGATACTGCTTCATACCCACTAGAATGGCTATACTCACAAGTATTGGTAAGGATGTGAAGAAACTGCATGCGTTACTATTGTGCATGCAAAATAGTATAGCTGCTTTGGGAGACAGTTTTGGAGGCACAACATGACTCATCAATTCTATTTCTAGGCATCTACTCGAGAACAATGAAATTCCATAGATTCTGTATGCAAGTGTTCATATTCACAGTAACCAAAAATTTGAAACAATTCAGACAGGTGAATGAATAAATAAATAGTGTTATATCCATTCGATGGAGCAATACTTAGCAATAAAAAAGAACAAACAATACAGACAGCAACATGGATAAACTTCAACTACCTTATGCCAAGTGAAAGAAGCCAGTGACAAAAGACAATATATTGTATGATTCTATTTTTATGAAATTTGTAAAAGAGGTAAAACTATGGAAAACAAAATGCAAATCTGTGGTTCCCTGAGCTGAAGGTGGAGTAAGAATTGACTGTAAACCAGCATGAGAGAACTTCTGTGGTGATGGTCGTATAACTATACATTTACTAAAATCACTGAGCTACATGCTTACAATGGTGTGATATGTAAAATATACCTCAATTAAAAATCATTATTTAAAGGTAGTATTTGCATATTTTCCCCTCAACTAAATATCAGATCAGATGGTAATTTAGCACTATCAAAATATCCAGCTAAGGAGCCGGCATGATGTGGCAGGTTAAGCTGTTGTTTATGATACCAGCATTCTCAACTGGAGTGCCAGTTCCTTTCCCAGCTGCACCAGTAGATGGAAGATTGATCTTGTGTTCTCTCTCCCTGTCTCTTTCTCCCCTCTCCCCCATCACTCTGTCAAATAAATATATCAATACATCTTTTTAAAAAATATCCAGCTAAGTAGAATGGTGCTATAAACTTAGATTAATCTTTGTGGATAAACACTTTAAGATAAAGAGTGATGAAGCAGGATAATTATTAAGTTTTTCTGGAGAAATTTTATGCTCCCACAACTTGAGTAATATACCACTTAAATAACATAAATGTCATATAAACTGGGAAGGCTCTGGAATTTGTGGCTGTTTTTGCTAAGGTTTTACAAGTGATGTATGTATAAACCTCCCTCTCCCTTGTTCTTCTGTTTGGGTCTGTATTCTTGACTCACAGCTGGAGGCAAGCAAATATAAAGGGCTTTAGGGTTTTTTTTCTTCAAACTTCACTAGGGTCATAACTTATGTAACCTAATGAACAGTGACATTTCAATATATATTTTAAAATCTTTATTCTTAGAAATTTATTATGCAAATTGGTCAAGTGGTTGTATGAATCTTACTAGTAAAATGACAAAGGATAAAACTGTTTTAGCAGGAAATATTTTTGGCAACGTTCCATATAACCACAGCAGAAATGGCTGTAGGTCTAGAGCTGTGCAATTTGTTAAAGCTGGAAACTATTAGAAGTGCAATAGAGAAAGGTCATATAAATCTCTCTTCAGGCTATGAATTTGCTTTTAGGCATTTCATTAATATTGATTGCTTGTACAGATTTTTTTTATTCTGAATGAATTTAAACATATAGTAACTATGATAGTAATACTATAGTAAAAAAATTAAAACAGTGTATTTTCATGGTTTTTATTTTGTTCTTCATTACCTGGCCATGGCTTTAGTTCTATGAATCTTTTATTATTTTTTTAGTCACAAACAAAAAAAAGATCATGGTGCATCTTTTAGCTACTGTTAAAATTGTCAGTTTTTCAGTTTCCAGTAGAAAATATTCTGAATTTCTACAGCATCCTGTTTCATTCATTCTAGTTTTATTCTTTATTGTCTAACCATCAAGTACTTTTATAAAAAAATATTTTTGTTGAAATAATTTATTTACCTTAAAATTTACTCCACTGATTTATTAATTATTTGAGAGACAAATAGACACATCTTGCATGTGCTTGTCCACTCCCCAAATGCCCACAATAGTTAGGGGTTGGGCCTGACTGAAGCCAGGAGCTAGCAACTCAATTCAGCTTTCCTATGAGTGTGGAAGGTGGT
The DNA here is from genome assembly GCF_964237555.1 of Oryctolagus cuniculus. Lineage (NCBI taxonomy): Eukaryota > Metazoa > Chordata > Mammalia > Lagomorpha > Leporidae > Oryctolagus > Oryctolagus cuniculus. Next base: position 57,761,432 of record NC_091438.1, read on the forward strand.
CGAGTTCTTGAGCTCCTGCTGCCTCCTTGGACACACATTGGCAAGAAGCTATAGTAGGATGTGGAGTCGGGACTTGAACACAGGCACTTCAGTAATGGGATGCAGGTGTCCCAAGTGGCATCCTAACTGCTGCACCAAATGCCCACCCCAAAATTCACTCCTTGAAAAAGATTTATTTATTTATTTATTGAGAAAGGGACAGATATGGAGAGAGAACTCTTCCTCCTGTTGATTCACTCCCTAGATAGCCACAACAATCAGGACTGGGCCAGGCTGAGGCCAGGAACCAGGAGCTTCATCCAGAGCTCCTCTGTGTGTGGCAGGGGTCCAAATACATGAGCCATATTTAATGCTTTTCCCAGACCAGCATCAGGGAGCTGGATTGCGTGTGGAGCAGCCAGGACATGAACCTGCATCCATAAAGGAAGCTGGTATCACAAGTGATGGGTTTATCCACTATGCCACAATATCAATATCGGTTGCAAAATTTACTCTTTTAAAGTATGTAATTTTAAAATTTGTAATATATTCACAGAGTTGTAAAATCATTACTGCTATCTAATTATAAAACATTTCATTACCCCAGAAAGAAACCCTGTACCTATTACCAGTTACTTTCCATTCCTCCTTCCGCCAGACACTGGCAACAACTAAACTACTTTCTGTCTTTATAGGTTTCCCTATTCTGTGCTTTTCATATAAATGGAATTATACCATGTATGAAATTCTCTGTGTGACTTCTTTGACTAAGCATAATGTAGCATGTATTAGTGTTTCATCCCTCTTTATGCTAGATACGATTCCGTTGTATGGGTGTACCACATTTTGTTTATTCATCAATTGATGGACATTTGAATTGGTCCAACTTTTTGTCTAGTATGCATAAAGCTGCTATGAACATTCATGGGCAAAGTTTTGTGTGGGTGTATCTTTTCACCTCTCTTGGATTTATACCTAGGAGTGGAATTGTATGCTAATGCTGTGTTTAAAATTTTTAGAGAATGTCAAACTGTTTTTCTAAAGTGGCTCCACTAGTTTACATTCCCACCAACAATGTGTAAGATTCCAATTTCTCTACAATAACAGGTCAACACTTATTATTGTCCTTTTATAAAAAAGATTTTATTTATTTATTTGAGAGGTAGAGTTACAGAGGGAGAGAAAGAAAAAAGCCTTCCATTGGTTCACTCCTCAGATGACGCAATGGCCAGAGTTGCGCCCATCCGAAGCCAGGAGCCAGGTGCTTCTTCCCGGTCTTCCTTGGGTGCAGGGGCCCAAGGTCTTGAGCCATCTTTTTTTTTTTTTTTTTTAAAGATTTATTTATTCTCTTGAAAGTCAGAGTTACACAGAGAGAAGGAGAGGCAGAGAGAGAGAGAGAGAGAGAGGTCTTCCATCTGCTGGTTTACTCTTCAATTGGCTGCAATGGCCAGAGCTGCGCCAATCCGAAGGCAGGAGCCAGGAGCTTCTTCCAGTTCTCCCACATGGGTGCAGGGGCCCAAGGACATGAGCCATCTTCTACTGTCTTTCCAGGCCATAGCAGAGAGCTGGATCAGAAGGAGCAGCCAGAATTCCAACCGGCGTCCTCATGGGATGCCAGCGCCGCAGGCAAAGGATTAACCTACTGCACCACGGCGCTGGCCCCTATTGTCTTTTTATTATAGTTTTCCTAATGGATGTGAAGTAGTGACTTGTGTTTTGATTTGCAGTGCTCTAATTGACTAATGATGTTAAACATCTCTCTTTGTCTCTGTCTCTCTTTTTAAGATTTGTTTCTTTATTTGAAAGGCAGAGTTACTGAAAGAGAAAGGAGACAGAGAGAGAGAGAGATTATCTGCTGGTTCACTCTCCAAATGGCCATAACAGCTGGGGCTGGGCCAGGATGAAGCCAAGAACTTGCAACTCCATCCAGGTCTCTTATGTGAGTGGCAGGGGTCCATGCACTTGAGCCATCTTCTGCTTCTTTCCCAGGTGCATTAGCAGAGAGCTAGACTGAAAGTGAGGTGTCTGGGGCCGGCACTGTGGCACAGTGGGTTAATGCCCTGACCTAAAGTGCCGGCATCCCATATGGGCACCAGTTCTGGTCCCGGCTGCTCCTCTTCCAATCCAGCTCTCTGCTATGGCCTGGGCAAGCAGTAGAATATGGCCCAAGTCTTTGGGCCCCTGCACCCGTGTGGGAGACCCAGAAGAAGCTCCTGGCTTCGGATTGGCGCAGCTCCGGCCGTTGTGGCCATATGGGGAGTGAACCAGCGGATGGAAGACCTCTCTCTCTCTCTCTCTCTCTCTGCCTCTCCTCTCTCTGTGTAACTCTGACTTTCAAATAAATAAATAAATCTTAAAAAAAAAAAAAATAAGGGTATCTAGGGGCCGGCGCTATGGCGCAGCAGGTGAAAGCCCTGGCCTGAAGGGACGGCATCCCATATGGGCACTGGTTCTAGTCCCAGCTGCTGCTCTTATGATCCAGCTCTGCTATGGCCTGGGAAGGCAGTAGGAGATGGCCCAAGTTCTTGGGCCCCTGCGCCCAGTGGGAGACCTGGAAGAAGTTCCTGGCTCCTGGCTCAGATCGGCACAGCTCCGGCCATTGCGTCCATCTAGGGAATGAACCAATGGACAGAAGACCTCTCTCTCTGTCTCTACCTCTCCCTGTAACTCTGCCTTTCAAATAAATAAAATAAATCTTTAAAAACAAAAAAGTGGGGTATCTAGGACTCTAACTTGTCATTTGGGATGCCAGATTTGCAGGTGTTGGCTTAATCCACTGTGCCATATCACTGTCCTCTGATGTTGAACATCTCTTAATGTCTCTATTGACTATACAAGTCCTTTGCACAATGTTTTTAATTAGTTTTTTTATTCTAGAAGGTATTGTTTATTCTAGAAGATATTGTTATAGCATTATTATAGTAAATCATTGACATTCTTGATTAATATGATCCAAAACATTATGAATCTGCATATTTGAAAATACCAATATTATGGGTCTTTTTACCCATGAAACAGAAAGCTGGAATGGGTCATGAATCTTGGTGAAGTATGGATGTTGAAGAGTCAGCTAAGTTTAGTCATGAGGTAAGTTATTCACAGGTGTTCACAAACCTCAGAGCACATGATTTAAATTTGTGCCTTAGCAAACTGAAAGTACTTATAAATCATGGATGTTTAGTGCTCCCACCAGATCATTGAAATTATAAATGTTAAATCTATGAATTTTAATAAATGTAATTGTTCTTGCTAAGGCATTTTACACATTAGTTAAAATAGTAGTCAGGGTGAGAGTTTGGCATAGTGGTTAGGATGCTGCTTGGGGTACCCACGTCCCATGTCAAAGTACCTATGTTCTGGTCCCAGCTCTGCTCCCAATTCCAGCTTTCTGCTAATGTGTACCCTGGGAAGCTGCAGGGTGATGGCTCAAGTGCTTGGGTCTCTGTTACCCTTGTGGGAAACCGAGATTGAATTCCCTGCTCTTAGGCATTTGGGGAGTAAACCAGCAGATGAGAGTTCTTTGTCTCTGCTTCTACAAAGAGAGAACAGTATTGTCCAACTTTAATTTAGGATGTAGCAGTAGCTTGCTGTAGTATTTCATTGAAGACTTTATAAGAATACTACTGCCAGATTCTAAATTTAACTTTTTTTATATTTAAGTTTAAAATAATTGTTTTTTAAAACAATCAGTGAATAGAAATTCCAGAAACATATCTATATATATGAGGGGTCTTCTTAGTTCTTGGAAAATTCATATCGTGAGAAACTGTACATGAGTTTCAAACATTTTTGTATCAAAATAAACTTATCTTTTAATTCAATTTTTAAAGAACTTTTTGACATATCCTTATCTACTGTCAACTGATTATTTTCAAAAGATTTATTTATTTATTTGAAGGTCAGAGTTACACAGAGAGAGAAGGAGAGGCAGAGAGAGAGATCTTCCATCCGATGCTTCACTCCCCAATTGGCCACAATGGCTGGAGCTGTGCCGATCTGAAGCCAGGAGCCAGGAGCTTCTTCCGGGTCTCCCACGCAGGTGCAGGGGCTTTCCCAGGCCATAGCAGAGAGCTGAATCAGAAGTGGGATGCCGGCACTTCAGGCCAGGGTGTTAACCCCCCTTGCCACAGTGCCCTCCTGGATTTTTTTTTTTTAACCAAAGCATCAGTGGAATTCAATGGGAGAAAGAAACCTCTTCAATAAATGGCCATGGAACATCTGGATATCTACATGTGGGAGAAATCATGAATTTTTTCCATAGCATACACAAAAAATAATTTGAGATTGATTGATGATCTAAGTATAAAAGCTAAAACTGTTCAATATCTAGATGAAAACAGCTAAGAATATCTTTTGAAAGATTTCCTAGAACACAAAAGATATTTAAATATAGCAGCAAAATTGGACTTTATCAAAATTTTAAAATTCTGCTCATCTTAGTATTAAGAAATCAAAAAGGCAAAGTGCAAACAGTAAAAAGTATTTTTAATATGTTTGGCAAAGGACTCATATCCAGAATATATAAAAAGATAAATAGGCACAAGCCTTGAATAGATAATTCACAAGATATTGTAATGTCCAATAAGCATAGAAGGAAGTGCCGAGCGTCATTGATTATCAGAGAAATGCAATATAAAATCGCAGCAAAGTACCAATTCACACTTACCAGAATGACTAAAATTAAAAAGACTGAGGAAATTTTGGTAAGAATATCAAAGTTGACCATTTTTAAAATTATTTTTTCCCAAAGGTTTATTTATTTGAAAGGCAGAGTTACAAGAGAGAGAGAGAGAGAGAAAGAGTTCTTCCATCCACTGGTTCACTCCTCAATTGGCTGCAACAGCCAGGGCTGTGCCAGGTCAAAGCCTCACCCAGAGCTGCTTCTGGATCTCCCACATAGGTGCAGGGGCCTAACCACTTGGGCCATCTGCTTTCCCAGGCACAATAACGGAGCTGGATTGGAAGTAGAGCAGCCAGATCTCGAACTGGTGCCTATATGGGATGCTGGCATCACAGGCATTGATTTAACCTGCTACTCTGCAATGCTAGCCCCTAAAATTCTTTTTATTTGTTTGAAAAGCAGAATGACACCCAGAGAGGAAAAGACACACACACACACACACACACACACACACACACACACACACGGTTGCTTTCATCTACTGGTTCACTCCCCCAAAGCCTACAACAGCTGCTGTTGGGCTGGGCTGAAGCTAGAAATCTGGAACTCCCCCTGGTCTTTCACTGGAGTAGTAGAGACCCAAGTACTTGAGCCAACATCTGTTGCTTCCCAAGTACATTAATAGGGAGCTGAGGTGGGACTCGGTCCCAGGCACTCCAGTAAGGAACAGGGACATCCCAAGTGGCAGCTTAACCCACTGCACCACAACACCTGCCTCAGAAGTTAGAACTTTCATATGTTGCTGCTAAGACTACAAAATGGTACAACCACTTTGGGAAACTGCATGGCAGTGTCTTGCAAAATTAAATATATGTCCAAACCTGTGACCCAGAAACTCTAGGTTAGGTCTCATACAACTAAGAGAAATGAAAGTATGTCCCCAAAAAGGCTTTGAACATAGTAGTTTTATCCATCTGGCCCCAAACTGGAAATAACCCAAGTGCATAAACAAATTGTTAGATATTTATTCAACAGGACACTAGTCAACAATGTAAATAAGAACTGATAGAAGCAAAACATGGGTGAAACTCAAAAGATATTGTGTCCAAAGAGTACATCTTGAATGACTCCATCCATATGTGAAGTTTAGGAAAAAGTCAAGAAGTGATCTGTGATGATAGACATGGTTGCCACCAAGTGATGAGTGTGGGGAATTAACTGGAGAGGAGAACCTTCTTGGGTGACAGAAATACACCATGTCTTGATTTGGGTGTTACCTGCATTTCTCAAAACTCATTGAACTGCATCTTTAAGATCTGTGATTTTAAATTACACCTCAAAAAAAAAGCAAAAGAATCTGATTTACTTTGGAAAGAGCTGTAAAAGTATTATGCCTTCTCATTAAATGAGACAGCAGGTATGAAGTGCTCAACACAGCATCCGAGTGTCAGGCAACAGTATTGATTGTGGTGGTCATTGATATATTTTTGTTATTCTATTTTTGTTTTATCTGCCCTATATGTACTTTCTCCTTGTGAATATTATTTTAGTGCGTATAGCCTTAGAATGCATAAGGTTTGGGGATTCCTTTGTTGAGATAAGGTGAACATGAAGATATTGATATAATTAGGAGTCAACTAATTTGAATTAGTTAATGCCCTGAGTACTATTTGTGCCTTAGAGACAAAGCCCTTAGGGGAAGAGTAAATTAGAACCTTAAAATATAAAACAATGGCAAAAGTAAGTTTAATAAATTTCTATAGCTTGAGTATATATTTAGAAAGATGTTATCTGTAGCTTTTTAAAGTTATTTCTTGTTTGCTACTAAAACTAGTGTTTTAGTGTTGTGCTGCCAAGCAAGCAGACCATATCTGGACACATTTATAAGTGCAAGGGGAATTTTTAAAATAAATTGATATATGAAAAATAAAATCCATTCTGGTTAATCAGAAATTGAAGCTTGTAGGATGTCACAGGTTTTATCCACCATAAAAGATAGAAGCTGTTTAACAGCATGATTATATTTCACTGGCCAAACTACCTATCTTACAGTTGATATATAAAAGATAAAAGGAAATGGCACTCAGTTGAGATTGAATGGCATAGCAGGAGTAAATGGAAAGAGGGGAAAGTGATATTGAAGTTTATGACCCAAACAAACGTAGACCCAGTGAGACCTTTGCCTTTCCATTATGTTGTCCTGTGACCTAAGTAAAAGAGCTGAGATATGAAATGTTTATCTCTTGAAGTGTCGCTCCTTAGGATGATGTGGAATGGGGTTTTCCTGTGGCAAATGTATGTCCACCTTTCCACTCCCTCAGTATAAGACATTTTCCCTGTGCTTCTGAGGCTATTAGGAAGTTATTGTATTTTCTTTCAGTTTATTTATATAGCAGTTCTGCTCACTTTTATCCAGGAACTGTCTTTAGTCTCCCCCAATACAATCCATGTAGACTCTTTGCATTCAGCCTGCCTGTCCAATCTCATAGAATGTGCACTGAGAACACTAATTGCAGAGATAAATTGGTTCTTTGTGTGCATGACTGATCAAGAGCAAAGTACCTTAATTTCAGATGCCTTCAGAGAGATTTTTCTTTAACCTCTGCTTTTAAGAGGAAGATTATAAAGCATTATCATTACTTCAGGTCAGAATTATATTGCTTTTGGTCAAAAGCTGTTGTAAGATTTACAAAGTAATCAAAAGAAGTAATCTAAAGATAAATTATAAAGATCAAAGCACTTCAAAATTAAAGTGAATTTGAGTGTAAGCATAGGTATGGTTTTAGAGTCATAAAAGAAACCATGAGACAACACATCATTATGTCTTTTTAGCTATAGCTTTTAAAGTAGCTTTAATTTTTTTAGTGAAAGGCACGAGACTAAAGTTGTTATCTGAGTACAGTATATTGTCCATAATTGAATACTAGTTTTGTCCCAAGCAGTTTCTGATTTATTGCAGATACAACAATAGGGTGATTCAGAGATAATATGGACCTGCAGCACACTAGCTTTGTTTTATATCTGCAGATACATTTATTTGCTAATCATTTCCAAATTCTGTGTTTTTTAACTTTGGCTTCCTTCTTTGTCTACAGACTTGCATTTTCACATAGTTGTGTGAAAATCTTCCTCTATAATAAGTACCTTGGACACGAAAATTATTTTTAAATGTTTTCCCTACACTGCCTCTCCTTCCTATGCCTGCATTTTGATTTATGGCTTTATTGTCTTCTTCTCTTCATTAACCTTTAACGTTGCCATTTGCAGACTACCAACTCATATTATAACCTTTGAAATATCTTTTAGATCAAGCTATCTGCTGTATCCCACTGCCACTGATCATTGTGTGCTGTCACTACCAACATTTAAAATGCTATTGTTAATATAATAATAAAAGTAATAGGTGATTAAAAAATTCAGACACCTCAGAAGTTTAGAAAATTCTCTCCTTCCCTAGTCTACCTCTCTGAAATAGCTTTGTTTCTGTTGGTGTATATATTACCAGACTTTTTCAGTGCATTTCTTAGCATACAAATATAGAGAAATCATCTCAAATACTTTATCATCTTACATGGAGTGTGAAAACAGATTCCTCACTGATCTCTCTGCCTGCAGGCCTATCTCTGCTCTTCCTCTTGCTAGAGTTCTCTACCTAAACAGCCCATCTGACACTGCGTGAAGACTCCTGCTTGTTCCTTATTGCTGCTAGGATAAGAACCAGTCCCTTAATGATACACATATTGGAGTCCTTTATCTGCTGAGCCTGGAATCTGTCTCTAGCCTTCCTCCTTGTCACTGTGCCTGGTTCCTTATCTCTCCAGTGTCACTGTTCCCTGGATTGGTCTTGTTGCATCATATCTCACTACCATCGTACATGTGTTCAGGTTCTTCACCTACTCATTTTTCAAGTCCTTGCTCATCTGATACCTCCTTTATAAAGGAGTCTTGCCCAGTTTTCCCAAACAGAAATAATGGTTCTCTCTTCCCTGTTCATTCAGTATCTCAATCACAATTTTTGTTTTTCAGTCTTTCTATCTATCTTGTTTTTTTGGTTTGTTTATATGTCTCTTCCTTGGTTCTCTGTGAACAAGGGCTCATACTCATCATTTTATATCCAATATTCTGCCTAGAACATAATAAGCACTCAATAAATGTTGATAATAGACATGTCTGTAGTTCTAAACTACTTAGCTATAAAAACCTAAGTTAACAAGTCAAATTTTATATCCTCATTTCCTGAAAATTTTTTATAAAGATTTTTATTTATTTGAGAGGTAGAGTGAGAGGGAGAGACAGAAAGGCCCTCCATCTGCTAGTTCTCTTGCCAAATGGCTGCAATGGCCAGAGCTGGACCAATCAGAAGCTAGGAGCCAGGCACTTCTTCTGGGTCTCCCATGCAGGTGCAGGGGTCCAAGGGCTTTCCCAGGCCCTAAGCAAAGAGCTGGATTGGAAGAGGAGCAGCCAGGACTAGAACCAGTGATCATATGGGATGCTGGTGCCGTAGGTGGAAGATTAACCCACTGCACCACAGTTCCAGCCCCCATTTTCTGAAAATTTTAAGCCATACGACTTAATTATTTTTACAAGTTTTGCTTAATGGTATCAATTTTTCCCCTTTTAAGCCTGATAGTACAATTCCAAAATGACCGTATTTCCTAATTTATGAAGTAACTCAGTTTTTAATGGACTATTATGCAGCAATTTAAAATGTTAGATTTATATAGAAATAGGAAAAGGTATGAGGTAAAAAGTGATTTGCATAATTGTTTCATCTTTTTTTTGGAGAAATGGAGTCCATATATTATGCATAAAAAAGAAATCCAGACAACCATAAATCAGATTATTTTCTCTAAACACATTATATGCCATTTTCTTTTTTAAAATATTTTTTAAAAGATTTTATTTTACTTCAAAGAGTTACACAGAGAGAGAAGGAGAGGCAGAGAGAAAGAGAGAGAGAGAGAGAGAAGGGGAAGGAAAGAGGGGGGGTCTTCCAGCTGCTGGTTCACTCCCCAGTTGGCCTCAATGGCCAGAGCTGTGCGGATCCAAAGCCAGGAGCCAGGAGTTTCTTCGGTGTCTCCTACACAGGCACAGGGGCCCAAGGACTTAGGACATCTTCTACTGCTTTCTCAGGCCACAGCAGAGAGCTGGATCAGAAGTGGAACAGCCAGGACTCAAACCGGCGCCCATCTGGGATGTGGACACTGCAGGTGGCAGCTTTACCCGCTATGCCACAGTGCCGGCCCCATGTCATTTTCTACTGCAGAACTCTGTTATGTTTATTTTTTTTTCACACTGAGCATGTGAGTTTCTAAGCAGAATAAAAGACTAAAGTAAAATTTTAAAAAACTATCTTTTAGTCTTTAACCTTTTAAATTCTGAAAGTAAAGTGTAGGTAGTATGGTTTTTGTTGGTTTTAGTTTTTCCAGAGAGTTAGGAAATATATGTAAGTGAAAACTGAAATATGAATGTGGATATATTTTAGCTGTATATATCAAATTGACTCAGTTAAAATTGGTATTCTAGTGCCTGCCTTAGGATGTGTCATGTGCTAGGTACTGTAGTACAATAGGATGGGTGTGGACATTTCCAATGTGTGGTAACTTACAGCCTATGTGGGGAGCAGAAACTCCTGAGTGTCAGTGGCAAAGGATATTAATAAGGAATAATCCTGGCCGGCGCTGTGGCTCAATAGGCTAATCCTCTGCCTTGTGGTGCCGGCACACCGGGTTCTAGTCCCGGTCGGGGCGCCAGATTCTGTCCCAGTTGCCCTTCTTCCAGGCCAGCTCTCTGCTGTGGCCCGGGAGTGTAGTGGAGGATGGCCCAAGTGCTTGGGCCCTGCACCCGCATGGGAGACCAGGAGAAGCACCTGGCTCCCGGCTTCGGATCAGCATGAGGTGCCGGCTGCAGCGGCCATTAGAGGGTGAACCAACGGCAAAGGAAGACCTTTCTCTCTCTCTCTCTCTCTCTCTCTCACTGTCCACTCTGCCTCTCAAAAAAAAAAAAAAAAAAAAAAAGGAATAATCCTACACCTTATTTTTTAAACATGTTTCTTTAAAGATTTTCCTTTATATTTTTGGAGATCAAAAATTTTAAATTATTTATTTATTTATTTGAGAGACAGCAGGGCAGAGACAGACAGACAGACAAACAGAAGGAAGAGCCCCCATCCACTGGTTTACTCTCCAAATGCTTGCAATAGCTGGGTCTGGGCCAGGCCAAAGCTGAGAACCAAGACTCAGTTCAGGTCTTCTGTGGGGATGGCAGGAACCAAATTGCTTGGGCCATCACCTGCGGTTTCCCAGAGTACACATTAGCAGGAAGCTGGAATCTGGGGTAGAGCCAGGACTTGAACCCAGGCTTTGCAGTGATGTAGGCATCTTAATTGTTAGGCCAAATGCTTATACCTTAGGGATCAAATTTTATTTCAGGATCTAATTAGAAACTAACAAAATTGCTCTGTCTTAAAGTCAGATTAGAAAGGACATTTGCTGGTAGGTAGAACATAATAATAAAAAGTAAGATAGCATAAGGAAGATTTTAAAATTATTAAATAGTAGATTTTTTACATAAAATCCTGAAATATTTCCTAATAAGTATACCATATGTGTTTATTTAATACTGGAATTATCACTTAGATTATTAAGCAGTGAAGATATGGATTTATAGGTGTTGTTCCAAAAAGTATTTTCTTGGGGCCAGCACTGTGATACAGTGGGTGAAGTTGACATCTACAGTGCTGGCATCCCATATGGGCTCCTGTTTGAGTCCTGCTGTTCCACTTCTGATCAAGCTCCCTGTTAATGTGCCTGGGAAATGCAGCAGAAGATGGTCCAAGTGCTTGGGCCCCTGCACCCACGTGGGCGACCCAGAAGAAGCTTCTGGCTACTAGCTTAGGCCTGGCCTAGCCCTCGTCATTGTGGCCATTTGAGGAGTGAACCAGTGGATGGAAGATCTCTCTTATGTCTCTCTGTCTCTTCCTCTCTCTCTGTAACTCTGACTTTCAAATAAATAAATCTTTAGAAAAAAATAAAAGTGTTTTCTTGGGGCCGGCATTATGGTGAAGCAGGTCAAGCCAATGCCTGCGATGCTGGCATCCCACATGGATGCCCGTGGATGTCCCAGCTACCCCATTTCTGATCTAGCTCCCTGCTAATGAGCCTGAGAAAGCAGCAGAAATGGCCCAAGTGCTTGGGCCCCTGCCATCCACGTGAGAGACCCAGAAGAGGTTTGTAGCTTCTGGTTCCTGGCCTCAGCCTGATCTAGCCCTGGCCATTGCAACCATTGAAGAAATGAAGCAGCAGATGGAGAATATCACCACTTCCCTCCTTCCCTCTATCTGTAACTCTGCCTTTCACATAAATAAATAGATTCTTAAAGTATTTTCATGACATATCAATTGATATTTTTCATAATGTAAATTTTACTGAATAATTTTTAATTGAATATCTGCTTACCTTTGCTAAGTGGTTTCTACCATATACTAATTATCATGTTAGGGTTTAACTAAAAGTTTATGGGTCCTAAAACTTGTTGAAAATAATTTGAGATACTTGTAGAATTTTAGTAGAAAGGGACCTGGTTTAAGTATTTAACAGTTATCTTCTGAAAACAAGATACTTTTTATGATGGTGATTCCATTGTGGTTGCCACATTTTCTTTGCTTCCTATGAAGAAGCTCTTATTGCACTTGCAAAAGCATAGAGTCATGTCAGAGGTCAGCTATTTGAGTCCATTTTCCCACAGCCGCCTGGTGTGAATGATCTTTTACTGTGTTTTAAAAAAATGGGTAAGGATTAGAGAGGATTAGAAAGAATATTACCCTCCTGAATATAGACCCAAGGCACTAAGGGGAGAAAACCCAACCAGGCAGCAAATGGGCTTTGCTTGACCAGGACACAACCTCTGCTGCATTCCTTTAAGAAACTGAATGGGAAATGTTAAGTCCCCAAACTGGATTAGTAAATAATCTTATAGTTTGTGACATCTGCTAAAATAAATCGATAAGCAGACTGCTTGCTTACACTTTGGACAGAGTCATCAAGAGTAAGAGTAATTAAAGATGGGCGTTAAGCTTAGTAATTGTTGGAAAGGCACATTTCATAAACAAGAAAAAATATTTTAGATGTATTTGTATCATGAGTATATATATATTAATAATCTAAGGCTTATATTTTTGGAACCACCACAAATTCTTATTTTTAAGATTCTTTCTACAGTCCTATAGTTTGTAGCCATTTAATACTGCTTCACAAATTCAGCACTTTAATTTGTATTAGCTTATTGGTTTATATAAGAACATGGGGACCCAGAATTTGAAATGTGAGAACTTATCTTTTTAGACACTCTGGAATGTTTCTTTTTTTATATTTTATAATAGAACTTAATGTGGTTTGGGCCTTATGACACATAATTGGGTATCAAGTGGTTTAGAATCAAAGAGATTTTTTTTTTTTTTCAAATTTATTCTAGAAGAACTGCCTTCTGGTTTCAGTCCTTAGAGGAAGTCTTTGGCTGACTAAATGTTTTCTTAAAAGTTTTATTTTCAACTACCACTTCAGTATTAAAGACAAAGTATACCTGGTTAATTTTTTATCTTCCTTCATATAATTAGAACATTTGATTAGTGAAATAACTGATTATACTTATTTTGTTGTGGATTCTAATATTAGGGAAAGTACTTTCTTTAGGAGTTTAAGATAGCATCTAGTCTCATGTGAAGAAGAATTGATAGACTAACTTCTTTAACAGGCACATTTGTAAGTCTCAAACACATCTTGCACTATGCTATCATGATTCAGTGCCTTTGTTCAAGATGGTCCTGTGCTTTCAGTATGTACTGTTTTCCCATAGGTCCCTGCAGTCTACTCATCTACATTTTATCCATCTTTAAATATCAACTCAAATTTCCTCAATGCTTTATCTCTAGCCTCTAAATCATAATACCTCCTAAACATACATTTGTTATATGACTCAGCATTTTTAATCCAAGATATTTACCCAAGCAAAATGAAAGCATACATTCACACCAAAACTGGCACACTGATGTTTTTCGCAGCATTATTTGTAACAGCTAAAAGGTGAAAACAACCAAATGTCTGTCAACAAAATATGGTGTGTCCATACAATGGAATGTTAATCAGCTATAAAAAGAATTGAGGTACCAATACATGCTATGACCTGAATGAAATTTCAAAACATGTAAGTATAGGAAACCAGTCACAAAGACTACATTTCATATAATTCCATTTATATGCAAGGCTGTTCAGACAGAAAATAGGCTATTTGTTGCTTGAGAGGAATGGAAAAATAGGGAAGTAAGGGTGGTAACTGAAGGGTACAGGGTTTTCTTAGTTACAGGGTATAGGTGATGAAAACAACCAAATGTCTGTCAACAAAATATGGTGTGTCCATACAATGGAATGTTAATCAGCTATAAAAAGAATTGAGGTACCAATACATGCTATGACCTGAATGAAATTTCAAAACATGTAAGTATAGGAAACCAGTCACAAAGACTACATTTCATATAATTCCATTTATATGCAAGGCTGTTCAGACAGAAAATAGGCTATTTGTTGCTTGAGAGGAATGGAAAAATAGGGAAGTAAGGGTGGTAACTGAAGGGTACAGGGTTTTCTTAGTTACAGGGTATAGGTGATGAATATGTTCTCAAATCAGCTTTGATGATGATAGCACAGACATGAATACATTAAGAATCACTGAGTTGTACATTCTAAATTGAATTCTAAGGTATGTGAATTATGTATATCAATAAAACTGTTATAAAACTAAATAAAAAATACCACCTATCCATATTCCTATATACTTCTTTTTTTTAAGATTTTTTTTTTTTTTTTTTAATTTGAGAGGTAGAGTTACAGACAGTGAGAGGGAGAGACAGAGAGAAAGGTCTTCCTTCCATTGGTTCACTCCCCAAATGGCTGCAACGGCCGGAACTGCGCCAATCCGAAGCCAGGAGCCAGGAGCTTCTTCCCGGTGTCCCACGTGGGTGTAGGGGCCCAAGGACTTGGGCCATCTACTGCTTTCCCAGGCCATAGCAGAGAGCTGGGTTGAAAGTGGAGCAGCCGGGACTTGAACTGGCACCCACGTGGAATGCCAGCACTGCAGGCGGTGGCTTTACCCACTACGCCACTGCACTGGCCCCATATGTATAGTTTTAAGAGCATAATGATACTTCCCTCCCTCTTCCTTTTCTTATTTTTGTTTTAATTTTTACAATAACATACTTTTTAAAAAAAATTATTTATTTATTTGACTGTCAGAGTTAGAGAGAGATCTTGTACTTGCTGATTCACTCCCCAGATGGCCACAATAGCCAGGGCTGGGCCACATTGAAGCCAGGAGCCTGGAGCTTCTTCTGGGTTTCTCATGTGGGTGCTGTGGCCCAAGCATTTGGGCTCTCTTCCACTGCTTTGCCAGGCACATTAGCAGGTAGCTGTATCAGAAGTGGAGCATTCAAGATTTGAACTGGTGCCCATATGGGATGTTGGTGTTGCAGAAGGTGGCTTAACCCACTGCACCACAGCATCAGCCACGACATACTTCCAATTTACTTTATAATCACAAGTTTAACCCTCCACTAAATAAAGAATTCAACAAGTAGCAAGTAGAAAAACCACTGTTCCTCAGAAATGTAGACAAGGATTGTAAACAACAATCAAATTTCAAAATGTCAATTTCACTCATATACATAAGTGTTTTTTCTGTATTCTGTATATTACCACAAATCAGGGAAAATGTAATATTTATATTTTGGAGACTGGCTTATTTACTAAGTATAATAGTCTTTAATGCTTTTTTACAGAAATAAATATTTATTCTTATATTATTTCCTGATCTTGAACTTTCCATTTTGTACTTAGCAAGGTCATATAAGCTGTGTATCACGTTATTTTTACCTATAGGGATATTCTGATTTTTGAAATTTGCATATACAAGCATTTTCTACACATGTAATCAATAATATCTTCATGTCATTTCCACTAGTTTAATGGTTTTTAAAAATCAATTTGACTTTATAACATTTTGAATATACTTTTTGTGGGTGTTTGACTTTAACACAATTTCATTTTTCTTTTTTCTGTGTGTGTTATTCTTGCAGTATTTACTAGAGATGAAAAGTTTGATTTTGCCTCCAGAACACATTCTGAAACGGGGTGATAGTGAAGCAATTGCCTATGCTTTCTTTCATCTTCAGCACTGGAAGCGAATAGAAGGTGCTCTTAATCTCTTACAGTGCACGTGGGAAGGCAGTAAGTGTTCCGTTCCAAATGCAACGTTAATCTCTTTGATGACTCATTGCATACACAGGCAGTCTTTTCTAGTGAGATGGAGTTCTGTAAGGAGTTTGTAGTTCAGATTGATATCAGAGTGAACCCAGTAGCATTATATTTGGTTTACTGGTAGAAGAAATGCTTAATTTATTTATATTGATGCCATATTTGGGAAAAGTAAAATGAGAAACTGTTAAGATATTCTGCCATATGTTCATTTCAGTTAAACATTTGTAAGGGAGGAAAATGAAAGTTTATACCATTTGGCACATATGTTTTTTAATGTGGTTGAGCTGTTATTCTAATATTTTAAAATTTGGTCTGGTTTTTTGTTTTGATTTCAGATGTAAAAAACATGAAACTATTTTCCTCATAACTAGTATCCACTCTGTTCTTTTTAAAAAATGTGGTAAAATACACATAACATAGATAACTTGCCATTTTAGCCATTTTTCAGTGTATAGTTCGGTAGCATTTGGCACATTCACACTGTTGTACAGTTGTCACTACCACCTTGCTCCTGAATCTTTCATCATCCCAGATTGAAATTCTATACCCATTCAATGATAACTCCCCATTCCCACTTCCCTCTAGCCCCAACTACCATTCTACTTTCTGTCACTAAGAGTTTGACTACTGGCTGGCAATGTGGCTCACTAGGCTAATCCTCCTGCGTGTCCGGTATCCCAGGTTCTAGTCCCAGTTGGGGCGCCGGTTCTATCCCGGTTGCTCCTCTTCCAGTCCAGCTCTCTGCTGTGGCCCAGGAAGGCAGTGGAGGATGGCCCAGGTGCTTGGGCCCTGCACCCGCATGGGAGACCAGGAGAAGCACCTGGCTCCTGGCTTTGGATCAGCGCAGCTCGCCGGCCGTAGCAGCCGTTTGGGGAGTGAACCAACGGAAGGAAGACCTTTCTTTCTTTCCTTCCTTCCTTCCTTCCTTCCTTCCTTCCTTCCTTCCTTCCTTCCTTCCTTCCTTCCTTCCTTCCTTCCTTTTCTCTCTCTCTCTCTGTCAAAAAATAATAAATAAATAAAATTTTAAAAAAGAGTTTGACTATCTGATGTAAGTGGTATTGTAGCAGTATTTATTCTTTTGTATCTAGTTTTTTTTCCCACTTTTTGTAACATCTTCAAGGTTCAACCATTTCACAGCTTGTGTCAGAATTTCCTTCCTCTTTAAGGCTGAGTAATATTGTATTGAATGTATATACCACATTTTGGCTAAACAGTTATCCATCAATGGACATTTCTACCTTTTGGCTATTGTGAATAATGCTGCTGTGAACATTGGTGTATATATCTGTTTGAATTCCTGCTTTCATTTCTTTAGCGGCATATACCTAGGAATACAATGTCTCAATCTTAAAATTTTTGGTAATTTTTTGAGGAACCGCTATACTGTTTTCCATAGCAGCTGTACCATTTTACATTCTTGCAATAAATGCACAAAATTTTCTGTTTATCTATATCTTTCCCCACACTTGTTATTTTCTGTATTTTTAAAAAAATAATAGCCATACTAATAGCTGTGAAGTGGAATCTCAGTGTGACTTTGATTTGTATTTTCCGAATAGTTATTGATGTTGAACAAATTTTCATCTATTTATTAGCATCTTTATATCTCCTTTGGAGAATAAATTAGACTATTTCTTAGAACTGTTTCCGGGGTGTCTTATTCATAATGTCTTACAACCACCAAGAAAGTGAGGGAGCTTAATCAACATGTTTTATCAGTTGGATTTGTGTAATAATTCTTTTAGAAATTTTCAATTTCTAAAAACTATCAGTAAAAATTCAAAAATCAATCCCATGCTCACTCACTAAGATTGATTAACCCAGTCAGTTCTGAAACTTTGGCATGAGATACCTTGGGATAGTCACAAGAATGCTATTGAATATTTTACATTTTCAATGGAAACACAATAACATCAGTTAGACACCATTCAAACTGCTAGCACCAGACAGTTAGCAATGCAATATTAAGTTACTCTCCATTCCTTTAAATGTTCTATCCTTGCAAAGGTCAGTTTTTGTGAGTTGCTATGATGACTAGAAGTACCATGTAGAACAGGAAGTAAGGATGATAGTTCTGGGGCAAGTGCTGTGGCACAGTGGATTAATCCTCCACCTGTGATGCCAGCATCTCATATGGGTGCCGGTTCTAGTCCCAACTGCTCCTCTTCCAATCCAGCGCTCTGCTATGGCCTGGGAGAGCAGTGGAGGATGGCCCAAGCCCTTGGGCCCTTGCACCCATGTAGGGGACCTGGAGGAAGCTCCTGGCTCCTGGCTTTGGATTGGCACAGCTTCGGTCATTGTGGCCACTTGGAGAGTGAACCAGCAGATGGAAGACATTTCTCTCTGTCTCTCCCTCTCACTATCTGTAACTCTGCATCTCAACTAAATAAATAAAAAACTTAAAAAAAAAAAAAGGTATAATAGTTCCAACCTAGTTCCAAGGTTTAAGAAGTTGTGCAGTGTCCAACAGGCTCATAATATACCTCATCAATAAGAGATGATGCTTATTCAAAAATGGAATAAGAAAATTATTTTACTTTCAATTAATGTGTGTGTTTTTCCCAAATTGCTGTTTTGACTCACTGTTTAGTAAACGAACTTGTTAGATATTTATTTCAGTCTGTGACACCATAAAAAATTACTGAGACATGAATGGCACCATATGTTTTTGAATCAAGAAAATCAGTGAACCTCTGCATTCACCGTTTGTAAGGATCATACACTGTGCTTGACACTGACAATATAAAGATCAATAAAACTGATATGTACTTGAGGAACTGAGTGTCTTTGAACGATTAGACTTTCTTTTGCTTTTTCTCTAGTAGACTATAAGCTCCTCAAAACCATGTACTCTATCTCATTCATCTTGTGTGTGTGTACTGCCTAACATTCTGCTTAACCCAAAGAAGATTTTCAATAAGTACATGGTTTATACTGTAGTTCATGAAGCTTAATGAATGATTTCCTAATGTTATCACTGATAAGCTCTATGACTTTGGGCAAATAACTACTATTTATTGTGGCAAAACCAAATCTATATTTCAAGAAAAGTTTAATGGAGCAAACCATTAAAGGAAAAACAACTTTATCACAATTTTGATGAGTACTTAATTAGTAGAGTAGATCAATAAGGATTTCTCTGTTAATAAAACTCCAAGAGTTAGTGATAATTTATATTAGGAATGGGCAAACTTTTTCTGTAAAGGCTTATAAGCCATACAGTCTTTGTCACAGCTACTCAATATATGTAGCATGAGCCTTAGATAACATGTAGCTGTGTTACAATAGAAAGATATTTACAAAACAGGTGGTAGGGGGCTGGTGTTATGGCACAGTGGGTTAGGCTGGTGTCTGCAATGCCAACATCCTATATGGGCAGTGATTCTAGTCCTGGCTGCTCCACTTCTGATCCAGCTGCCTGCTAATGCACTTGGGAAAGCAGTGGAGGATAGCCCAAGTCCTTGGGATCCCCTGCACCCACGTGTGAGACTGGGAGGGAGTTCCTGGCTCCTGCTGTCAGTCTGGCCCAGCCCCAGACATTGCGGTTATTTAGGGATTAGACTAGCAGATGAAAGATCAATCTCTCTCTGTCTCTCTGTCTCTCTCTGTCTCTCTCTCTCTCTCTCCAACTCTTCCTTTCAAATCTTCCAAACAAACAAAAACAGGTGATGGTCCAGATCTGACCAAAGGATTGTATTTTGATGACCCCTGATATAGATTCAGCTCTGCCCATAGAAACATTGGAGAACCTCACATGTGAAGTTAGGAACTACAGAGAGCTCTTTTAGGTTGCCAGCAGTTAATAGGTACAAAAATAAGCACGTTGCAATTTTTTGAAGATTCCTTTAAGAAGTAGAATTTACACTGTGAAGTTAAGTCTGTTGTATTTTTTTTTTTTTATAGGCAGAGTGGACAGTGAGAGAGAGAGAGAGACAGAAAGGTCTTCCTTTTGCCATTGGTTCACCCTCCAATGGCCGCCGCGGCCGGCGTGCTGCGGCCAGCCCACCGCGCTGATCCGATGGCAGGAGCCAGGAGCCAGGTGCTTTTCCTGGTCTCCCATGGGGTGCAGGGCCCAAGCACCTGGGCCATCCTCCACTGCACTCCCTGGCCATAGCAGAGAGCTGGCCTGGAAGAGGGGCAACCAGGACAGAATCCGGCACCCCGACCGGGACTAGAACCCGGTGTGCCGGCGCCGCTAGGCGGAGGATTAGCCTAGTGAGCCATGGCGCCGGCCTAAGTCTGTTGTATTTGTAATGAAGAGATGGAAGCAAAAAAGCATCTAATCAGCTCCATCCAACACTCCTTTTAGGTTTATACAGGAAGACTGGACCATTCATTATTCTCTAAATAAATCTTATTCTCATCTTTATTCATTCTCTTGCTTAGTTTGTTTCATCTATCTAAAGTGTTTATGAAAGAAAATAATATACCTTGATAATTTTATAAAAATGTCTCAAAGTAGCTTTGATGTGTTGTGTAGGATGATAAGACAGAATTAAATGTTAATGGGTATATTTTTTCTTTTGCTCAGCTTTTAGAATGATTCCATACCCACTAGAGAAAGGACATCTATTTTATCCTTATCCCAGCTGCACAGAGACTGCTGATAGGGAGCTGTTACCTAGTAAGTAAATGTTTCCATTTTCCTAAATTTTAAAATAATTGTTATATTGTTTTCCATAGTATTCTGCATTTTAAAAGTACCTTGCTTGAAATTTTAGACACTTTATTATTTTAATAATTTCTGGGATGTAGTTGTATAACTCATTTCATTTCCAAAACTGTCTAAGTTAAAAGCAATGGGCACAAAGATTTAAGATTTTAAAAATAAGTTATTTTACAAACATTAAGAAAAAAGTAATATCAGCACCAGTGTTGTAGCACAGTGGGTTAAGCTGCTGTTTGCGACACCAGCACCCCTTATCAGAGTGTCATTTCAAGTCCTGGCTGCTCTACTTTGAATGCAGCTTCTGGCTAATGTGCCTGGAAAGGCAGTGCAATGTGCCCCAAGTTCTTTGGCCCCTGCCACCCATGTGAGCGACCAGGATGGTATTCCTGGCTCTTGGCTTTGGCTTGGCCCAGCCCTGGCTGTTGTGGGCCACCTGGAGGAGTGAATGAGTACATAGAAGATCTGTCTCTTTCTCTCTCTCAGTCCCTGTCTCTGTCTGTTCCTCTCTGTTACCCTGCCTGTCAGAAAAAGAAGGAAATCTTTAAAAAAATCAAAATAAAAGCAGTCCTTCACAAACCCTTTCAGAAAATAAAGGAGGGAGCACTCTTTAACTCATCTGGTGAGCCCAATAGTACCCTGATACCAACACCAAGGACATTTTAAGAAAACTATAGAACAGTAGCCCTTATGAATTGAGACACAAGCATCTTCAGCAAAATTTTAGCAATTAAATTCAGCCATGTATAAAAAGGATTGAACCAAATAGAATTTACCTTACAAAAGATTGGTTCAACATCTGGAATGCACCGTTAATAAATAGATAGGACAATAGATGCAGAAAAAACATTTGATAAAATTCAACACCTATTCATGATAATAACTATCAACAAACGCTAGTAAAAGAAGGGAAGTTCTTCAACCTGATAGAGTATCTATGAAGAATCCACAGTAAGCACCATACTTAATCCTCTAAGATCAGGAATGTAGCAGGGATGTCCGTTCTCGCCATTTCTGTGTAGCACAGTACTACTGGTTCTAGCCAATATAATCAGGCAAGAAAAAGAAATTAAGAAAAAAAATCAATATTGGAAAAGAAGAGGATCCGTTTAGGAAATGAGATCTGCAGGATCGTAGGATATAAGAACAATATTCAAAAATCAATAATCTACCTACATACTATACTAAACAATCTGAAACAATCTGGCCACTTGGAGGAGTGAACAAGTAGACAAAAGATCTGTTTCCCTCTCTCTCAGTCTCTCTCTGTCTGTCCCTCCATGTCACCCTGCCTTTCAGAGAAAGAAAGGAATCTTTCAAAAAATAAAAATAAAAATAGTCCTTCATGAATCCCTTCAGAAAATAAGAGAGGAGGGAGCACTCTCAACTCCTTTAGTGAGCCCAGTAGTACAATCTGAAAGTGAAATTTAGAAAACAGTTCCAATTAAAGTAGCATCAAAAAGAACAAGTAACTTAGGAATGAATTTAACAAAAGAAGTGTAAGAGTTGCATACTAAAAACTACAAACTATTGCTGAGTGAAATTTAAGAAAATCTAAATAAATGGAAAGATTTTATGTTGATGAATTAGAATACCCACTATTGTTTAGATGGTAATTCTCCCCAAATTGATCTTGAAATTTAATAGTGTACCTATCAAAATTGTAGGAGGGATTTTGCAGAGTTTAATAAGTTGGTCCTAAAATTTACATGGAAAGGTAAAGGATACAAAATAGCTAAGTTATGTATATAAAGAACAAAGTTGTAGGAATTACATCTCCCAATTTGAAAAAGAGCAAAGAGTCAGGAGGAGAACCAGACACATGTAGTGTTAGGGCTGCTGAGAATGTTTCTGTCTAACCCTTGCCTTCAGGATGCCAGGCCTCTCAGAATAGTCTACGTCTTTGTTAGCTGCCTTATCATCTACTCAGTGAGAACTGGTAAATCTCTGTTTAACTTTTCTTTTATGACATACCTGATAAGTATGCATGCTGATGGTTAGAAACACTAGCGCCCATCTTTCCTTATATGATGTACACCTTTGCCACAGTCTTTACAATACTGAGTCATTAGAACTGAAGTCTAGAAAGGAAAGTTTCAGTTTTATAACCATCAAACTTCATGAGCTGAAATTTAGGAGAATGATGGTGGCAAGTTGAATATGCTTGTATTATACTGCCAAGGTCTTTTTTCTTATTTTTAAATATTTATTTATTTATTTATTTATTTTGAGAGAGAGAGCTAGAGCAAGAGCTCATGTGAATGCTCCCATTCACTGGTTCATTCCCTAAATGCCTGCTACCACTGGGACTGGGCCAGGCAAAAGCTGAATCCAGGTCTCCCACATGACTGGCAGGGACCCAATTACTTGAGCCATCACCCACAGCCTCCCAGGAAACTGAAGTCAGGAAATAAAGGTAAAAGTATCAAAATCAGGCACTCCAATATGGAATGCAGGCAGCTTAATTGCTAAGCCAAACACTTGGCCCTGCTAGGATTTTTTATTTTCCTCCTTCAGCTAAGAGAAGTGGACTTTCTTGTTTCTCAAAGTGCTTACTTGCTGTCTTTTTTTCTTTTCTTTTTTGTGAGGCAAAGACACAGCAAGAGAGCTCTCTCTCGTCTGCTGGTTCAGTCCTCAAATGCCTACAACAGCCAGGACTTGGCCAGCCTGGGAATAGAAACTCAGTCCAAGTCTCCCAAGCAGGTGGCAGGAACTCAATTACTTAGGCCATCACTGCTGCCTCCCAGGGTCTGCATTCGCAGGAAATGAGTCCAGAAGCAGAGATGAGTATCACAGCCAGGCACTCCAATATGGAATGCAGGCATCTTAATTGCTAAGCTAGATGCTGGCCCCTATATACTGCTTTTTTTTTTTTTTTTAAGATTTATTTATGTATTTGAAAGACAGAGTTACAGAGAGAAATAGAGAAACAGAGAGAGATCCTCCATCCACTGATTCACTCTCCAAATGGCCCCAAGAGCCAGGGCTGGACCAGTTCGAAGCCAGGAGCTTTATTTGGGTCTCTACATGGGTAGCAGGGGCCCAACCACCTGGGCCATCTTTTGCTGCTTTCCCAGGCCTTTAGCGGGAAGCTGGCTCAGAAGTGGAGCAGCTGGGGCATGAACTGGCATCCATTTGAGATGCCGGTGTCTCAGGTGGAGGCTTAACCTGCAATTCCATAACAAGGTCCCCACCCTGCCCCCCTCCTACTCTCTTCTCCCCACTGACCCCCCTATAGTGTACTTCTTGATCTCCCCTTTTAGACCATAAACGCTTTGTATGCCAGGATTCTTTTTTTTTCTTTTTGTCCCTGTATCTCTATGATGTTTGTCATAAAGACTGGTATTCAATATTATTTGAATTACTAAAATTTATTAATTTACTCTTCTAAGCAAACCTGGCACATTTTAACTAAAATGTTAAATATGGGTTCTGCATTTGGCCTAGCAGTTAAGACACTGGGGTATTTGGGGAGTGAGCCAGCAGATGGGAGCTTGTTATCTCTCTCCTGACTCCACGCTCTGTGTCTCCGTCTCTCAAATAAAAAAAAAATAACTAAATATTAATACCTTTTTCTCCTTTCCCTATTCTGAACTCCCGGGTTATTAACAGATTAATAGAGAGACTTAAAGACAATGTGCTAATTGCTATATGTATAGAATAATTATATAGAAGTTTGAGGTGGGAGGGCCAGTCTTTCCAGGAAATTAAGGAAGATTCTCAATTTTCTTACTTTGGTGACTTAAGGAATGCTAAATCTTTCATACCGCAGGAGAAGCAGATTTGAGAATAAGGATAGGGTAAGTAAATAAGTACAGGCTTTCATTATGTTGCTTGTGAAATGTCTTATTCTTTCATATATGTATGTATGGATATATATATTCCAGTGATATATGATCTATTTACACATATACATAAAAGTTTGTAATTTACATTTAAATAATGTGTCTAAGATATATTTGTAAGTTATATGTATTTATGATATGTATATTATAAAGTTCATGTATAATATATAAATAGTAAATGTTTTAAGCGTACTTTGGGCGTAAGTTACACAGAGCCACTTCAGACCAACTTCAACATAAATGGGCATTTGTTGGAAGAGCACTGGGTTGTCAGGAACCCAAAAGCAGCAATTGCAGTTTGACTTTATAAGGGACGAGAACCAGGAACTGCAAGGCTGTTAGGATTTCCACAAGTCAGTTATCCGTATCTCTTTGTCTTTGGCTGCTTTTTTCAGTCCCTCCTATTCTTTCTTTTTCTCCTCCCCCAATCCCTACTTGTGTGATTTTTTATTTCTGGTTTTCTCAGTGTATCAGCTTCATTCTTATATCTTTCTCTTTGTAGTTTGGCTTTCCCATCATAGACATTCATGAAGCCAAATTTGATGCCCTCATGACTGTGTACTTGTCATCAGTTCAGGAAAGTAATACTGAATGAATAGTATCTCAATCCCCCTTGCAGAGCTTCTAGAAGATTCAGTTTTACCCAAGGCTTCATTTCTGGTCCAATCAGCTGTAACCTAAAGATATGATCAGGTTATGTAAAAATGCCAGGGATCTGATATCTGTCTCTACATCTCACAAAGCAGAATAAGGAGTCATCATTTTCTAACTAGCAAAAAATGAATGAGATCATGAAAGGAAACTATACTGTGCAGAGTGAACAAAGCATAGGACCAGCAAGGCATAAAAATGTCCAGGGAATGGGTGGCAGGGAAGGAGTTCAGTAAAGGAGTGGTGAGAGAGGACAAGGACTGGATGTCTTAGAAACTAAAAGGAGAAGATGTTTCCAAGTGAGGAGGAGTAGCCGAGATAATTCGGCGTGGCAATTACTGAGAAGAAGCCATTGACTTTGGCAATTAGGAGGTCATTAGTGAGAGAAATTTCACTTTCCTTCCTAGGGTGGGTGATGGTAGTTACTTGTTCTTGTTGTTTGTCCATTTGAATAGGAACAGGGATGTTTAAAACAAAGGAATGGATCTTTAAGTATGGAACATCAGTATGCAAGATTGTATCTTATTAGGCTAATACACTTAGCCTAACATAATGGTTCTCTTTGTAAGTTCTTACAGATTTGAGAGATCTTTAAAAGGTTCACAGAAAATGAATATTGTGGAAAAACTGCATGACTTCATGGATTTTTTGCACCAACATAAACTTACCTTTTTAATTCTATTTTTTCCACGAGTTTTTTTTTTTTTAATAAATTTATTTATTTGAAAGAGTTACAGAGAAGGAGAGGTGGAGGAAGAGAGAGAGAGAGAGAATGAATGAATGAATGAATGAATCAATCAATCAATCTTCCGTCCACTGGTTCACTCCCAAATGGCCACAATGGCTGGGGCTCAGCCAGCCTGAAGCCCGGAGACTGGAGCTTCTTCCAGGTTGCCCGTGTTGGGGCAGGGGTCCGAGGACTTGGGTCATCTTCTGCTGCTTTCCCAGCTGCATTAGCAGGGAGCTGGATTGGAAGTGGAGCAGCTGGGACCTGATCCAGCGCCCATATGAGATGCCAGTGCTGCAAGCAGCTGCTTTTCTGTTTCGCCATAGTGCCGGCCAGCCCCTTTCCATGAGCTTAATGGAGTAACCTCATATAACACCAACTTTACATAGGAATATGAATAAAATGAGGGTGATTTTCATATTTGCAGACCCATAAACCACAAAACCAGACAACTTGCTTTTTTGCAAGCCTTTATTAATTCTAACCCCATATAGGTAGCAAACTCCAGGAGGAGGAATGAAGGGGTATGCTAGAGGGTTTTGTTTGATTATATTGTATGTTCTTAAAGTATTTTTTCTGTCTCTGATTGTGATAGAATGAACAAATTTTTAATAATGTGGACTTCTAATACCCAGGGGTACTTAATGTTTTTTGTTTTTAATTCTCCTTCAACCTTGATATGACTTATAGCATTCTGGAATTTGCTTATGGACCTCATAAGTTCTGACTTGAACTATTCCCCTAGTTCACATAGCTATTTAGTTGTCTTTTATGCCTCCTGATAAATTTTTCTCTACAAGCCAGTGATGAAATTTGAACTTTCATTCCAAGGGAGTGTTTCTGTACTAGTCAGTCATCCATTATATTGATGTATTAGCCAAACATTGACTGACAAATGAATCCACAGAAAGCAATCCAAAAAGAAATAATTAGGTCTCTCCTACAGTATAAAAATCTCATATTTTAGGAAGTTTTCTTACTAAAGCTATGTAGTCTTCTACCTTCTATAAAGTGGAAATAGTCCTATTATCTGTCTAAATAGGATTACTAAAAAATCAAATAAGCTGATATAAATTAAAGCACTTTATAAACCACAAAATGCTAATAGTTTAGTTAATACTATTAATTTTGCTGTCTTGTTCCCTGAATTCTCAAATACCAGAGTTTGTTTCTCTTGGTTTGCTGGAAGAAGTTGGCCTCTCATGACTGAGGGATAGGGCAAAGGGGACTTCTGGTTTTTTGGGTGCTGAAAGCACAATGTTGTCTACAGTTTCTAATGTTTCTAACTTTTAAAAATTCGGCTCTGTTATGCTTTTTTTTTTTAAATAGCTCAAGGCTCTGGAAATTTGCTAGAATTTTAGCAAGCTTGGTTTTTATTTTATACCTTCTGAATATAGTATAAGACATAAAAAGTATCATAGCTATTGAAGGGAGCTTAGGTGTAATCTTTGTGAATCATTGTGTTTAAAAAAGTGAAATTTATGGCTGACCTTGATTCAACACCGAATTAGTCATCCCTTACTAATGCAGGATATTACATCAGGAATTTCTGGGTTAGTGGCTAGCCTCGAGTGGTCAACTTCCTGGACTAATGAAGTCCCAGAATAGCTCTTGGTGTAACAGATATTGTTTGAGTACCTACTGTGTGTCACACACTTTAGTAGGCTCATCTCAGTATTGTTTTTAAAGTGTTTTCAAATTTCAAATATGATATAAATACTTGAATATAACTGGTAGTGAAATATCCAATCTCTGGAAAAATAATACCTGAGTAAATATACAAATGTGGCAAAATAAGACAGGAGACTTCACTTATGGTCAGAATCCTACAGCTCTGATTTTCTGGTTTAATTTTTATGGTGCTCAACAAAATGCCACATATAGAACACATTAATAACTAGGTAAAATTTATTAACTGTTGGCTCTGGGAAATCTCCAATGACATGTCTGTTTATTTATTGCTATACTGTTTCTGAGCTCTCAACAACTCACATTCACTAAGTGATTACAATATTCATCACAAACTCCATAGCGACTTCTAGAGGGATTAGTAACTTCTCAAGATAATATAGCTAGTAAAATACAAGTCTCTTTTTCAGAACCACCTCAGCATAACTTTATAATCAGTGTTCTTTTGCATGATACCATCCTATTCCCAAACCCTAGTACAGTCTGGTTATGTAGATATGCTGTTGATGTTGAAATAAATAGTGGATAATTTTCTTCTACTTTGCATGGCTAAAGAATTCTGTTATTTTGGCCGGTGCCACAGCTCAATAGGCTAATCCTCCACCCGCGGCGCCAGCATACCGGGTTCTAGTCCCGGTCGGGGCGCCAGATTCTGTCCCGGTTGCCCCTCTTCCAGGCCAGCTCTCTGCTATGGCCCGGGAGTGCAGTGGAGGATGGCCCAAGTGCTTGGGCCCTGCACCCCATGGGAGACCAGGATAAGTACCTGGCTCCTGCCATCGGATCAGCGCGGTGCGCCGGCCTCAGTGCGCCGGCTGCGGCGGCCATTGGAGGGTGAACCAATGGCAAAAAAAAAGGAAGACCTTTCTCACTGTCCACTCTGCCTGTCAAAAAAAAAAAAAAAAAAAAAAAAACTTCTATTATTTTACAAAAAAATTTTTCTTTTTAGTTTTTAAAGATAGGTTTCATTTGAAAATACCAAGATTGGTGTATGCTGTATTCTGAAATAAAATTCATTCCTACCTTTCTTCCTTGTAGACTTTCATCATGTTTCTGTTTACCCAAAGAAAGAACTTCCTTTTTTCATCCATTTCACAGCGGGATTGTGTTCTTCTACAGCAATGATAGCCCTTCTCACACACCAGTTTCCTGAAATCATGGGTATTTTTGCTAAAGCTGTAAGTATGATCTCAAGGACTTGTGTAGAGTATTTGTAAAACCCACAAGAAACCACCTGTGATCTGTTTGTGCTAACTCAGTTGAACAGTGGAAAATATTTGTTATAGTAAATTATAAGAATTGACTTGTAAAGTTGCTGTCATAAATATGTCAATCATAAGTTTTTGGTGATTTGAGCTATATACCTTTGTTGTTTAAAAGTTTAAAGAATACAATGCCATATATTATAAAGTTGGTCCTCATAGATCACTTTTGGTGATAAAAATGTTACTTATTACTACCTAAGAATGATCCAATTCTTTTTTATTAATGTATTTGTTTTGATATTTAACAAAAATTCCCTATTTTGTAAACAAGCCTTTTGTTTTTGATTTTTTTCTATTTAAATGAAATAGTTCTAAAGAGCTGTCGAACTTTAAATTCAAGAGTGCAACTAAGATAAAGAATAAGTAGATGAGATGGGACAGGTGAGATATTTGTCCTGGGTACAGAATCTGCCTCCTTACTCAGTGGTTCTTCCTGTTGTTTTCTCTGCTTGGTTTTAGTAACCTTCCCCCAGTCTTGGGTATAGAATCATATACAGAGCTTTATTCTCATTTTTACCCATTATTTTGGGCTTGTTCCCCTTTTCCTGACCCAGGAAATACTTGAGTACTAAGAAAGGGGTTATTCCATGACTATTTCCTCTTCTATATAAATTAGTTAATGTCACTGACTCAAAGTAAAATTACCAAAGATAATTCCCTTTAAGTCTCCAAGCCTTTTAGAAAATATATCTTTCATGTACACATGTGCATTTTACCAGGTCATAGGAATTAAAACCCGAAACGAAAGTACTGTTTTATTGTATTCCCAAATGTAAAATCACCAGGAGCTGTAGAAAAACTAGCCTTTATTTAGTATTGTATTTTCTGTATTTTTCTCTATATGCCTCCATTCTAACTCCCTGTTTTCTCACCATTTCTTTTCCTGTCTTAAAAATAGCTTATTTTGTGCCTTACAGATTAGCTGGCTTTCTTCCGGCACCAGTGGTAGCCAGTCCTGGTTTCTCTTTTCCCTAAAGGTCAGCTGTGTAATGTGTGAAGTTGCCACTGGCTGTAGGCCTAGGAGTCTGAGTCTGCACTGGGTTCTGAGTTAAGCTTCAAGAAGAATGACTTTTCACTGTTCCGGGAGTATAGATATTTGGGTTGGAAACTGACTGTTCTATTTCCTTTAACTGTAAAAAAGAAGCTTAGTGATTGATTCTGCCATAACTCTGTTGTTTGCAATGGTGTTGATTAGGGAGTGAGTGCATCTCAAAGTGAATTGAACTTACTGTGTAATCCAGCATGGAAAAGCAAAATGGACTAGAAAGGGAATCCCATCCATTAATAGCTGGGAAAAATATGTGCCATTGTTAATTTGAGATCACAGGCAGCAGTGGGAGAGATGGTTCTTGTGTTTCTCTCAGGGCATTGAGGTGAGAAGGAAGTAAAATAGAGCAAGGTACTGGCTAAAATTAATGTGGGATGTACTCACCATACGCTCTGTCCATCGACATTAGTGTAGAGTGTCTGCCTGAACCTAAGAGGTCACTAATAGTACCAGAAGAGCCTTTAGAATTACATAGCAGAGCTTATTCTTTAGCACTCCTCTAGCAGAGTCTGAGAATGAATTATTATCTATTTTAAAGCTTAAGCTTCTTTTTTAGACCAAAAGTTATTGATAAACTGTGATTGCAGTTGAATAATAAATAAGCTTTTTTTTCACTGTCTGTTGGTATTCGTGTAATTGATGATTATATTGTTAAAATGTGCCTGACGGTGAACTTTTTAAAAAAACGGTTTTCTATTTCTTAATTTAAATGTATATTAATTTTTTTAGAAAATATTTATTTCTTTGTTTGAAAGGCAGAGCAGCAGAGACAGAGAGAGACAGAGATCTTTCATCCACTGATTAACTCTCCAAATGCCTGCAAAAACTGGGGGTGGGTCAGGCCAAAGCCAAGAGCCTGAAACTCCATCCAGGCCTCCCACTTGGCTGTCATTCTGCTGCCTTCCAGTTGGATTAGCAGGAAACTGGACTGGAAGAGCAGAGTAGCTGGGACTCAAACCATACCCTCTAATATGGGATGCAGGCTTCCCAAGCAATGGCTTAACATACTGCACTATAGTGCCCACCGTGATAGTGAACTTTTATAACCACCTCTGTCCCTGTGGGGTTTACATGTCCATTTTAAATTTCCAATCATCCGGTGGGTGTTTGGTATAACAGATGAGCTGCCCATTTGTTGTGATGCTCTCATCCCATATCCATGTGTCTAGGTTCAAGTCCCATCTCTGACTGTTTTTTTTTTTTATTATTATTATTCAAATAGCAGAGTTACAGAGAGAGAGACAGAGGGAGGGAGGCAGGCAGGCAGGCAGGGAGGGAGGGAGGGAGGGAGAAACCTTCCATCTGCTGGCTCACTCCCCAGATGGCTGCAATGGTCAGAGCTGTACCAGACTGAAGCCAGGAGCCAGAAGCTGCTTCTGGGTCTCCCACATGGGTACAGGGGCCCAAACACTTGGGGCATCCTCTGCTGCTTTCCCAGGCACGTCAGCAGGGAGCTGGACCAGAAGGGAAGCAGCTGAGAATTGAACTAGAACCCACTTGGGATGCCGTGCTATAGGTGGCAGCCTGACTCATCACAGTGCCAGCCCCCAGCTCTGACACTTAATTACAGCTACTTGCTAGTGCAGACCCTGGGAAGCATCAGGTGATGGCTCAAGTGGTTGAGTTTCTGCTTCCCGTGTGGGAGACCTGGATTGAGTCCCTGGCTCCCAGCTTCAGCCTGGCGCAGCCCTGGCTATTGTGGGCATTTGGGGACAAAACTAGTAGATGGGAGCTCTCTGTCTCTGTGTCTCAAATAAAAATTTTAAAAACTCCTAGAACTATTTACTGAAACTACCTGCAAACCAATATTTGCTGTACAGAAGTTCCGAAGGCAGGTCCCATTTAAGAGAGAACAGAAAATGATAACAGTATAGGCAGTCTCCTATTATAAATTCAATATATAAATGCCTTGACAGACCAAGGAACTAGAGGCTGAAATCCTGTTGCTTCACCACTTGGTAAAGTGTGGTATTTGTGTTTAGGAGCATCACCATATCACCATCACCCAAGAACTTGTTAAAAATTCAGGCTCTCAGGCCCCAGTCAGACCACCTGAATGGGAATCTGCATTTTTACAAGGTTTGCAGGTGGTCTTACATGCACATTTAAAGCTTGAGAAGCCCTGTGCTCCCCCCCCACCCATATGAGGAACTTAAAACACCTAGGTAGTGCCACTCCATCAAGGTGGAAAAGGGCCAGCATTGTAGAGTGGTTATGAGCTTAGACTCTGGAGCCAGACTGCTTTGCTCTGAATTCCAGCCCTGGCACTTACAGCCTGTGCAACCTCAGGTAAGTTACCTACCCTTTTCTACCTTTAATTGTAAAATGAGAACAATAATGCCATATAGGTATTGGTGAGGATAAAATGAATTTTAAATATATCAAATGTCTAGAGCCATGTCTACTTACAATAAAAACTAAGTGAGTGTTAAGTGTCATTGCTGCCACTACTGTCTTCATTGTCTCCAAAGTGCAGCTATTTTGGTAAACCCTACCCCCTTCACATGTGGAGGAGATATGTCCTAACAGTGAGCTCAAAATGCATTTTCCCACAGAAACTGTATTATAAATGCAGGTTGGGTGTCATTTAAATAGCTATAATGTATCTCTGGTACATCATGTGGATGCGAACTACAGAAGTGGAGAAATGTTTCATGTTACAGGCATTGGCAGACTGCCTTGTGGAAGGGAACTTTTGGGTAAATTGCAAACTGCCGATGTTAGGATTTGCAATTAAATCATATATTTGATGGCCAAATAAAGTAGAAATTTTGATGCAGAATCTTTGAAATACGATTTTCTTCTATTTAGTAAGGCAAAGCAATTAAAAAAATTTCCCAGATTTCTTCAGTTACTATTGTCTCTTTCTCATTTAATTATCTTTTTATATTAGTTCATATGCTAAAAAATTAATTTGAATTTCTTAAAATGTATTTGTTATAAAAATTGCCTTTTTATGAAGCCAGACACTAGGGATTAATGATTTTTAATAATTTTCACTGTATCTCAGATTTAAATAAAAGGAAGGGAATGAAGTGGAATGGCTAGTGGTTTCATTTTGTTTGTTTGTTTCTGCTTAGTATAAAGTTATGTGGAATAAGACTTTATTTTCAGCAAGCTAGGATTTTTTTTCCCCTGATTTTTCTCCTGAGATGAAAACCTAGTTTGACATTAGACATAGAGCAATGAAAAAAGTTGCATAAATCTCTGGAGATGTGGAATGTGCTGATATCACAGCTGATATTCTCCAAGGCCAGAATTCCTGAAAAAGGAAAAATTGCTTTTAAGTTGTAGGTCATTTTCTCACCTGCTTTGAAGCTTGCTGGGTTAAATATGAGAGTTCACAGTAAGGGTAGCCAGCAAACAACTGAACTGGAATCTGATTCTGCTTATCTGAAAGGAGCTTCTTTATTTAAGAGCAGCACTGCCTTCTCCTTAGAGAACCAACCTTCATCTATTCTGGCCCCTTTATTTCTGTCTTGCAAGTAAAGCTTTCTTCTTAGTAAAGCTTGGGAGCACGTTATCACAAGAAAAAATTTACAGATGGTCTTTGGAGATTTCACTAACTTATGGATGGATTCAGTCGTGTGGCATGTGACTTTAGTGCTTCCACTTCAGAAGTGTGTTTGAATATAAAACTCCCTAGTTGGGTTTTAATAAATAGAGTAGTCTTTATCATGCTGGCAGAAAAAGATGTTACGGGTAAAGAGAAGAATCAAAAAGATTCCCGATCGCTTCTCGGCCTTTTGGCTAAGATCAACTGTAAAAAGATTTCCGAATAAATTGTTTTACTAAGGCAAAACTTTGTTGAAATTTGTTTCACTGAACACATATTGTAACTGTGGTGGGGTGGGAATGGGCTCTGTTTCCAAATATTTCTACTAATCTTTATGTGGGAAAATGTGGTTGGGCATGCCAGTGATGAATTTCTGAGCAACTCATAATTGGCCAGCTCTACTGTAACTAGGGCCTTACAATCTGCTTGATTAATTCTTTAAGGACTACATTAGCCAAGTTGCATGATTTCCAAAGATATAGAAGGTCAGATGTTATACTAACAAAGGACCTCTCTACAGAATGTCTCACTGGGGTTTCTTCAGGCCCTTCCTAAAAATAATTAAAATTTTTCTACCCAAATTACATTTTTTAAAATAATAAGCAGACATAAATGCCAAGTATTTGTTACTGAATAGTGGGTAAAACTTTCAGAAAGGCTTGTCTACTATTCTAATTATTTTTTTTAAGGCAAAGATCATCTTCAGAACTAGGAGAGTTGATAGACAATTATAATTATATATGGATGTTTACCAAAATAAAGGCTCTTAGTTTTTCATTGTCTGTTCATAGGTGAAATACATTTTTCATATTCTCCACCTGACCTCATTCATGCCAAAAACCTATGATATTTTCATACTTCTTTATTAAATACATAAGAAACACATTCAGAAATCAGGCTGTCAGTTAAAATCAGTTTCTTCACTTTTACTGATAATGGATTCATTTTCAAAGCTGAGACTTCTTTTTAGTTTGTAAGAATGGATATAGCTTTAAAAACATTCTTAATTGTAACTAAGCTTTTATTAATACAAAATATTGTTCTGTGACCATGCTGTTTCCAGAGTAATACATCTGAAGTATTTCCCAGAGCCCATACAGTAATCAAATGAATCAATTATGCAAAAAGTCAACTTTTTAGAAGTTTGCATTTTTTTGTTGGTGTTTTTAGTATATCTAAAGTCTTTATTTGGGCAGTCTGGAGTATCTGATTTTGATTTTCATTGTGAACTAGGATGCAGCAAGAGAAAATACATTCTCAATGTCCTATAAGGATATTTGTCATGCTTCATCCTCATTGTTCTTCTTTAAAAAGATCTAAACTGAAAATATGTACAATAGCTGGTGAGAGAATTTGATTGGCTTTCTAAAATTGGAAGAAAAAATTAGTATAAATATAACACCAGTCTTTCAGTCTTTCAACACCAGCCTTCTTTCAGAATCAAAGGTCAAGTTTATGAAGAATTATTGTGGGCCATATAAGGCCTGTGAAATTGGTCTGGACTTGCCAAGGCAACCTCAGGTGGGACTCCAAATTCAGTAAATCTATAGCATGTTAAATGTTAGGTTGACACTTTTTTTGGCCCACAAATAATGTTATAAATATCCAGATGACCCTTGGCAGAAAAAAAATTTCCCTACCCCTGGTCTAAAGTATCATATCTTGGGGCTAGGCATTGTGGTGCATAGGTTACAACGCAGCTTGTCATGCTTGTATCCCATTTTGGAGTGCTTCATAGGAGTCCCAGCTACTCCACTTCCCATCCAGCTTCCCAAGAGTGCACCTGGGAGGTAGCTGATGATGACTCAAGTGCTCAGGCCCCTGTCACTCAGGTGGGGAAACCTGGATGGAGCTCCTGGCTCCTGGCTTTGGCCTCACCCGGCCCTGGCTGGTGTGCTCATTTGGGGAGTGAACTGGTAGATGGAAGATCTCTGTCTGTCTCTGTCTCTTTGTCTTTCTCCCTCTCCCATGTCCTCTTTCTGTTGCTCTTTCAAGTAGATAGAACTAATAAATACGTAAACATTTAAAATATCATAATGGAATTTTTTTCTTTTCTTTTTTTTTTGCTTTAAAGATTTTATTTATTTATTTGCAAGTCAGAGTTACACAGAGAGAGGAGAGGCAGAGAGAGAGAGAGAGAGAGAGAGAGAGAGAGTGTGTCTTCCATCCAATGGTTCACTCCCCAGTTGGCCGCAACAGCCAGAGCTGCGCTGATCCAAAGCCAGGAGCCAGGAGCTTCTTTCAGTCTCCCACACCGGTGCAGGGACCCAAGGACTTGGGCCATCTTCTACTGCTTTCCCAGGCCATAGCAAAGAGCTGTATTGGAAGTGGAGCAGCCGGGTCTCGAACCAGCACCTATATGGGATGCCAGTGCTTCAGGCCAGGGCATTAACCCACTGTGCCATAATGCCGGTCCCAGAATTTTTTTTCTAAAGTGGGAATTTTAGGTAACAGCTGTACTTCCACTCATTGTATCAAGTAGGAAATAGGTATGTTCTTTAATCCTGATGAAGTCTCAATAAGAGAGTGGGGTTTATTGGTATTTTTACTGAATTTGAAGAAAAAAAATATTCTGTAGTAACATTGAGATTACTTAGGTCTATCTTGACAGTAGCCAGTTTCAAGAAATTACTTGGGCTTTAGGTGGCTTAGCAAAATTAAGAGAACTGATATTCAGGGAATTCAGATCTCATAGTCCCTTTTGACCTCATCTTGTGATGTCAGGCATTCTGGAAGTAACACATGTAAGTACTGTTCAAGGTGTGGAAAAGGGCTTTA
Organism: Oryctolagus cuniculus; assembly: GCF_964237555.1. Taxonomy (NCBI): domain Eukaryota; kingdom Metazoa; phylum Chordata; class Mammalia; order Lagomorpha; family Leporidae; genus Oryctolagus; species Oryctolagus cuniculus. Next base: position 57,797,560 of record NC_091438.1, read on the forward strand.
TTCCCAGGGAACAACACCCTTGTTGCCTATCCCCAATATGACACACAGAGAAAGCAGCAGCTTGAGGGAGCATTTAAGAAGTGGGCACGTTCTCACACTCTTCGTTAGGAAGATGCCAGCTCTCCTGATTATTCAATATGCTGGAGTCCCAGTTTCCTTCAGAAGCCGGAGTTAAAACCTTTATTCTCAGGTAGCAGCAGCTTTACAATTAAATTTTAATCCCTGAATGTTGTTAGATTCTTATCTAGAGTACAGCCACAGCTGTTCTTGGCAGGCAAAGACATTGCTGTTTTTCCTTCAGTCACAGTAAGATAGAAAAATGTTCTCTGGCTGGGGTGTGGATGAAGGCACTTTACTAATCTTATTCATAATTCATCCTTGGTTGCTGGGGTTCTCAGAGTTGAAACTTTACCTTCTGATAAAATTCAGCTGGATTTTTTTTAATTATTATTATTTACTTGACTCCAATTCCTTTGGGGGGTTGCCCTTATTGGGAGCTGAGAGATTCTAATTCAGGTAAGCCATGGCTTTGATGACTTTTCTTACTAATTTGCTCTTGGTATATGTTGTTGTAATATACCCTTAAAAACAAAACAAAAACTTCACTGTAATATGCAGTTCAGGGGTTCCTGGGTACCCTAAAAAGAATCCTCTTTCTGTATTGGCTGCCTGAATGGAATGACTTCAGTAGGGCTTATCTTCATTTGTTTTCCAAGTTTAGATTTTTTAAAGAGCCTCAGCATTTAAAATTATGGTAACTATTATTCTATAATATGCTATATGATGAGTGTTCTATAACAGATAGGTCTGTTTCAAATTCATTGCATTAAGATACTACTAATGGATTTCTTTGTTCATTCTTTCATTAATGAGCAGATATTTATCAGGCACCTTTATGAAGTATAAAGTTTCTGTTCAGTTTCTGTTCCTGGTAGCTCATAGTCTTTTTTTTTTTTTTTTAAGATTTATTTATTTACTTGAAAGAGTTACACAGAGAGGGAAGGAGAGACAGAGACAGACAGAGAGAGAGAGAGAGTCTTCCATCCGCTGGTTCACTCCCTAGATGGCCGCAATGGGCGGAGCTGTGCCAATCCGAAGCCAGGAGCCAGGAGCTTCTTCAGGGTCTCCTGCATGGGTGCAGGGGCCCAAGGACTTGGGCCATCTTCTACTGCTCTCCCAGGCCATAGCAGAGAGCTGGATTGGAAGTGGAGCAGCCAGGACTCGAACCGGCACCCATATGGGATGCTGGCACTGCAGGCGTTGGCTTTACCCACTGTGCTACCGGCCTGGCCCCAAGCTCACAGTCTTAACAGTTAGGCATGTGAGAAAGGCATAAAGATGTATTAACATAAGGTAGAGGCTACTACTAAGTTTAGTTCATCATTGTGTATTCATTTAACTGGAAGTGAGAGATAAGTATCTCTTTTTTTCAAATATATAACATGGAGGGGATTTTCCTCTTTATACCTAGCTGCTAAAGTTCATATTTTTGTAGCTTTCTGTAAAATATAGTTCACCAAAAAGTTAGTATAGACTCACAGAGGGTCCTTCCTTTAGAAGAATTTATTTGATTAGGATTCTTCAAACAAGAAGATATAGAAGAAGTATCTCAGGGCCGGCGCTTTGGCGCAGTGGGTTAATGCCCTGGCCTGAAACACCAGCATCCCGTATGGGCACTGGTTCTAGTCCCAGATGCTCCTGTTCCCATCCAGCTCTCTGCTGTGGCCTGGGAGAGCAGTGGAAGATGGCCCAAGTCCTTGAGCCTCTGCACCCACATGGGAGACCTGGAAGAAGCTCCTGGCTCCTGGCTCCTGGCTTTGGATTGGCGCAGCTCCGGCTGTTGCGGCCATCTGGGGAGTGAACCAGCGGTTGGAAGACCTCTTTCTCTCTCTCTGTCTCTATCTCTCTCTGTAACTCTGTCTTTCAAATAAATAAGACAAATCTTTAAAAAAAAAAAGTATCTTGTGGCAATAGTGGGTTAAAGCCATGATCTACAGTGCCGGCATCTCATATAGGCGCCAGTTCAAGTCCCAGCTGATCCACTTCTGATCCAGCTCCCTGCTAATGTGCCTGGGAAAGCAGGGGAAGGTGGCCCATGTGCTTGGGTCTCAGCACCCAAGTGGGAGACCAGAAGAAGCTCCTGGCTCCTGGATTCAGCCTGGCCCAGTCTTGATCATTGGGGCCATTTGGGGAGTGAACCAGTGGATGGAAGACCTGTCTCTCTCTCTCTCTCTCTGCCTCTCCTTCTCTCTCTGTATAATTCTGCTTTTGAAATAAATAAATCTTTAAAAAAAAAGAAGTACTTTTTTTCCAAATACATAACAGGGAGGGATTTTCATCTTTATGTCTCCCTGCTAAAGTTCATAAATTTGTAAGGTAAGAAGTATCTCATCTCAGATTCACAGTAACTCCCCTAAGACAAATGCCTCTATAATCATACATTCCATCTTTTTCTTTTATATCCTCTCATTCTTAATGATAGATTAATAAGGACTAAGGGCCATTCTGGTTTTGAAAATGAAATAGTATAATTTCATTGTGAAGCAGATGGAATAGTAAGAGTCAGGACCAGAATTAATTTGACTCTGTGGATACATGAGAGAGAACAGGAAAGAATGTCCCAGAATCCACTTCTTAATGACAAAGCTGCATCCTGCAACTGATTCTGATTCTGAAATGGATACATATTATGCTAATTTTAAAAACTAAATGAATGGATATTAATATAAGGCATTAAAATTAGGTTCCTTTGCCCTCTCTTCCAAGCTGAAATTTGCTAATCAATTTTTCATGCTTAACAGTCCTACCCCTTCATGGGGAATCACCAAGATTGATTTCTAAGTAACTAAAAAATGTTTCCTATCTTTATCGTTGAGTAATATGCATTAACTGGATCATGGGGAATATGACTTTGGAATACATATTTTAAAAGACAGGACTTATCCTTAAGGAAATTAGGTATGTTATCAGTAAATATGGTAAAATAACAAAAGTACATGGACTAGAAGAGTAGGCCTTGGGTTGTACCAAAGTATTGAAAAATATGCCATGGGCTGGCATGTGGTGTAGTAGGCTAAGCCTCTGTCTGCGGCACCAACATCCCATAGGGCGCCGTTCGTGTCCCAGCTGCTCCACTTCCGATCTAGCTCTCTGCTTATGGCTTTGGAATGCAGCGGAAGAGGGCCCAAGTGCTTGGATCCCTGTACCTACGTTAGGAGACCCAGAAGAAACTCTTGGCTCCTGGCTTCGGATCAGTCCCCCTCTGTTTGGGGAGTGAACCAGCAAATGGAAGACCTTTCTCTCTGTCTCTCAGGGAGAGGGAGAGGGAGAGAGAGAGAGAGAGAGAGAGAGAGAGAGAGAAGGTCATGAGCCAAGAACACAGTCAGCCCTTTGAAAGAAACTTCAAGCTGTTAAAATAAAATGCCAATTTAACTTGGTATTGCAATGGAATAAAGGATGTGAGAGGGTTTGAACAATGACTTGGAGGCAGAAGACTGATGAACAGGCTCTGGAATTTACTGGCAACTGCTATACAGCAACCCATCTGAGTTTGCCACACCTACTGGAATAGGCAGAAATTATTATTGTTTGGGTAGATTAACAGAATGTGCATCTCCAGATAGTAAGCTGGGTGCATGATAGTGTCTTCCAGTTTAGAAGTCCAGTCTGTAACACGTTGGTGAGAACCCCATTAACATCCATTCACCTGCTTTCTTGTTTATACTAGTGTCTGTGCTAACGTTAGCTCTCCAGAAAGACTTAAGTAAACTCCAGTCCCTTCCATTCCTGGGAAACTACTACCTACTCCCATAGGACTTGGACCAAGATAACAAACGCAGTTAACTTTTTTTTCCAGTTTTATCTTTTGGATGGCATTGAGAGTAACCATATCTCTGATTTAGCCTCAAGTTCCATATTGAATTTTTTTAAATTGCTTTTTTGAGCAATAACTTTTCCTTGGTTGTTTAACCATACAAGTTGAGATTTCTGTCTCTATGCCTCTTTTATAATAGCTGCTTTGGGAGAACAGATGAAAAATAATAAGTCAGTTAGATATTTTATGAGTATTGAAATCCCTTCCATTCAGAAATGTAAATAAAATAACCAGCATGAGCAATCAGCTTATGTCAGATTCCATGGGTTTATGTTACATAGGGAAATTATAGTGCAACCTGAAACATGCTTCTTAATGACTACGTAGTGGTGTCACAGATGAATGTAAAGCCCTTGAGCTTTTCTTTTGTGAAGGGTCTCTGAAATCACCTTCTATAAGCTGCCTAGTCAGGGGAGAGAAACTAAGATGATACCAACAAATGCCATCACTGTTAAGTGGCTCCTTACCTTCTAACATCAAATTGTGCCAGCCGAGTAAAGCAGAAAGCTGGGACGCTGCTCACCTAATGGCTTCTTCGGTGTGCACTGAACATCCACGCTCAGCACCATCCTGGGTCAGACCACAATCCCGTGTGTATTTTGTTTCTGAAAGTGGCACCAAGAAACTGCTGTGGGAAACAGGGTTGCTCTTGTGGTTTCTGTTCTTAGAAGTTAGGGAAGTTCAGTTAAGGCATATGATAAAAGCCAGGTACGTAGCTGTTTTTACCTTCAGCAAATGCAAAAAACCAAAGACCTTACTGGTGATCATGAAATCAGGAGTTGCCTCCTGTCTTTGACTGCCGCTCCAGCACCCTGTGGCACATTAAAATTATCTCCTTGTGTGTTAGTGACTGGCACTGAAGCTCTAAAAGCTCTTTTGCAGTCCTCCTATTTACCATGGCCCTAGAGACGGTAAGTCTGCTAGCCACTAAAGTACAATATACCAAATGGGATATAAGTAATCAGGCAAGTTTTAAGATTGGGAGTGAGGGAAAGAAACATGCATTTTCTATTTTAGATTATTCCTTTTTATGTTGTAGATTTTTTTTGGTTTTGAAATATTTATTTATTTGAAAGAGTTACACAGAGAGAGGGAGAGACAGAGATCTTCCATTCTCTGGTTCACTCCCCAAATGGCACCAATGGCCAGGGCTGGAACAGGCTGAAGCCAGGAGCCAGGAGCTTCTTCTGGGTCTCCCGCATGGGTGCAGGGGCCCAAGCACTTCTGCTGCTTTCCCGGGTGCATTAACAGGGAGCTTGATCAGAAGTGGAGCACTGGTCCAAAACATTGTAATTTTTTTTTTTTTTAAGATTTTATTTATTTGAGAGGTAGAGTTACCGAGAGAGGGACAGACAGAGAGAAAGGTCTTTCATCCACTGGTTCACTCCCCAAATGGCTGCAACAGCCAGAGCTGGACTGATCTGAAGCCAGGAGCAGGGACCCTCTTCTGGGTCTCCCACACGAGTGCAGGGGCCCAAGTATTTGGGCCATCTTCTGCTTTCCCATGCCATAGCAGAGAGCTAATCAGAAATGGAGCAGCCAGTACTCAAACTGGTGCCCATATGGGATGCTGGCACTGCAAGCAGTGGCTTTATCCGCTATGCCATAGCGCCAGCCCTACATTGTAATTTCTCAAAGCTTGACTCCATTAATGCCAGCTCTGGGCCTGTAGGCCTAAATTAATGTGTCACAGTCTGGATAGGATATTTGATATCTCTTATTTAGCCCAAAATATGAAATAAAGAGTTGTACTTAATGACACATAGCATTTTGCTGGGCTGTGCAGTATTGATCTTTCACTCCCTGTATCTGTAACAAATGGACTCATCCTTGTGCTTTCTCCTAAGTGCCCTTGTGTTTACTGACATCAATCAGGATGCTGTGTGGTTCTAAAGGGACTCTGAACCACTTGACACTCTCTGTACAGTTACCTCCCACTATTTAAGCCATGATCTCAGAATTCTAACTTCTTTCTATTCCCCAGTGTATATAATGTGTACTTACTTGAATTTCTTTATATATTTATTGCTTGTACATTCTTATTTCTAAGATTCAGCACATACCAGTTTCCTCTGTTTAGAATGCTTTCCCCTGACTGCCCTCAACAAGTTCACGCCTTATCTTTTCAGAGTGCAGCTCACAAGTCACCTCCTAGAGAAGACCATCTGTCATCTCATTCTGAGAAGTCACTCTGAGACTTCTGTTTCCCAAACTGTTTAGTTTCATTGTAGTTGTTGTTTCTATAAATTGTCACCCAACACACATCAATGACTCTAGGAATGATGCTCTTCCATCCTCTTGTCTTTATTTATTAGACACAAACAATTGAAAGGCCTACTGATGACCTTTTCAGTTTCCCCAGAGTTCTAATCCACCTTCCATTGCCTTTCCCTTTACTTCATAGTTGCATTCCTAAGGAAACGGGGCATGTGTTCAGGGCTTGGCCTCCACCTCAGCATGTGTGTGGCAGCCTGCTGGCCAGGTCCCTACAACTGAGAAGGACTTAACCCTTTGCTTTGACAGTCTCTGCACTCTACTCAGACACTTCTGAGAAGCAGACGTGTCCAGTAGACCTGAAGATGGGTGTAGGGAAATTTCCACTGAAAACCAAGTTGGCTTTTCCTTCCTTTTTGCACGAGACCTATGAAGCTGCTGTCGTCAGCAGCTCACCCGACACTCTCTTGCTCTGCCTCTTTTCCAGAAGTCAGGGTTAGTTTAAGAAAAAGCCTCTTGCTAGAAGCCATGACCTCGTACTTTTATCCCCTCCATCTGGTGTGCGGCCTCATGGGGCTGTGCTGCTATGCAGGAGGTGAGCAATGGAATTCTTTAGATGATGACTTCTGAGCCCACATGCGGAGGCAGTGGGGGTGGGAAGCAGGGAGAGCAGTGAGAGCCAAGATCGATGGACCAAAAAGTAAGGTTTGCTCTGGGAGAAACCTTGACTGTAGGTACACTGTTTTCATGAGGTGTTCTTCCCCTCACTCAAGTTGGGGCCCCAGTCAGGGCGCTGTAACATCCCAGGTCTGTGATTGATGTACATTCTGTTCCTGCAGTTTTCCCTTCTGCCTTCACAGTTGGGGTGCAGGAGTGGGATAGGTAGGGTATGCAAGAGCTTATGCTGTCTCTAACAAAACACATTCCAGGATTGAACAGGGAAGGGTTCCCCTTGCACACATCAGCTTTTGGAGCTGCTTTTTCTCACTGTCTTGCACCTAAATAGAGGTCCGGATTTTGAATGAGGGTGGGAGGAGGGGTTAAGAGCAGCACAAGTTTTTGATCAAGTGAAAATCTGTTGTTTGCCTCATCTCACTGAGTTTCCCTACAAGGTAGATACCCTTTGCCTTGGTGTAGATGAATTACTGGTCTCAGCCAGTGGCCACATGATCAGGCCAAGAGTAGATGCCTTGCTTGGAAAAGGACAATTTCTTAGCACTCTTTTCTCTGTTCTTACATTCTCAAGCCTTGGGTTGACATCAGTTTTTTAAAAGAATGAAGTCTCAGAGGAAATTCTAAAATATACCTTAAAAGCCCAATGCCTTAATAATTTCCTTTCACGTCCTCTTATTACTACTATTCTGTCTACACATTTAGCATCACTTTAAAAGAACTAGATAAAGTTAAAACAAAATTTGAATGTTAGTCTGAAGGCCAGGTGCTGGGGAGGGGAAGCAGAAAGATTTCTGTTGGAGCCAGAGTTGTTGAAATGTAGATCACCTTCTGTAGTGATCTCTTGGCGTAGTGGTGATTGTGCCAGAAATGACAAAAAGGGAATTTATTGATGAGGTCCAGGAAGACCTAGACTCTTCCTTTGTAAACAGCTTAGATGTTCCCTCCTGGTGGTGCTAGGACTCCTACAGGGCTCGAATATTACATAACATTTGTATTCTGGAGGCGCTAAGACTGTGGCACCCCCAACCCTGGGCACCCTTAGGCTTTGAGGAGGAGACAGGAGATGTGAAGTCCGAGACCTAGGTTTGAGTTAGACTGGGCCACCCACTGTCCATGTGACTTTGGACAGACCACTGAACCTCTTTAAACAGCATCTGTAAAATGAGGGTAACCCCTAGCTCACAGGGTTGTTGTGAGGATCACATATAAGCATAAGTGTTTTGTAAATTAAAAAAAAAAAAGCTCTTTATGAACATTATTGTTATCCTTGAGGGAAGCCCCACCTTGAAAGCTGTCAGATAGGACAACTGGGATGGAGCTTGTTTTTCCTCTTTCTTCACTCAGCCTAGCTTTTCGCTTTGCTCAGGACTGCTTCTAGGGCTCAGTGGTGTGAAGCTGAGTCATCAGATTTTTGCCTCCTTTGGCCAAGGAGAAAGAACTCCCGTGTCCCAGTGCTCCATCCATGGATTTGTGGGCAGAATGGAAGTGAGAAAAGGCAATTTTAAAGCCACGATAGCTCTGAGTTGGAGGGCCCAGGGGAGAATGCTTATCTTGCATTCTCAGATCCAGAATGACTGAAAACATCTTAAGTAAATGAACAATAGCCACAAAGATGCTCAGAGATAATTTAAGCCATGACTGGGAAGTGGGGAAATGAACTTCTGAACTCTCTCTCTCTCCTTTCCCTTTTAACTTTGGGATCAGGGACAGGCATCTGAGTATTACTGACACCCCACTGGCTATTGCTGGAAACCTGCTGAGCACCCAAGGAGAATACCAGCTCCTGGGAAAGCTTAGTTCCACACATTAACTCCGACATATATACCCTAGCAAAGCAGCTGGCTGGTCTTTTCCATTGCCTCTCGTTTATGGAGATTATGCCTGAAGTCCACAGCTATCCCAATGAGTCAGAGCCCAACAACAGTTACAGGTCACAAGCAGTAGGCTCGGCAGTCATCCCTCATGCAGTCATGAGATGGTCCTGTCATTTACAGTACACGGGGTGTGCATCTGTCTCCAGCATGAAGCAGCCTTGACAGGTTGTACAGTCTCAGCCACTCTGCTTAGGTGATCCTTCTCCACCACAAATCTCTTCTCTCCATGTCCTCTGTCCATCCTTCCCCTGCCACCTCCAGCTGCCTGCATGAGATGTGACTTTGTAATGTCCCTTGGTTATAGCAAGATCCTGTTGGTATGACTTTTGAAATATCGATTGAAATCTAGTGGCTTTTTTATTGTTGGGGAGAGTATACCTACCAGTCCCCTGCAGCTGAGGGTGGTTCCATGTGTGGACATCATACGTGTACCTCATGCATATATCCTCATGGCTGTGCCTGGGCTGACAGGGAGGGCAGAGTGAAAAGGAAGCACCTCTGTCTTGCTTTCCAACGTTGCTCAGAGATGCCCAACCCCCGTAGTAGCAGGCAGTTTCCAAGGGGAGGGTGGGGGCAGAGGCCTCCACCAAGGCCATCAATAACCAGGTGTGAGCTACAGGTCTCTGTGTAATGTGAAGCTCTCCCGTATTTCATTTCTGCACCCAGGGGGCGGCTCTGCAGGATTGCTTACGGAGAGCTCTGTGTCTGGCACCTCTCTCCACAAGGCCCAGGCGCCCAGGGTCCCACCGACCTGCCCAGGAATGCATCGCATTGTTCTCTGGTGCTGTAATTTGGCTACAGGAGCTAGGCTGAATACCTCCCAGGGATGAGAAACATACGCTCCCTGGCGTCCTCCCTTTTCCTCAGCTAACTTGGGCTTCTGCCCTCTGACCACTAGAGCATTTAAATAATAACTTCAGAAAGGCTGAAGAAAAAAAAAATCTTGATTATCTCTCTTCTGTTAAACCATGTAGAAACTTATGTCCTGAGTGGGTCTGAGAATTTGGCAGAAGGACTTAGTGGTGGGTGTTCTTGATAAGGGAAGTGAGAGAAAGGGGAAGAAATTACTCTGCAATGGGGAGGATAGAAACGAGGCTGTGTGTAGTCAGTTAGACTTGCACGCTTTGCAGACAGACCCTTGGGGCCGGGCAATGGCAGATTCCTCTAATTAATCTGAAGTCCCTGATTTCATTTTTCCAGCATCACTATGAGAAAGAGTGTGGCTTAGTGCCATTATTCAGGGCTAGTAATAAGAAAAGCTGGCTCTTCCCTGCAGGGCTAGGTTAAGGCTGGCATTCTTTTACATAACAGAAACTGGCTACAGGCTGAGCAGCTGAGGCACTTGGGTCATGTGCCTTCTCTCAAAGATTCTCAGGTCCTTAAAGGACAGAGATAGTATCTTTTAATTTAACTTTGCATCCAAATAACACTTACTGCAATGCATTATACCTACATACTTATGAAAAGTTAAAAGAAATGAAGATCAACAGAAAGAAGTGGAAGAGAGGCTGAGACACTCCTGATCTGAGGAACAGCCTCCGTCAAACACGGGAGGGCTGGCACAGGGGGCCAGTAGAGGCAGCGTGAAGGAGTAGCAGCAGAACTAACGCAGTCCTGACTGCACCAAATAAAGTTCTCATCTTGCCACTTGTTCCAAATAAATCAGTCTCTGTAGGAAAGAAAGGACGCCAGTTGTCTAAAGCCAATTGGAATGCAGAGGCAAGCTAAGCACTAAGAGGACAAATTAATTGCTTGGCCATCATTCCTTCTTGGGGTCTCCCAGCCTCTGGAGTAGACTAGGCTCAGACAGACACCTCTTCTCTCACTTCTTCACCTCACTTTTCAAACTTCTCTTTCTCTGGACAGTCTTACACACGGCTGCTCCTAACCATTCATGGGAAATTACACAACTTGCCTGTTTATGAGCTAGAGTAACTGTAGCCCTGGAAAACAGAGAGAGCAGTCCGAGATGCCATAAGAGGCCTACCCATTTCCTTCTACAGGGTGAGAGCCAACAAAGAAGAGATACTAAGGCACAGGTAGATTTAACTTGGGTTGACTTCCCGTGGGTGCCTTGTGCCATCATTTACATGGCAGCCTAGATGTTCCTGTGAGAGCAGGGGCTGGCTGGGGTCTGAGGCTCTTCCCCACAGCCAGGCCTACAGGGCAGCACCCTTCTGTAAATTCACTCATCCCTGTTCTTAAGTTCAGACTGACCATGATGCTCTTACTCCCCCTACCCCACTTTTCTCTTTTTCATCCTGGCCCAACATGTCCAAGCTCTTCAGTTTCCCTCCCGTTTCCCCCTCCCTAATCTCACCATTGGCTCATCAGTTATCCAGTTGACTCTACTCTGCAAGGAAGACATTCCCTTGGCCTGACTCACTCAGTCCCATTTCTCCACAGGCATACCCTCACCGCAGACCACAAGGGCTCTGACTAGCTCATGTTTTGTGTTAATGGATGTGAAACCAGAGCAAATCCCCTCACCAGAAGAAAAACCACCCTAAACTCTCCCACACAGGTCTCAGCAGGTTATACAAATATTAGTCCTATCATCTAAATAAATCTGCCCCCATGGCCCAGAGCTGACTCCCCCAGCCTCCTGCTGCCTGTGCAGTGACGCTACTCCACAGACCCCAAGCAATGTTGGAGAGGATCTTGGGAGAGGATTCCCTTGGGCAGGCTCCTTAATCTCAGTGAGCTATCAATGCTAATTAGACAGTTCCTTGAGAAGTCGTGATGGGCTGGACCAGTCAGGGGCTTTCAGGAAGAGTATCTGTTGGCTGAAAAGTGGGGCAAAATGAAAACTCAGTATCTGAGATAGGTATCCACCCTCATTTTACAGATGGAAAAACAGAGGCTTGGAGAATTTAAGTATCTTGCTTAAAATATCAAAAACTGTGTGGCACAGCTGTGATTTTAACCCAGTTCTGTCATAACTACCGTTTTCTATACCACCCTGCAAGAGATAACCACTGTCCAAACACATCACGTCCTACCCTCCAGCTTACTAAATTGCTATCTCTAGAGACTCCACTCCTGCAAACTTATTTAGACAACAGGTCATAGCACAGGAGGAACCCATCCCTATGTAAGCCAGTCAGGGGGCAAACAATAATAATCACAAGGACTTGCAGAGTAAATGGAAGAAGGCTGTTGCCTTTGAACCTGTCTACCACTTCAGCCCCAAGTCCCAGCTCCTCTTCTTCTTCTTTTTTTTTTTTTTCCTTTTTTTTTTTTCCAGCTCCTCTTCTGCAGATAGCCATTGAATCCTGCTCCCAGCTTTAAAGTCTAGGATCCTCTCCTAAAAAATTATCAACGCCAGAGATCCCTGCCTACCTAGGTACACTGGTGCCTCTGTGGGCACTTGAGATCAGGCTTGTCTAGCCTCTCCCACCCTCCATGAATTGTCTATCTATTACCTAGTGTTTCCCAAACCTAGCTAACCTCTAGAATAATGTATGAAGACAAAAACCCCATGGTCTAGCCAGCCTTGCTAAATTACTCTCTCCCAGAAGTGTTCCAGGGTCTTCTCATGATCTGTTGGGCATGGGAACAGCTGCAGGCCACCTCAGTTTGAGGCAGAAAGTAAACAAAAGAAGCCATGCTGTCTGATACAGGTGGAAAAGGGCAGAGGGACAGCATATGAATATGAAGCTGTTTATATAGTTATATGATTTTTCCCCCTACAAAACACAGTGGTTTATAAACATGAGCATGTGAGTGGAACCTTGTCCACTATGGTTAACTTGTTGAGCATTCCCAGGCTGTCAATAACAGAGGAAGGTTGTAGCCTAGAATTTTTTTTTTTTTTTGGGGGGGGGGGGGGTTACCAGGCAATCTGCTCAAACTGTCTCCAGGGAAGGGTTATGCAGTTTCATCTCTGTCCCATCTACCCTCAGCCAGGTAGGAACAAAAAGAAGCTTTCTCCAGTTACCTTTCCTTTTGCACACCTAAGAAGTGTTAGGAAGCTGGTACAAAGGAAAGAAAAATGAGCCCCAACCAGGTACTTTAGTGCAATTCATATCACTCTGAAGACCCCCTACCTCTTCTACTCTCCTTCCAGACGGGGATACCAGGGAGCCACTCAGTTTCTTATATCTCCTATCAACTCCTTCCCAGGGCTAAGGAACCAACCAGGACACCATGGTCCTGCTGGATTACTCTCGGTCTTTAAATAGAAGCTGTAGCAGCCCAGGGTTGAGGGTGGAAGGAAGGTGTGCATGCAAAGATCTTGTGCTTTTGAGTTGAGAGACTTGAAACGGAGAGCCGAGTGAGCTGTCTGTGTTCAGGTCTGGTCTAGCCACTCTGCCTTCTTGGGGGCCTTGCAAGTATGGACGTCCACAGTGTTTCTGCATTCCTTGCAGCGCACCGCACAGCACCAGTGGAATTTGCACTCACACTGGGTGACACGGGTAACTCGAGTCGTGTCGTACCCACGGCCACAGCACATGATTTCACAGCCGTCCGTTCCTTTCGATGTCTTGCTGCAGACACGGCCAGCAGTGCCTAGGGAACCTGGGAGGGAGAGAACGAGTGATAACCAAGTTACTCCTTACCTCAGATCTGTCGGCACCCTCACCCGCATTCTCAGGAGGAAGCCGTAATTCTTTGTTATGAAAATACACCCACTAGCCTAAATGATCATCTCCTGATTGCACTCTGTACCAAGTTCATTTCTTCTCACGATAAAGGATCCCTCAAGGCCACTGACTTCACCTGCAGTTTTCTCCCTTCCAGTAAAGATTCCCATATTCTCTTCAAAATCTAACCTTAAAATGTTTATAATTGTTAGAGCTGGGTGAGGGTCTCTACTTTATGTTTGAAATTTCCATAATAAAAAGTTAAAACAAGTAAAATAACTTAATCTGTAATTTATCTTTTCTAAAGAGCCTTGCCATAACACTGAACCTTCTACCATTTGCTAGTATTTTGGCCTTTCATTTTTATTAAATTATAAACCAAACTATATAGGAAAGCAGTATAACATGGCTGTTAAAAGCTTTGGGAGCCAGTATTATGGTACAGTGGGTTAAACCACCACTTGTGACACTAATATCTCACATCAGAGCACTGGTTCAAATCCTGGCTGCTCCACTTCTGATCTAGCTTCCTGCTGATGCAACTGGGAAGGCAGTAGAAGATGACCCAGGCACCTGGGTCCCTGCCATCCACGTTGGACACCCACATGGATTTCTGGGCTCCTGGCTTTGGCCTGGCCCAGACCTGGCTATTGCAGCCATTTGCAGATGGAAGATCAAGCTTGCTCACTCTTACCTGCTCACTGTCTCTATGCCTTTCAAATGAATAAATTTTTTTTTTTTTTTAAAGAGCCCTCATATCAGACTGACTGGGTTCAAATCTCAGACTGTCCCTTCTCAGTTGTATTATTTAGCAAGTTAATGTCTCTGGGCCTTAGTTTTCATGTGAAAATGGACATTATAATAGCATCTAACTTGGCAGGTTCTTATATCTATAATTTCTGACCAACTGAGGAGGTAGATTGACTGGCTTGAGGCATATCTTTAAGGAATTTCTTTTTTTAAAAAAGTATTTATAATTTGAAAGGCAGAGCGATAGTGATCTTCCATCTGCTGGTTCACTCCTCAAATGCCCACAACAGCCAAGGTTAGATCAGGCCAAGGCCAGGAGCTAGGAAATCTATCCAGGTTTCCCACGTGGGCAGCAGGTATCCCCAACTACTTGGGGCCATCAACTGCTGCCTCCCGGGCACACTGGCAGGAAGCTGGATCAGAAGTGAGGAGCGACTGGGACTAGAACTAGGCACTCCATCTGACATGAGATGCGGGGGCTGAACCCACTGTTGGGCTCACCGCCCACCACTCTAAGGAGTTTCTAAGGAACATCCCTTGTATTATCCCATTATAGTGGGAACTCTTGAAGGGAAGGGTTGACGTTTGCCCATGTATAGAGAATGCTCAGAGCCTCATTCTAACAGATGTTAGCAAAAGAGGTCCTGCCAACAAATAGTAAGATCATTGAATTCTGGATTAGTCAGACCCTAGAGGGTACCTACTCCAACCCTTTTCCAAATCAATAGGGACCCAGATTTGAGAAAGTGACTGTTGGGGAGAGTGGGGGGGTCTAGGAAGAAGAGATCAATTGGTTTCTGTAGCAGTAGTCTCCACATTTCGCTGGGATAAGGGAATAAAATACTGGAACTTCTATATTTGTTTTTTTATCTTGTTAAATTACCTATTTTGTATGTATGTTTTATATATATTAGTATTGTGGAACATAGACATAAATATATATGTATACATATGCATACATATATGTATATAATGGAGGTATATGTTCCAATTTTTTTAATAATAGGAGTATACAATCTAAAATGTTAGTAGACCACTGCTCTAGAGTGTGGGGTGACCAAGTCTACTAAGTATGTTATTCTCCTAACACCAAGAACTTAAGTCTTCTGGTGTACCAAGAACCTTTCTATACTTTTGAACTTGTTATTCAGGGTAGTAGCCACTATCTACATGGAGTCTTTTAAATTTAAATTAATAAAAATTAAATAAACGAAAATATGTAGTTCCTCGGTTGCACTAGCTATGCTGTAGTCCACACCTTATCTTTTGTTTTGCTTTCTACAGTTTAAGTTACTCATTGTCATGGGAAAATTCCAAAAATAAATAATCATAAATTTTAAATAATTTTTGTGATATTGTTAAAGCTATTCTACCTTATTATTAGTCATTATTGTTAATCTCTTAGTGTGCTTCATTTATAAAATAAGTTTTACAATAGGTATGTATGTATAGCAAAAAACACAGTATTTGGGGTTTAGTACCAGGCAGTTTAGGGCTCTGGAACATATCCCCAGACAAAGGGGATGCTGTACTTCTGGTGCTCAACAATCACATGTGGCTAGTTGCTACCATGTACCAGGGAACATTTCTATCAATACAAAAAGTTCAGATGGACAGTACTGCTTTAGAGGGAATTCCTGGCTCCACACTCCCTTTTAGGATTACTTTTACACCTTTAATTCCAGGTCCCACTTTGGGGTTTTTATTTGTTTGTTTTTTTTTTAAGATTTATTTACTGGGGCCAGTGCTGTAGCATAGTGGGCTAAGCCTCTGCCTGCAGCGCCGGTATCCCATTTGGGCACTGGTTCATGTCCCAGCTGCTCCTCTTCTGATCCAGCTCTCTGCTATGGCCTGGGAAAGCAGTAGAAGATGGCCCAAGTGCTTGGACCTCTGCACCTGCACGGGGGACTTGGAAGAAGCTCCTGGCTCCTGGCTTCATATCAGCCCAGCTCTGGCCATTGAGGCCATCTGGGGAGAACCAGTAGATGGAAGACCTCTCTCTCTCTTTCTCTCCCTCTGTCTGTAGCTCTATTTTTAAAAAAGATTTATTTATTTATTTATTTGAAAGGCAGAGTTACAGAGAGGGAGAGGCAGAAGCAGAGACAGAGAGAAAGATCCTCCATCTGCTGGTTCACTTCCCAAATGACCACGACAGCCAGGTCTGGACCAGGCCAGAGCCAGGAGCTCCATCTGGGTCTCCCACATGGGTGCAGGGGCCCAAGCACTTCATACATCTTCCGCTGCCCTCACAGGTACACAACCAGCAGCAAGCTGGACTGGAAGTGGAGGATCTAGGACTAGAACCAGCTCCCATATGGGATACCTGGGCCTCCTGTTACATCACAGTGCCACCCCCCACTCTGAGTTTTATGAGACCTAATTTTATGCCTCAGAAAAATTAACACACATGACTTAACCTCCAACTCCAAAGATCCTTCCCTAGGTATGGTAGCATAAGCTTACAGCTCAGATGCAATGGAATTATTTCCAGGCACCCAGAAACTAAGCCTCTGAATTAGAGGGTTTTTCTGGCTGGAAATCCCTAGCGGAGTCACAGAAGTTCCCCTAATTTTTTTTCTTCTAGCACCTGTGTGTGTGTGTGTGTGCAATATATATACAAATATATAAGTTTGTGTATATATATATAAATATATAAATATAAACACACACATACACAAACTATTTCATTACTTTAGGTAGAGCCCTACCCTGTTTCTGTGCCCGGTTTTGCCTGGAGCCAGAGCCACTTGACTCTCCAGGAATGACAGTGAAGGTTGAAAACAGAACCAAGGACAGCCGAAGTTTCTGTTCCTCCTTACCCAGGTCCTGACTGCTGAGTCGCAAATCAGAGCCTGGGAGCTGCATGGCAGCAACCAGGGGAGAAGTAGCTCTGTGCACTGCATGTTGTTCCTATCTGAACCTGAAACATGAGCCAGGATGACAACTCCCACTCCCTTGGGGAAACAGCATAGCATCTTCCAGCATCCTTAAGAATTCTACCACAAATCCCTGAACAGATCAAAAACCAAGCCCTCGCTGCTTTACCTGCCTCTGGGAGGAACCTCCTGATGCCTTGCTTCCCTGACTGCAATCTGAATCTTCAGTGGTAGGGCAGGCATTTAGCCTAGCCATTAAGATGTCAGTTAAGGTGCCAGTATCAGAGTCTGGGTTCAATACCCAGCTGCAGCTCCTGAGTCCAGCTTCCTGCTGATGGAGACTCTGGGAGGCAGTGAGTGATGGCTCAAGTAATTTGGCTCCTGCCACCCACATGGGAGACCTGCTGTGGGCACTCAGGAGTGAGCCAGCATGTGGGACCATGTCTCTTTCTCTGGGTGTCTGTCTCTCTTTCTCTGCTTCTCCAATAAATAAACTTTGAAAATAAAACAAAATAGAATCTTTAATGGTAACATGCAGGATAAAGTGTTTCAAGTCATTTGTGGTGTGGTTCCAACCTGTCTTTCTGACTTTACTCTTGGTTACGCAAAACCTTGCTCAAGTAAGATCTGTTTTCTGTCTCTGCTACAGGTCATGTACTTCCCACCTACCACTCTGCCCACATACAAGAATAGCTGCCTCTCCTCTCCTCTAACTATCTAGATAATCCCCCCTTTAAGGAAAAGCCTAAACTTCACATTTTCAAATGAAGGTCTTGATTTCTTCAGGCATCTCTCTTTGCAGTTGCATTTGTCCACCAATTCCATCTCATTTCTTTGGTTAGATTGTAAAGGGCTGCATCTTATGCTTATGTGTAGCCCACACATTGCTTGGAACTGAAAGCAACTGACTCACACTTTCACTGAGAAGCTCTGGACGCAAAGGAGTGATCCTGACCACAGGCCTCAAGTTGCTAAGAGGCGCTGCCCTCACCTGGACAGCATCTGGCCTGGCAGACTGAGGCACAGGTCAGCAGCCTCATGACTGGCTTTTCATGTGGGGAGCAGACTGGCTCCTGCTACAGCACCCCCTTTCCTAGCCCTTGAGACTGAACAGATCATAATTAACCAGGGTTACTCGCACTGAAAACTAGGCTCCGTGTCCCCACCTGCTTTCCTTACTCACCTGCAGCCTTGTCCAAGACACAGTAGTCAGGGGAGTTGTCGAAGTAGACAAGATCAGTCCGGGTGGCACGGCGATAGCCTTGGCGGGCTGCTGTGAAGTTGGCACCGTCCTGGGTGGCTGTCACCTGCACAGCCCCATCGTAGCGCCGTCGCAAGTAATCACCTGTGCGACGGAAGTCTGAGAGTGCACGCCAGCAGGTGCGCAGAGTACAGGAGCCACTCACGCCGTGGCACTTGCACTCCAGCTTCAGAAACCGCCGCACAGCCTGGAGGAGGGCAGGAGGCAGGTGAGAGGCAGCTAGTCAGCGCACTTTGCTGTCATCCCTGAGATCTGCTGCCCTAGCCCACTGGATGGGCCCTGGTTCTTCTCTCCCACATCAGATCCCACCCATTTGTACCTCTTAAAGCTAAAGAACCTCTTCTAGGAAGTCTCCTAGACCAAAGTACTTTCCTTTTCATAGCAGCCTGTTGGACTTTAGAGCCACAGGATTCTGGGATTCTGCGTGTGATTACAGTGTGCTTGCATATCCTCTAGTTTTCACATGCTTGAGAGCACCAAGCTACCATGACTTCTACTTTTGCGGTGTACCATTTTCTGCTCGGAGCTAGAAACTTAGGAGGTCTCAAATGCCAGTGAACTGACGAGAACAAACTCCAAAGCTCTCAGTCTGTATGAAGACAGTTCTTGTCCTTCTCAAAAAGTTGCTTCCCTTCTTTTTTTTTTTTTTTTTTTTTAATTATATTTATTTGAAAGGCAGTAAGAGAGAGAGCGAGATCTTCCATTCACTGGTTCACTCCCTAAATGCCTACAACAGCCAGGGTGGGGCCAGGCCAAAGCCAGGAGCTCAGAACTTATCTAGGTCTCCCATGTGGGCAGCAGGGACTCAAGTACTTGAGCCATCATCTGCTTCTCAGACACATTATTAGGAAGCTGGATTGGAAGCAGAGTAGCCAAGATTCAAAGCAGGCACACCAGTATGGAATGTGGGTGTCACAAGTGGTGGCTTAACCCACTGCACCACAATGCCCGCCCCATTACTTCCTTTCTCTTCTCCACCTCTCCCTATTTTCTATCCCTGTGACGACCATGCACCTAGTTGAAGCAAGTTCCTTGCATTTAATGCTCCTGTCCCAGGATGCTGTAGCTTTTGGAAGTGACCTAGAAGCCTTCAGCTCCTTCATCTTCACATTTAGTCCACGATCATCCACATCGGTCACCCCCAGCAAGTATGAATGTACACAAACACACACGAGTACTGACCGTGCGCCCACAGCGGTTGTTATGTAAGTTCATGAGGGCCCGGGCATCCTTCAGCCTCTTCTCCTTGGCATCCACGAAGGCCTTGGCAAAGCGGACGCCATAGTGGATGTTGTCACTGCAGCCACCCCAGTCAAAGTCCCCACGTTGGTCGTGGTGTCGGCCACGCGTGTAGGGGTCACAGCTGCATACACTCAGTTCACCCTGGCTACAGGCTCGAGTGATGGCATGGACCACCCCTGCGGATGAGATGGCATATACAAAAGCTGCCTCCCGGCTACCTAGAGAGAGAAAGGTAGGTGTGAGTTTCAGGAAAGAGGCTGTGTCTGTCCCTCTCTTTAGCACACACAGCCTGTGGCCCTGTAACCTCCTCTCCTGTCCTCTTCTTTCCCAGAGCCACCCGCCATGTCCCTTTTATTCAGGGTGCCCTTCCCTTCTAAGCGCATTCCCTTGTACACCTGAGCTCCTCTCCTCAGCCCTCACTGTTCTCTCTCTGCCTCGTTGTACTTCTGACTGTTGGGTTGACCCATGCACTCTTGTCTCCTTCCAAATTCCCCAGGTCTAACCTTTGAGAGGTCTCATGGTGAATCATCCCCTCCCACCAGTACCAGCACTGGTGCAGCTAAGCCTGCCTTAGTCCACATTCCATGGCTTTTCAGGCCCTCTCTGCTGGACAGTTCCCCCACAGTGGGGACCCCAACCCATGGGTCAGGCTGTCTGGAGAGACTTCCCTCTGTCCTCATTCCCTCCTGCTCTCAGGGACTGAAGAGTCATCAGCCCTGTGCCCCTGACCCTTCCCGATTCCCAACTCATCCCCTTTCTCCTAGTTTACTGTCTAGCTCTGCTCAGCTTTTCTGCTGAGCTGGGGCCAAGACACTAACTCTCCGACTATTTACATATCACCTTTCTATTTATCGCTTGTTCCCATTACTGTAGTGTCCAGGGTGTCAGCATGATGGTGGAGTGATGGTGGTAGAAGAACAGAGGCTCTGTTTCTAGTCCTCAGCCTTCGAGTACATGGACGCCCCCTAGGCTAGGGGCTGGCTAGGGAACAGCAGGGACATGAGGAAGGCTTGAGGTGCTAAGGGATGCTTTACCTCTGTCCCATCATCCCAGAGCACTGGGGTTTAGAGGATTCTAAATCCTACGAATCTAAGGTACTGAGGTTCTGTTCCCAGCTGGATCCCGGCCTCTGCCTACCATTGTTTCTCTGATTAAGAAGTCGTGTGTACTGGGAGGGGGATCATTCCTGCCCTTCCCACTCACCGCCCCAAGCACAGAAAGGGAAGGATCTGGGCAGGGTGGAAGAGGCCCCTACTTCTGAGCATGACACGACCAAAGACAGTGTGGTCCCGGTCCAGTGTGGTGCAGTTCCAGCGGTGGTGGCGGAACTGGTGCTGACACTCTCGGATCCATTCCCGGGCACCTTCGCCCACCGAGCGCATGATGTCTGGGTAACGCTGGCACAGCTGCCGCTGCCGGCTCACCAAACCAGGGATATTGTCACAGATCACTCGGGCCCCCAGTGCCCCGATGTACCTGCAAGGTGGAGACGGCCCTGTCAGAGCATCCTGGCCCTTCCTCTGCACCAGGAGGGGGAGGTCTGCATCGGGACCTTGGAGAAAGCCCTTCCCTGCCCCTCCCCCACTCCCCCTGGGGCTCATGGGTGGCACCACTCCCCACAGCTCTGCAGAAACAGTCACGCAGTCACAGAGAAAGTGATGGCGTGCACTCCCACCGTCACCAGTTCCCCAGCTGGAGGCCAAAGTGAAACACACTCCCAGAACATAGGCCAAGCATGTGTCACACACACAGAAGCTGTGGGCATGTCACACAACCCCGTCTCTGTTTATTTAATAAACATTAACAGCCTTGTGGATAAATAAACTACCAAAACGAGGGTCTGAGACAACACTCTTCCACCCACATGTTAAGAAGCACGTCCTGCGTGCCTGGTCCAGAGACAGCGGGCAGTTTTGAGTCATGATTATAGCTCCAGTCAGACTCACGGAACTGGGAAATCCTCCTCCCCAGTCCTAGAGTCTGCGGAAGAAGACTCCACTCCTAACTCTCCTCCCATACTCTATTTCCAGGCCCCAAGGCCTTCCTAAGCCAAATCATCTTCCCCAGCCTGCAAGGCACAAAGTGTCCTGGGTGGCAGAGGGCTATTTGGCCGAGACAGAGTAGTATGGGGTGACTCTCCCCATACCCCAGGCCCCAGACTGCCCAACAGGAACAATTGTAAAGATCCACCGAGGTGGGCTCCTAAAGCATAGGTGGATTGCCAGTCACTCTCAAGTTTCTCCAGGCCATATTTTTCCTTCTTTCAGACACCCTTAGCCCCGGGCTCCACCGCAAGTCTCAGGAAGAACATTTCAGAGAGAAAATAGGAGGTCTGTAAGAGGCCCCTGAATGAACTGCGAGCCATTCACTCACTCCTTCCAGCTCAGCAGCCCAGCTCCACTTCTCACTCCCTTTCTAGCTCGGCAACCCCAGAGCAGAATTTTCTGTTTTCCTGTCCAAAACACATCAAATGGACACCCTTTTCTGAACAGGTGGGGGCCATGGGGAGCAGTCACTGCTGATGACAGAGAGCTTTGGTCAGAGCTATGAATGAGCCTGTGGTTTGGGACTGGCCCCAGAATGGGCCTAGATGTGGGTGAGGAGAAGGGAGGGTAGCCACTAGCGGAGAGGGAGAAAGCTAGACTTTCCTGGACCCGTGTCCTCCTCCTCACCCCCTGAACCCCATTGCATTCCCACAGCGGCCCTCACCCACAGACTGGATCACCACTGGTGACACCAACTCAAACAAACACAAGGAGGGCTGATGCTTGCCTCTTCGGGAATTCACAGGGCTGATGGGGCCCATCTGTCCCCGGGGGAGGGGAGTGAGGGCTGGCCCTCTGCTCACAAATCCCATGGAATCAGCATCCCCAGCACTGTCCATCAGGGCAACAGCTTCCAGGAACAAACAAAATAAACACCCCAGCCTGGGCCAGGCCGGAAAGGGCTGCCTGACGCACAGCCCAGAGTTACACCCACTGCCGTGGTGCTTTGTTTGGAGAATCAAGACAGTTGGAGTTGGAGTTGGTCCCTGTCTCACCACTGTTCTGCTTCCCCAGTTCAGCCCCACAGTACTGCTCTAAGCAATGGGTTTTTGTTTTTTGTTTTTTGGGTTTTTTTTGTTTGTTTTGTTTTGTTTTTTACTGGGGCTTGGGAGGAGGGGCGTTGGATGGGAATGAGAGACCAATAATCCAGCCCTCATGAGACAGTCTGGAGTGGGGCAGGCCAAACTCTGGCAAAAAGTCCTTCTTGCGGTCTGACTTAAAGCTATTCTGCTGCAGCCCACATTGGTCCTTTTTGTTACGTCCTCACTGAGCGTGGGAACATCTGTTCCGTATCTGAGAGGGGAAGATAATGAAGTTTCTCTGCTACCACCCTTACCACACTAAGTAGCCACTTCAAGACTGCAGAGTGTGGCACTCGCCAGCTGTCCAGTAGTGCGCCCCTTGGAGTTGGTGCAGGGGCCTTCAGGAAAGCTGACCCCAAGATTGAGCTCCTCTCCCTTGAAGCTCAGCACCTGCCTGGATATCGTCTGCTGTGTGTGAGGCACTGAGCTCAGCTGCTGTGGGCACAGAGATGTTTAAGCACGTGCATGCACACACACACACACACACACAACCACGATCTGGGAGAAGGTGCCCAGCGCAGCTTCCTGCCACAAATTGCTATCTCTTCACCTGCTTTTGACCAACTCCTGTTCCTTCCCTGGACAAAGAGACTCACAGCCTACTCCAGCCTCTTGCTACTCAAAGTATAGTTCCCTAGAACAGCAGTATCTGTAACAAATGGGGATCTGTTACAAATGCAAACGCCAGGCCTCTGATAGGAATCTGTATTTCACCAAGACCCCAAAGTGATTCGGAGGGAGGCCTTGCAGCATGAAGGCAGGGACCCCGGTTTGTTCACTTCAGTATCCGCACTATTACTGGGCACTGTAACTGTTTGTGGAATAAACACCTGACTGCTCTGATCTAGCCCCGGAGTGAGCTGTAACCTTCAGTTACAGCTTTACTTCAGTCAGCTTTGGCAGCTATACACAGATGGTTTGTGTTTGTGTCCTTTTTTGTCTTAAAATTTTGAGAGAGAGAGAGAGAGAGAGAGAGAGAGAAATCTGCTACCTGCTGGTTCACTCCCCAGCTGAGCCATGCTGCAGCTGGGGGCCAGGAACTCAATCTAGGTCTCCTGTGTGGGTGTTAGGGATCCCACCAATTGAGCCATTGCCTGCTGCCTCCCAGGGTACACGTTAGCAGGAGGCTGGAATTGGGAACGGAGCCAGGACTTAAACCCACACACTCCAGTATGGGATGTGGGTGTCAGAATCAGCCTCTTACCCACTACACCCAAAGCCTGCCCCTGCTTGTGTCCTGTTAATGAGGTCAGCATCCTTTTTTTCTCCCCTCTTTTGTGTACAGCACCTAGTATGCATGGTTGAGCCCAGGACATAAAGAACTTTGAACATGGGGATAAAAAAAAACTATTAATCTCCCTGAATCTTCTCTTAATACCACAGCACCTGTACACTACTTTATGGTTAACAAAACACTTTTCTGCACACAAATCCTATGGGAGGGGGTTCCTCTATTTTAAAAGCAAAAAACTGAGGTTCAGGGAGATTGAATGATAGCACCCCACTTTGTCCATCAAGGCTAGCCGGAGGAGAACCAGGACGAACCAAGGCCACTCGACTCCAATGTCCAAGCTCATTGTCAATCTAGGGGCAAGAGAGGCACACAGTGCTTACCTAGGAGACAGCCAAGCAACCTCTAAATTGGTGTGAACTTGAGCAAGGTTCTCACCACCGCTCTCCTGTCTCTTGCTGTCTTCATTTGTGAAATGGGGAGAATAATATCTACCACACTGGGTCCTTCGGGGGATGGAAGACGCGGATGTTCAGAAGGTGCTTGGCCGTAGTGCCTGTAGCTCGGTAAAAGCTCATTAGATGGCAGCTGTTGTTGGCGACAGTAACGCTAACCTGCTGTCGCTTTAGGTTTCCCCTCTCTTGGGACTGCCACATCCAACCCCCTGCAAAATGGAACAGGGAGGTGCATGGCGGGAGCCCCACGTCTGGTTCTGTCTGTCACAGACTAAGTAGGATCTGTTTCCTCCTCCAGTTATGGTAAAGAGAGGGGGTGAGCAGATGGAGAGTGAGGGGCAGAATCTCAGGCTACGAGGAAGATCTCACTCTATCAGCCTGCTCCGCAGTGGCACAGCCTGCAGGCATGTCTTCCTGGGTATCTCACTGAATTTTTCCCTAAGGGGAACAGGGATAACCACCTTGAGGGCCTGGCCTGCCTTTAGAAGGCAGCTTCTCACCTCTCCCACCTGGGTCTGCAGCTGTGACAATGTGGGCCAAGGCCACTGCAACAAGCTGTGTGTCCACTCCCCATCCTGGCCCTGCCGCTGCCTCCCTCCATCCCACGGGGACTGCTAAGTCTTGTCTCTCACCGGCCTCCCTCTCTAGCTCCTCCACCTAGGGGTTTTCCGAAATCTCCAATATGAACCACGTGGGGGGAGGGTAGCAGAAGGAAGGAAGGAAGGAGTAGTCAAGGTACAAAACGGGGATGAGGAAGAGCCCCCCTCGGGTCTTTGGGCACTGCTACCAGGATGCCGAAATGACCAGAATGCACTGCCGCCCTCACCTAGGCATCAGTCGGTCCCCAGACAGTTTCGAAGGAAGTCAGCGTCCCTAAAAGCAAAGTGCCACCTGGGCCAAAAAACATGAGCAGTGAGCACCTCTCCAGTTCCGGCCAACGGCCCAGGAAGGTAAAGGGGGGCTTGTGACCTCACTGCACTTCCCTGCCGCTTCCCTTTCTCTTTCTAAAGGAATGTTTCAAGCCAGATGTAAGATATAGGCCTCCCGCCTCCCCCATCCAGAACCCCCCTCCTGGCCTTCCCCAACACTGCAGAGATAAAAAAGATCCAAAAGAGAGATTTTTCTGAAACAGGAAAACAGGGGGTGGGTGGGGGGTGGGGATGAAGAGAGACGCATCTTGAAATGATAGGAATCCGCAGCCCAAGCTGGCTGGCCCCTCAGCCAGCTACCCCTCACCCTTCCAGCCAAGATTCCGAGTCAAGAGGAGAAAAGCCACAGGGTGCAAGAGCAGAGGAGACCACACTTCGCGGCGGGGGTGTTGGCTGCGCGGCGGGTTGGGGGGAGCAGAGGCAGGAAGGGAGGGGGCACCGCGCGCGGTAGGGCCGGGCGATAGCCCCAGCCAAGAGGCCAATTTGGGTGGGTGGGGGGTGAAGAAGAAAGATGGAGAGTCTCCCAGTCCCCCCTCCCCCAGGTGAGGGAGGAGGGAGAGCAGCTTCCCCGCTCCCCCCAGAAGAGGATGCGCACCATCCAGGGCTGAGAGACTTTGGCGGGGTCGGGGGGTGGGGGCGGGGGTCTGAAACGCACAGGCAGCAGGCGTCTCGGCTGCCCTCCTGCAAAGTGTCTGGCGTCTCGGGCCTGCACGAAATCTGAGGAGAGACGGTTTCCTAGTGCTTGGGGACCCCACAAGCCTCTGGTCTTGGAGGCGGGAGATGGGAGGGAGATGGGGTCATCTGAGGAAGGAAACAAGGCAGGCGGGAGGGCAATCTCCAGGCTCCAAGAGAATCCTCAAGGCAGAGGTGGAAGACAAGTGCCCAGATGATACAAATCCAATAAT
This sequence comes from Oryctolagus cuniculus, assembly GCF_964237555.1. Taxonomy (NCBI): domain Eukaryota; kingdom Metazoa; phylum Chordata; class Mammalia; order Lagomorpha; family Leporidae; genus Oryctolagus; species Oryctolagus cuniculus. The sequence goes on from NC_091438.1 coordinate 57,823,559, forward strand.
TGCAGGAGTTAATGGGGGTTAGCTTCCGCCTCCATTTCATTGCTAGCCTGGCACTGGCCGCTGCCTCGCAGAAGCCCGCCGGCATTGCCGCCGTGGGGTGGGCGCGGTGGACCAGCGAGCCAGCCAGCCGCCCCTCTCTCCCCGTCCTCGGGGCGACCTCGGCCGTGATGGCCCTGTCGAACAACAGCCACCGCGGGGCCCGGGAGGGCAGGGGCTTCCTTGAACCCAGGCTGAGAGAAACTCGAAGGGGAGTTGCCGCCCAGCGTCGGAGGCTTGAGCTGGAGTAAAGGGGGTACGGCATCTGGGGACCCAGGGAGCTCCCACCACCGGCATCCTCGCAGCGAACGCCCGGCGCCCTCCTCACAAGGCGGCTGGACGTGGCGTCCCGGCCCCTGGCCGCACCGGCCTTAGCTCCGTCAAAACAACCACCTACTGCCCCGAGCAGCCGGTGCCTGGAGCTGTGTGTCCCCTCCAGGCGCCTCCGGCCTCCTGGACCCCGCAACTCACCCGCCCAGCCCTGAGAGCCGCACTCACCACCAAGACGAATCGACGCGGGCTGGCAGCGTCAACAGCAGCAGCAGCAGCAGGCAGGCAAGACCTAGGCGGGCCGAAGCCGGGGAGCCGTCGGGGGCCGCGGGTCTGGGCGCGGGGGCAGGGGCAGGGGCAGGGGCGCGGGCGCGCCGAGGGGGGAGCTGCGCGGCTTCCTCTGCACCACCCGGCCTCAGCATAGCTCCCCGAAGACTCCGGCCACGCAGCCCGGAGGGGCGTGGACGGGACACCGTCTGGGGCTGGGGGCGGAACTCAGGCTGCTCCTACCTCACCCCCCTGGGGGGCCATGGAGGTCGCCGGCGGCTGGGAACCTAGGGTCATCTGGAGTCCGGGAACCAGGGCGCAGGGTCCCCGAGAGGGGCGCAAGTTGCCGTGTCCTGAAACCGACGACGGCGCGCCGTGCCCGGGGTCTGGAGCGCGCTGCCCAAGCACGAGGTGCAGTGTCAGGGGGGTGTCTGAGGCGCGGAGTGGAGCTGCGGGCCGAGTGTGCAGACTGCCCCTTCGGCCGCGGGCTCTCATTGGACGGCGCGGGGCGGGGCCGAGGCCGGGGGACACGCGCGGCCTTCAGGGCGGCTCCGCCCGCGCCAGCCCCGGGCGCTCCGCTGCGCCCTAGGTGAAGCGGCCGCCTCCGCCCCTCGGTGCTCCCGCGCGCCCCAGCGCCGCACCCCCACCTGCTCGGGCTGGTGCGACGGGGCGCTGCGACACCCTCCTGCGCCCCGAGCGCCCAGTCCGCGCCGCAGCCGCGCCACCGGGTCCTAGCGCCCTTCATTCGGCCACCCTGGCGTCTGTGGACGATGGCCAAGCGCGCGGAGTGGGAGGGGGCTGCCGACACTTTCCCCTGGCCCCTAACGCACAGTGACACTGGAGCTGAGCAAGGGGGGGGGGGAGATGCACTCATTTCCCCGGGTCCCCGGCTTTCCATTCTTGCTTCTGTGAAATGGGTAGAATCTCTGCCACCCGGAGTTGCGGGAGTGTCTTAAATCTCTACTACCTACCCGGACACCTTGGGCAGCCGGCTTCAGGTAGGGGATTCTGTCACCTAGGGCTCAGCGCCCCTACTTCTTCCGACCCATTTCGCGCGTATATTCCCACCCTGCCCACGTTCGGACTGGACTCGCGCGCCCGCCAGCCGCGGCCCGGGGCTTTCCTGGGCTGGAACTAGGCATGGATGGCCCATGCAGGGACGGCACACCTGCCCAGCGGCCGCGCACCACCCGGCCGCCCTCACGGCCCAGGCGCTGCCTGGCTCCGTCTGCCCCAGTTCCCCCAGGGCCTCGGTCTCCCACCCCCTCGGGCGGGGCTGTGAGCCTGAAAGAATCAGAAACAGCTGGGCGGCTCTCCCGCACCAGAGGCCGGGGTGGGGGTCCTGCTCAGAGAGGGGAAGCCCTGGGGCCTTTTCGCTTCTTTGCCTTCCACCCTGCCTCCTCGCGGCTACCTCTCCTCCCTCTTCCCCTGCGCGCGGCCCTGGCGGCGCGGGGAAGTCGGGGAGCGCTGGGGAGGTGCGGTCGGCTGAGAGCGAGAACTCCCGCTCCTCCCGCCGAGGCTGGCAGGTAGAGACCCTGGGGGTGGACCCTTACTGAGAGGTACATGTTACTCGTAACACCCTTGGGGCTTCCAGCTTCAAGAGTTTGTCTGGGGCCCGGCCTCAACCCGATCTTCAGCCTCAGTTTGTCCCACTAGACCGGCTCATTCCCAGGCGTCTTTCATGCTGTCCCTGTGATCTGTCTGAGCTATGAACTCCTGCTGTAAACATCAGGCTGGTAACTGCCCACCCCGCCTCCACCCGGACCTACTGTCAGCCCTTGGTTGTTGGGGAGAGTGTGAGGGACAGGGCACAGCTGGCGTGTTGAAGGCCGCTGGGGAGAAGCGGTCAGAGGGGCCTTATTCCCTGTCCCCACCTCCCGCAGCTTCACCCCTGCTTTGTGTGATGAGAAGCTGAGTGCACCCATCCTGCAAATACTTGTCTTTATTCTGTGTCCCATGTCAGGACTGTGCTGGGCGCCAAGGATGTTGATCAGCAAACACAGCAAAGTGCACATTTCTGCCCTCGTGGAGTTTCCGTTCTCTTAGGGGACACACAGTCAATATCAGAAGTGAAACGCATCGTATGTTAGAAAGGGCTAAGCACAGACGGAACACACTGAGCAGGGGGCGGGGGCTGGACCCCAGTTGGAACTAAGGTGATGGGGTAGGCTTCACTCAGCAAAGACTGGGAGGAGACGAGCAAACACACCAGGCAGATTCTTGGTGGTGGGCACCCCAAGCAGAGGGAAGAGCCGGTGCAGAAGGCCTGCAGGCAGGACTGGGCTCCGCGTGCAGTGGATGGCGAGGGGGCCAGCCAGCGGAACAAAGTGAGCTGGCAAGGAGAAGCTTCAGAAAGATAACAAACTGGGCCAAGTGGTGGTGGAGGGGAGAAAGTGCCCTTTGCGGGGGGGGGGGGGGGGGTGTGAGTGGAAAGTGGGGGCTGGGCAGGATTTGGATGGGAGTGGGAGAGGGTTGCATGCAGAGACCACCACACAGGGCCGGCATGCCGGCTAGCCCTCCTGGCCCAGCCACTGGCTCCGTCCCCTCCCTCTCTCCTTCAGTCTGGTAGGCTGTAATTGGGTCTGCTGTGTTCTCAGAAAGGCACAAACTCTGTGGAGTGTCCCCAAGAGGGGCAGGTGGGAGAGGAGTGGGCCCAGGCTCATCCCTGGCCTGGCCCATTTTCTCAGACCACTCTTTCACCTCCTCCCAGCCCAGCCCTAAACTAGGTCTTGGGCTCCAGCAGCCTCTCCCAGACTCCCCTGTGTGTTAGACCTGGGTGTGACTCTGGCCCTGTGTTTGTTTCTACATATGGGCTTGGGGTTGTAGGGTGGGGAGCTGGAGATGATTACATCTCTCCTAACCTTGGGTGGACTCGTGCACATGGCCCCAAACTCACTTCTGAGGCCCCTTCTTTGGCTTCAGCTGTCTTCATAGTTAAGTGGGACCGTGTCTTGGCACAACATAGATACTCAACTATTAAAGCATGTTTCTGAGCTGTGGGGGCCCTCAGAAACACCACCAGTTCTGAGAGGGAGGGAAGGAGGTGAGGGGACAAGATTCTCCCCAAGGCCGACAAGCCACTTCTGCCCCAGGATGGGGCTTTGCTCCTTCTTCCCCTCCCCCGCTGAGTCCCCAGCTCCCCAGGAGGAACCCCAGGCTGCAGGAGCCAGCTGACTGCAAGAGCTGCACTCAACCACTTAACTAGAGAACAAATAAGGAGCCAGAGAAGAGGTTTTCTGGGATCTGCCACTTTGGAGCTTCAAATCTCAAAATAAACTTCCAGTCTCAAGGTCCTAGACACTGCTGGAGCACTCAGCTCCTCACGCAAAGGCATGCTTGGGGCTTCCAGGCGGAGGGTGAAGGCCAGAGACTCGGGCTAGCCCCTGACCTGCGCCTCCTTCTAGCCTCACCCCCCACTCTGGGTTATGGGAGCCAAGGGGAGGAGTCACTGATCTGAGAGGCAAGTTCTGGTCCGGAGGGCCCTGCACAGAGTCAAGGCAGCACTCGGCGAGCACCTGCTGTGTGCCCAATATTGCCAGGGCATCCCAAGTAACTCCGAAGGAGGAAAGAGTCCTGCCAAGGCCTTTCCATGTCAATAGTAGAACGCCATCTGCGGGAGGCACACCAGGCTCCGCCAGGGCTCAGGGCTGCACACGCGGGATATCTTGAGTGGCAGCGACAACAGAGACCCGAGGGAGAATCCCAGCCCCCACCTACCCTGCTCCTCCTTAAGGCCACCACATTCCCCGGGGCCTCCCACAGGGGCACTTTTGCCAGGCCAGCAAAGCCAGCTCTTCCTTCTTCATCACCGTGGCACCACAGTGACAAAGGAGAGGGGGCTTCCCTTATCCTTGGTGCCTCACCTCCTTCTCTTAACCGCTCAGACTTAAGATTCATCCTCTACTTCTATTCTCAGCTGTGCGCGGCTGAATGATTTTGGCTTTTCACTGGACCTTGCATGGGAGTGCAGATGAGCTAAGGGGAGCTTGGGTGTGGGTAAACAGCTCTTACTCCACCCTGGTCTATCCCCCGCAAGGCCCCCCTTCCCCAGGCCCCTTTGGCGGTGACCTTCTCTTTCCCCGTGGGTGGGTAGTGTGGATGGTAATGAGCAGAGAGAAGGGCCAAGAAGGGGCTGGGGGGGAGGCTTGGATGGGAGTCAAGGAATTCCTGAGCCTGCTACTTGCACAAGGGGCCCTGAGACGCCTTTCCTGAGATTGCTTTGCAAACCAAGGCAGATTGCATTTGAAATGGGGCCAGGTTCACACCAGCCCCCGGTGCCCCTCCTCCTGCCCTGCTGCCCCATGCAGGTGTCTGGGAAAGAGAAGGGAGCTTGGGAAAAACTCGGGGGCCTTGGGGGGGTGTTGTGAGGTGGGGTTCCATGCTGTGCACACAGCCTGGCAGGCCTCTCCTTGGTATTTATGAGCTCCCACCCGGGAGGCATGGGACGTGTCTCCAGGAGGCCAGGCCAAGTGGGCTTCGGAGGGAAGGGGGCTTGATGATGCAGGACCCCCTTCCTCCCAGCTAGTGGCTGAACAGGGAGCGCAAACTGCTCCTCCAGGAGACCAGGAAGTAAGGAAGAGAGCTGTAAGGGAGAAGGGGAAAGGAGAAGAGGCTTGGGAAGCAGGACCGTGAGGTCTGGAGACGTTCAGCCCAGGTTCTGTGTGAGGTCAGTGGGTTGTGCTGCTGGGATCCTGGGTGGCCACTGACCAGCCTATCCCCAAGGGAGGGTCCTCACTTGGCCCCCAGCCCTCCTTTCCCAATCGGCCTGTATCAGATAGGCTAAAAACAGCTCTCTTTCTCTTCCCACCACCTGTTCTGGGCCCCGGAAGGATCTGGCAGAGTGATTTGCCTCCAATGGATAACAATATGCACAGCCCACTACCTGCCTGCCTCCCGCTCTGCTTTCCCCTGCTCACTCAGCCTCCTCTTGTTCTTTTTCCCTTCAAGCCTCTTCCCTGTGCCTCCATCTTCCTGGTCTCTCGCTCTGGCTCCTGTTCCTCCCATTCCGTATCTGGGCCTCTCTCTGTGTGTCTCCCTGTCTTTGTGTGTCTCGGTGTATCTCCCTGTCCCTGGCTTTCTGACGCCCTGGCTCTCATCTACCTCCCAGGGTGCCGGTGTCAATCTGTCTCTCCCTTTCTGTCTGTGTGAATCTGTGCAACTCTTTGTCTTGCTCTTCTTTCACTCCCTGCAGCCATGTCTGTCTTCTCTGACTCTCCGTGGGTTTCTGGGTCTGCGCCTCTGTGTGCATGCATGTGCACACACACACACACACACACCTGTCTGCATTTCCATTGGTATGTATCTCTTTTTTGCTGTTGTGCTCTTACACCTTCCCTTTGCTACTCCTGCAGTACAGTGCAAAGTGCACTGGGCCGGGGGTGGGGGGACCAGAAAACTCGATCATCCTGCTCCCCCCAGCCATGCCCTATTTGTCTGACTCTAACTCACTTTCTCACTTCGGTCTTCAGTTTCCCCACTGGTGAAAAATAGCAGGGTGGAGACCTAGTTCCCTCTGTGGGAGGCTCTTTCTGCCTTTATCGCTCTTGTCTCTTGTAGCACAGCCCTCCCTGTTGTTCCCATGGGCCCCTGCTTCACTCCCTAAATCTGACCCTGAAGTCAGGACTCATGCTTCCTAAGGACTGCAGTGGGGAGCCATCTCTGATACTGGCAGCCAGCGGGCCCCCAAAGGAGGGCTCCTCAACTCCTTCCCCGCCTTAAACATTAGGGTAGAGAAGGTCCCTTTCTGGGGCCATGTCTGGGATACAAACCAGATTAGCTCATCTCTCTAATCCTCTTTGTGCTGGGGCCTCTGCCAGGCAGGGACACCCACAGCGCAGAGCACAGAGCAAGTGTGTGTGTGTGTGTGTGTGTGTGTGTGTGCAGATTCTTGTTGGAGAAGGCAGGACGCTCAAGGTTCTCCTCCCTCCTTTTCCCTCGTGCCTGAAAAGCCCAAATCAGCAGCCCTCACTGGGTAAGAAATGTCATCCGACTTGAGCCAAGTCAGGTTTTCCATAATCCCAGGGTAACACTCCCCCTCCTCCAGGACTGGAGTAACCATTCCAGTCGTCCCCCTCCTCACTCCCCCCACCTCCCGTTCCCGAAAGGCCCAGACCTCTCCCAGCCTCCGCACAGAACCCGTGGCCCATGCGTGTGTCTTCTCCGGGGCAGAGTGTCAGGCGGGGCACAGGGCACGTGGGGGAGGGCAGGGGCATGAGGAGTGGTTGGCCCTGGACTTCACACGGCAGCTTCATTGGGAGAGGTCTTTTCTCGGCTGATAAGATCAAAGCATTCCCTCTGCCAAATCATTACCTTATTTTCGGGGCAATTACAGAACTTATTGTATCAATTAGCCCAGTCGCCAGCTGCAGCCGTTTATCGCTGTCTGTCGTGCGCTTGCTAAGGGAAGGGTCCGCCTGGCCCCGCCCGCCGCGGCGGGGCTCAGGGCCTAGGCTGGGGGAGCTGTCCGGCCGCTTTCAGCAGGCACGGGCAGCTGCAGGGCATTTAGGGGGGGACAGGAGGATGGGCTGGCTCGTCCTTGGTCCCTCCTGCGGCCGACACACCTGCGCGCCGGCCGACGGGGTCTGCAGAGTGGGGGCCCCTGCTCCGTGGAGCAGAACGCTGCGCGGAGCCAAGACGCCGGCCCCTTCCCGGCTCGCCGCTGGGTGACTCATTCTGTGGGCCGGGCGCCCCGCAGTGGCACTTGCGGGAAAGGCACTGCCGAGTGAGCTCGCTCCGTCGGGAGGAGAGGGCTGCCCTAAGGTGGTCGTGGCGCTCTCTGGCTGCAGCCGGGACCGCAGCAGTCTCTCTGGGCGAAGAACGGCACGCAACATCTGGGGATGGGGTCAGATGCGGGCTGGGGGGAAGCCTTGAGCAGAGGTTATCAAATATTTCGGGCTCAGAACCCCTTTACATTCTTAAAATTACCAGGGACCCCTGAGAGCTTTTATTTATGCGGGTCATATCTATCCATATTTAAACATGAACGTGAACACAGGAACCAACTGAAAAAGCTACCAAGGGCCGAAATTGGACAAATACAAATCCAAACCAAATACAATGGTTCTGGATTGTAAGCAAGTCAGGAAATAAATATCCACAAGTCATCCATACTATTAAACAACGAGTGAAAAAAACAAGTGGGGGAACAGACAAAACTCCCAAGATTTCCAAGTAATTTATGTAGATACTCTGTCCACAAGGAGGTGACGTGGAGCCCATAAAGCCGTAGGTGTGGGCTGTGACATTGTGACTTTCTTCCAAAGAGGGCAGAAAGCCAGTGTGAGGGGAAGAGCAATCTAACAGTGGAAAAACCTGATAAACGCTGCTTCTGCCAGGTGACCAGGGTCAGTGTCACCAGCGGCAGGTTGCTATGATGTGATGAGAATAACACTTTTTTTGCCCTTGTTGCTGTGGAGCGACAGGAACTCTCATCCCTTGCTGCTGGAATGCACAATGGCAAACCCACTTTGCAAGGCAGTTTGGAAAATGAAACATACTATTACCATACCATCTGGCAATTGCTCTCTTAGTATTTACCCAAAGGAGCTGGATGCTTATATCCATTCAGAAACATAAACACAAACGCTTATTGCAGCTCAATTCATAATTGCCAAACTGTGGAAGCTGTCCTTCAGTGGATGAATGGACAAATAAACTGGGCTACATCCAGACAGTGGACTGGTATTCAGTGCTAAGAAGAAATGAGCCATCAGGCCATGAGAAGACGTGGAGGAACCTGAAATGCAAAGTACTATGTGGAAGAAGTTAATCTGAAAAGGCTGTATTCCCGGGGGATTCCAATTCTGTGACATTCTGGAAAAGGCAAAACCATGGAGACGTTAGTGGTTGCCAATGTTGCCTTCCTCTAGTTTTCCTCCCCATGATCTAGTCTAATGATGAGAAAATTCCACCAAAGGAACATTCCACAAAACACCTGACCATTACTCATCGAAGCTGTCAAGGTCATCAAAAAAACAAGGACAGTTTTGAAAAACTATCACGGCCAAGGGGCCAGCGCTGTGTCATAGCGCGTAAAGCTACTACCTGCTGTTCTGGCATCCCATATGGGCACCAGTCCGAGTCCCAGCTGCTCCACTTCTGATCCAGCTCTCTGCTATGGCCTGGGAAAGCAGTGGAAGATGGCCCAAGTGCTTGGGCCCCTGCACCCACGTGGGAGACCCGGAGGAGGCTCCTGGCTCCTGGCTTTGGATTGGTGCAGCTCCTGCCTTTCTGGCCAATTGGGGAGTGAACCATCGGATAGAAGACCTCTCTCTTTCTCTGTCACCCTCCTCCCCCACACCCTGCACTATCATTCTGCTTTTCAAATAAATACAAAATAAATCTTTAAAAAACTAAAGCCACTTGGGTTCAGCGCTGTGGCACAGTAGGTTAATCCTCCATCTGTGGTGCCAGCATCCCATTTGGGCGCTGGTTCTAGTCCCGGCTGCCCCTCTTCCATTCCGGCTCTCTGCTATGGCCAGGGAAGGCAGTGGAGGATGGCCCAAGTCCTTGGGCCCCTGCACCTGTGTGGGAGACCCGGAGGAATCTCCTGGCTCCTGACTCCTGGCTTTGGATTGGCCCAGCTCTAGCTGTTGCGGCCGTACTGGGAGTGAACCAATGGAAGGAAGACCTTTCTCTCTGTCTCTCCCTCTCACTGTCTGTAACTCTGCCTCTCAAATAAATAAATAAATAAAATCTAAAAAAACTAAACTAAAGAAACTTTATCCTTAAAATTAATTATGTATTAACATTGGCTCAATAATTGTGATCAACGTACCATACATTAGTAATATAAGTAAGATGGTTATAATAGAGAAAAATAGCTGTGGGTATATGGGCACCCTATTTTTGCAACTTTTCTAAAAATCTAAAACTGTTCTAAAAATAAAATTTATTTAAAAGATTAAAATGGAGGCATTTAAAATATTTTAATTCATTTAAGATCAGCAATAATAAATCCAATTCTTGTTTCATGTCTTTATGACAAATAACTAGAATTTCCAGAACAAAAATAGCAAGACTCTTGTCTTCACAGCAAGATTCTCATGGGTGCTTCCACATCTTGTCCACCGCCCACGAGAGAATGAGCATAAGAAAGGCAAAGGCTGTCTTGATGTTACTGTGAACCCCACCGAGAGCTGCTGCTTTAGCGATTTCACCCATCGCTGGGCTTCTCCATCCCCAACCTTAAGTCCCTAACTTTGGGCAGGCATGTGGCTCAGCAGGTTAAGCCCCAGCTTGGAAAACTGGCATCCCATATCAGAGTGCTGGTGCCAGTCCCGGCTACTCTGCTTCCAAGCCAGGTCCCTGCTAATGCACCCGGGAAGCAGCAGAAGATGGCCCAAGTATTGGAGTTCCTGACACCCATGTGGGAGACTCGGATGAACTTCCTGGCTTCAGTCTGGCCCAGCTCCAGCTATTGCAGCTATCTGGGGAGCGAGCCAGCGGATGAAAGAGCTTTCTCTTTCTCATATTCCCCACCCTCCACCCCCACCCAGAAATAGAAAGAAAGAGAGGAAAATCTTCAGTAATTTCCCACTGCTTGAATGTTGAAGTAGGAACTCCTTAGTCTATTACCCAAGACGTGGGATAACCAGGCTTCACTTAACTGCACTGCTTTATCCACCTCTGCTGCCCTCCTCTGCTTCAGCCAGAGATTCCACATATGCTGCATGCTCTATGCTTAATCAGTTCTTAGAAAATTTAAATAGATTTATCCTATCCCTCTGTTTTAAATCGTAAAAGTAGTATGTTTGTGTAGAAAAAGATTTCTAACATCTATGTTATAAAAAGTGAAATCCCTCTTCCCACCTTACCCTCCAACACACACCCTTCTTAGAGGGAAGCACAGTTAACTGTTTGCCTTCAGATCTGTTATGCACTTTCTGGCAAAATATGTAATTTTAAAAAGAGAAGTGAGATTGAACTACTCATATTATTCTGTGACTTACATTTTCCCCTGAACATACCTGGAGTATATTTCTATGCTGTTTCTTATAGTCACTGTGTAATATTCCAATCTGTGCATACGGTATTATTTGTCTATTAGCTTATTGATGATTATGTTCACACATGTGATACTATCAATATTACATATATACCTTGATGTAATATATGAAATATTTCTCTAAAAGTGAAACTTCTAGGTCAACCATATATTCTAAGTTTTGATACATATTACCAAAATGTCCTTTGAAAAGGACTGTACAAATTTACACTTAAAAAAAAGAATTTATTTATTTGAGAGGTAGAGTTACAGACAGAGAAAGGGAGAGAGAGAGAGAGAAAGATCTTCCATCTGCTGATTCACTCCCCGAATGGATGCAGTGACCAGAGCCAAGCCTATCTGAAGCTAGGAGTCAGGAGTTTCTTCTGGGTCTCCCACATGGGTGCAGGGCTAGGTGCCTGGGCTATCTTCTACTGCTTTCCTAGGGTATGGCAGGAGCTAGATCAGAAGAGGAGCATATGGGATTTGAACCAGCAACCATACAGGATGCTGGTGCCATAGGTGGAGGCATAGCCTGTTGTGCCACTGTGCCAGCCCCCTAATTTATACTTTATCAACAGCATATATTAGTCCTGATTTGGACATGAGTTTTTTTTGTTTTGTTTTGTTTTTTTTTTTAGAGGCAGAGTTATAGGCAGAGAGAGATCTTGCATGTGCTGGTTCATTCCCCCAAATGGCTGCAACAGCTGAAGCTGGGCTGATCTGAAGCCAGGAGCCAGGAGCTTCCTCCAGGTCTCCCTTGGGTGCAGGTGCTCAAGGGCTAATGGCTTTCCCAGACCATTAGCAGGGAACTGAATCAGAAGTGGAGCTTCTGGGAGATGAACTGGTGCCCAGTATGGGAAGCTGGCACTGCAGGCAGAGGCTTAACCTACTATGCCACAGTGTTAACTCCTCAACATGAGCTTTTAAATTCTTTTTACCAATCTAATGGGCAAATAAATAATACCTCATTTTTAAAAATCTGTATTTCACTGATTACTGATGCTTGGATGCTTGGTGGACATTCATAGTTCTGAGAATTATCTGTTTCCTGTGCCCAGCTTGAATTTGTTTTATATTTAGGGAAGTTTTAGGTTCACAGTAAAATTAATTGGAAAGTACAGAGTTCTCATGTACCCTCATCCCTACACACCCTTATCTTTCCTCACTGTCAATATGTCTCATACCAGAATGGTACATTTGCTAGATTTAATGAACCTACTTGACACATCATTATTAGCCAAAGTCCAAAGTTTAACATTAGGGTTTACTTTTGGTGTTGAACATATGGATTTTGAGAAATGTTTAATGCTATTTCTCCATGATTATAGAATCATGCAGAGTAATTCTACTTTCCTAAATGTCCTCTGTGCTCTACCTCTTCATCCCTCTTTCCTCATTAACCCTGGCAACCACTGACGTCTCCATGGTTTTGCCTTTTCCAGAATGTCACAGAATTGGAATCCCCCGGGAATACAGTCTTTTCAGATTAACTTCTTCCACTTAGCACTTTGCATTTCAGGTTCCTCCACGTCTTCTCATGGCCTGATGGCTCATTTCTTCTTAGCACTGAATACCAGTCCACTGTCTGGATGTAGCCCAGTTTATTTGTCCATTCATCCACTGAAGGACAGCTTCCACAGTTTGGCAATTATAAACTGAACTGCAATAAGCATTTGTGTGCATGTTTCTGAATGGATATAAGCATCCAGCTCCTTTGGGTAAATACTAAGAGAGCAGTTGCCAGATGGTATGGTAATAGTATGTTTCATTTTCCAAGGAACTTCCAAACTGCCTCGCAAAGTGGGTTTGCCATTGTGCATTCCAGCAGCAAGGGATGCGAGTTCCTTCCTGTCGCTTCGCATCCTTGCCAGCGTTCAGCATTGTTAGTGTTTTGGATTTAGGCCATTCTGGTATGCATGTAGTGGTGTCTCCTTGTTACGTTAATTTGCATTTTCTTAGTTACTATGCTATTCAGCGTCTTTTCATATTCTGGCTTGCCATTTGAGTATCTCCTTTGATGAAGTGTCTGTTCAAGTCTTTCACCCAAGTTTTAATTGGGTTGTTTGTTTTGTTATTTTTGCTGTTGTTGACTTTTAAGAGCTATTTGTGTATTTTGGATAATGGTGCCTTATCAGATGTCTTTTGTCAATAGTTTCTCCCAGGCTGTGGCTTCTCATGCTTTTGACACTGTCGTTTGTGGGGAGCAACTTGGACTAGACTAAGTTACTGGAATTAAGACTTATTCTATGCATCTGCTCTCCCACAATATGGCGCTGGGAGAGGAGAAAACAGCTTCTACGCAGCTGCCTCTTGCCAACTTGAGTGATGACCTCCAGGAGCTGATCCTGCTCCTGATTGGAGGAGAGCAGCGTACTCGGCGTGTGGGCAGCCGAGTTGGGATTGGTGGATGAGGACTATAAAGGAGAGAGACAACATGCACCAGGAACATCTAAGAGGAACATCTGAGGGAACACCTGTGCAGCCCCCCGAGAGAGCCGGCTGGCGGTGTGCCACTCCCCTGCGGAAGTGGGGAAAGTGGCCAGGGGGAACCGCCCTTCCACGGAGGTGGAAGGGATGGCAGCCAACCCGGGAAGAACCAGCAGCAAACCCGGGGAGGGCCGAGCAGACAAAACAGCGCAGGGTCCTGTGTCGTTCCTCCGCGAAGAGGGGGAGCGACAGTCGTTTGTAATCAGAACTTTAAGATTTTAATGAAGTCTAGTGTATCAATTATTTCTTTCATGGGTCATGTCTTTGGTTATATCTAAAAAGTTGTTACTGGGGCGGGCGTTATGGCTCAGTGAGTTAAGCTGCTCCTTGGGAGGCCTACATCCCAGAGCAAAGTACCTGGTTCACATCCCAGTTACTCTATGCTTTCCATCCAGCTCCCTGCTAATACACTTGGGAGGCAGTGGATGATGGCCCAGGTGCCTGGGTTCCAGTCATCCACATGGGAGACCCACATGGAATTCCTGGCTTCTGGCCTTGGCCTAGCCTAACCCTGGCTGTTGCAGGAATTTGGGGAGTAAAGCAGCAGGTGAAAGATCTCTGTCTCTCCCTCTCTGTCATTCTACCTTTAAAATAAATAAATAAATCTTTAAAAAAAGTTGTCACCATACCCAATGTCACCTAGATTTTTTTCCTATGTGATCTTCTAGAACTTTTATAGTTTCATGTTCTACATTTAGGTCTGTGGTGCATTTTGAGCTATTTTTTTTTTTTTGTGAAGAGTGTAAAGCTTTTGTCTTGATCTTTTTTTTTTTCCCCTTTGCATATGGACGTCCAGTTATTAGTCACAATCTGTTGCAAAGACTATCTTTGTTGGGGCTGGCATTGTAGAGTAGCAGGTAAAACCGCTGCCTACAATGCTAGCATCCAATATGGGTGCCGCTCTGTGTCCCTGCTGCTCCACTTCTGATCCAGCCCTGCTAATGGCCTGAGAAAAACAGCGGAAGATGGCCCAGGTGTTTGAGGCCCTGCACCCACATGAGAGACTTGGAAGAAGCTCCTGGCTTTGGTCTGGCCATCTGGGGAGTGAAGCAGCAGAGGAAAGATGTCACTCTCTGTAGCTCTGACCTGAAAGAAAAGAAGGGAGGGGGAGGGTGAGAGGGGAGGGGAGAGGAGAGGAAAAAAGGGAGGGAAGGGGAAAGGGAAGGGGAAGAAAAAGAAAGAAACAGACTGTCTTTGTTGTATTGCCATTTTCCCTTTATCATAGGTCAGCTGACTGTATTTATGTGGCTCCACTTCTGGTCCATTGATGTCTTTGCCTATGCTTTTGCCAATGCCACACTGTATTGATTACTGTGGCTTTGTGATAAGTCTTTTTCTTTAAAGATTTATTTATTTATTTGAAAGAGTTACAGAGAGGCAGGGCAGAGAGAGAGAGAGAGAGAGAGAGAGAGGTCTTCCATCTAGTGGTTCAGTCCCCAGATGGACGCAATAGCCAGAGCTGTACCGATCCTGAGCCAGGAGCCAGGATCTTCCTCTGGGTCTCCCATGTGGGTGCAGGGGTCCCAGGACTTGGGCCATCTTCCACTGCTTTCCCAGGCCATAGTAGAGGGCTGGATCGGAAGAGGAACAAACAGGTCTCATATGGGATGCTGCACTGCAGGCGGCAGCTTCACCTACTATGCCACAGCGCCGGCCCCTCGTGATAAGTCTTGAAGTGAGGAAGTATCAGTCCTCTGACTTTGTTTCCCTTCAGTGTTGTGTTAGCTTTTCCAGGCCTTTTGCTTCACCATGTAAACTTTAGGATCAGTTTGTTGATATCCATGAAATAACTTGCTGATATTTTAATTTGAATTGCACCAAGCGTATAGATCAAGGAAAACTGACATCTTGATAGCATTCAATCTCTCTACCTAGGAATGTGGAATATTTCTCCATTTATTTAATTTTTTTATTTATTTCATCAGAGTTTTATAGTTACCTACATATTTTGTTGGATTTATATCTAAAAATTTCATTTTGGGGAGTGCTAATGTGAATGTTATTGTGTTTTTTTATTGCAAATTCCTCTGTTCATTGCTGGTATATAGAAAAACACTTGGCTTTTTGTATATTAACCTTGTATCCTGCAGTCTTACTTTTATTGCTTATTCATTTCAGGAGGGTTTTGTTGTTTTTTTGTCAACTCTTTTGGTTTTTTTATATGTCATATGTGAACATGACAGTTTTATTTGTGCCTAATTAGTGTAACTTTTATTTCCTTGTCTATTCTTATCATATCAATTAGAATGACCAGTACAATATTGAAAAGAAGTGGTGAGAGGCAACATCCTTGCCTTGCTCCTGGTTTTAGTGGGTAATCTTTGAATTTTGTACCATTATGTTAGGTATAGGATTTTGTAGATGTTCTCTATCAAGTTGAGGAAATTTCCCCCATTCCTAGTTGTTGAGAGTATTTATCAGGAATGACTATTTTTTTTAAAAAAGATTTATTTATTTATTTGGAAGTCAGATTTACACAGAGAGAGGAGAGGCAAAGAGAGAGAGAGAGAGGTCTTCTATCCGATAGTTCACTCCCCAATTGGCTGCAATGGCTAGAGCTGTGCTGAACTGGGCCCAAGGACCTGTGGGCCATCTTCTACTGCTTTCCCAGGTCACAGCAGAGAGCCGGATTGGAAGTGGAACAGGTGGGTCTCAAACCAGAGCTCATATGGGATGCCGGTGCTTCAGGCCAGGGCATTAACCCACTGCGCCACAGTGCCGGCCCTGAGTGTTGGGTTTTGTTGAATGCCTTTTCTACATTTATTGATACAATCATGTGATTATTCTTTAGTCTGTTTATGTGATGGATTGCATTATTTGTTTTTTGAGTGTTAAACAAGATTTACATACCTGAAATAAGTCACACTTGCTCATGGTGTATAATTCTTTGTATACATTGTTGGATTTGATATGCTTTTAAAAAGATTTATGTATTTATTTGAAAGGCAGAGCTACAGAGAGAGCAAGAGACACAGAGTGAAAGCGATCTTCCTGCCGGCGCCGCAGCTCGCTAGGCTAATCCTCCACCTTGCGGCGCCGGCACACCAGGTTCTAGTCCCAGTGGGGGCGCCGGATTCTGTCCCGGTTGCCCCTTTTCCAGGCCAGCTCTCTGCTGTGGCCAGGGAGTGCAGTGGAGGATGGCCCAAGTGCTTGGGTCCTGCACCCCATGGGAGACCAGGATAAGTACCTGTCTCCTGGCTCCTGGCTTCGGATCAGCGCGGTGCACCAGCCGCAGCGCGCCGGCCGCGGTGGCCATTGGAGGGTGAACCAATGGCAAAGGAAGACCTTTCTCTCTCTCTCACTGTCCATTCTGCCTGTCCAAAAAAAAAAAAAAAAAAAGAGAGAGAGAAAGAAAAGAAAGCGATCTTCCACCTGCTGGTTCATACCCCAAATGGCCACAACAGCCAGGTCTGGGCCAAGCTGCAGTCAGGGTCCAGGAACTCCATCCTGGTCTCACACATGGGTGGCAGGAGTACTTGGGCCACCATCTGCTGCTTTCCCAGGTGCATTAGCAGGGAGCTGGAATGGAAGCACTTCTAGAAAGGGATACTGGCTTTTCAAGTGGCCACTTAACCTGCTTCACGACAATGCCAGACTCATAACGTTGTTGGATTCAATCTGCTAATATTTTCTGGAGGACTTTTGCCTCTTTGTTCATGTGGTTTTCTTTTCTTGTAATGTCTCATGGAAAATGGAATTCATGGAATTGTTTGGGTACAAAAGTAATGTTGAAAGCTGTGTATAGTTTTCCATAATATAGGTTTTTCTTGCGTTTGTTGAGGACCACTCACGTGCTCAGAGCTCTAGTGGATCAAGCAGACAGTACCACGTAAGAACAGATGAAGAGGGTGGGAGTTTTGCACAGCGGTTAAGATGCTGCCGGGACACGTGCATTCTAGATGGCAGTGCCTGTGTTTGAGTCCCAGCTCCACTTCTGACTGTGGCTCTCTGCTAGTGCACACGTGGGAGGTGGCAGGTGATGACTCAAATGCTTAGGTCCCTGCCACCCATAGAGGAGACCCAGATTGAATTCCAGGCTCCTGGTTTTGGCTTGTCCCAGTCCTGGCTGTTGTAGGCATTTGGAGAGTGAACCAGTGGATGGAAGACATTGCTGTCTGTCTCTCTCTTTCTCTCTCATTCTGCCTTTCAAATAAAATGAAAATAAATAAAAATTTTAAAAATTTTTGTGAAGACAGTGACCCTTTAAAATGACAATTAATTTGGCTGGCGCCATGGCACACTAGGCTAATCCTCTGCCTGTGGCGCTGGTACCCTGGGTTCTAGTCCCGGTTGGGGTGCCGGATTCTGTCTCAGTTACTCCTCTTCCAGTCCAGCTCTCTGCTGTGGCCCGGGAAGGCAGTGGAGGATGGCCCAAGTGATTGGGTGCCTGCACCCATGTGGGAGACCAGGAGGAGGCACCTGTCTCCTGGCTTCGGAATAACAGCGTGCTGGCCGTAGTGGCCATTTGGAGGGTGAACCAATAGAAGGAAGACCTTTCACTCTGTCTCTCTCTCTCACTGTCTAACTCTGCCTGTCACAAAAAAAATTAATTTAAAAAGTTCTATAAAATAATTTAAAAAAAAATCAGAAAAAGATTGGTTAATCCTCTGCTGTGGCACCGGCATCCCATATGGGTGCTGGTTCTAGTCCCAGTTGCTCCTCTTCCAGTCCAGCTCTCTGCTGTGGCCCAGGAGGGCAGTGGAGGATGGCCCAAGTGCTTGGGCCTCTGCACCCGCATGGGAGACCAGGAAGAAGCACCTGGCTCCTGGCTTCCGATGGGCGCAGCTGCAGCCATTGCGGCCATTTGGGGAATGAACCAACAGAAGGAAGACTTTTCTTTTTGTCTCTCCCTCTCACTGTCGGTAACTCTACCTGTCAAATAAATAAATAAAATCTTTTAAAAAATTGGAAAAAGAGTGGAAGACAAAAATAGGAATAGGAAACAAGAGCAACAATAGAAAATAATGACAAATAGGGTAGCTATTAATCCAGCCATATCAATAATCACTGTAAACATCAATGATATGAATATACCAATCAAAGACAGAGATTTTCAGAATGAATAAAAGATTTGGGGGCCGACACTGTGACGTAGCCAGTTAAGCTACCACCTATAGCACTGATGTCCCATTTCTGATCCAGCTCCCGGCTAATGTACCTGGGAAAACAGTGGAGAATGGAGGGTTCTTCAAAAACTGCATGGATCTCAACATTTTTTTTGCACCCAATTCCTTGCATTCTATTTTCCATGAACTTTTGGAATTGCCCTTGTATTGATCAAAGTAGTTTTAAATTCCTGGTCTGAGAGCCGGCGCCGTGGCTCAATAGGCTAATCCTCCACCTTGCGGCGCCGGCACACCGGGTTCTAGTCCCGGTTGGGGCGCCGGATTCTGTCCCGGTTGCCCCTCTTCCAGGCCAGCTCTCTGCTATGGCCAGGGAGTGCAGTGGAGGATGGCCCAGGTGCTTGGGCCCTGCACCCCATGGGAGACCAGGAAAAGCACCTGGCTCCTGGCTCCTGCCAGGATCAGCGCGGTGCGCCGGCTGCAGCGGCGGCCATTGGAGGGTAAACCAACGGCAAAAGGAAGACCTTTCTCTCTCTGTCTCTCTCTCTCACTGTCCACTCTGCCTGTCAAAAAAAAAAAAAAAAAATTCCTGGTCTGAAAATTCCAACATCCCTGTGATATCTAAGTCTAATCTGGTGCTTGCTTTCATGGGAAGTACTCTATAGACCTACGATTAGGTCCCAAGCTTAAGTAGCCTGTGTCTCTGAACTGTGAACCTCATAAGTGCTCTCAATACTCCCACCCAGCAGTAGGGCAGGGTGGTCAGAAGGGGCTGGAGTTGAGTATTTCCTTCTCCATTGTGGAAGGCTAGCAGAGGCTGCAGTTGGATGTATTCATTCCCCCAGTTTGGTTAGTGTCAAGAGAGAGAGAGGGAGAGGGAGAGGGACAATGACAGGGAAAAGGAGAGGGATCAGCATTGGGGTACAACAGAGTAAGCCAGTGCTGGCTTCCCTTATGGGAATTTCAGTTTGAGTCCTGGCTGCTCCATTTCCAATCTAGCTCCCTGTTAATGCACCTGAGAAAGCAGCAGAAGATGGCCCAAGTTCTTGGGCCCTTGCCTCCCATGTGGGAGACTTGGATGGAGCTCCAGGTTCCTGTCTTTGGTCTTGTAAAGCTCTAGTCATAGTGGCCCTTTGGGGAGTGAACCAGAGGATGAAAGATCTCTCTGTCTCGCCCTCTCTATCACTCTGCCTTTCAAATAAATGAATAAATTTAATTTTTTAATTATAAGAAGGAAAGAAAAGCAACTCAATAGTTTAGGTTCTGATAAATATTTTCTCTTGAAGGCAAGTGTTGTTGGGAATAACAGAATGCTGGGGCTGGTGCTGAGGTGCAGTAGGCTAAGTTTTCCCCCACCTACATGATTATGAAACTAATCTCCTAAATTTTTACCATTTTATGCTGTTTTGGTTAAATCTTTAATAATCTTGAATTTATCATTTTATGCTGTTTTGATTAAATCTTTAATTTTTTTAACCCAGGAAGCTTTTATTTATGGTATACAAATTTCATGCATTTCATTTATACAAATGTAAGAACATAATGATTCTTCTGACCCTACCCACCCTCCCACCTGCACTCCCACCCTTCTTTCTCCTCCCTGTCCTATTCTCTTTCTTATTTTTTACTAAGATCTATTTTCAATTACCTTTATACACAAAAGATCAAGTAAAGAGTTCAACAAATAGTATGAAAAAAAAAACTGTTCAACAGTTGAGACAAGAGTTGTTCAAAGTCATCGCATCTCAAAGTGTCAATTTCACTGCTGTAGATTACTCTTTAGGTGCTCTGTTAGTTATCACAGATCAGGGAGAACATAAGGTATTTGTCCTACTGGGACTGGCTTATTCCATTAAGTATAATGTTCTCCAGTTGCATCCATTTCATTGCAAAATGACAGGATTTCATTTTTTGACCGCTGTGTAGTATTCCATGCTGTACGTATCCCATAATTTCTTTATATAGTCTTCAGTTGATAGGCATTTGTGTTGATTCCGTATCTTAGCTATTGTGAATTGAGCTGCAATAAATATGGGGGTACAGGTGACTCTTTCATATGCTGATTTCATTTCCTTTGGGTAAATTCCCAGGAATGAGATGGCTGGGTCATATGGTAGGTCTATATTCAGATTTCTGAAGTATCTCCATACTGTCTTCCACAGTGGCTGTACCATTTTACATTCCCACCAACAGTGGATTAGGGTACCTTTTTCTTCTCATGCTCACCAGCATTTGTTGTTTGTTGATTTCTGTATGAAAGCCATTCTAACTGGGGTGAGGTGAGAACCTTATTGTGGTTTTGATTTGCATTTCCCTGATGGCTAGTGATTCAGAGAATTTTTTCATGTGTCTGTTGGCCATTTGGATTTCCTCTTATGAAAAATGTCTGTTTAAGTCCTTTGCCCATTTCTTAACTGAGTTTTTTGTTTTGTTGTTGTTGAGTCTCTTGTGCTCTTTATATATTCTGGATCATTTTAAAGTTGCATAGTTTGCAAATAATTTCTTCCATTCTCACTTTGCTGGGTGTTCCTTTTGCAGTGCAGAAGCTTCTCAATTTGATGTAATCCCATTTATCAATTTTGGCTATGATTGCCTTTGCTTCTGGGGTCTATTCCAAGAAATCTTTGCCTGTGCCAATATCTTGCAGTGTTTCCTCAGTGTTCTCTAATAATTTTATGGTATCAGGTCACAGATTTAGGTCTTTGATCCATGTTGAGTGGATTTTTGTGTAAGGTGTAAGGTAGGGTTTTTACTTCATGCTCTGGCATGTGGAAATCCAGTTTTCCCAGCACCATTTGTTGAAGAGACTATCCTTGCTCCAGGGCTTGATTTTAGCTTCCTTTGTCAAAGATAAGCTGGTTGTAGATGCATGGATTGATTTCTTGAATTTCTATTCTGTTCCTTTGGTCTATCCATCTGTTTTTGTGCCAGTACCAGGCTGTTTTGATTATAACTTCCCTGTAGAATGTCTTGAAATCTGGCATTGTGATGCCTCCAGCTTTTGTTTTGTTGTATAAGATTTCTTTAGCTATTTGGGATCTCTTGTGCTTCCATATGGATTTCAGCATCATTTTTTTCTGTATCTGAGAAGAATGTCCTTGGGATTTTTATTGGTATCACATTGAATCTATAAATTGCTTTTGGTAGTAGGAACAGTTTGATGATACTGATTCTTCCAATCCATGAACATGGAAAATTTTTCCATTTTTTGTGTCTTCTTCTATTTCTTTCTTTAATGTTTTATAATTCTCATTGTAGAGATCTTTGGTGTCCTTGGTTAAACTTATCCGAAAGTACTTGATTATTTTTTGAGTGATTATGAATGGTACTGATCTTAAAATTTCTTTCTCCGCCATGGCATTGTCTATGTGTATGAAAGCTATTGATTTTTTGTGTTGATTTTATACCCTGCCACTTTATCATACTCTTTCATGAGTTCCAATAGTCTCTTAGTGGAATGCTTTGGATACACTATATATAGAATCATATCATCTGCAAATAGGGGTAGTTTGACTTCCTCCTTCCCCATTTGTGTCCCTTTGATTTCTTTTTCTTGCCCAATAACTCTGGCTAAAACTTCCAAGACTATATTGAATAGCAATGGTGAGAGTGGACATCTTTGTCTGGTTCCAGATTTTAGTGGAAATGCTTCCAACTTTTCCTCATTCAGTAGGATTCTGGCTGTGAGTTTGTTACAAATTGCTTTGATTGTGTTGAGGAATGTCCCTTCTCTACCCAATTTGCTTAGAGTTTTCATCCTGAATGGGTGTTGTATTTTATCAAATGCTTTCTCTGCATCTATTGAGATAATCATATGGTTTTTGTTCTTCAATTTGTTAATGTGATGTGTCACATTGATTGATTTGTGAATGTTGAGCCATCCCTGCATACCAGGATAAATCTCACTTGGTCCAGGTGAAATGTCTTTCTGTTTTGTTGTTGCATTTTATTGGCTAGTATTTTGTTGAGGATTTTTGAGTCTATGTTCATCAAGGATATTGGTCTGTAGTTCTCTTATTCTTTTGTATCTTTTTCAGGTTTAAGAACTAAGGTGATGTTGGCCTCATACATGGAGTTTGGAAGGATTCCCTCCCTTTTCATTGTTTTGAATAGTTTAAGAAGAATCTTTAATAATCTTGAGTTTAATTGGGGGATGTGGTGTGAAGTAGGGATCTAATGTAATTTCCTTCCTCCCTGCTGTTTGCCTTCAACTCAGTTTTCCTTAGCCTGAACTGCTCATCTCGTCTCTCATTAGCCAAGTGCTACACATCTTTCAGGGTTCTGCTCCACCTCATCTTTCCTAACTAGCACAAAATGTTTGTGGCCTCTTCTGAAATTCCATCTGGTTTATTATTTGACTAAATTATTACTTTTAGTTTGTTGTTGTCTGCATTTTCACTATCACACATCTACATTACAAACATTTATCCAATGCCTGCTATATGTGAAGCACTCTGTCTGCTAGGTACTCTTGTCCTCCATGATCCCTTAGTCTGTTGGAAGGAAGAAATACATGCATGATTTAACACACATAATGAATTCTATGAATATTCAGCAGAAAGAATAATTTCTGGGCATATTTAGAGGAAGGGTGTTGGGGATAAGGAGAGGTCTCTCTGGAGGAGGCAAATTCTGACCTTGACTTTGGGAGATAGGTAAGACCTGAAGTACAAGGATGGGAAAATGGACATATGGAATATAAATATTCTTTTCAATAAGAATATATGTTGTTTGAGAAAGAAGGAATTTGTAATTTTTTACCTCTCCTTTTTAATCCCCTTCCTCACTTGGCAGAACACCTTTGCTACATGTTATATTGAACGTAGAATCTATTAGAAGCCCTTCTCTCTCAGACCAAGGAGCTGATCCCAAGGCTGATCTTCTCTACTGAAATCATGGATTCCCTCTTCTCACAAGTCTCCCGGGACTTCGATCCAACAGTTACCCCTTACTTCAGAGGTTTTCATTGTCTTTTGAGCTGCGTATGTACAGTGGAGTCAACACCTCTCCCCAGTTCTTACCACATTATTGTCATTAGCCTGTGCATGTGGCCTCCACTGTTGTTTCATTTCCTTTATCACATTCCCTACTATTCTTTCCCCACTCAGTAGCTGTTTACTCTAATGTAACGGAGACATACCCTTGGATACATATGAATCCTTAGGTGTTGTTTGTATGTGTGTTTCTTGTTAATTTTTGAAAAAGTTATTTTGAAAGAGTTATAGAATAACAGGGAGGGGGGGACACAGAGAAATCTTCCATCCACTTGTTCACTCCCCAGATGACTGCAACAGCCAGAACAGGGCCAGGCTGAAAGCCAAGAGCCAAGAGCTTCTTCTGGGTCTCCCATGTGGGTGCTGTGGGGAGCAACTCGGACTGGACTAGGTTACTGGAATTAAGACTTATTCTATGCATCTGCTCTCCCACAATATGGCGCTGGGAGAGGAGAAAACAGCTTCTGCACAGCTGCCTCCAGTTCAGCCAATAAACTGTAGGACCTGCTCCTGATTGGAGGAGAGCGGCGTGCTCGGCGTGTGGGCAGCAGAGTTGGGATTGGTGGAAGAGGACTATAAAGGAGGAGAGAGACGGCATGCACCAGGAACATCTAAGAGGAACATCTGAGGGAACACCTGTGCAGCCCCCGAGAAGAGCCGGCCGGCGGTGTGCCGTTCCCCCGCGGAAGTGGGGAATGTGGCAGGGGGAACCGCCCTTCCACGGAGGTGGAAGAGTCGGTAGCCAACCCGGGAAGAACCAGCAGCAAACCCGGGGAGGGCCGAGCAGACGAAAGAACAGCGCAGGGTCCTGTGTCGTTCCTCCACGAAGACGGGGAGCGACATAATGGTGCCGTGACTCGGATATGAAGCCTAGGCAGGGTTTGGTGTCGTTCCTCCACGAAGAGGGGGAGCGACAGGTGCAGGGGCCCAAGGACTTGGGCCGTCTTCTGCTGCTTTTTCCCAGGTCATTAGTAGGGAGCTGCATCAGAAGTTGAGCAGCCAGGACACAAACTGGAACCCATATTTAGGGAATGAACCTGCAGATGAAAGACCTTTCTCTCTCTCTCTCTCTCTCTCTCTCTCTCTCTCTCTCTCTCTCCCCCTCCCTCCCTCCCTCCCTGTAACTCTAACTCTCAAATAAATAATCTTTAAAAAAGTTATATGTAGATAGGGAGACACACACACACATCTTCTATCTTCTGCTTCACTCTCCAAGTAGTTGCAACCACTCCCCAGGCTGCAACCTGGCCAGGAGCCAATTCTCTCATATGGGTGCCAGGAGCCCAAGCACTCAGACCACCTTCTGCTGCCTTCCCAGGCAAATACAGATGGGACTCAAACCGGCAGTCATATGGGATACTAGTGTCAAGGGTAGGGGTCCAAGCTGCTGCACCACAACACTGGCCCCCTCTTGTTAATTTTTATAAGTGGTATTCTCATTTAGACTTTGTGTTAAGCATGTTTGTAGCTATAGCAAACAGACCTAACATCTCAGTGTTTTATGACAATATTTATTTTTTGCCTGTGTTATATGTTAGTTCTTGTGGTTGAAAGCTGAAGTTCTCTTCATATGTCTTCTGATTTAGGGTCTTGGCTGAAAGATCAGACTTCTGAGACACATGCTATTCTCTTAGAAAAGGAAGCAGCACCCGAGTTGGAAAATGTGGGGTGTTCCTTAAATCCTTGCCATGTGTGACCTTGGCGGTTCTCATAGGCCCTATCGAAGCCTCACGAGTCATTCATTCCTCAGCATCCACAGGGGATTGGTTCCCCCTTGGGCCCCCAAATCTGCACAAGCTCAAGTCCCTTAGATTAAATGGCATAGGATCCGCATGTAACCTATCATACCCCTGATGTGCTTTCAATTTTTTCTAGATTACTTAAAATACATAATATAGTGTAAATACTACATAAATAATTGTTATTCTGTATTGTTTAGGGGATAATGACAAGAAAAAAGCCTGTAGTTGTTCAGTACAGATGCAGTGTTTTTTTCTGATTATTTTCAAACATAATTGATTGAATATGGACACAGAACCTGTGGGTATAGGGGGACCAATTATCTTATAGGGAATACTAGTATTGCAAGTTTCATGGCAGCAAGTGGAGACATATAAATGCATTGCAGGGAAGAGATTGGATTGCTGAGAACAAGAATACCATGGATCTTTGACCTCGTGATGTTTTGTTTTTATCCACACTATCGTGTTTTAAAAATATCTGTCCTTGTTACTATACAGACATATGTAGTTCATTGCTTCCAAGTGTTGCATTGTATTCCCCAATGACTATCTACCATATGTTACTTATCTATTCTCATACTGATGAACATCTAGGTATCTTGAACCCAGGCAGTCACAAAGAATGGCTCCCATGACCTTTAAATGTGCAGGTATCTAGGATTGTAGAGTTTTAGAATGCACAGATGCGAAATTTCATTACAACTTTCATATCCCTGGCAGTGAATGAGATTTCCCTTTTCCCTTATATCTTTTCATTCAAAACCTGGTTTTATATATTTTGGGTTTTTTCTTTTAATCAGAGCAATTTTTTTCTAAAAAGACGTATTTATTTTATTTGAAAGTCAGAGTCACACAGAGAGATGGAGATCTTGCATCTGCTGGTTCACTTCCCAGATGGCCACAATGGCCAAGAGCCAGGAATTCCACCCAGTCTCTCGAGAGGCAGGGGTCCAAGTACAGGACCAGGAGCCAGGAGTTTAATCTGGGTCTCCCACATGGGTGGCAGGATCCCAAACACGTCTTCTGCTGCTTTTCCCAGGCTATTATCAGGGAGCTGAATTCAAAGTGGAGCAGTCAGGACTCAAACTGGTGCCCATGTGGGATGCCAGCGCTGCAGGTGGTGCGTTAACCTGCTAAGCCAAAGCGATGGCCCTTTCAGTTTTTTTAATCATTGTTTTTGTAATTTTCATTGTAGAGATCATTCAAGATCATTCTTGGTTGAATTTATTCCTAGATATTAATTTGGTAGCTTTTGTGGGTGGGATTTCTTTCTTAACATCTTTCTCACTAAGTTTGTTTTGAGGGTATAAAAATGCTACTGATTTGGGGCTGCACTGTGGCACAGCAAGTTAAGCTGCTGCTTGCAATGCCAACATCTCAAATCTGAGTGGCAATTTGAGTCCTGGCTGCTCTGCTTCTGATCAGCTTCCTGCTAATGTGCCTGGGAAGGCAGCAGATGATGGCCCAAGTACTTGGACCCCTGCCTCTCGAGAGACTGGGTGGAATTCCTGGCTCTTGGCTTCAGCCTGGCCCAGACCTGGCTGGACAGATGGACGATATTGCTCTTTCTGTCACTATGCCTTTCACATAAATAAATAAATCTTCAAAAAAAATTAAAATACTGCTAACTTTTGTTTGTTGATTGTGTATTGAAGAATTTATCAGTTCTTTTTTTTTAACATTTATTTAATGAATATAAATTTCCAAAGTACGATTTATGGATTACAATGGCTTCCCCCCCATACCGTCCCTCCCACCCACAACCCTCCCCTTTCCCACTCCCTCTCCCCTTCCATTCACATCAAGATTCATTTTCGATTATCTTAATATACAGAAGATCAGCTTAGTATACATTAAGTAAGGATTTCAACAGTTTGCTCCCACACAGAAACATAAAGTGAAAAATAATAGATGATTTTTTTTTAAATGATGATGAAATCAGATCAGACCTATTGTCATGTTTAATCCCAGTGAGAGTCAAGTTGGGAATTGATAATTTTTTTTTTTTACAGAAGATCAGTTTAGTATACATTAAGTAAAGATTTCAACAGTTTGCACCCCCATAGAAACACAAAGTGAAATATATTGTTTGAGTACTCGTTATAGCATTAAATCTCAGTGCACAGCACATTAAGGACAGAGATCCTACATGAGGAGTAAGTGCACAGTGACTCCTGTTGTTGACTTTTGTTTGTTGATTGTGTATTGAAGAATTTATCAGTTCTAACAGTTTTTTTTTGTGGAATATTTAGTTTTTTTCTACATATAAAAACATGTCTTTTTTAATTTGAAAGAGAGAGAAAGGAAGGAAGGAAGAGAGAGAAAGAGAGTGAGAGAGAGAAAGAGAATTTTCCACCTTCTAGTTCACTTCCCAAATGGCCAGGGTTGGGCTAGGCCAAAGCCAGGAGCCTGGAACTACATCAAGTCTCACACATGGGTGACAAGTGCAAAGCCCTTGATCCATCATCCTCTTACTCCCTGGATGCATTAACAGGAAGCTGAATCAGAAGCAGAGGTGCCAGGGCTTGAACCAGCACTCTGATTGGGGAGGTGGGCATCCCAAGCAGTGGTTTAACCCACTTTGCCACAACGCCCACCCCCAAAAGGGATAACTTGACTTCCTCCTTTCCTGTTTGTATGCCTTTTATTTATTTATCTCGCCTAATTGCTCTGGCTAAGACTTCCAATGCTGTGCTGAGTAAGAGTGGTGAAAGTAGGCCTCCATATCTTGTTCCAGATCTTAGAGGAAATGCTTTCAGCTTTTCCCCATTAGTATAATGTTGGCTGTGTGTTTCTTATATATAGTATTTATTATGTTGAGCTACATTCCTTGTATACCTCATTTATTGAGATTTTTAACATGAAGAGATGTTAGATTTTATCAAATACCTTTTCTGCATTTATTGTATGGAGATGATCATATGGTTTTTGTCCTTCATTCTGTCGATTTGATTATGTTTTTGATTTGCATATGTTGAACTATTCTGGCATCCCTGGGATAAATTCTACTTGATCATGGTGTATAATCTTTTTGATGTTCTGTTGGACTTGGTGTGGTATTATTTTGTTGATTTTAGCATCTATGTTCATCAAGGATATTGATCTGTAGTTTTCCCTTTCCTTTCTCTCTCTCTCTCTCTCTCTCTCCCTCCCTTCTCTCCTTCTTTCCTTCTTTGTCTGGTTTGGGTATCAGGGTAAAGTTGGCCTTGTAGATGAGTCTGAAAATGTTCCCTCCCTTTCAGTTGTTCTGGAATAGGTTGGGAATACTTGGTGATAGCGCTTCTTTAGAAGTTGGATAAAATTCAGAAATGAAGCCATCTGGTTCTGGGCTTTTCTTTGTTGAGGCACTTTTTAATTACTGATTAATCTCATAACTTGTTATTGATTTCTATTTAAGATTTCTGCCTTCATAGTTCAATTTTGATAGATGTGACCAGAAATTTTTTCTAGGTTTTCCAATTTGTTGGCATATAGTTTTTCATCAATACCCCTAATGACTGTTTATATTTCTAGTGTCAATTGTAATGTCTCCTTTTTCATTTCTGATTTTATTTATTTGGTTCTCTTTTTCCTATTAGTCTAGCTAAAGGATTGTCCATTTTGTTTATCTTTTTGAAAAATCAGCTGTTCATTTAATTGAATATTGTGTTGATTTTCAGTCTCTATTTTGTTATGTCTTTCTTCCTACTAATTTCAGGGTTAGTTTGTTCTGCTTTTCTGGTTTCTTGAGTTGCATCATTGGGTTATTCATTTGAGATCTTCCTCTTTTTTTGTAGGTGTTTATTGCTATAAAATGCCCTCTTAGTAACATGTTTGCTATATCCCATAGGTTTGGGTATGTTGAGTTTCCATTTTCATTTGATTCAAGGAATTTTTAAATTTATCTGTTGATTTCTTCATTGACCCATTGGTCAATCAGGAACATATTGTTTAGTGGTCATGTATTTGTACAACTTCTAAAATTTCTCTTGTTGATTTCTAGTTTTATTCCATAGTAGCCAAAGAAAATAACTTATGCGATTTCAATTTTTAAAATTTTTGAGACTGGGGCAGCATTGTGCAGTGGATTAAACCAACATCTACAACACTGGCATCCCTTATGGGGGCCAGTTCAAGTCCTGGTTTTTTGGTCCACTTCAGATCCAGCTTTCTGCTAATGTACCTGAGAAAACAGCAGAAGATGGCCTAAATACTTGGGCCTCTGCTACCCACAAGGGAGACCTGGATGAAGCTCCTGGCGCAGCCCTCACCATTGCAACAAAGTGGGGATTGAACCAGTGGATGGAAGATCTCTCTCTTTCTGTCTCTCCCTTTCTTTCTCTGTAATGCTGACTTTCAAATAAACAAATAAATCTTTAAAAATTTTTGATACTTGTTTTGTGGCTTAACATATATGGTCTATCCTGGAGAATGTTCCATGTGCTAGTGAGAACAACTGTATTCTGCACCTGTATGATGAAGTATTTTGTAAACATCTGTGAGGTCTATTTGTTCTATAGGATAGTTTCACTCATGTTTCTTTGTTGATTGTGTATGTGTGTGCATGTGTCTAGAAGATCTGTTATTAATGAAAGGGGGATATTGAAATCCTCAACTATTTTGTATTAGAGCCTATCTCTCCATTTAGATCCAAAAATGTCTGCTTTATATAGTTGGGTACTACAGCATTGGATACTGAATATTTACAAGTTATTTCCTCTTGTGGAATTGAACTCTTTATCATTATTCTCTCTCTCTCTCTCTCTCTCTCTCTCTCTCTCTCTCTTTCTCTCGGATTTATTTATTTGAAAGGCAGAGTTAGAGAGAAAAAGAGAGACATCCTACATGTGCTGGTCTACTCCCCAAATGGCCGCAACAGCTAGGGCTGGGCAGGTGGAAGCCAGGAGCCCGCAGACACTTCTGGGTCTCCCACAGGGATGGCAGAGGTCCGAGCACATGGGCCATCCTCTGCTTCTCTCCCAGGTCATCAGCAGGGAGTTGGACTGAAAATGGAACAGCCAAGACTCAAACTAGTGCCTATATGGGATACCAGTATCGCAGGTGGCAGCTTAACCTGCTATGCCACAATGCCAGCCCTTGTTGTCTCATCTTAAAATTTTTTAAAAAGATTTATTTATTTATTTGAAAGTCAGAGTTACAGAGAAGAAGAAGCAGAGAGAGAGAGAGAGAGAGAGAGAGAGAGAGGTCTTCCATCTGCTAGTTCACTCCCAAATGGCTGCAACAACCAGAGCTGGGCCGATCTGAAGCCAGGAGCCAGGAACTTCTTCCAGGTCTCCCACGGAGGTTCAGGGGCCCAAGCACTTGGATCATCTTCCACTGCTTTCCCAGGAGCATAGGCAGAGAGCTGGATCAGAAGTGGAGCTGCCGGGACTTGAAGTGAGATGCCAGCATCGCAGGTGTCGGCTTTACCCACCATACCACAGTGCCGGCCCCTCTTAAAGTTTTTTACTTAAAGTATATTTTATCTGCTGTAAGTATAGCTGTTCCTGGTCACTTTTGGTTTCTATTTACGTGCTCTTTGAGTCTATGTGTGTCATTACTGGTGAAGTGTGTTTCTTGTAGGCAGAATATTGTTGGGTCTCTTTTTTTTTTTTTTTTTTTTTTAATCCAATAAGCCAGTCTCAATCCTTTAAGTAAGAGTTTAATCTGCTTATGTTCAAGGTTATTATTGATAGGTAAAGACTTACTCTTGCCATTTTGTTAATTTTTTTCTGTCTGTTTTGTGTATCTTTTGCTTTTCTTCCTCTTCAGTTCATCTTTGTGTTTTGAAATTTTGTTTTGTTTTTAGTATTGATAAGTTTTAATTCTTTTCTCTTTATCTTTTGTGTATCTGCTCTATTAGTTTTATTCTTTCACATTTAAAAAAAAATTTTACTTGAGCTGGTGCCGCGGCTCACTAGGCTAATCCTCCGCCGTGCAGTGCTGGCACACCGGGTTCTAGTCCTGGTCGGGGCACCGGATTCTGTCCCGGCTGCCCCTCTTCCAGGCCAGCTCTCTGCTGTGGCCAGGGAGTGCAGTGGAGGATGTCCCAAGTCCTTGGGCCCTGCACCCGCATGGGAGACCAGGAGAAGCACCTGGCTCCTGCCATCGGATCAGCGCGGTGCGCCGGCCGCAGCGCGTTGGCTGCGGCGGCCATTGGAGGGTGAACCAACGGCAAAGGAAGACCTTTCTCTCTGTCTCTCTCTCTCACTGTCCACTCTGCCTGTCCAAAAAAAAAAAAAAAGTTAAAAAAAATTTTACTTGAAAGAGTACAGAAAGAGGAAGAGAGAGAGAGAGAGAGAGAGAGAGGTCTTATATCTGCTGGTTTACTCTCCAAATGGCCACAATGGCCGGAGCTGATCTGATCTGGAGCCAGGAGCCAGGAGCTTCTTCCAGCTCTAGGTGCAGAGGCCTAAGGATTTGGGCCATCCTCCACTGCTTTCCCAGGTGCATTAGTAGGGAGTGGTAATGCATCTGGATCAGAAGTGGAGTGACTGGGACTCAAACTTGTGCCCATATGGGATGCTGGTGCCGCAGGCTGGGGCTTTAACCTACTGTGCCACAGTGCCGGCCCCTCTTTCACATGTTTTTATGATGGTATTTAGGAATTCAGAATTTCTGTTTCATTTATGAGGAATAGCTCTTTCGGGCGTAGTATTCATGGTTGGCAGCCTTTTTCTTTCAGGACTTTTAATGTATCATCACTTTCTCTCCTGATATAAAAGGTTTCTGCTGAAAAATTCGCTCTTCATCTAATGGGGATTCCTTTCTATGTGGCTTGATTTTATTTTCTCTTGCTGTTTTTTTATTCTTTTTTTTTTTTTTTTTTTTTGGTGAGTTGACTATATTATGCCTCAGAGATTCTGGTTGTACCTAATTGGGATTCTTTGAGCTTCCCAGACCTAGATGTCTGCATCTTTCCCCAAATTCGAAACATTTTTGGTTTTATTTCATTAAATAGGGTTTCTCTGCCCCTTGCCTTTGTTTATCCATGTAGAACAACCATAATGCAAATACTTGCTTAATGGTGTGTGATAGGTGTTCTAGGCTTTCTTTATTCTTTATTCTTTTCTTCTTTTTGGTCCTGAATAGGTTATTTCAAAAGACCTAACTTCAAGCTCAGATTCTTTCTGATGATTGATCCAGTCTGTAATTGAGACTCTCAACTATGTCATTTCCTTTGTTGGGTTCTTCAGGTCTAAGATTGCTGTTTGATTCGTCTTTATGATCTCTTTCTCTTTGCAAAATTTCTCACTTTGATCATGAATTATTTTCCTGATTTTCATTGAGTTATCTGTTGGTATTCTCTAGAGTCTTGTTGAATTTTTAAGATATTATTTTGAGAGTAAATATTTAGCCTAGCCGTTAAGATGCTGGCTAGTACTCCGCATCAGAGTGCTGGCTTTGGCTCCTGATTCCATCTTCTTGCTAATTCAGAACTTGGAGGCAGCAGTAATGACTCAAGCAGTTATATTTCTTGTCTTTTTTTTTTTTTTTTTTTTTTTGACAGGCAGAGTTAGACAGTGAGAGAGAGAGACAGAGAGAAAGGTCTTCCTTCCGTTGGTTCACCCCCTAAATGGCCGCTACGGTCGGCACACTGTGCCTATCCAAAGCCAGGAGCCAGGTGCTTCCTCCTGGTCTCCCATGCGGGTGTAGGGCCCAAGCACTTGGGCCATCCTCCACTGCCTTCCCGGGCCACAGCAGAGAGCTGGACTGGAAGAGGGCAACCGGGACAGAATCCAGCACCCTGACCAGGACTAGAATCCAGGGTGCCAGCGCCACAGGCAGATGAGCCACGACGCAGGTTCAACTAATTGTATTTCTGCCACCCATGTTGGCGACCTGCAGGGCTCTGGCCCTCTAGCCATCGTGGCCATTTGGAGAGTGAACCAGTAGATGGGAGTACTCTCTTGTGTGTGTGCAAACACTCTCTCTCTCCTTTCACTGCCTCTCAGATACATATTTTTAAAAATAAGTATTTTTAATTATTTTCATCTGTTTTATTTGGTGTCTGCTGTTGTATTTCTTTGGGGTTATCTGTTACCTTGGTTTCATTCATGTTGTGTCCTTATGTTGATATTTGTGCTTCCGTGGAGTGGGTGGGTGGGGTACCCATTAACCTCCCACAGCTATAAGAAGGTAGATGAGGCCACCCAACTGCTTTGTGGGACTGTGAGATCTCAAGATGGCACTATGCAGCAGGAACTTGGGTGCAGGAAGGCACAATATGGCTGGGATTTTTCTTTGGGAGCAATGCAGTGGTGTGAGTTTCCCAGCAGCTCCCGAAACTAGGGATAGGGACTATGAGGTCTGCAGGCTTCTCCAGCAGCAAGTGCTCCAGTTGTCCACAGAAGTAGCGAGGACTGCGGGGACTCCTGTTTACACGTCCCCCACCATGTGAAGTCCCTCTTGGTTCAGGGTTGCTCTCATCTGGGGAAACCAGATGGTAGATGCTGTGTGATTAGTTCTCTTCTTTATAAGGCCTTGCTAGGTGTCTGTGCTCCATGGTGTTTGTGTGCTGTTCCTTCTGCACTCTGGAATTCTCCTTCAAACACTACAGTAGAGTAGTGATGATTTTTCCTCCATCCAGTCTTCCATGTGGTGGGCAGAGACTGAAGCACTTGAACTATCACTTGTTGTCTTCCAGGATGCAGGAAGCTGTATTACAAGTAGAGGAGCCAGGACTCAACCTACACTCTGATATGGGGACATCCCAAGTGGTGGCTTAATCCACTGTGCCGCAGTGCCCACCATTTGTGGTTTTAATGTGCATTAGTCTGATTTTTTTGTGAGTTTGACTGTATCAATGTAGTTGAAGTTTCTTTTTTATGACTTGCCATTTGTCTGTTTTTATGTTAGGCTTCCAAGCTTCTGCTTATGGGTTTACAGAAGTTCCTTATACAGTTTAGTGCCTCCATGATAGTTTTAGATGTTCCATTTACCTTCTCTGAGTGTAAATGTTAATTTTATCTGTTGTGTTCTTTATTGAATAAAAAATCTTAATGTTATGGTCATCAAGTCCATCAGTTTTTACCTTATGGTTTATTCTTTTGGGGTTTTGACAAGTCTGTCTTTTTCCAACGATATTCCCCTTGCCTTTCATCAAATGCCCTTATGGTTTTGCATTTTCTTAAAGATTTATCTTATTTATTTGAAAGACAAAGTTACAAAGAAAGATAGAGTCAGAGAGAGAGAAAAAGAGAGGTCTTCCATCTGCTGGTTCACTCATCAAATGCACACAATGGCCGGAGCTGAGCCAATACAAAAGCCAGAAGCCAGGAGCTTCTTCTGGGTCTCCCACATGGGTACAGGGGCCCATGGACCTGGGCCATCCTCTGCTACTTTCCCAGGAGCATTAGCAGGAGGCTGAATCAGAAGTGCAGCAGCCAGGACTTGAACTGGTGCCTATATGGGATGCCAGCACTGCAGGCCAGGGCTTTAACCCATTGTGCCACAGAGTCAGCCTCTGGTTTTACATTTTGCATATCAATTTTTAATCCTCGTGGATTGATTTTTGTATATAGTTCAAGATATGACTTTACTTTTTGTATGTATAAAAAGCCAACCTGTCTCTGAATTTTCAACATTTCTTTGTCCTTTAATCAAGTTTTCCTGGTCTATAAACAAAGTTTAACTTTTTCAAACTTTATCTTAAAGCTATCTTTCAAATCTAGTTGCTCTTGTCCTACTTTTTCTAAACTTCTTGAGAACATTGTTTACATTCTTCATGAAGGAGGACTCCAATTTTTTTTTTTTTTTTGACAGGCAGAGTAGACAGTGAGAGAGAGAGAGAGACAGAGAGAAAGGTCTTCCTTTGCTGTTGGTTCACCCTCCAATGGCCACCGCGGCCGGCGCGCTGTGGCTGGCGCACGGCGCTGATCCGAAGCCAGGAGCCAGGTGCTTCTCCTGGTCTCCCATGCGGGTGCAGGGCCCAAGGACTTGGGCCATCCTCCACTGCACTCCCTGGCCATAGCAGAGAGCTGGCCTGGAAGAGGGGCAACCGGGACAGAATCTGGTGCCCCGACTGGGGCTAGAACCCTGTGTGCCGGCGCCGCAAGGCAGAGGGGCAGAGGATTAGCCTAGTGAGCCGCGGCGCTGGCCAGAGGACTCCAAATTTTTTATCTTAATTTTTTTTTTTTTGACAGGCAGAGTTAGATAGTGAGAGAGAGAGACAGAGAGAAAGGTCTTCTTTCCATTGGTTCACCCCCCAAATGTCTGCTATGGCCAGCCCGCTGCGCTGATCCGAAGCCAGGAGTCAAGTACTTCCTCCTGGTCTCCCATGCAGGAGCAGGACCCAAGCACTTGGGCCATCCTCCACTGCCTTCCCGGGCCACAGCAGAGAGCTGGACTGGAAGAGGAGCAACTGGGACAGACCCGGTGCCCCGACCGGGACTAGAAGCCCGGGTGCCGGTGCCGCGGGCGGAGGATTAGCCTAGTGAACCGCGGTGCTGGCCTATCTTAATTTTCTTAACACCTACTTATTTCTTAGTCTGCTGTAGTCTGTTTCAAGTTCCTAAGTGTACATTTACTATTGTTCTCTGAATCATTACACAGTGATTCCTAATTTGCAGATTTTTATGCCTGTTTTCTCTTACATACTCTTTGATTAACCTGTCTGTAGTTTTAACACTGAGAAAGCTGAGCACTTCAAAAACTCCTCTTTCTTTGACTCTCAACACTG
Source organism: Oryctolagus cuniculus (assembly GCF_964237555.1). NCBI lineage: Eukaryota > Metazoa > Chordata > Mammalia > Lagomorpha > Leporidae > Oryctolagus > Oryctolagus cuniculus. The sequence goes on from NC_091438.1 coordinate 57,859,066, forward strand.
TTTTCACCTAATTTTTCTTAGGTGTTTTTGAGTCTCTTTCACCTGCTCTCCATCTTCCAACAGCTTCTAACTCTTCTTTACATGTGTAGGTACCCAAGTGTCCCTTCCTGGGCCTGTCTCCTGCAACACACTCATCCATGGGTGTGGCTTCCGTGACATCCTGGAGTCTAGTGACTTCTGAGGCCTGACATCTCTCTCTCTCTCTTTCTTTCTTTCTTTCTTTCAAGATTTATTTGCTTATTTGAAAGGTATAATTACAGAGAGTGGGAGAGGCGGGGGGGGGGGGTAATCTTCCATCCACTGGTTTACTTCCCAGAAGGCCACAATGGCCAGGGTTGGGTCAGGCCGAAGCCAGCAGCCAGAAGCCAGGAGCTTCTTCTGGGTCTCCCACGTGGGTGCAGGGGCCCAAGCACTTGGGCCATCTTCTGCCACTTTTCTAGGTGCAATAGCAGGGAGCTGGATTAGAAATGGTGCATCTGGGGCTTGAACCAGTACCCTGTGGGATACTGGCATTGTAGATGGCAGCTTAGCCCACGTTGCCACAGTGCCAGCCCCCTGACATCTTTCCAGGGTCCATGCCTGTGTGGTTCCAAGACTCTGTAATAGATTCCCGTCTACAGAATTCCTCAAGCACTTCAAACTTACCATCTTGAGCCATCTTGTCTCCTCTTCCTGATCCAAATAAATCTAATAATTGTACAAAAAGTGGGTATTTACTTAAGAAATTGTTAAAAAAGTGAATACCACAAGTGATATAAAGTTCATATAAACAACAATTTAAAAAATAATTAACAAATTGACTTTAGTACTTTAATTATGTTAATTAAATTAAAATTGATTTTAGTACTTTAAAATAGATTTATTGACGTATAGTTGATATATGATAAACTGCACATATTTAAAATGCACAGCCTAACACATTTTGACATACATAGACACCTGTGAAGCATGGCAGTGATGGCAATAATGAACATATTCTTTACTTCCCCAAATTTCTGCATAATTTTTTAAAAATTTTATTTTATTTATTTATTTGAAAAGCAGAGTTACAGAGAGGCAGAGGCAGAGAGAGAGAAAGAGAGAGAGAGAGAGGTCTTGCATCCGCTGATTCACTCTCCAATTGACCGCAATGGCTGGAGCTATGCTGATCTGAAGCCAGGAGCCAGGAGCTTTCAGGTCTCCCACGTGAGTGCAGGGTCCCAAGGACTTGGGCCATCTTCTACTGCTTTCCCAGGCCATAGCAGAGAGCTGGACAGGAAGTGGAGCAGCTGAAACTCGAACCGGCGCCCATATGGGATGCTGGCACTGTAGGTCACCTGTGGCTTTACCCGCTACACCACAGTGCCGGCCCGTCCTCATACCTTTTTTTGTTAAAAACATCACTTCTCTAAAGTCAACACTTCTGATTCCAAATTGTGGGCAGAAACTGTTTTTCCTTCTACTTTCACTCACAGCACTGACTAGTTCACTTCTGACATCCAGCGTGTGGGTTTGTTTTTTCTAAACATCGGTTCTCTGGTGGACACCAATGGAGTGTCCTCCGGTTCAACTCTGACGCTGTCTACAGGGAGTCAGATTCCACAGGTTAAGAGCTCTGTCCCACAGACTGTCCCTTGCTTCAGATGCCATATCAAGTTCCAGCCTCTGGAAATTTTGACTGATGATAATTGTGAGTTCCTATGACCGATCCCCTCATTGAGTTTGATTTATTTGCTAGAGTAGCTCATAGAACACGGGAAAACAGCTTCTTATGTTTACAAGCTTCCTTTATTATTGGAGGATATGACATAGAATACAGATGAGCAGCCAGAGGAAAAGAGGCACAGGGCAAGGGATGTGGGGAGGGCCACGGAGCTTCTCCAGGTTACCTCCCTCCCTAGCAACCGCCATGTGGTCAGCAACCCAGCAGCTCTCCAAGCCCTGATGGTCTGGGTTTTCACAGAGGCTTCGTAAGTCAGCATCACTGATTAAAGCATGGTTATCGCCCTTTTGGTGATCGATTTGACCTTCAGCCTCTCTCCCTTTCGGGGAGAATGAGGCAGCAAGGGGCCTGGAGGTTCCAACATTCTAATCCCTGCTTGGTTCCCCTGGCCACCAGTCTGCATCCTGAGAAATCCAGTTTCCACAGCTGCCAGTCATTCCATTAGTATAAAAAAGACACAGCTTTAGAGTTCCAGAGGCTTGGGAGCTGTGTGCCAGGAAGCAGGGTGGGGACAGCGATGTATTGATATATTCCCTATTGCGTCATGCCTTGGTAATTCTGTTTCCACTTTTGTTTACTGCCTATTCCTGGGAAACCACGAGGCTGCTTTTGTTCACTGTATATTATCTTGCATTTATAGAATTTTAAATAAATTGAATCGTGTAGTATGTATTTTTAATGTCTTTTACTAGCCAGATTACTTTGTGATTCAACTATGTTGTAGCATGTATTAAGAGTTCATTTTTAAAAAAATGTTTATTTGTTTATTTGTTTGAAAGGCAGAGTGACAGAGAAAGAGAGGAGGAGAGGGAGAGAGAGAGGGAGGGAGAGAGAATTCTTTTTATTGCTGAATAGTGTTCAATTGTTTGGCTCTACCACAGTTTATTTATCCATTTACTTCTTGATAGATTTGGGTAATTTCCAGCTTGGGGTTATTGCACTGAAAACCATGATTAACATTATTCTATAAACTTTGTATAGACACATACTTTCGTTTCTCCTGGGTAAATATCTAGGACTGAGATGCTGAATTATATGGCAGGTATGTGTATGTTTAATTCTGGGGGAAAAAAGCCACCAAACTATTTTCCAAAGTTGTACAGTTTATATTTCCATAAGCTGTTCCAACTCTACATCCTTATCAATACAGAATGGAGATTCATTTTTATTTTAGGTGTTCTAATAGGTATGTAGTGCTGTCTCACTGCACTTTTAATTTGCATTTCCCTAATGACTAATGAGCACCTTTTTATTTGCCTATTTGCCTCCTGTATATCTTCTTTTTTGAAGTGTATAGTAAAACATTTCCACATTTGTATTGTTTTTTAACTTTAAAGGAATGTTTAAACATTTTTTAAAATTTGTTAATTATTTTCATTTTATTTGAAAAGTAGAGAGGCAGAGAAAGAGAGAGAGAGAGAGAGAGAGAGAGAGAGAGGTCTTCCATTCACTGGCTCACTCCCCAAGTGCCTGCAATAGTCAGGTCTGAGCTGGGACAAAGCCAGGTGCCCATGATGTAAGCATAAGCATTTTAATTTTTACTCCAGGTCTTTGTTTCACACAGAGATAAAGTTTTTAAGTGGAGACATAGTAGCATACGTGGGTAGGAATAGGCTTTATTTATGTGAGAGAGACAACATACATTCATGTGTATCCCTCATGGGTGGGCCAGATGATCACCCAAAGTTGGAGGGAGATAGAGAAGACCTGAGCAGCACCCCAGCCCTGGTCCTTGGGGAAAAGGGAGCTCTCCCCCATTTGCAGTCTCTTTTATGAAGTAGGGGGTGGTGCCTTTACATGTGTGAAGCCATCTGGGAAGTTCACAATACCTCCATATGCTTCCTGTGGCACTTAGTTTCCACATATCCTTATGGCTTCTCCCCCTTCTTGGTCCTGGATGAGAAACAGGGGTGTCTTGGGAAGGTGGGTGTATTGATTGACAGGTAAAGAAATAATATCACCTTGTCGGGCTTGCAAGGATTCCAACATACTCGGACCCATCTAGCTGCCTGCCTGTCCACACCACATCATCTGGACCTCAGTCTGAGTCTCCCACATAGATGGAAAGCACCCAAGTGCTTAAACCAGCACCTCTTGGCTTTCAGAGTGCACGTTATCAGGAAGCTTGAATTGGAAATAAAGCTAGCACTTGAACCAGGTATTCCAGTATGAGATATGGGCATTCCAAGAAGTTTCCTTTTTAAAAAAAAATTATTTATTTATTTGAAAGTCAGAGGTATAGAGCAAGAGGGAGACAGAGAAAGAGGTCTTCCATCCTCTGGTTTACTCCCCAAAAGGCAGCAAAGGCCAGGGCTGAGCCAGGCCGAAGCCAGGAGCCAGGCCCTTCATTCTGGTCCCCTATGTGGGTGCAGGGGTCCATGAACAGGGAGCTGGATTGGAAGCGGAGCAGCCAGGATGTGAGCTGGTGCCCCTATGGGATGCTGGTGTTGTGGGCAGCAGCCCCACCTGCTACACAACGCCTGTCTCTCCACTCCCGCCCCGCCCGCAAGAGGCATATCTTAACTGCTGAACCAATTGTTCACTCTGGTTGTTTATTTTTTTATTAGCTTTTGAAAGTTCTTTATGTATTTTCTGGATGTAAGTCAGTTTTGAAAAAAACCGAGTATATGAGAATTGGGCCAAAGGCAGAAGGTATAATGAGATCAAAGAAAGAGGGACAAATCCAGGACTCCAGAGTGCAGCTTTGAGAGACTTACAGACAGAAGCATAATCTTGAGCAGCCACAAGATGACTGGATCCCCATGCCATGAAGCAGGAGAAGGGTTTTATTTTATTATTTTTTAAAGATTTATTTTATTTATTTGAAAGACAGAGTTACAGAGAGAGGTAGAGCCAGAGAGAGCGAGAGGTCTTCCATCCGCTGGTTCACTCCCTAAATGACCGCAATGGCTGGAGCTGCACCGATCTGAAGCCAGGAGCCAGGAGTTTCTTCTGGGTCTCCCACACAGGTGCAGGGGTCCAAGGACTTGGGCCATCTTGTACTGCTTCCCCAGGCTGTAGCAGAGAGCTAGACCAGAAGTAGAACAGCCAGGACTCGAACCAGCACCCACATGGGATGCTGGCGCTGCAGGCCAGGGCGTTAACCTGCTGCACCAAAGCACCGGGCCAAGGAGAAGGGTTTTACAGATAAAGTGGCCTGTGTCTAACTGGTGTGTATCTGGACTTTCTCAAGATATATTATGATTCTAGGTATCAGGTAAGTGACATTCCAAGCATCAGAGGCAGTTATCTTAATGACTTTGTTTGTGGCATAGGATTTGGAATGATTGTCTGGGTCTCCTAAAAGGCAAGATGGTGGATATGACCAAGATGGCCACTGTCATGTCAACCTGGATCCCGACAAGCCCTTCATTAGATACCCAATTTGAAAAAGATTTTCCTTATCAATGCCTTGTCTTTTCATATTTATTAGATAATGTATTTTGAAGAGAAGGTTTGAATTTTTTTAAAAAAATATTTATTTGTTTATTTGAAAGACAAAGTGACAGAGAGAGGAAGAGATAGAGAGAGTGCGCACTTCCATCTGCTGATTCACTCCCCAAATGGCTGCAACAGCCTGGTCTGGGCCAGGCTGAATCCAGGAGCCGGGAATCCCATCGCAGTCTCTCATGTGGCTCACAGGGGCCCAACACTTGGAGCATCTTCTGCTGCCTTCCCAGGTGCAGTCACAGGAAGCTAGAAGGGACCCAGGGCAGCCAGGACTCAAACCAGCACTCTGATATGAGACACTGGCATCACAAGCAGTGGCTTAACCACTCCACCACAGCACTGTTCTTAACTGTTGATACAGACCAATTTATTGATTTGATCTTTATGGAAAGTATTTCTGGTGTCTTAGGCAGCTTTTGCCCAACACAAAGGTTTTCTTGTGTTTTCTTCTAGAATTTTATTGTTTTAGGTTTTAAGTTTAGGTCTACAGTGCCTCTTCATTTAATTTTTGTATACAGTGTGAGGTATAGATCAAAGTTTAGCTTTTGCATATGAATATCCAGTTGTTCCAGCACCATTTGTTGAAAAGGCTGTGCTTTCTCCATTGAATTTCTCTTAGACCTTTGTCAAAAATAATCAAGGGACAGCACTGTGGCGCAGGAGGTTAAGCTGATGCTTGCCACGCTGGCATCCCACACTGGAGTGCCAGTTTCACTCCTGAATGTTCTACTTCCAATCCAGTTTCCTGCTGATGCACGATGGTTGAAGTACCCAGCTCTTGTCACTCCTGTGGGAGACCCAAATGGTGTTCCTAGCTCCTGGCTTCAGCCTGGTTCAGTCCTGGCTGTTGCAGCCATTTGGGGAGTTGAAACAGTGGATGGAACAGTTCTGTCTGTCTCTGCCTCTCTGTTGCTCTGCTTGTCAAATGAATAAATAAATAAATAAATAAATCTTTAAGTAAGAATCTCCTATTTGTCAAAAACAAACTAATCAGATAGTTTTTGGACTTGCTATTCTGTTCCACTGAGCTACTGGTTTATTTTTATGCCAATATCATATAGTCTTGATTATTATAACTATATAAGAAATTTTAAAATCCAGTAACAATATTGTTCAATTTTGCTTTTGATATTTAAAGTCATTTTGATTATACTGTGTCCTTTGTATTTCTGTAAGAATTTTAGAATTAGGTTGTGAAATTCTCCAAAAAAAAAAAAATCTGCTGGATTTTTCACTGGGATTACATTGCATCTATACATCAATTTTGAGAGAACAGATAGCTTTATCAATAGTATCTTTTTTATTTATCTAGATTTTCTTCCATTTGTCTCAGCAATGTTTTGTAGTTTCAATGTATAAGTCTTACATATCTTTTTTTTTATTTTTATTTATTTTTATTTTTTTTGACAGGCAGAGTGGACAGTGAGAGAGAGAGACAGAGAGAAAGGTCTTCCTTTTGTCAGATATTCCTAAATTTCATATTTATGCTATTGTAAATATTATTTATTAATTTCTACTTCTGCTAGTATAAGGAAACTAAGCTTACTTTTTGACTGTTTGCCCTCTTTATTCCACTATATATAACTATTTTGTAGGCTTAGAGAATCAGAAAACACACATGGGTGTGCTATCCAGGGCAAACAGGTTCAGGACTGCTGTCTGCAGTCATGTGCTGTGGTCTGCACAGATGTTGCTAACACCAGGTCACTTTCATTCATTTCTATTGCAAAAGTTTCTTCCAAGGAATGTATGGAATCTGGATTTCTCCTTGAATTTTCCACTTGTGCAAGCCCTGTTTTTTTTTTTTTTCTTCAATCTGTTTTTCAGATATCTTGAGCTCTCAGAGATAAAATGTTTTTTTATGTCTTCATTGTGTGTGCATCAAAGTCATAACATTTTAATTTGCCTTTAATGTCTACTGTCAACTTCAGAATCCCCAATTTACATATTGATGCACTCACCAAGCATTGTAACAGAAAATGTACCTCACCTAAGACCAAGAGCGGTGGGGAAGCAGTCCCCAGCATTCAGAGTTTCCCATTAGACTGTGGATATATCCCATGGCAGAATAGGTGGATGCATTTTGAGGAATCAGCACGCTCCTGTTGGTGGTGATCTAGCGGCTCAGCATCCGTTTTAGGTTTTCTGCAGACATGCCCCAAGTTGCTCAACAAAAGTTCCCGCTTGCTAACTGTTACCGCATTCCTAGTTGGCTTTACTATTTTCTGAAGTTGAGAGAAACCATTTTTTTCAGCCATTTTCCATTCCCTGTTCTGAAATGCAACCACCTCTATCTACCTCATGCATGACCCCCTCAGAAAAAGTGTTCAGAGCTTGGGCAAAGCACTTCTTACTCATTTTTGAGTTATTGGCCAAAGCATAGTCTAATCGGATATGACATTCTTTCATCAGCTGTGCTGTGGGGAGGTAAGCAGCCATCACCTGGTCCTGCTCACTGTCAAGTGCAAGCAGATGTCTGTAAGCTATCCACACAGGCCCTTAGGTCTCCTCAAGGTCGTAGCTTGGCTGAGATATCTTCTGGCACGTTCATTTTTTTGACCAGCCATGAGATAACATCCCGCTGCAGACACAGGATTTCTAGGATATAAATCCATCACCTTATGAGAAAGGCAGAAAAGTTAATTTGCTTTACTCAGTTCCACCAGTGTCCCTGTGGATCTGCAGGTACACAGTCCACATGGAAAGAATCTTTTCCTATTGCATGAGCTGTAAGCTTGCAGCACATTTTAAAAATCACAGTTATAATATGTCTCCCAACTAAAGACACTATCACATCCAGATTCTCTTGCAAGCCATGTTCAGACTCAAGGATGACAATTTTGCTAGGCTAATTATATATATATACACATATATATATATTTTCTTTTTCACCAACACATTTGCATTTCTTTTCTTTTTTTAAAGCAAATGACAAAAGACCCATTTACCAGCTTTACTTTTTTTTTTTTTTTAAAGATTTATTTCTTTGAAAGGCAGAACTACAGAGAGACAGAGAGGAGAGAACAATCTCCCATCTTCTGGTTCAATCCCAATGACCACAGCAGCCAGGGATGGGCCAGGCTAAAGCCAGGAGCTAAGAGTGTCTTCTCAATCTCCCACATAGCTGTGGGGGCCGAAGTACTTAGGCCATCTTTCACTGCCTTCCCAAGCATATCATCAGGGAGCAGGATCAGAACTGGAGCAGCCAGGGCTTGAACTGGCACCCACAGAGGATGCTGGCGTCTCAGGCAGAGGTTTAACCCACTATCCCACAACATCCGCCCCCAGCTTTACTTTTTTTTTTTTAATATTTATTTATATATTTGAAAGGCAGAGTTACAGAGAGGCAGAGGCAGAGAGATAGAGAGACACAGAGAGAGAGAGAGGAGAGAGGGAAAGAGAGAGAGAGAGAGAGAGAGAGAGAGAGGTCTTTCATCCACTGGGTCCCTCCCCAGATGGCCGCAATGGCCAGAGCTGCACTGATCCGAAGCCAGGAGCCAGGAGCTTCTTCCAGGTCTCCCACACAGGTGCAGGGGCTCAGGCACTTGGGCCATCTTCCACTGCTTTCCCAGGCCACAGCAGGGAAAGATCGGAAGTGGAGAGCAGGGACTCAAACCTATGCCCACATGGATGCCAGCACTGCAGATGGCGGCTTTACCCGCTGTACCACAGTGCTGGCCCCCAGCTTTACTTTTTTAAACTTAACCTTAAGATTACATATGTAAACAATTGTCAAAATTTACAAAATCACCAACATTCGTGCACTACTAGCAACATCTTTTATATTAAATTAGAAATGTGTTTACATGAAATGCATTAATATCTTTCACTAGTAAATACAGGGAAAAATTGACATTCCTTCTGTGGACGATTCGTCCTGGCAACGTCAGCGTCACAGCACGCTGACACGACTTGGCTCACGTTTCAAACACTATGGAGAAGCAGACCCATGCGGGTGTTAGTGTGCAATCTTGTCCTGCCACGACTTGAGAGTCAGAGCTCACCTTGGCTTATGTTTGATAGAAAAGCAACGCACATGTGGTGCTTCACAACAGTTTTAAAGACAAAATGTGGTCTTATTATGTGGTTTCCAAAAATTCAAAAGTCTATGACAAATAAGAGCTCCACTAAACCGTTTATAGATTAGGTACGACTGTACTAAAGGTCAAGTTCATTTGAAATCTTCATAAAATACTTCTGTTAATCCTGAAATGATACTTGTTAAAGTTTTAATACTTCTGTTAACTGTGGGTGTTGCATTGTTATCCAAGCATAGCAACTCTTCTTACTGTTTGTCATTAAGGACGTTAGCTGGCCGTCTTCCTCAACGTCTACTCTCTCTTGAGCGTTCTCAACAGTTCTCTTTGTAGTGATTTTTCTGCCAATAGCTATTTTAGTAAAAGCTGATATAGATCTCACGTTGCCCATCCCACTACCACCACGCGATGGAGAAGAGAATGAATAAGGCCTCAGCGATCCAGGGATCCAAATGGAGTAAATCCTGAGTCAAGTGAAGAAATTCACCTGCAGAAGATGGCAATCCTTTGAAGACAGAGAAACAGGACCCCTGGCTCTATTTGTCGTAGATGCCCCGTTTTGTGGCAGCTGACGACTCTCCATGTGCCTCAGCTCCTGATTTAAATGTCCTTTTGCTTCTTTCAATTCTCCGGATTTCATCTGGGTGCCTCTCCCGTGCCGGTTTTCCAAATGCCTTTCCAGCATCCTTGGCTGAGGCATGTCTCCACACGAATGGACTTCATGTAGTCCACCGTGTTTTCACAAGTTGTTGGAACAAGTCTGGGGACATGGACAGCCAGTGACAGGAAGGAGCGGGGCGCGGGCCCGGGAGGGCTTTCCTTTCTCTTTCGCCAACAACAAATAGGAAGTCTGTCTACTTTTGAAATTTGTTCTCAAATAGAAAACAGCAATTCCTGTCCTTCAGAGATAGTTTGAGAATTTTTCTTCTTGTGCTGTCAACATTTCCTGTGATTGTTTCATAGAAAATTTATTTGAGAGATAGAGTGTGACAGAGAGAGAGAGAGAGAGAGTGAGAGAGTGAGCGAGAGCTCTTCTGATGCGCTGGTTTCCTCCCTAAATGTCTGCAGTGGCTGGGACTGGACAGGACTGAAGCAAGGAGCTGGAAACTCAGTCCTGGGCTCCCACGCGAGTGGCATGACGTGAGCTGGGAGATAGCTAGCAAGGAGGAATGGAGGTTGCCAGCACCCCCGTGCAACCTCACCGGCACGGCAGCCCCACCTGCACCATCCAACCCCCACTCCCTTTTAATTCGATGGAAAACCACAGCTTCCCTGGTTTTTCAGCTTAGAACCAGTGCTGCTAAAAATGTCCACCATGGCTGCTGGCTGCCTCCGTGCCAATACCTTTAGCTCATTTAATTAGCTCATTAATGTCATAGTGGAATTACCATAGCAGACACATCTTGTACCAGATGCCATGACATTTCCAAGATTTCTAGAAAAAGATCAAGAAAATTGTTGGTACTCAGGCCCAAACCCCACTTCCTTTGTGTATCCAATTGAGCCCTGTCCCAGACACCAACCTATGCCTGCAGATCACATAATGGGGTGGTCTGGAATCTTGTTGAGTGCTGTCTTCAACATGCCCACTCCTTCCTGTGCATTTTTATTTTTTATATTTTTAAAGATTTATTTATTTGAAAGGCAGAGTTACAGAGAGAGGAGGGTGGGTAGGGGAAGAGACAGAGAAGTCTCCCATTCGCTGGTCCACTCCCCAAATGGCCACAATGGCCAGAGCTTTGACAGTCTGAAGTTAGGAGCCAGGAGCTTCTTCTGGGTCTCCCACATGGGTGCAGGGGCCCAAGGACTTGAGCCATCTTCTGCTGTTTTCCCAGGCCATAGCAGAGCGCTGGTTAGGAAGTGGAGCACCAGAACTCATACTGGTGCCCGTATGGGATACCGGCACTGCAGGTGGCGGCTTTACTGGCTACGCCACAGCGCCGGCCCCTAAATTCTTTTCTTGTGTTACAGACCAGAACCTGAGCCAGGAACCCAATTGCTTGGGCCATCACCACTGCCTTCCAGGGGCCGCCCTGGCAGGAAGCTGGAGCCTGCAGGTGGCTAAGGAGCCCTGAGAGTCAGATGTGTACTCTGCTGATGTGGCTTTGAAAAACCAAATGCTTCAAAACAGTGTATGTCCAACTTTAAGTTTTATTTTTTTAACAGTTAGTAGCTAGGATTCAGCTGTCTAGAGTGTCATAGGTTTTCTCTCCTAGAAGACAAATACAGCTTTTGTGACGTTTCCCAGTTGCTGGAGGAATCTTTCAGGTATTTTTCAAATAACCTTTTGTTGATTGGCTCCTCCCCATCAAGAATGCCAGGGGCCTTTTGCAGCACGAGGGCATCTGGCTACAAGGTGAGGACCTGCTTCCTACAGGTGGGCTGCTCTGTGACATCAAACTGTCAGACAAAGACAGTGAGCCAACCAGTACATGTCCTGAGAGAGGGAGGCCACTAATCTGCCCTCATTAGAAGTCATTGCTACTGGCCGGCGCCGCGGCTCACTAGGCTAATCCTCCGCCTAGCGGCGCCGGCACACCGGGTTCTAGTCCCGGTCGGGGCGCCGGATTCTGTCCCGGTTGCCCCTCTTCCAGGCCAGCTCTCTGCTGTGGCCAGGGAGTGCAGTGGAGGATGGCCCAGGTGCTTGGGCCCTGCACCCCAGGGGAGACCAGGAAAAGCACCTGGCTCCTGGCTCCTGCCATCGGATCAGCGCGGTACGCCGGCCGTAGCGCGCTGGCCGTGGCGGCCATTGGAGGGTGAACCAACGGCAAAAGGAAGACCTTTCTCTCTGTCTCTCTCTCTCACTGTCCACTCTGCCTGTCAAAAAAAAAAAAAAAAAAAAAGAAGTCATTGCTACTGGTCGGCACCACAGCTCAATAGGCTAATCCTCTGCAGACCGCCTGTGGCGCCGGCACACTGGGTTCTAGTCCCGGTCAGGGCGCCAGATTCTTTCCTGGTTGCCCCTCTTCCAGGCCAGCTCTCTGCTGTGGCCCGGGAGTGCAGTGGAGGATGGCCCAAGTGCTTGGGCCCTGCACCCCATGGGAGACCAGGAGAAGTACCTGGCTCCTGCCATCGGATCAGCGCAGTGCGCCGGCCACAGTGTGCTGGCTGCAGCGGCCATTGGGGGGTGAACCAACGGAAAAGGAAGACCTTTCTCTCTGTCTCTCTGTCTCTCTCTCTCACTGTCCACTCTGCCTGTCAAAAATAAAGGAAGGAAGGAAGGAAGGAAGTCAATTGCTACTGTTGCTGGTTGAGGTACTGCCTGATGCGCTTTTGCCTATGCTCCCGATTCCTGGCTCACTGTCCCCAGGGACCAGCAAGGGCCCCACGAGGCTGCACAGCCATCGGTGCACTGCGGGGCTGCCCAGCCTGGAATGCCGTCCTCTTTCTTGGATGTTGGGCACCACCTGGGCCTAAATTTGATTTTAATATATTGATAATGTGTGGTGCAACCTTGTTAAACTCACTTATATTTAGTAGATTTTAAAAAATAAAATCCATGAAAATTTCTACTTAGATAATTATGTTGTCTGCAAGTAAAGGCAGTTTTGTATCTACCTTTGAATACACATGCCTTTTCCTTTTCTCGAGTTACTGCACTGGCTACCTCCAATATAGTGTTTGATCAAAAGCTGTGTAAGTAGATATTCTCACCTTACTCTCTTTTTTGTAAGATTTATTTTATTTTACTTGAAAGTCAGAGTTCCACAGAGAGAGAAGAGAGGCAGAGAGAGGTCCTTCATCTGCTGGCTCACTCCCCAGTTGGCAGCCCGAGCTGTGCCGATCCGAAGGCAGGAGCCAGGAGCTTCTTCTGGGTCTCTCACACAGGTGCAGGAGCCCAAGGACTTGGGCCATCTTCCACTGCTTTCCCAGGGCATTGCAGAGAGCTGGATCGGAAGTGGAGCAGTCAGGACTCGAACTGGCGCCCATATGGGATGCCTGCACCACAGGCGACAGACTTACCCGCTAAGCCACAGCACCAGCCCCCTCACCTTACTCTTAATCATGGGAAAACATTTAGTCTTCATAATTGAATTTGATGTAAGCTGTAGATTTTTCCTTAATTTCCATAAGTTTTTCCATGATGTCCATGATCAGCTTGAGGAAGTTTCCTTCTATTCCTGGTTTACTGAAATGAATGTTGGTTTTTGTCAAAGGCGCTTCTGAGCCTGTTGATGCGATCATATAGTCTTTCCTATTTGAATTGTTAATATATTGAAATATATTAACAGATTTTCAAATGTTAAAGTAATCACATATTCCTGACATAACCCAGTTGGTCATTTATGGATTAAGTTTTTATGTATCATTTGGTTTGATTTCATAAAATTTTCTTCAAATTTTTTGCATCTTTGTTCCTGAGGGATTTTAGTTTGTAGTTTTCTTGTATCATTGCTTGGCCTTATAGAATGAGTTTGGAAGTATTCCAGCCTCTTCACTGAAACCATCTGGGCTTGGAGTTTTCTTTGTGGGAAAGTTTTAAAGTAAGAACTCAATTTCTCTTATAGGAACAGGGGTATTCCAATTACCTATTTCTTTTTGGGTGAGCTTTGGTAGTTTGTATCTTTCAAGGAATTTTTCCATGTCATAAAAGTTGTTGAATTTATTGGCACAAGTTTTTCATAATATTTCCTGATTTTCCTTTTTTTAACTTTTATTTAACAAATATAAATTTCCAAAGTACAGCTTATAGATTACCATGGCTTCCCCCACTCCATAACTTCCCTCCCGCCCGCAACCCTCCCAACTCCTGCTCCCACTCCCATTCCATTCACGTCAAGATTCATTTTCAATTATCTTTATATACAGAAGATCAATTTAGTATATATTAAGTAAAGATTTCAACAGTTTGCACCCACACAGAACATAAAGTGTAAAATACTGTTTGAGTACTAGTTATAGCATTAATTCACATTGAACAACACATTAAAGACAGAGATCCTACATGAGGAGTAAGTGCATAGTGACTTCTGTTGTTGACTTAACAAATTGACACTCTTGTTTATGGCATCAGTAATCTCCCTAGGCTCTAGTCATGAGCTGCCAAGGCCATGGAAGCCTTTTGAGTTCACCAACTTTGATCTTATTTAGACAAGGTCATAGTCAAAGTGGAGGTACCTCCTTCTTTGATGGTCTTTGATGGCCCATTCTTTCTACCGGGATCTCACTCGTGGAGATCTTTCATTTAGGTGTTTTTTTTTTTTTTTTTTTTTTTTTTTTTTTTTCCGAGTGTCTTGGCTTTCCATGCCTAAAATACTCTCATGGGCTCTTCAGCCAGATCCGAATGTCTTAAGGGCTGATTCTGAGGCCAGAGTGCTGTTTAGGACATCTGCCATTCTATGAGTCTGCTGTGTATCCCGCTTCCCATGTTGGATCGTTCTCTCCCTTTTTTATTCTATCAGTTAGTATTAGCAGACACTAGTCTTGTTTATGTGATCCCTTTGACTCTTAGACCTATCAGTATGATCAAATGTGAACTGAAATTGATCACTTTGACTGGTGAGATGGCATTGGTACATGCCATCTTGATGGGATTGAATTAGAATCCCCTGGCACATTTCTAACTGATTTTCCTTTTAATACCTGTACAATCTGTAGTGATGACACCTCTCCTTCCTAAAATTGAATATTTTCTCTTATTTCTAATCAGTCTGGGTAGAGGTTTATCAATTTTAGTGATCTCAAAGGAAAAAAACACATGCTTTTGATTTTATTGATTTTTTTCTTCTTTTCTTTTTATTTTCCATTTCATGGCTTTCTGCTCTGATCATCGCTACTTTTTTATTCTTCCTTCATGTTTCATTTCTCTTGTTTTTCTATTTTATATTCCCTTTGCAGCTTTATTGAGGCATATTTAAGGTATACAACTTGACCATACATTCACTGCAATCAAGCTAACCTGTTTACATCTTCTTTTCTTTCTTTGTGTGCGTGTGGTGAGAGGTTTTAGGATTTTAGAAGACGGAGAGGAGGCAGCTAGTTATGAGTAGAGAAGAGTATTTTAGGGGGAACTGCGTGAGGGGTTGGAGGTAAGGAGAGAGTGGGGTTGAGCCTGCCTGGACAGAGAGAAAGGGCTTGGAGCCAGGCTGCATTCCTTTGCACAGTCCCTTCTCCCTGCTTGTTGGGGAGGTGCTGAGTGCCACATGACCCCTGGTAAGGTGTGAGGAGGGTGAGCAGAAAGGCTGTTAGGGTGCACTGTCCTGGCAGTTTGGAAGGTCCCCAGTGCAGGGCTTTCCCGAGCAATAAGCATTCTACTAGCCTGTCGTTATCTACCTGCGCCCAGTTTCCGCAGGCTTGGGGGTTCAGGCCCAGTGCCCTCATGGTAAGAACACTTAGGAGCCGGTGCCGCGGCTCACTAGGCTAATCCTCCGCCTTGCGGCGCCGGCACACCGGGTTCTAGTCCCGGTTGGGGCACCGGATTCTGTCCCGGTTGCCCCTCTTCCAGGCCAGCTCTCTGCTTGGGCCCTGCACCCCATGGGAGACCAGGAAAAGCACCTGGCTCCTGCCATCGGATCAGCGCGGTGCGCTGGCCGCAGCACGCCGGCCGCGGCGGCCATTGGAGGGTGAACCAACGGCAAAAGGAAGACCTTTCTGTCTCTCTCACTGTCCACTCTGCCTGTCAAAAAAAAAAAAAAAAAAAAAAAAGAACACTTAAGACGGCCCCTCCTAGCAACTCTCCAGTATACTGCATTATTAACTGTCGTCACATTGTTGTACGTTACCTCTCCAGAACTTAGTCCTCTCGCAAAACTGAAACTTGCTGCCCCTTGACTGACATCTCCCCACTCCCGCCTTCTCCTTAGCTCCTGGGAACAGGAGCTCACACTCTGTGTGAGTTTGAGTATTTTAGATTCAGCAAAGCAGTGAAATCATGCAGTCATTGCCTTTCTGCACTTGGCTTGTTTCTCTTAACATAACGTCCTGCAGGTTCATCCATGTTGTTGCAAATGTGTGATTTCTTCCTTTTCAAAGGGTAAAAAGATTCTATTGTGTGTGCACATGTGTGTGTGTCGTATTTTCTTTAGCATTTATCCAATTATGGGTATTCATGTCGTTTCCATATCTTGGTTATTGTGAATGACACTGAAGTGAACATGGAAGAACAAATATTTCTTCAAGGTCTTGATTTTGGGGGGCGGCGCTGTGGCATAGTAGGTTAGGTCTCTGTCAGTGGCTCCAGCATCCCATATGGGCACTGGTTCAATTCCCGGTACTCCACTTCCAATCCAGCATCCGTGCTGATGGCCTGGAAAAGCAGAAGATGGCCCAATTGCTTGGGTCCCTGTACCTACATGGAAAGACCTGGAAGAAGCTCCTGGCTCCTGGCTTTGAATTGGCTCAGCTCCAGCCATTGTGGCCATTTTGGTAGTATAACAGCAGATGGGAGACCTCTCTCCCTGTCTCTTCCTCTCTCTGTCTGTAACTCTGCCTCTCAAATAAATAGATCAATGAATCTTAAAAAATATTAATTTCACTTCCTCTGGATATATAACCAGAAGTGGGAAAGTGGGGTTATCACAAATTAGTTCTAATTTTAATTTTTTAAGGAACCTCCAAACTGTTTTCTATAACAGCTGTACCAATTTGCATTCTCACCAACCTAGGACAAGGGCTTCCTTTTCTCTTGCATCCTTGCCAGCACTTGTTTTTCATCTTTCTGATAACAGTTATCCTCACTGGTGTGAGGAGAGACCTCATTGTGGTTTTGATTTGCATTTTTCTGATGATTAGGGATGTGGAGCACCTTTTCGTGTACCTGTTAGCCATATGTCAGTCTTCATTTAAGAAATATCTGTTCAAATCTTTTGCCCACTTTTTATTGAGGATCTTTGTGTTTGCTTTGATTTGTTTGCTATTGAGTTGTATGAGTTCCTTATATATCTTGGACTTACCCCCTCATCAGACATATGGTTCAAAAATATTTTCTCCCAATCTTTGGGTGGTCTCTTCACCTTGTTGAAAGTGTCTTTGCTGTGTGGAAGCTTTTTAGTTTGAGGCAATCTCATTCTCCAGCCCACCCCCTCTTCTGTTGCCTATGCTTTTGGTATCATTCACGGCCCAGATCGAGGTGAAGAGGTTTTCTCTTATGTTTTCTTCAGGAAGTTTTACAATTGGAGGTCTGAGTTGATTTTTGCATGTGGTCTGAGATGCAGGTCTGGTTTCATTCGTCTGCACGTGGACATTCAATTTCTAGCACCATGTACTGAAGAGATTACCCTGTCCTTATTGTATGTTCTCAGTGCTCTTGTTGAAGATCAGTTGGCTGTAGATGTACAGATGTATTTCTGGGCTTTCTATTCTGTTCCACTGACCTGAATGTCTGGTTTTATGCTAGTACCATGCCATTTTAATAACTGTAGCTGAAATCAGGAAGTGTGATGGTTCCAGTTTTGTTCTTCTTGCTCAAGAGTCCTTTGGATATTCTGGGTCTTTTCTGTTGTCATGTAAAGAATGCCATTGGAATTTTAGTAAGGATTGTATTAAATCTGATCTAGATCACCTTGAGAAGTATGGACATTTTAACAGTATTTATTTGGTGGACACGGAATGTCTTCCCATTTATCTGTATCTTTAATTTCCTTCAATCGGTTATGATTTTCAGGTACAAATCCTTAACCTTGTTATGGTTTGAACAGTATTTGCTCCCCCCAACTTATGCAGATGCCTAAACCTCAGAGTTTTATGTTAATAGTTGGTGGATGTGTCCTGGTCTAATTCCAGCATCTTGCAGGGGCTGTCCTTAGGCCCCTGCCCTCAGAAGGCACTCCTGCCACAGGGTTGGTTGTATGCGCTGGGTCTGCCCTAGTCATTCTGATTGCTGGCTTGCCGTGTGGTTTTCCCTCTGCTAACCTCCAGCCTCACCAGAAGCCTGCACCGATGCAGCTGTTTGACCTGTACCGTGAACCTGCACCAAGGCAGCCGTTTGACCTGTACTGTGAACCTCCGAACCTGTAAGCCACAATAAACTTGTTTCCCTCCTAAGTTACTTCTCACAGGTATTTTAGTTAGTCATGGAAAGCTGGCTGATAGAAACCTCTATTAGTTAACCTTATTCCTAGGTACTTTGTTCTTTTTGTTACTGTTGTAAATGGGATTGTTTTCTTATTTCTTAATTTTCTTTCTGTATAGTTTGTTGTTCTTGCATAGAAATATGATTGATTTCTATATGTTGATTTTTATATCTGGTAACCTTACTCCTGAGCTTTTTGTTAAGTCTTTGGTGTTTTCTCTAAATATGATCATACCATCTCCAAACAAACAGAATTTTACTCTGTCCTCTCTGATTTCAATGTCATTTATTTATTCTCTTTTTTTTTTTTTTTTTTTGACAGGCAGAGAGAGAGACAGAGAGAAAGGTCTTCCTTTGCCATTGGTTCACCCTCCAGTGGCCGCCGCGGCTGGCGTGCTGCGGCCAGCACACCGCGCTGATCCGAAGCCAGGAGCCAGATGCTTTTCCTGGTCTCCCAGGCGGGTGCAGGGCCCAAGGACTTGGGCCATCCTCCACTGCACTCCCGGGCCATAGCAGAGAGCTGGCCTGGAAGAGGGGCAACCGGGACAGAATCCGGCGCCCCGACCGGGACTAGAACCTGGTGTGCTGGCGCCGCAAGGCAGAGGATTAGCCTAGTGAGCCATGGTGCCGGCCTATTTATTTTTCTTGACTAAGCACTCCGGTTAGGGCTTCCAGTACAGTGTTGGAAAGAATGGTGGGGGCAGTCATCCTCGCCTCGCACCAGATCTCAGAAGGAAAGTTTCAGTCTCTTCCCATTGATGAGGATGCTAGTGTGGGCTTTTCACATATTTCTTTGTTGAGGTAAATCCCTTCTATACCGATTTTTTTTTTTTTTTGACAGGCAGAGTGGACAGTGAGAGAGAGAGAGAGAAAGGTCTTCCTTTGCCGTTGGTTCACCCTCCAATGGCCGCCGCTGCAGCCGGCGCACCGCGCTGATCCGATGGCAGGAGCCAGGAGCCAGGTGCTTTTCCTGGTCTCCCATGGGGTGCAGGGCCCAAGCACCTGGGCCATCCTCCACTGCACTCCCTGGCCACAGCAGAGAGCTGGCCTGGAAGAGGGGCAACCGGGACAGAATCCGGCGCCCCAACCGGGACTAGAACCTGGTGTGCCGGCGCCGCAAGGTGGAGGATTAGCCTAGTGAGCCACGGCGCCGGCCCCCTTCTATACCGATTTTATTGAGAGGTTTAAACGTGAGTACATGTTGAACTTTGCTGAAGATGTTTTCTATATCTATTGAGAGGATCATTTTTTTTTCTTTCCTTTTTTGATGTACACTGATTTACATATGTTGCAATGAAGCTCAGGAATGAATAAATAAAGAATAAAAATAACCCCCATGCATCATTATGTTTGATCCTTTCAGTGTGCTGCCGAATTTGGTTTGCTATTGAATTTGTGTTTTTTTTTTCATTGCTTTTGTGTTCATGAGGGATACTGAGCTGTAGCTTTCTTGTAGGGTCTCTGTCTGCTTTGGTACCAGGGTAATACTGCCTTCATTGCATGAGTTTGGAAGTATTCCTTCTTCTAATTTTCAGAGGAATTTAAGAAGGATTGGTATTAGTTCTTTAAATTTTTTTTGTGGAATCTATCCATGAAGCCTGAAACTTTTATTTGTTGGAAGATTTTTTATTATTGATTTGATCTCCTCTCCTGTTATCAATCTATTCAGGCTTTCTTTTTATTCTTGGTTCAGTTTTGGTAGGTTTGTATATACCTAGAAATTAATCCTTTACTTCTGGGTTTACAACTTGTTGTCATGTAGTTGTTCATAATAATTCCTTATAGGCCTTTTAATTTATGAAGCATATCTTCTTCTGTCTCCTCATTTATTTCTGATTTTATTTATATGAGTCTTCAGTTTTCTCAGTCTTGCTAAGGGTTTGTCAGTTTAGCTTTAAAAAAACAATTTTTAGGCCGGCGCCGCGGCTCACTAGGCTAATCCTCCGCCTAGCGGCGCCGGCACACCGGGTTCTAGTCCCGGTCGGGCGCCGGATTCTGTCCCGGTTGCCCCTCTTCCAGGCCAGCCCTCTGCTGTGGCCAGGGAGTGCAGTGGAGGATGGCCCAGGTGCTTGGGCCCTGCACCCGCCTGGGAGACCAGGAAAAGCACCTGGCTCCTGGCTCCTGCCATCGGATCAGCGCGGTGCGCCGGCCGCAGCGCGCCGGCCGCGGCAGCCATTGGAGGGTGAACCAACGGCAAAGGAAGACCTTTCTCTCTCTCTCTCTCACTGTCCACTCTGCCTGTCAAAAAAAAAAAAAAAAACAAACACAAAACAAAAAACAAAAAACAAACAAAAAAACCAATTTTTAGTTTTGTTGATTTCCTTCTATTTTTTTCAATTCTCTACTTATTTTTACTCTGATCTATATTATTTCCTTTCTTCTGCTAATTTTGGATTTGGTTTCTTCTTTTTCTAGTGTAAATTTAAGTTGTTTATTTGAGATCATTTTACTTTTTTAATATAGGCATTTATCAATATAAACTTCTAATTCCTTTTTTTTTGCCATTTCCCATAGATTTTGGTATGCTGTATCTTCATTTGTCTGAAAGTGCTTTTTTATTTTTCAAGATTTATTTTATGTATTTGAAAGAGTTATATATATATAGAGAGAGAGACAGAGAGAGAAGCCTTCCATCTGCTGGTTCACTCCTCAAATGGCCTCAATGGGCAAAGCTGAACCAATCTGAAGCCAGGAGCCAGGAGCTTCTTCTGAGTCTCCCAAAGTGGGCCATCCTCTGCTGCTTTCCCAGGTGCATTAGCAGGGAGCTGGAACAGAAGGGGAGTAGCCAGGACTCAAACTGGTACCTATATGCGATGCTGGAGCTGCAAGCCGGGGCTTTAACCCACTGTGCCACAGTGCTAGCCACTCAAAATGCTTTTTAAATTCTCTTTTCATTTCCTCTTTGACCCATTAGTTGTTCAAGAGTGTGTTGTTAAGTTTCCACATATTTATGAATTTTCTGGTTTTCTTTCTGATGATGAATTTCCCCTAAAGAGAATGCAGGGTCTCCAAAAAGAAACACTTCTGAGTCTTATCTGAAAATGGCCACACAGAGCTATTCACCTTATCTACCAGGCCAGTTTGACTTGGGTGATGTGCACTAAGGGTCTGTTTTGTCATAGCAGCATGGAGCAACCTTGTGCAATCCTTTGTTCTTTATCCATACATTTCAGATCCATTCCCAGAAATGCCATCCTTAAAGTTAATCAGTAACCCTCTTTTCAACAACCTCTTTTCAGAAAAAATATTCTTCCTTTCTCTGAAGATGGTTTAACCAATTATATTCTAATCTCTAACCATTTAGAAATTTGCCCTCTCCCTACCTAGAGCACACCTTTTTAAGCCAAAACAGTGTATGCTTACTGTAAAGATACATACATTCCAACTGGAATTCGACCACTTTGGAACTCTTCTCATGACTCATTGGAACTCACTGGCCTTGAGTTTCCTGGACCTAGGTCATCCGTATTCTTTCCTGAATAAACCTATTAACCACTTTTACAGATCCTGTTTATTCCAGTCAGGATTCCTGTTATTGACTTTTAGTTTCATTCCCTTGTGGTTGAAAAAGAAATTTGAGCCAGCGCTGTGGCGCAGCAGGTTAAAGCCCTGGCCTGAAGTGCCAGCATCCCATAAGGGCGCTGGTTCTAGTCAAATAAATAAATCTTTAAAAAATTTTTAAAAAGCTGGCCCCGCGGCTCAATAGGCTAATCCTCCACCTAGCAGCGCCGGCACACCGGGTTCTAGTCCCGGTCGGGGTACCAGATTCTGTCCCTGTTGCCCCTCTTCCAGGCCAGCTCTCTGCTGTGGCCCGGGAGTGCAGTGGAGGATGGCCCAAGTGCTAGGGTCCTGCACCCCATGGGAGACCAGGAGAAGCACCTGGCTCCTGCCTTCCGATCAGCGCGGTGTGCCAGCCGTGGCGGCTATTGGAGGGTGAACCAACAGCAAAGGAAGACCTTTCTCTCTGTCTCTCTCTCTCTCTCTCACTGTCCACTCTGTCTGAAAAAAAAAAAAAAAAAGAAAAGAAAAAGAAATTTGAAATGATATTGATCTTAAATTTGTTAGGACTTGTTTTGTTACCTAACATTTGATTTATCCTAGAGAATGTTCCATGCACACTTGAAAAGAATGTGTATTTTTCCACTGTTGGGTAGAAAGTTATATGGAGCTTTTCTATGTCTGTTATAACCTTTTGGTCTGTGGTCTTCAGTTAGCTGTTTCTTCACTGATTTTATGTTCATATGTTCTATTCATTATTGTAAGTGGGCTATTGTAGTTCCATACTATAATTGTATTGCTATCAATTCTGTCTTCAGATCTGTCAATATTTTATTTGTGTACTTAAGTGATCTGATGTTCAGTGCATATATATTTATAATTATTATACAAGGGTACTTCAAAAAACTTGAGGAAAAATGAAATGAAAAGATCTTTATTTTGGGGCCGGCACTGTGGTGCAGTGGGCAAAGCTGCTGCCTGTGTGCCAGCATCCCATATGGGTGCCAGTTTGAATCCCAGCTGCTCCACTTCTGATCCAGCTCTCTGCCATGGCCTGGGAAAGCAGTAGAAAATGGCCCAAGTCCTGGGACCCCTGCACCTGCGTGGGAAGACCCAGCTCCTGGCTCCTGGCTTCAGATTGGTGCAGCTCCAGCCATTGCGGCCAATTGGAGAGTGAACCAGTGGATGGAAGTTCTCTCTCTCTACCTCTCCTCTTCTCTCTGTGTAACTCTGACTTTCAAATAAATAAATAAATAAATAAATCTTTTAAAAAGTTGTTTTGCACCAAAATAACTTATGTTTAATTCTATTTTCTACAAACCTTTTGAAGTTTTCTTAGATCATCCTGTTGAATTGACCCTTTTATCGTTAAATAATGGCTTTTATTCCTCTAGAGACAATTTTACACTTAAAGTCTATTATCTGATACAAGTGTAACCACTTTTTCTTCCTTTTAGTCACCATTTACATGAAATATCTCTTTGTGGACCTTCAATTTCAGATTATATGTACCTTTTAATCTAAAGTGAGTCAGTTGTGGGAAGCTTTTCATTGAATCTTATGTGTTTAAGTCCACTCAGGTAATATATGTCTCCTGATTAGTGAGTTTAATCTGTTGGGCATTGCCTAAAATCTCCATTACAATATGGCACCTGGCAGATGTTCAAGGGGCGTGTCTGCGGCTGCTGCGGTTAAGCTACGTAAGATCAGAACACTGGCAGGAATAGGTCCGCTTTAGTTTAGGACACATGGACAGTGCATGATCCCTATACTTTGCTTAAGGTGCCCCTGTGCGTGCTCCACCCATGCCTGCATGACCTTTTCACTGATTGGCTCCCCTACTGCGCATGTCTTTTGTAAGCTTTCTAAACCTTAATACTTCTTCAATAAAGCGGTTCCTGCTTCCACAGAATTCATGGGTGCTTGTGGTGTGTTCCTGACCCGTCGACCTTACCTCTCCTGTTCGCCTTGTTGGGGAGTGTCTGTACTGGCCCCTGCTGGTCAGGGGCCAGCCTTGGGGTTTGAGACTCCAACATTAATCCATTTACATTTAAAGTAATTATTGAAAAGTAAGAACTTACTATTGCCATTTTGTTCATTGTTTTCTACTTTGCAGTTGTTCTGGTCCTTTCTTCTTCTCTTGCTGTTCTTCTTAGTTATTTCATGTTTGTTCATAGTGATTTTCCTTTATTCTTTATCTTTTGTCTATCCATGATAAATCTTTTCCTTGTGGAGAACTTGAGGCTTGCATAAAATACCTTGGGGCTATAGCCTTTTATTTTTAGGTGATAACAGTTTAACTTCAGTTACTATCGTATACTTTTACCCTCTTTGTCCATTTTGTCATCTTGTAGGGAGAGTTTGCTTTATTAATATTGTCTATCCATTACCAAGTTTAATCTTTCATATTGGGTTAAAAGTAATTTACATAAAACAGTTACTGTATCTTTCTAGTATATTTACCTTCACCAGGTCAATTTATACTTTCATATGGCTTTTAAGCATATTTTTGTTTCAATTTGTAGATCTCCCTTAAGCATTTCTTTTTATCATTTTTTTTATTTGTGAGGAAGGCAGAGAAAGGGGAGGGAGAGAGAGTGCACACTCTCCCATTTGCAGGCCCATTCCCCAAATGCCTGCCTGCAATAGGCTTGAACTTATATCTGAGGAATTACTTGTATTTACTGCTCCCAAATTTCTCTCTGTCATTAACTTTTGACAATTCTATTATAATATATCTTGGTGTCATCACCTTTGGGTTAATTATGTTTAGAAACATTTGAGCTTCATGAATCTAGATGTCCTTTTCTCTCTCAAGATTTGCAGTTTTTGTCCATCATTTATTTAAATAATTTCCCCCCAACTTCTCTGTCTTCTACTTCTGAGACTCCCTATTCTTTCTTTTTTTTCTCCTCTGACTAGATAATTTCAAATGATGTGTGTTTTAACATTCAGATTCTTTTGTTTGGCCGTCTGCCACTGAAGTTCTTTATTGGATTTTCCATTTCATTAATTGTATTTTCAGTTCTAGAATTTTTGCTTTTTATTTCTGTTTATTTAAATTGTCATTTTGTTCATGTAGTGTTTTCTTGGTTTTATTGAGTTGCCTCTTTTATCTGGTAGCTTGCTGAGCTTTCTTAAAACAGTTATTTTGGATTATTTGTTAGAAAGTTCACAGGTCTCTGCTTCTTTGTGGTTTGTTATTGTGTTCCTTTAGTACTGTCCTATTCCCTTGACTTTTCATGTTTCTGTAGCCTTGAACTGGTATATGCTCTGTGCTTCAGAAGGAACGGTCACCTCTTCCATATATTATGGTCTGGCTTCAGGGGGAAAGACTTTCACTTGTAAGGGGTGTGAAGACACCATTTGAGTGGGGTGTTGGGGCTCCAGCCCTGGGAGATTGCAACATTGACTCCAGGTCCACAATGGGTGTATTGGCATAGCCCATGCAGCTTCATCACTAAGGTCATGTCTGTAGAGGGCCTCAGATGTCCATGGCAGCAGTGAGGGCTGTTCAGATCCTAGGTAGCATAAGGGAAGGTCATGGTCGAGGGGATCCCTCTTTGTGCTGTATCCAGGGTATATGCACCCACATTGGCAGTGGTGCTAGTATCTGATGCATGAGTATGCATGAAGTAGCCATGGCTCCAGGACTTGGGGCATGGGCGTGCCTGCTCCAGTGATGGTGCCAATATCTGAGGTGAAGTCACAGATGGAATAGCCTTGGCCACGGGATCCAGAGTATGTGCCCAGTTGTGGAGAAGGGTTGGTGGTTCTAGCCACTGAAGGCATAGCAGCAGCTCCTTCTCTGGGGGGAGGAGATCAGCAGTATGAACTCTGGTTAGCTCTGTCAGTTGAGGCAGGTGTTGCTATAGTTGGCAGGGGTCCTTGGGGGTGAAAGCTGTGGGTATTTGCAGTGATGCTGAGGGCTGTTGGGGTCCTCCTGCTCACCTTTTCTCCCACAGGGAGGTCATGTAAAGGGGATCTCTCTTGGTGCCAAGCTGTCTCCCAGACTGGGGATAATATGAGGCAGACAAGACACTTTCTGCACATTTTCATGTGACCATCTTTGGTTTGTGTGCTATGTAGTTGTTTATTTGTTTTTGTCAGCAGAATGAGTATTGGGAGCTATTTAGTCCATCATCTTTGTAATGTCACTCTGAGTTCTACTTTCTCAATTGATTTTAAACCTTTTTCTTTTCTCATTAATTTGTTTAAGAGGCAGAAAAGCAGATTGAGAGAGAGAGAGAGAGAGACAGAAAGCGAAAGCAAGAAAGCAGTGTGCTCTCATCCACTGGTTCACTCCCCAGATGCCTACAATGGCCAGTTCTGGAAGCAGAACTCAGTCTGGACCTCCCACAGGGTTGGCAGGGACCCACCTACTGAGCCATCACTTGCTGCTTTCTGGGATCCACATTAGCAAGAAACTGGAACAGGGACTCAAAACCAAGTACTCAGATATGGGAATGGACATCTTAACTGCTAGGCCAAATGCTTACCTCTCCCTTCTTATTATTTAATGGAGGTATTTGGTATTGTAAGTTTCCCTCTAGTACTGCTTTCTGTGTGTCCAGGAAATATTGGTATGTCACATTTTCCTTTTCATTCAGTTAAAATAATTTTTCTAATTCTCCTTTGACTTCTTTAATCATTAATTATTTAGAAGTGTATTGTTTTTGAAATTTTTGGGTGATCTTCCAGAGGCCTCTCTGTTATTCATTTCCAATTTAATTCCTTTTAAAGGACATAATTTGGATTATTTAAACCCTTTTGGGGCAGGTGTCGTGGTATGGTGGGTTACGCTGCCTCTTGAGACACCAGGGTCCCATAGTGGGTGCTGGTTTGTGTCCTGACTACTTTGATCCAGCTTCTTGCACATGTGTCTGGGACTTGAATCTCTGCCAACCATGTTGGAGACTCAGATGGAGTTCCTGAGTCCTGGGGAGGGAATGAGCAGATAGAAGAGATGGAAGCTCTTTCTCTCTGTCTCTTTCTTTGTCACTCTGCCTTTCAAATAAATAAATGAACAAATAAGGGACTGGTATGTGACACAGTGGGTCAAGCTGCCCCTTGCAACAGTGACATCCCATATTGAAGTAAAAGTTCAAGTCCAAGTTATTCTGTTTTTGATCCTACTTGCTGCTAATGTGCCTGGAAAATGGCAAATGATGGTCTAAGTACTTGGATCTCTGCCAATCACCTAGGAGACCTGGAGACCTGGATGGGATTCCTGGCTTCTAGCCAGAGCCTAGCCAAAACCTGGCTTTTGTAGACATCTGGGTAGAGAACCACTGGATGAGATGTGTGTCAATCTGACTTTTGAATAAATATTTTAAAACAAATACATAAATTTAAAAAATAAATCCTATTACATTTATTGAGACATTTTATTTTTAAAAGATTTATTTATTTATTTGAAAGGCTGAGTTACAGAGAGGCAGAGACAGAGAGAGGCAGAGAGCTCTTCCATCCACTGGTTCACTCCTCAAATGGCTGCAACAGCTAAAGCTGGGCTGATTCAAGCCAGTAGCCAGGAGCTTCTTCTGGGTCTTCCACATGGGTGCAGGGGCCCAAGGACTTGGCCCATCTTCTACTGCTTTCCCAGGCCATAGCAGAGAGCTGGATCATAAGTGGAACAGCTGAGACTCGAACCGGCACCCATATGGGATGCCAGCACTGCAGGCAGCGGCTTTACCTGCTACACCACAGTGCTGGCCCCTCGAGACATTTTAATGGCCAACAATATTATCTATTCTGGTAAATGTTCTGTGTGCTCTCAAAAATAATATGTGTTTTTTTGAATTTGATTGGAATCAATAACAATTTGCCCTACATAAGAGGCAGAGAGAGAGAGAGACAGAGAGGCAGAGAGGCAGAGGGCCAGAGAGAGATCTCCCATTTGCTCACTCATCCCCCAAATGCCTGCAATGGCTGGGCCTTGGCTAGGCTGAAGCTGGGATCTGGGAGCACAGTCGACGTCTCCCATGTGGGTGGCAGGACCCAACTACCTAAGCCATCACCTGCTGCCTTGCAGGGTGTGCATTAGCAGGAAGCTGGAATGGAAGCAGAGCTGGGACTTGAACCCAGGCACTCTGTTATGGGATTCAGCCTCCAAGCTTAACTACTAGGCCAAACACCCTCCCCAGATCTTTATATTTTAAAATGGATTTCTTGTTAACAGCATATAATTTGGTGTTAAACTATAATCTGATGGGGCTGGTGCCACGGCGCACTAGGTTAATCCTCTGCCTGCAGCGCCAGCTTCCCATATGGGCGCCGGGTTCTAGTCCCGGCTGCTCCTCTTCCAGTCCAGCTCTCTGCTGTGGCCTGGGATAGCAGAAGATGGCCCAAGTCCATGGCACCCACATGGGAGACCAGGAAGAAACTCCTGGCTCCTGGCTTCAGATTGGCGTAGCTCCAGCTGTTGTGGCCATTTGGAGAGTGAACCAATGGAAGGAAGACCTTTCTCTCTGTCTCTCTCTGACTGTAAACTCTACCTGTCATGTAAATTAGAAAAAAAAAAACTATAATCTGATAATTTCTGCCTTTAGTTGTTTAGGCCATTTATATTTTCAGTGATTATTAATATGTTTAACTTTAAATAAACAATCTTGCTATTTTTCTATCATCTTTTTTGCTCTCCTTTCCCTCCTTTTATTTGTTTTGAGTTAAGAATGCTTTATGATTCTGTTTTATCTCCTATGTTAGATTATTGACTTTTAGGATTTTTTTTTTTTGCTTTGGGGTTTATAGTGTATATCTTAGACTTATCATGGTCAAATTTTATGCAATATATACTAGTTCACATATAATATAAGAATCTTACAGGGACCTGTGTTGTGGTACAGTGGGTTAAGCTGCCGCCTGTATTGCCAGTGTCCCACATAAGCACTGGTTTGAGTCCCAGCTGCCCCACTTCTGATCCAGCTTCCTGCTAATGTGCCTGGGAAAGCAGTGAAA
This sequence comes from Oryctolagus cuniculus, assembly GCF_964237555.1. Classification (NCBI taxonomy): domain Eukaryota; kingdom Metazoa; phylum Chordata; class Mammalia; order Lagomorpha; family Leporidae; genus Oryctolagus; species Oryctolagus cuniculus. The sequence continues at coordinate 57,887,723 of NC_091438.1, forward strand.
GATACCCCAAGTGCTTAGGACCCTGCACACACAAGGGAGACCTGGATGGGTTTCCTGGCTCCTGGCTTTGGCCTGCCCAGCCTCAGCTGTTATAGCCATTTGGGGAATGAAACAGGGGATAGAAAAGCTCTCTTCCCTCTCTGTCTCTCTCTGTAATTCTGTCTTTCAAATAAATAAATCTTTTTTTTTTTAAAAAGAATCTTAAAATAGTGTATCTTTTTAAAATATGTACTTATCTTTTTGAAAGTCAGAGTTACACAGAGAAGGAAAAGAAAGATCTTCCATTTGCTGGTTTACTCCTCAGATGGCCACAACAGCTGGGGCTGGGCCAAGCCAAAGCCAGGAGCCAGGAGCTTCTTCCAGGTCTCCCACGTGGGTAGCAGGGGCCCAAGCACTAGGGCCATCTTCTGTTGCTTTTCCCAGGCCTTTATCCAGGAGCTGGATGGGAAGTGGTACAGTTGGAACATGAACTTGCGTCCCTACGAATGCCCACATTGCAGGCAGCAGCTTTACCTAATACGCCACAGTGCCAGCCCCAGGAGTGTACTTCTATTTCTCCTCTCTCAGTCTGTGTGCTATTATTGTCACACACTTTTTTCTACATATAAATCCCAGGGTACACTGTGCTGAATTTGAAAAGAGATTTAAGGAAGTAAAACAAAACAAAACAAAACACCCAGTCTTTTGTATCTACCCATGTACGCATCTGGTGCTCTTCATTCCTTTGAGCAGAAGCAAATAACTGGCACTGTTTTCATTCTGCATGCAGCAATTGCTTTAATGTTCCTTGTATTGCAGATTTACTCTTGATAAATGTATTCTGCTTGTCCATGTTTAAGAAATGTTTTAATTTTGCCCTTTTTTATTATTCATTTGACAGGTAGAGTTATAGACAGTGAGAGAGAGAGAGACAGAGAGAAAGGTTTTCCTGATATTTTACAGATGGTGCTCCATGATCTTCAGGATGCATTGTCACTGATGAGATGTCCGCTGTTCTTCTTATCCTTGTTCACTGTGTGTAATTTTCCCTCCTCTGCTTACTTTATTTTTTTTTTAATATTTATTTATTTATTTGAAAGGCAGAGTTACAGAGAGGCAGAGGCAGAGGCAGAGGCAGAGGTAGAGGTAGAGAGAGAGAGGGAGAGAGAGGTCTTCCATCTGCTGGTTCACTCCCCAAATGGCTGCAACGGCCGGAGCTGTGCCGATCCGAAGCCAGGAGCCAGGAGCTTCTTCCAGGTCTCCCATGTGGGTGCAGGGCCCCAAGGACTTGGCCCATCTTCTGCTGCTTTCCCAGGCCATAGCAGAGAGCTGGATTGGAGCAACCTGGACTTGAACCAGAGCCTATATGCAGATGCTGGCACTGCAGGTGGCAGCTTTACCCACTACACGACGGTGCCAGTCCCCTCTACTTACTTTAAAGGTGTTCTCTTTCTGATTTGTTTTAAGCAATTTTATTATGATATTTTACTATAATTTCCTTTGTTTCTTATACTTGGATTTGTTGACTTTTTGTATCTGTGGAATTATCATTTTTATCAAATTCAGAAACTCTTCATTATTATTTGCTGAAATGTTTTCTTTCATCTATTTTGATTAAACTTACAATAGATTACTTGAATTTTCCCCACAGATCCATGCTCTACTATTCAGTTAAGAAAACTAATTTTCTGTGTTTCTTTTTTTTAAGAGGTATTTATTTATTTGAAAGGCAGAGGTAGAAATAGAGAGGGAGAAACAGAGATCTTTCATCTGCTGGTTTACTCCCCAAATGACCACAACAGCTGGGGATGGGTCAGGCTGAAGCCTGGAGCTTCATCTGGGCCTCCCCTGTGGGTTCAGGGGCCCAGGTACTTGAGCCTTCATCCACTGCTTTCCCAGGCACATTAGCAGGGAGCTGGATCAGAAGTGCAGCAGCTGGAACTCAAACTGTCACTCATATGGGATGCTTGCATCACAAACAGTGGCTTCCTCTACTATGCTACAATACAAGCCCCGTTTTCTGTACTTCATTATGGATATTTTTTATTTCTATTCCTTTAAGTTGAACAATCATTTCTTTTACAGTGTATAATCTGCTTGTAGTACAATCCAACGTTTTCTTCATCTAAGATACTTCTTTTATTATTATTATTATTATTTGACAGGTAGAGTCACAGACAGTGAGAGAGAGACAGAGAGAAAGGTCTTCCTTCCATTGGTTCAACTCCCCAAATAGCTGCTACAGCTGGCGCTGTGCTGATCCGAAGCCAGGAGCCAGGTGCTTCTTCCTGGTCTCCCATGCGGGTGCAGGGCCCAAGCACTTGGGCCATCCTCCACTGCCCTCCCGGGCCACAGCAGAGAGCTGGACTGGAAGAGGAGCAATCGGGACTAGAACCCGGTGCCCACATGGGATGCCAGCACCACAGGCGGAGGATTAACCAAGTGAGCCACAGCGCTGGCCCCCATCTCAGATACTTCTACGTCTTCCATGTTTCCAATTAAAAAAAATATAACTTTTCTACTATATCATTAAGCATATGGAAAACAACCATAATAGATGTTTTAACATGATTGTCACTATTTCTATTATCCCACGCTTGTCTGTGTGGGGTAATTTCAATTGATTGACTTTAAGTATTTGCTGTATTTTCTGCTTCTTTGCATGTCTGGTAATTTTTTGATTGAATGTCCGACATTGTGAATTTTATCTTTTCAGGTATTAGATGTTTTTGTTTTCCTATACGTTCTTGAGCTTTGCTCTAGGATTGCTTCTTTTGAGTCTTCCACTTAAACTTTTTAAAGATGGAAGCAGAGGATCATTTAGTCTAGACTTGGCTGATTGTGGTCCACTACAGAGACAAAATTTTTCTGAATACTCTAGCCGATATGTAGTAAATTCTGAGGTTCTCTTTCTGGCTAGTGAAAACAAACTACCCTTGGTCCCATGAGAGTTCTGAGTACTGTCCCCTCTGTCCTTGTGGGTGGCTCTCCCTGGCTTTCTGCCATGTGCAGATCAGAAGTCAGTACTCAGTACAGGAAGCCCTCAGGTCTCCTGGCCCCTCTCCCTGCAGCTTCCTTGCCTCCAATATCTTCCCTCTCTAGACTCCCAGCCTCGTTTCCTTAACTTTGGGAGATTACCAGGTTACACTCGGATTCCTCCTGCCTACGGGGCACAATATTCACTTTTCCATCTTTGTTCTTCGTTGCCTAGTGTCTGATGACTTAAGTACAGTTGTTTAAGAGTTTTGTTCTATGTTTAGTTGTGTGCACAAATCCAGTACCCATTATCCTATCTGGGACAGAAGCAGAACTTTTTTTTTTTTTTTTTTTTTTTTTTTTTTTTTTTTTTGACAGACAGAGTGGATAGTGAGAGAGAGAGACAGAGAGAAAGGTCTTCCTTTGCCGTTGGTTCACCCTCCAATGGCTGCCACGGCTGGCGCGCTGCGGCCTGCGCACCACGCTGATCCGAAGGCAGGAGCCAGGTGCTTCTCCTGGTCTCCCATGGGGTGCGGGGCCCAAGCACTTGGGCCATCCTCCACTGCCTTCCCGGGCCACAGCAGAGAGCTGGCCTGGAAGAGGGGCAACCAGGAAAGAATCCGGCGCCCTGACTGGGACTAGAACCCAGTGTGCCGGCACCGCTAGGTGGAGGATTAGCCTATTGAGCTGTGGCGCCGGCCCAGAAGCAGAACTTTTTAAAGTTAAAACAAAAACTCCATATCTTTGAATTCCATATTCTTTTATTATATCTTCTTATGAATGGTGCCTTTATAATTGTGTATACTGCATTACTATTTTCCTCATGAGAGAAATTTGGTTTTGGCTATGCACTGATAAGAAATTAATTTCCCACTTCTTAATTCTACACATATGATAACTGGAGGAATATTTGTTGCAGTTATGTAAGCTTATTTGACAGTCAGCCACTAGTTCTCACCCACACTGAATGTAGATTTTTGAAAACGGGTTCACAGGTAGCCAAAGTGTAAAGCTGTTTGTGACTCTTCATCCAGTCCTTGTTCCTTTGGCCCAGATGGCTGTGTTGAGCCTGGTGTCCGTGTGCACAGCTGGAGTACCTATCTCCTTCATGGCAAATTTTCAGTGCCCAAGGGGGACACGTGGTAAAGCCCACTCCGCAGAGGTGCGTGTGAGTGTTGGTGGTACACGCTTAGCTTACCACTTCCTTCCTGGCAGAACAACCCTTCCCCTAGCCTTCTTCTTCTTTTTTTTTTTTTTTAACAGGCAGAGTGGACACACAGAGAGAGACAGAGAGAAAGGTCTTCCTTTTTGCCGTTGGTTCACCCTCCAATGGCTGCCACGGCTGGCACATCACGCTGATCTGAAGGCAGGAGCCAGGTGCTTCTCCTGTTCTCCCATGGGATGCAGGGCCCAAGCACTTGGGCCATCTGGGACAGAATCCGGCGCCCTGACCGGGACTAGAACCCAGTGTGCCGGTGCCGCAAGGCGGAGGATTAGCCTAGTGAGCCGTGGTGCCGGCTTCTCCGAGCCTTCTTCTTGGGAGCCATCCTGCACGGCCCAAGCTGGAAAGGAAGCTGGAGAATTTTCTATAGACAAGTTCAGGCTTGACACATCTGAAACCTTGTTCTTCTCCACGTCCCACTTCCCTTTGGTGCCAGGTGTGAGGACAAATTCACAGAACACGGCTCTCATGTCATTATGTGAGGTGAGGGAGCAGTGATGGACAGGAGTATTCCTAGAACCTGTTGCTAGATTGACAAGGCTTGCAAAGACTCAAGTATATTTATTTATTTATTTATTTGAAAGGTAGAGTTAGGGAGTGAGAGACAGAGAGAGATCTTCCATTTGCTGCTCACTCTGCAGATGGCTGCAACAGCCAGGGCTGGGCCAGCCGGAAGCCAGGAGCCTAGAACTCCATCCAGGAGCGGGTGGCAGGGGCCTGAACACTCAGCTCGTCTTCTGCTGCCTTCCTAGGTTCACTAGCAGAGAGCTGGACCTGAAGAAGGGCAGCCAGGACTCTTACTACCGCCTGAACGGGATGCTGGCCGCAGCATCACAGGTGGCAGCTTAAACTGCTGTGCCGAAATGCCAGCCCTGGGTCTGGAAATGTAAACTCTGGTTGGTGGTAAACGTGCCCCCGCTCCTCACGCCGCAGCAGCTCAGCTGCTCAGCAGAGACCGCCCTCTTTCCCAGGGTGGCACGTCCAATCCCCCTTTACTTCCCCAGACTCACACTCTGCTTCCGGACTCCTCGCCAGAAACCCCAGGGGCTTGCTGGCAGCTTGGTGCACTGTGCCAATGCCTGGAATGCCCTTCCCCCTCTTTACCTGGGGCACCCACCCCTCCTTCGAGACCAGGGCCAGTGTCCCTCCTAGGTGAGCCCCTTCCCGCCTCCACGTTACCTTGGCAGCCACGGCCAGTGGCTGTTTAATGACGGTTCACATGGTTGCGTCTCCCACCAGCATCTAAAGCCCCATGCTGGCCTCCAGTGCACGGACGGACGTTTGAATGCATGCGTCTCTTTGTTCTCTCCCCACAGTGCTGGCCCTTGCTCACTTACTTGGCTCATTAGGGTTTTGTATTTTACAGCATCAACAGGCTAGGAAAAGCAAGACCCTGTTGAGGCATCGTTAAGTGGGTGAATGAATACGCGAGTGTTGATGGAGTCATTCTGGGCCGACACTGTTCTAAGAGCTTCCTGAACACTAGTAGCTTTCACTTCCCGAGTGCGTGCTTCCGCTGGGGCAAGCATTTCTCTTTAAAGTTATCTATTTACTTCACTGGAGACGCGGTGTGTGTGTGTGTGTGGCGGGGAGGGACAGCCCGTTTGCTGGTTCACTTCTTCAAATGCCAGCAACGGCCTGGGCCACAGCCCGAAGCCAGGAGTAGGGAAATCAGGTCTCCCCATGTGGGCGGCACAGACTCAATACTTGACCCATCCCTGCTGTCTTCCAGGGGCCCATCCACATCAGCCGGAATTGGGAATCAGGAGTGGGGCAGGCACTTGAAAGCAGGCCCCCAGCTATGGGACGACGGCTCGGCTCGGTCAAACGTCTCCCCCCCGGGGGACTAGTCCGACGTTTTGCTCTCCCCCCCGGGGGACTAGTCCGACGTTTTGCTCTTTTAACGCTCACAAGCATCCCATGAAATGGTTTCTGTTACTCTGACCTCTTTGACGTAGTCTGGGCGGGTTCCCATTTCTTGGAAAGGGGAGGCTGCGGCGCTTAGGCACCCGGGAGGCGGCGCGGGCCCTCGGACCTGGCGGCTCCCCGGCCGCCGACGCAGACCTTTCCTAGAGAGGTGGGTGCGCCGCCAGCCCCGGGCGCCGGCCAGTGTCCGCGTCGGGGACAGCAGGGGGCGCCCGCGAGTCGGCTTTCCGCAGCAGGGCGGGGCTGCCGGCGGGAGGAGCCGGCCATCCTGGCACGCCGCACCCGGGCCTCGCCTTCCGAGGCATAGACAACACCCACGCGTGTAGCCGCCCTTGCACCCGCAGCGCCTTGCCGCCCAGGGAGCAGCGAGTCCCCTGCGGAATTATTCTGTGCCAGGCGCTTGCCAGGGACCCCCAAGGGGGAGGTCCGCTTTGGGGTGCCCAGATGGAGGCCAGCAGAGGTTCCCTCGGTTGCTCAAGGGCCCGCAGACAATGACAAAGCTCTCACTCTGAACAGCTTGTCTTGGTCCAGCTGTTTGCACATCCCCATATGCTTCACTTCTGGTACAGCTCAAGTCTCTAGACTCGCCTTTCCTGTGTAAATCCCAGCCCTTAGTCCACGCAGCCAGCGCGGCCGTGTGAGTGTGTGTGTGTGTGTGTGTGTGTGCGCCCGCGCTTGCGGCCTCCGCCTGGCTCAGGGCCTGCACAGAACCTGCAGGCTCCGCGGGTGAGGCTTTCAGTGTGCCGTTTCCATTCGGTTTGAATGCAGCCGGGACTGCCAACTCCCCAGAGGGCCAGGAAGAGGAATGTGTGGGTGTCGGGAGGGAGGCGGCACAGGGCAAGGAGCAGCGCTTTCCCATGGTGAGAATAAGGCCCACATAGAGAGCCAGGGAGTGCGCAGAGCCAAGATCTGAGTGAGAGCAGAAGGAAAACGAGCTCTGAATGGGGCCTTGTGTGTGGCCCTGGGGCGCTGACTCACCGAGGCGCACGACGGGGAAAACACGCAGGCATGAAGAAGGGGCCTGTGTGCTGCGGGCACCCCCACCCCCACCCGGCATCCCGAGAGCGCCCTATCTGCCTGGAGGGCCGCTGAGGTGTGGGCCGCGTGGGCTGGAGGGGAGGGGGCGTACTGCACCTTCTCCTGGGAGAGCCGGCTGTTTGAGCTCCGCTGGGGGAGGAGGAGGAAGATGAGGTGGCCTCTCCTCCACAGGCAGGTGTGGCCAGTGAGGGACTCGAGGGCAGGGAGGGAGGGGACGGAGGCTCCGTGGCTTCCTGGCGTGCCGCGCGAGCAGGCGCGTCCCAGCACCGATTCAGCCTGGGAGCGGAAGCTCCACCACCCTCACCCCGGCTGGCGGACCAGTTCGGGGACGTAAGGGCAGGATTTTCATGGCAACAAGTATGGCAGGCAGAGGGCAAGGCCTGGGATATGGGGCAGCTGGGTGAGTAAGATCAAAGCCAGACACTGTGGAGAAGCCAGCTGACAGGAGGGTACGCCCAGGGGCGCGTCCAGGGCAGAGCAAGGGACTGCTGGACCAGGTGCAGAGCAAGGGACTGCTGGACCAGGTGCGCCGAGGGCGCAGCAGTCGGCCGAGGTGGAATGAGGGAGCCAGACTGGCTTTGGCCAGTGGATTCTTGCTTAGGTGCACGGCCGGCAATAAATGGGCATTTTATTTATTTATTTTTTTAAATTATTTTCATTTTACTTGAAAGGCAGAGAGAGAATCTTCCATCTCTTGGTTCACCCCCCAAATGCCCACCAACAGCCAGGGCTGGGCCAGGCCAAAGCCTCAGTCCAGGTCTCCTACATGGGTGGCAGGGACCCAAGTCCTTGGGCCATCTTCCACTGCCTCCCATGGAGCACATGAACAGGGCAGTTGGGACTTGGATCAAGCATTCTAATATGGGATGATGGGATGCAGCTGCTCTGAGCAGTGACGTCACTGCTGAGCCAAAGACCCGCCCCAAACTAATATTCTAAATGACTCAAATATATTGTTATGGTTCTGAGGCGACAGTGTGGCCGGTGAGGGGAGGGACCCGAGTCTCAGCTGTTACACTCTCGGCCCTGGTCTGCTGCAGGAGCTCGGGTCGCGCACTGTGTCTCAGCAGGCCTCAGTAACCTCATCTGTCAAGTGGGCTAGAGGTTGTGCTGATTAAATGGAGTAACGTGTGTAAAACCCCTGGCTGAAAGCCAGGCCCCAGGTAACTACTCAGAAAATGTGTCCTCTCTCCTTTGGAGGCCCTACCCAGGAACAGAGTAGACTCAGGGGGACAGGAGGGTGCAGGAGGCTGGCCTGGCAGCACCGTGGGACCCACCCCCAGGGAGCGCAAGGCGGAGAGAACAGGACTGGCAGAGGGAGAAGCTGCCTTGTAATTCGGCCTTGGTAAAAGGTTGCAGCCCACGGGACCGGGGGGTTTTGAAGCTGGATGCACCTTGAGACCTCTCCCGATTTGGGACCAAGGGGCAGGTATAAACTGGGTGGGAGCCGAGCGTGAGATGGGAAGGGGCTGTCACTGGGAGCCCCTCGCCGTCAGCATCCCTGGCCCCCTTCATGCCTGAAGATGAGCTGCTGGCACATTCCAGCATCTACTCCATTGTGTCCTGAGCAGGGTTCTTGCCACTTTGAGGAGAGGAGGAGAATCTCGCTTTGACATGCTTCCCCAGAATTCCTCGGGGCTGGCCGTGTCACAGTGGGGTGCTCCCCCAGTGCAGCAGCAACACACACACAGATGCTGTGGGGGACAGAGAAGCTGCCCCCCCCCACGCAAGGAAGGAGTCATCACCTGCACGTGTGCCACGAGGGCTTACGCGCTCCTTTCCAAGGCTTACTCCTCATCGTTCTCATCTGCTTAGAGTGAGAGGATGTGACCAAGAGAGGGAGGAGAGGATGCGGATGGGGAACATGGCCTTTTGGCAACAGGGTCCTTGCCCAACTTGCCGAGTTCTGCCTCTGGGAGCTCCTGCTTCTACCAGCCCCAGGGCTTGCAGAAACCACACTGTCTGTCTGGTCCCTTCAAGCGGGACTTCTGGTGCCACTGTCTCTGACCTCATCCTAGCATCAAGATAAGCCCATGGAAAGGAGCAAAGGCAGAGCCACTGCACGACTCCAGGAAGGCAACACCTAGCAGAGGGCACTTGTTCCTTTTCCAGTTAGCCTTTTCCGGCCCACACAGAGCTCTGTTGCCTCGGCGTGACCGCAGTGGCCCGCCAGGACCCCCTTGAGTGATTCCCCATGGCTTGCTGCACTTGCTCGGTGATCCTCGCAAGCCGTGGTCTGTGCTGCTGTTTTGCTGGACTGCGAGGACCCTGCGGGCAGGGAGCAGGCTGACACTTGTGTCTTAATAGCTGCCTGCCTTCCTGACTCATCTTTGGATACTCGGGGAATTCACAACAAAGATGTCTTGGTTTTGTCTGACCCGATCAAGGTTTCCAGGCATTGGTTTTGTCTGATAATCCACTTCCGGCTGCAGGTGGAGCAGTATGGTGTCCAGCAGGGCTTTTAAAACTTGCTGTATCTTAAGACTGACCCAGGCACTTATCTAGAGCCCCACCTTGGCCTTCTGAGTCAGACTGGGCAGGGGAGGTGCCTGGGACTCTACATGTTTAACAAGTGTCCCAGGAGACAGCTCACTGGGGAAATACCCTCTGTTCCATGACATGACGCCACAGCTTTGGATGCGGTTCCTGTACCAGGCCCACACAGACCAGGAAATAACCAAGAAAGGGGGCCAAAAAGCTAACTTTATCTGACCTTCAGAGGGCTCTGCAGAGAGAGACAGAAAATCAAATTTCCCAACCAGGCCAGCTTGAATGGCATCATACAGTCCCCTCTGTTTTCGTCCTTACCAAAAAAAGTAGCCTGATCTTAACCAATCAGCCGTTTCTCCATCCTGTCTCCCTGTCCCCACCAGCCGAGCAGTCACATGGAAACAACCAGTCTGTTCTTGGTCGTGCCTGCTTTCTTCAGCCTGAAAACCTGCTACCTGGCTCAGCCCATATGAACACTTACTGTTTTATAGGACGCAGGGCAGCCTGATCCTAGACTTGCAAATGAAGCCAGTTAAGACTTTATGTTTGTTCTAACCTTGTCCTTGGTAGGTTTAAATCCTGCAGTCCCTTACGAAGGGCCCTTGTGCAAATCTCTAGTCCCCATCTGCCTCCTCGGTACACCGGCTGCTGAGCCGACACAGCAGCCCGGGGGGACGAGGAAGGTCATCCAAACGTGAAACCACCAGTGCGGCACCTGGTGCCCAGGAGGCACTCTTGACTGAGAATCCCAGACCGTGTGGCAAACCACTTTTAGGAGCTAAGATTTCCCTTTAGGTCAGAGGCAAATAACAAACTTGTGAAAGAACAGATGAGGGCCATGGAGCACCCGTCCTCAAAACGCCATCAGCCAGCCCCGAGGCCCCAGTTCCCACAACTCCAGGCTTCCAAGGTTATACTCAAGCCCAATGAACTTTGAGATCCCCCACTCCCCCCACCCAATCTCCTTTCTCCTCCTCCTTTTGCTTTTAGAAATGAATTGGCCACTGACATGCAAACAGATGGGTGAATGGGCTCTCAAGTTTTCTCAACTAGTATAATAGCAGTTAAATTAAAAATTACTGCTGTGGAACAATGCTCATTGCCCCCCCGCCCCCCATCATTAAGAAAACACATTCTACTATGAAGCCAGCATTTCAAGACAGTTGGAATTCGGTTTCAAGGACTACAGAACAGAAGCACTCTATGTAAATCACACACACACACCCCGGCAATCACACATGCTGATAGGCTGTAATGGGAAGATGGATAGAGCCAGAATTTGTTGAAAAGATCATTAATTGGCTTAACTGCTAGAAATCTAAGATATGTAAACAACCACACTGTTTGAACACCTTTTTACATCAAAGAATTTTTCAAGTGCTTTTGTCTGGCTACAACTTGCATTTGCTGACAGCCCAGTAGCAGCAACAGCAGTGGGCTAGGAGATAGCATTAGTCATCATGCAGTGAGAGGGCGGGACCAGATCAGACATTCCTGAGCTGGGGCACATGAGTCACAGGCAGCTTCAGGGTCTCTGGATCCGGTGAAGCCATCAGCCACATTTTGCATATGGTCATATTCATTTCTCTGAGGGTGGATTCTACGATTTTTTAAGATTCTCAAAAGGTCCAGAACCCCCAAATGATTTAAAAATTAGGCTGGAATCCTGAGAAGGCTTTTCCCAGCTCTAACTAAAGTCCATGTCCCAGTTCGAAAGGGGGTCTAACCTGGGTGGGTCCATCTGGTTTTTCAAAGCCATGATCAGGTGCTCCCTCTAAGCCACCCATTCCCGCTTCAGGAAAATATGCCCAAATTGTGCAATATCTTGGCTTTGTACAAACAAGACTCCTTCTCCCCCAGACAGTATGATTTAACTTGTTTTAATGTAGTTTGCTATAAAAATGAAGATTTCTGCATGGTACAATTGGCTTTACAAACATTAATGACTAACAGTTACTGCCTGTGTTACATGTTGTACATCATTATCATCTGTTGACCGGTAACATAGCTTTCTCATCATGGGTTAACACCAAAATTGTAAATCATGGAATTTTTACCTAGTGCACACACACGCACACACACACAATCTACAGCAAACTTAAATACTAACCTATAATCTCTAACTGGATTATTGGATCCATTGCAGGATTGTGCTTATTTATCTCAGAAGATAGGCAACTAGCAAAAATACACATTTCTCTTGCATATCCCCACCCCCATATTACACTGTAAAAGAAATACATCATTCAGTGCACTTCCTAAGAAATAAACATCCTTATGGTCTTTCTCCCTCTCTCTATATATATCATCTAATCCCAAAACAAAGGAGAAGCACAATGCAACTTGTAAGATTACCATGGAAAGCAAGAGAGGTATTAACTGTGGCATGGAAGCCCCCTCCTGTTTAGAAAAGTTAGCTATTTCATCACCATTGTTCATTTTGGTTGTGCATGGGGATCAAGTTCAATGCATGATTGCTTTGGACAGTTTAAGATGCCTCCCTACATCATTTTGGTAGATACCCTGGGGCATTTCAAATATATTTGTCTTAATCAAATCACAGGCTGTGGAGTCAACAGTGTACTACTGGGCTGTAATTTATTCATTGGTTTCATCCACTGCCTTTTCCCCTGTCCAGTCATATTGGGTTAACATGAAATAGAGTTCAACTGTAGCGGGTCAGGTAGTGCTGGACAGATGTGGGCTAGGAGGATGTCTCCCTGCCTGTGGACACGAAATCACAGAACACCGTGTCTGGGCTGGGTTGCGGACAGTCCTTTTTGGAAGAGGGCGATGACCACTACAGTCTACGGACTATGTCTGCTGTGCCGATCCACATACTTCCAAAGTCTTCAGGTTTCTGTCCACGCAAACGTTGACATGATGGAAATGACAGAAATTTCTGGAATGAAGGAGGCTGCAGCTTGGCAGCTTATAGGCTAAATCCAGCTGCAGAAGTGTTTATCTAACTATCAGTGTTTAAAAGATTTTTGGATTGGTTCTTAATATTTAAAAATGAGAATGTTTCTCATGAAAACTTGGATTTCACAAAACTGTGAAGAGCGGGTAACTCCGGGTCTAGAGGTCGTGCAGCACAGGAAGCAGCTGGAGCTAGACTGGGCGGCCTCTGAAAATGGGGCTCGGCCCAGCGGTCTGCTACAGCTCCCGCCACTCAGCTGCTTTCCACCAGGCGAGGGAGTGGCCTGTGGCACTCATGTGTATGACTGGTTTTGCGACACTGGGGTGAGTTCACTTCCGCGTCTGCATGCAGACGTACCTACCAATACAATTGCCCCACCTCCCCGTGTACAAGACTCCTCTTCCTCTGGCTGGGTCTCAGCCACACCTAGCTGCTTTGGCAGGGAATCTTACGTGTGCCATTCTACTTGTCCTTTATGCTATATTGCAAACTTCAAAGATATGACCACACGAACATCAATGTGTATGTGTGTATGTCTGACATGTGAAGGAAGGGGTATGAGTCCATACAGATACATCTGTATTTCCATTTAGGCAAAAGTTAATTTGGTTCCACAGATACAGACAAGTGCTGGCAGCTTGGAGAATAAATGTAACAATTTGGTAACACCTGTATAATTCTGACTTATAATATTACAAAGACTGAATCTTAAGTTATTGCTTTTTGATTACAGCATAAAGATTTCATTCTGTTGTAAAACTTTTATACAGAATAAGTAACCATTTCTTATTCAAGTAACAGCAATCAGAATCAGAAGTTCCTTACACAACAGTAGATGCTTGAAGACATTTTCTGAATGGAGATGTGATTTCATTATATTCAAGCACGTATGAAGGGGACTGGGAGTAACTTAATTTTTCATAAGTACGAGGAGATCAGCACCCAACGGCTGAGTGCCCGGGAGGATTTCTCCAGGGCTCCGCACAGCTCAGCTCTCTGGTGAGTCTACACCCACCTTCAGAGGGATTCCCGTTCTACTGAGGCAGCCGTTACAGAACACAAAGCTTGTATTAAAATCAGTAAAAGAGGATTAAAAGCAGTGTTGGTTTTTAACATTCAGAGTTCACAGAGGCTCTCATTTGCTGCAATGAGATGATCCGTGTTGCGTTTCTGCTGCAGAATCGCATTCCTACGGCAGTCTTAGTTCAGGCACTTTTGAAACATGTTCACCTGGAATGGAAATCTGCACAAACCACTGCTGCATAACTCCGAACGAGCGTCGGGTGGTGCTGGTCCCGAAAGAGACGGCGAAGCGCCACCTGCTCCTCAGTTCGCTTTCTCCATCACAAGACAGCGGCTGCTGAGCTTGAGAATGTCTCCTAGCTTCAGTACAAAGATGTGGACCCTAAGAATCCAAACTACTCAGCTTCTACTTAAAAAAATACAAAAAGGTAAAACACACTAGATGTATTATACAGATGGTTTCAGCCACTATCAAAATAAATAACAGGATTTGACCCAATGGTCTGACTCTGAGCTCTTGGATGAAGTATGACGGAATGTCAAATGTGGAGACTTCCCCCTTAGGGACTAGCTGCTGGTAGGCAAAAGTATATCAACGTCCTTGCCATTGGCTACCACGGCGTTGGAAGAGCAGCTGCTGGCAAGGTCTTCCGTGGTAGTCACAGAGGATGCCTGGGAATGGGTTTTGGTCAGTGGAGGAGTGGCAGATGCAGTAGGGGTGAGACCAGGTTTTTTGGGCGGGATGGGTGGAGGATTTCCTCTTTCAGCTCTGGGGATGGTGGGGGACTTGATTCCTGGAGAAAGGGGGCTCAGAGGACTGGACACTTTCCCTGGAGTGGGCGAATGGCTAGTGTCACCTCTTGGGTTGGCAGTGCTGGCCAGATTTCGATAGTCTGTGCCAAAGGGAGAGCTATTGGGAGAGACAGGCTTGATTGGCCCTTGGTGGCCAGTGAATCGGGAGAGCACCTGAGTGACTGTGTTTCGGGCCAGCTGCTTGGCGGCAGAGTTGTCTAGGAGGGTGGGGGACAGATCCCTGGACGGAGGGCTCTGTAGCCCGCTGGCTTGTTGGTCCTGATCTGCCTGGGATTGAAATTTGTGTCGAGCTGCATGGAACCGCTGGTTGATCCCTACTTGGTAGGATGACTGGTAGCCGGGGCTGCTGGCTGATGAGCCCAGCAAGCGTTTACTTAGTACTGGTGAGGAGCAAGGAGAGGGTGTCAGCGAGGAGGAGGCAGTGCTGCTGGGGGACAGGGAGCTCCCACTGGGAGGGAGGTGAGTGGCCACTGGAACTGCAGTCTCAGTCCCCACAGGACACCCGCCGTTCTCCACTGCTTTCTCGTGGGCCAGTGGCGCAGATTTCTCTCGTGGAGGCACTTGGTTTTCTACACTGCTGCCTGCAATCAACTCCCTGGCAGTTTGTGTCTCTGGGTCGCAGTGGCCATTGGCTTTTGCATAAGAGTAAGCAGGAGTGGTAGGGCCAGGCAGCCCAGGGCTTGTCACCTTGGCTAAGTTGTTCCCGTGGGTTCTCTCCACCTGAAAACTCTCGGTTTGGCAAAATACAGACACCAGCATGGGGGGCTCAGTTGCGGTGCCTTTGGACGTGGTTACGGGCTTCTTCGGCCGCTCCTCAGGGCTGCAGCGCTGGTGGGCGGCCTCGAGGTCCTTCACTATTTTCTTCAGACTCTCCATCTCTTCTTTCAGGGTTCTGGTCCGGTTCTCCTCTCGGTTCAGTTTTGCTCTCAGCTGTTCCCTTTCAATGTCAAACTCAGACAGCTGCTTCTCCACCTGGGCCTCGGTCTGCACGCCCCGCTTCCGCTCGGCGGCCAGCTCCTCCTCCAGCTGACTCACCCGGCTCCTCTCCTCCTCCAGCCTCAGGCTCAGCTCCCCGGCCTTCTGGCCCTCCTCGGCGGCCTTGCTGCTGGCCTTCTTGCACTCGAGCACCAGCATGGACGAGAGCTGCTTGTGGCGCGAGCGCTCCTCTTCCAGCTGGCTCGACAACTTCTTCTGCTCTTTCTCAAACTTTTTCACTTGGGACTTTTCAAATTCCAACTGGAGAGAAATTCGACCATTTTGATTAGAGCAAGGAAACACATACGGAAAACCTCTGGTGGAGCAGAGCATGCCAGTTAGCTGTTCTCGGACCCAGAGGCCCGCCCCGGCGCCGTGGTGCGTGCACTGGGAGACTTCTGCGCTATCGGGACACCTAACAGGAAGTGCACACACTCAGGACGCGCTTTGATACTGGAGGAGGCACTTCTAGCTCTGACGCCCTCTCAGTGTTATGACTGGGAATTTGATGTATCACTCACTGTGGTTTAGGCTTGCGCGGCGTACACAGCATTAGAACCGATCAAAACAGGTAACAGAAAGCTGTATAAACCAGATTTTGTGATGCATGTGGCAGGGAACAAAATTTTTTAAGTTTCCGCAATAATTTTCTCTGGTTTTAAAAATAAATAACTGCATTGAATCATAATTTCTATACAAATGTAGTCTGTTTCAACTGTCTTCCCTGTTTAAGGCACAGAGAGGGATGAGAGGGAAAGTATTTCAAACTCTAAGGCTCATTAGTGGATGAAGAAACCAACTTAGTGAGCCCCGGCCAGAACTAGAAAAAGAACTAGAACAGAAGACGTCAACATGTACTTTAGGCAGTAAGGGTAAGGTATCATTTCCTGAGACTTCCACTTCTGGCACGTGCATATGTGTGCACGCGCACGTACTGCGTCGTGATAGAAAATGTCTTCCTTACTGGGGGTCCTAAGTCAAAACATGTAAATTGGTGTTCCTTGAAGTGGGTCCCCTGGTGCCATGTGATGATCCCTGTCCAAGAAGATTTTCGGAAGACATGGATTTGCTCTGCACTGAGCAGACTCCATCCTGTTTTTGAAGACTCACATGCGCCTCTGCACATGAAAGATGCTAACAGATTTAAAGCTAGAAAGCTGCTGAAGTTTGTCTAAGCAGCAGCTCTCGGACGCATGTGACCACAGAGCCCTTCTGAGCACCGCCAATTTACATCCTGCAGGACTTCTGAGAAAGCTACTCCGGGTGAAAGCCGTTGGATCCCCTCCACCTGATTACCTGCTGCGTCAGCCTCTCCCTCTCCTTCTCCAGCATGTAGGTGACGTCGTCTCCTTCCGCTGTGTCCTGTGCGTGCCGCTGCCTCTCCTCCTCGAGGTCGAGGATCACCTTTCAATAATTGTACACATTTATCACCAAATAGCAAGGGGCCACATTTATAGTATAACCAAAACTAAATGCCTAATTAAGTGCCTAATATAGTTCCAGAGATTAAATAAATAAATGAAACACAGCTAAGGGCCATCAAAGATCCCACGATTTAGCAGGGTGGAAGATAAGCAAACTGCGTGCCAGAAAACACTGACATTTACTTTAATTATGAACACAATCTACCAATTAGCTGTAGGGGCTGAGAGGGTTTCAGAGAATGACTAGGAAGTCCAGGAACCTGTGGGCAGTGTGGTGTGACTAGGGGTCAGGTGTAGGTGACGGAACAAGCCCGGACCACAGAAAGCTACAGTTCTCTCAATGCTTATATCACTGGAGGCACCAAAGCGGGAGTCTGAAATGAAGCATTTGAAATAGGCGGCATCCTAACTGTATCTTGCTTCATTAGTAATATGCATTTTAATCTCTGTTAGATAAGAGGTGCCATGACTCAACATCGTCCCACACATAGATGGGCTCAGTTACTGGGATCCTAAGTGGAGACTTTTCACAAGGCCTGGACCTTCACCTGTCTCTCCCTATTCCACTTACCTGGTGCCAAAGATCCAAGTTTAAAGAGAATATAAATTTAAAGGGACACTTTCCACATAACCCTAATGACAACTGCACAATAATCTAACTGGCAGTGGATTTTCGGCAGCTGCTGCTCATGCTTCGGGGGCTTGGCCCAGACCTGCAGGGTGGAGCGTTGTCATCCCAGTGGCCATTTTTATCACTTCTCAAAAACAATTTTTTACAAATAGAACCCTTCTCCCCCTTGGAAAATAATTTAAAACTTTTGGTGTACGTATTCTGGTTTAAAAAAACTCCCTAACTTTCCAGTTTAATAAACTGGCTTCTGGCTGAAGGTGGTAGGCCACTTCCACTCTCCTTTTTCTGGGTATTTTCTTTAAAGATTTAAAAAAAATTATTTATTTGAAAGGCAAAGTAACAAAGAGGCAGAGAGAGTTTCCATCTGCTGGTTCACTCCCTAAATGCTCCCAACGGCCAAGGCTGGGCCAAGCCAAAGCCAGGAGCCAGGAACTCCACCTGGGCTCCCACATGGGTGGCAGGGGTCCATGTACTTGAGACATCTGCTACATCCCAGGTGCATTACCAAGAAGCTAGATCAGAAGTGGAGCGGCCTGGACTGGAATCAGGCACTATGATATGGGATATGGGATGTGGGCATCCCAAGTGGTGCTTAACCTGCCATGCCACAACACTGACCCCTCTTCTCCTTACCACCACAACAATGGAATGAAAAAAGACTTTTCAAACCCACAAAAATAAGACATGCTAGCAAATAAGAAATGTTAATAACACTCTGAAGAAGAAAAGAGGCTGGAGAAATGGTGACCCCTGTAGTCTGGGGGAGGGAACCACTCTGCCCTGCAGAGCCTCAGGGAGACGGAAGACGGAGGCAGCAGCTGCCAGGGAGGAGAGGTGCAATATGGGAAGGGAAACCAGGGAGCTGCTCAAGGTCTATTTTCAGAAGCTATCTGTCCCCTGACCATGCTTCCTGCACGCGCCTGTTCATGTCGGCAGCCAGGCATCTACTGCCCAGGCATGAGCCAGATGTTCATTCTCTGAAGAAACAGAACTGGACAGAGAATGGAGATGAAAAAGGAAGCTTGGCTTCTCTGGGGAACCTGGTACAGGGTGGGGAGGTAAGGGAGGTGGTGTATAAGAAAATTAAATCTGTATCTATGCTAAAAGTAAGTGATAAACACGTCCAAAATTGATGAAACCAGAGAGAGCAGTATATTATTTAGAAATATGAAGGTTGGCTACCAAAATAAATGGCTAAAAGATTAAGTCGTGGCCTCTGCATATTGGTGAGGATGGAGAATGGGGAGAGGTAGATCAGGGAGCTCTTAGTTGGTCATTACAAGCAGACCGCAACCATGCAGTGTACTGTTCAACCCAGGACACTTCTGGGCAGGCATTTGGTGCAGTGGTTAAGTCCCTGCTTCTGATGCCTGTGTCCCGAAACAGACTGCTTCATTTGGGTCTTGTCTCTTCTGCTTCCAATCCAGCTTCCCACTAATGTGTACCCTGGGAAGCATTATGATGGTTTGTGTACTTGGATTCCCGCCATCCATGTGGGAAACCCAGACTGACTTCCGGGCTCCTGGCTTTGGCTTGGCCCAGCGTTGGCTGTTGTAGGCATATAGGGAGTAAATCAGCTGATGGAAGAGCTCTCTTTCTGTCTGTTCTCTTTCTCTCTGTCACTCAAACAAAAAATGAAAATAAATTTTTTGAAACTTAGAACAGTGGCCGGCACTGTGGCATAGCAGGTAAAGCTGCTGCCTGCAGTGCTGGCATCCCATATGGGCGCCGGTTCGCGTCTTGGCTGCTCCACTTCCGATCCAGCTCTCTGCTATGGCCTGGGAAAGTAGTAGAAGATGGCCTAAGTCCTTGGGCCCCTGCACCCACGTGAGGGACCTGGAGGAAGCTCCTGGCTCCTGGCTTTGGATTGGTGCAGCTCCAGCTGTTGCAGCCAATTGGAGAGTGAACCAGCAGATGGAAGACCTCTCTCTTTCTGCCTCTCCTCCTCTCTGTGTGTAACTCTGATTTTCAAATAAATAAATAAATTTTAAAAGAATTCTTTAAAAAAAGTGTTAAAAAAAAAAGAAAAAAATAAAACTTAGAACAGTTCTGAGAGTCAAAAAGGTTATTGTTAATACCTACGTCAAGGTGATAGTCATAACTGGGACTCTCTTGGGAAAAATGGGACTGTGAACAACCCAATTATTATTCCTGTATGTACTCTCTGATTTCTTACAAAGTCAGTAATCTATTTTGGTAAAACACTTAAGAGCAGATAGGCACTTGATTTCAAAAATTTAACACTCCGGGCCAGTGCTGTGGCATAGTGGGTAAAGCCACCGCCTGCAGTGCCGGCATCCCATATGGGTGCCGGTTTGAGTCCTGGCTGCTCCACTTCCAATCCAGGTCTCTGATATGGCCTGGGAAAGCAGTGGAAGATGGCCCAAGTGCTTGGGGCCCTTGCACCGGCGTGGGAGACCTAGAAGAAGCTCCTGACTCCTGGCTTCAGATCAACTCAGCTCTGGCCGTTGCAGCCATTTGGGCAGTGAACCAGTGGATGGAAGACTTACTTTCTCTCTCTCTCTCTCCCTCTGCCTTTCTCTGTAACTCTGCCTTTCAAATAAAATAAATAAATATTTTAAAAAACTTAACACTCACTTAAAACATTTTATATTGAAATGTAGTATTGACGAACTATGAATTATTTTTAACTTCCTCTCTCCAATGGCCTAGTGCTATGAATCTTCCCAACGCTATACCTTCACAGACATGACAGCCAGTTGCCCCTTCAGCCCAATTCCACTATCCCATATATAAAGTGGAAAGAAGGCCTGCCTATCAAACAAGGACACTGTGCAGATTTTCTTAGAGGATTGTGTAAAAGTCCACAAAATTTAGGGAAACAACTCTAGTGCACTGACAGCTTTTAAATTGTGGCATAAACTTTTCTGGGTATTGGGCAAATATGAGGATCTGATTAAAACTATGGAAAAAATGTACTTCCCACAAAAATGCATAAACCTCTGACATTCCATGTAGCTTCTGGGGGACTGTGGAACAACATATGAAGCCCATCCATGGTTAATGGCCTTTCATTTGGACTCTGTGATAGGAAAGGTCATGGACAAGTTCCAGAGCCCAGGCAATCTGATGTGATTTAAGCAGATGGCTCTAATGCAGGTAACCACAAAAGTAAACTATAGTCCACCAGCTGCTAACTCAATTTTTCCAATTAAAATATTTCTTACTAAATGTACTAATAATGCCCTCATTGGTATTCACTTTAACAGATGGTTTTAAAAAATGCAGATTCTAGCCACGCCTCTTTTATAAATCAGTTTTGAGCAATAAATGACAAGTTATGGAATACAATCATAAGCAGTAGGATTCCATTAAGATGAGGGAGAGGAAAACACAGGTTTGCCTTCCTAACTTAGGAGCCGTTATACATAGAACCACACACACACACACACACACACACACACACACAAACACACACCCTGTTTCCTAAAAGGATAAACAATCCTAGAGACTGTTTATGGTTTCATGAACAGTAAAAAGCAATGAAATTCCAAATCAGGAATAAGTGAAAATAATCTACTGGGCTTGTGTGTTTACAGCCAGGTAAATTCTCTCTTTCTCTGGGACACAGCATTCCCCAAATACCTGTCCATCTTTCTATTTATCACTTAAGTAAGCAAACAGAGAACACTGTGTTCAGCTACAGGTTTGGCCAAACCCCAGTTTGGATGATCAAGGGCTGGGAAAACACATCAAGTGTGTTGGAGTGACATATCAAGAAGCAGAGTCATCCGAAAGAATGTGTTTGGCACATTCCCTAAACATAACACTTAGAGTAACTGTGTTTGCCATTCCTGGCTCCTATGTGAAGCTCAGGGTCTTTCTGACACCCAGCAGGGTGAGGGCTTCAGGCCTAACTCAGGGCCTTCCCGCACCCAGGCGAGCCTACCTTGCGGTGCCTGCTCTCTGCAGCGGCCAGCTGGGACAACATGCGCTCCTGCATGGTCTTGCACTGCTTCATCACCACCTTAAGAATCGACAGCGGGTTTGTGCAGACCGGCTGCTTCTCCCCGTCGTTCTTCTCCTTCAGTGTTTCAAAATCTCTCTGGAGAGCCATTAAAGGGTCACTGATGTTATATTTTCCATAACGTTCCTCAATGAAAGTATCTCTGTGTTGGGCCTGGGAAAGGGAAAAAAAAAATCAAATGTTTTGCTTTTTAAAACAATTGAGGAGGGGATTTCTTACCTAGAAATTATACACTCCAGGTGGTAACCTGCTGACTACAAATCAACTGAGCCATCTAAATAGAGAAGCACCATTAGAAAGGTGGCATGGTGCAGTAATATTAAGAACAAATACTTCTATAGAGTCATCTATGTCTTAGACACTATTCTAAGAATTTACAGTCATCTGCAGGTGAGAAAACTATTAGAGAGGATAAATGATGTTCCAGGTTACTCATCTAGCAAGCTGCCAGAATCGGGATTCAAACCCAAGCAGCCTGGCTTCAAAGTTTGTGTCCTTAACCACTATGCTCACCGCCTCTGCTTAGGTCTGTTTCTATTATCAGAAGGTATATCTTATCTTTCCCTTCTGTGTTATGACATGTGCATTTCTACAATATGTAAGCGTGATAATTTTATGAGTTCACATATTTAGAGACCTATTAATGTGCCAGAAGACATGTAAAAGATGTTTGCATTATAACGCAGGACTACTTGTGATTTATACATGGGAGCTTCACTCTGTCGTTGGTGGGTCATGAGGGTGCAGGCACTCATATCTGGAGGTATACAGACAAATCCTTCCGTCTCTTGCCAAATTCCACCCTCTTCCTGACTCCATGCAGTTGCTGTCTCCCATCTCCTTTCTGTCACTATCAGGACTTGGAAAGCTTTGGGGATGAGAAGGTGAGACGCGGCTGTAGGCAAAGGTTTGGAGCCTGGTCTAGGGCGTTGGGCCTGGCTGCCAGGTCAGAGGTGCCACGATCAGAATGCGGGTGGGAAGATATTCTTGGATATTTGTAAAACTCTTCTAGGAAGAGTCTGAAGTACAACTTCTTATGAAAATCATATATTACATGCAGTTAAGCAGAATGACGCTAATGGTTACTATCGACATAAAAAAGCTTTGAAGCATTTTATATTAAAAATTGAAGTGTTAATATAGGGTTTGGGAAAACTTTTTTTTAAAAAAATCACAATTTTAAGCTTTTAAGTTGAGTCTGTTTATGTAAACTGCTGTTGTTTATCCACTTTTGAAAAAGGATTTCATTGGCACTGCCGACCACAAACCGGAGCCCACACAAAAAGAAAAAAGGCACAATTCAAGGGCTATGTTTAAAAATCCACAAGAAAATAAAGCAAACATGGAGTAACACAGAAGAATGTTTCAGTGTTGAAATCTGACGCCTTCTTCTTCACTGATTAAGTTATAGGAATCACTTTCTGTTACAAATCTGTGTTGTTATCAGGTGGCAAATGTTCAAAGCAGAGTTAGAAGCTCTGCCTTTCACTTCTGGCTTAACCACAACCATCTTCAGTGACTTTAAGAGTACTTGGATGATATTCGTATACCGGAAACATGAAGAGACAAACCTGTTTCTTTATAACCTTATTACAGGTGTGTGTGACTTTGTGTGTGTGTGTGTGTGTGTATGGCAGGTGGGGGAGGGGAGGAGTTAAAAGAGTCCAAGACAGCAGCTCCAAATTAAAAAGTTCTCACTAAAATGTCAACATAGCCCCCAGTCTATTTAGGATAGAGAAACAGATCAATTCTTGAACCAGTCATTTTGATTATTATTATTATTATTATTTGGACAGGCAGAGTGGACAGTGAGAAAGGTCTTCCTTTGCCGTTGGTTCACCCTCCAATGGCCGCTGTGGCTGGCGCACTGCAGCCGGCACACCACACTGATCCGAAGCCAGGAGCCAGGTGCTTCTCCTGGTCTCCCATGGGGTGCAGGGCCCAAGGACCTGGGCCATTCTCCACTGCACTCCCGGGCCACAGCAGAGAGCAGGACCAGAAGATGGGCAACCAGGACTAGAACCTGGGGTGCTGGCGCCGCAGGTGGAGGATTAGCCTAGTGAGCCGCGGTGCCAGCCTTGATTATTATTTTAAATCATGGAGAAAGCAAAATGAAAAAGCTAGTTATATTTTTAAAAGCAACAGTATCAAACAACATGGGACTGAGTCATCACCATGTTTTCCTTTCATCAAGAACATCTGTTTGCTCTTTTTGCTGCCTTTCCCTGGCCATCAGGGGTCCCGTGCATGCTCCCAGGAAGGGCCTGTCCTGCTCAGCTCTGCCTACAGCTGCAGCGTCCCCCCCTGGCTGAAGCAGACATCTGATTTTGTGCAGGAGCAGATTTACAAACTGGCCTGACTCCCTCCTAGATGGGTGTGATCCCGAGGGACGCTCATGCTCATGGCACTGCAAGTGCATTTTGTGACAGGCAATAAAACCTTGAGAATCCTGGAGTCCAAAGGTCTTGTTCCTAGTCTTCCCGAGGATCTCTATTATTTAAATAAGAAAGCAGCTGCTGTTCCATGAGAACAGTAAGGATAAGGATGCTAAATTTCCTCTGATTCTGATTGGCTGGATTTTAGGAGACCAAACAAGTCTTCCCTCAAGTGGAAATATGAGTGATGCACAGCATGAATCTGTGTACGCAAGCAATAAAGCCACTGTGTAGGCAAACCTGAGTGATCACACACGAGTCAATGAAGATATTTAGCTGTAGCTATTCATGTTCTAAGACAAATCTACAGGGGCCGGAGCTGTGGCGTAGAGGGTAAAACCACCACCTGCAGTGTTAGCATCCCGGCTGCTCCACTTCCCATCCAGCTCTCTGCTACGGCCTGGGAAAGAAGTGGAGGATGACCCAAGTCCTTGGGCCCCTGCACCCACGTGGGAGACCCAGAAGAAGCTCCTGGATCCTGACTTCGGATCGACACAGCTCTGGCCACTGCAGCCATCTGGGGAGTGATCCAGCGGATGGAAGACCTTTCTCTCTCTCTCTCTCTCTCTGTCTCTCTCTCTAACTCTGTCAAATAAATAAATAAATCTTAAAAAATAAAAAGACAACAAGGAAGAAGCACCTGGCTCCTGGCTTCGGATCGGCTCAGCGCTGGCTGTAGCGGCCATTTGGGGAGTAAACCAATGGAAGGAAGACCTTTCTTTCTGTCTCTCTCTATGTAACTCTACCTGTCCAATAAATAAATAAGTAAAAAGACAAACCTATGTTTAGAGAATCTCTTAGAAAAAGGAAGAGAAAAAAATCTCATTAAGTGGTTGAAATACCAATTTTCTAACTTTCATTTCTTATTATTGAAAATCATTTCTGAATGGCTAGTGATAGCAAAGGAATGTTTAGTGTTACTGCAATTGTTCTAATAAGGCAAAAGGAAATGAAAAACATAAACTTGAATACTTGTATTTCAGAACACCACGGAGAAAGTGGGATGGGTGGGTAGGAGCTGGGCCTAGGCTGTTTCTCAGGTTTGAGTGTATAGTTAACTAATCCTGCAAACAGGACTTTTAATAACCCATGCTGTGATTATCTTGCATAATTAAGAAGCACCATAGAATTATGAATGATAGACAAGCAGCTTCTTTGGTGCAGTTTCAGCCTAACAGTGTTAGTTGAAGTACTTTATAGTAATTCCACAAGCACTTGCACAGTAATCATGAGTTCAATTAAACAGACAGCTTTACCTACAAATGAAAAGGATCTATGGAATAATCTAAAAATGCTTGACTTTTTTGGGTCCCCTTTTGTGCCATGCTTTTTTCTTGTCGCATAGTCCTTTTCAGTATTGTACATCCTAACATCAGGCCAAATATAGGGAAAGTGAATTCCAAGTCTGTACTCATGCAAACACTGTGGCAAACAGGAGATGGAATACAGGATTTTTCAACCAACCAGTGACTCATTCAGGTGAACTGTGTGGATCACAAGTTTAACAATACAAATAATAATAACCAAAACCAGATGTTAAAACCTGAAGAATGAAAAGAGCCTTAGTGGAAGTGTGCACTGGTTACCTACAGAAGCACAGCAAATCACCCCAAACCTAGCAGCTTCTGTAACAAGCATTTTTTCTCTTGCAGTTTTGGTAGGTCAGAACTCTAGGAGGGGCCTAGCTGGGCATTTCTGGCTCTGGGTCTGATGGGGCTGTAACGAAACTGTTGGCCAGGGCTACAGTCATGGGAAGCTATGACGGAGACTAGTGGTCCACCTCCGGGCTTTCTCATATAGCTGTTGGCCAAAGCCTTGGTTCCTTGCAAGTACCAGCTACCCACACGGCAATTAAGGGGGAGTGGAGAAGAGGAGGAGAGGAAGAAAGGCAGGGGATGAGGGTGAATAGGAGATGGAGAGCGAGAGACCACAACATGGAAGTTCCAGTGTCTTTTTTTTTCTTTTTTAAATATTTATTTATTTGATTGAAAGAGTTACAGAGACAGAGGAAGAGACAGAGAGCTCTTCTATCCACTGGTTCACTCCCCAGATGGCTGAAAGGGCCAGGCCTGTACCAAGCAGAAGCCAGGAATCTGGAGCTTTTTCTGGGTCTCCGATATGGGTGTAAAGGTCCAAACACTTGGGCCATCCTCCTCTGCTTTCCCAGGCCATTAGCAGGGAGCTGTATTGGAAGTGGAGCAGCTGGAATTTGAACTGGTACCCATATGGAATGCTGGCATCACAGGTGGCAGCTTAACCTGCTATGCCACAACACCAGGCCCACAGTGTCTTTTTAAAAATGATTTATTTATTTATTTATTTATTTGAAAGGCAGAGTGATAGAGAGAGAGGGAGAGACAGAGGCAGAGATATCTTCCATCCATTGGTTCACTTCCCAAATGCCATCAATAGCCAGGGCTGGGCCAGGCTAAAGCCAGGAGCCGGGAACTCCATCTGGGTCTCCCATGTGGGTGTCAGGGCCCATTTAGTTGGGTCATCATCTGCTGCCTTCCCAGGAGCATCAGCAGTGAGCTGGACAGGACACAGAACAGCTGGGACTCAAACTGGCACTCTGATATAGGATGGAGACGTCCAAGGCAACAGCTTAACCTGCTACAAAGCAGGCTGCCCTCCCAACCCCCAGTGCCTTTCATAACCTAATCCTGGAATGAACATACTTTTGCTTCTGAGATATGCTGTGGGTCACAAGACCAACCTTGGCAAATGTGGGAGGGAACTACACAATGGCAGAGTATCAGGAGGCAGGGGTCTTTGGGGCCCATCTTGGAGCTTGGTTACCACAGTGTGAGCAATAGATGTGCAACCACTAACATTTATAGCCCTGGTCAAGTTTAAAGACCAAGGATCTGTACTCAAAACTGTCAAGGCTGAGTTTTGGCTGGCGCTGCGGCTCACTAGGCTAATCCTCCACCAAGCGGCGCTGGCACACCGGGTTATAGTCCCGGTCGGGGCGCCGGATTCTGTCCCTGTTGCCCCTCTTCCAGGCCAGCTCTCTGCTGTGGCCTGGGAGGGCAGTGGAGGATGGCCCAAGTGCTTGGGCCCTGCACCCCATGGGAGACCAGGAGAAGCACCTGGCTCCTGCCTTCGGATCAGCGCAGTGTGCCGGCCGCAGCGGCCATTGGAGGGTGAACCAACGGCAAAGGAAGACCTTTCTCTCTGTCTCTCTCTCTCACTGTCCACTCTGCCTGTCAAAAAAATTAAAAAAAAAAAAAAAGGCTGAGTTTTAATACTTTAATTATATCTCAAGTATTTTCTAAGAAATTTTAACTGATCTTGAGTTTTGAATTTTTGAGGGGAGTTCAGTAATGAAGTTAAAATTAATCAGTTTCTTGGAATTTCCTTATTTTCACATCAATGACAATGCACATTTTGAACAGAAACTTCTACATTGTTGGAGAACATGATGGTTTGTAATTTCAGGCAACAGGAAAAGAACTGACTGGTTAGACAGATTTAATGATGCAGAGTATTATCACAGCAGACAAAACACACTAGTCATCTATTACTCATTTATCTTTACTACTGAAAGCTTAAAATAAAATCACATAATATCCTTGGAGTTTGCCATACTTGTTCACCAAAAGTTTCAGGTATGTTATTAGTAACATATTATATATATTATGTATTATATATAATATATAATATATATTATATATATTAGTAAATATAAAGTATATACCTCCTACCCCCTTTCTAACAGTTTGTGTGTATATTCTAATCTGAAAGTAGAAAGTCAGTCACTCTTTCTTTATTTTTTTTAAAAAAGATTTATTTATTTATTTGAAAGGCAGAGTTACAGAGAGGCAGAGGTCTGCCATCCACTAGTTCACTCCCTAGGTAGCCGCAAATCTGAGCTGTGACAATGTGAAGCCAGGAGTCAGGAGCCTCCTCCCCGTCTCCCATGTGGGTGCAGGGACTCAAGGACTTAGGCCATCTTCTACTGCTTTCCCAGACCAAAGCAGAGAGCTGGATGGTAAGTGGAGCAGCCAGGACTTGAACCAGTGCCCTTAGAGGATGCCAGCACTGTACCCACTGTGCCACAGCGCCGGCCCTGCTTTCTTTATTCTTTGAGCAATCATCACTACCACGAAGAGTAATTATAATCTAAAGGTGAATAATTAAAGCCCACTTAATGTGGGGGTTTATTTTCAAGTTTAGGTTTTGTTTTCTTCTCTTTTTTTGACAGGCAGAGTGGACAGAGAGATAGAGACAGAGAGAAAGGTCTTCCTTTTTCGTTGGTTCACCCTCCAATGGCTGCTGCGGCCAGCACACTGCACTGATCCGAAGCCAGGAGCCAGGTACTTCCTCCTGGTCTCCCATGCGGGTGCAGGGCCCAAGGACCTGGGCCATCCTCCACTGCCTTCCCAGGCCACAGCAGAGAGCTGGACAGGAAGAGGAGCAACAGGGACAGAATCCGGCGCCCTGACCGGGACTAGAACCCGGTGTGCCGGCGCCACAAGCGGAGGATTAGCCTAGTGAGCCACGGCGCCAGCAAGGTTTTGTTTTCAAAATTCAGACTGGTACTATACTATAATGCACCTTTGCCATTTATGAGACAATTCTGAAGTGATACTCTAAAAAACAATCAACAATAGTAATGTTGTGAACTTTAAAAAATATCTGAAAATCTCTATGCTATGGACTAGAAAAATAAAGGTATGATTCAAGATGGCATATGTTAATGCTACCAAGAGCACGTCAAAAGAAATCACTTTCACATACAAGCTGAATCTATTAACTGTCAACTTACGCTCTGGAGTCCTTGATAAGCTATAAATAGCTGCTTCAGTAACTAGAACTAAAGAAACTCTTGTGGAGAAAGATGATAACAAGAGTGTAAGAGTAGCCATGGTTTTGGAAATATCTTTTCAGTTGCTGAAAGAGAACTTGATTTTAATGTCTGATGAGAATGACAGAAGAGGATTTAGTCTCACTTGAATCAAACTTTGATTTCAGGAAAATGGTACAAAATTGAACACGAGAGTAAAGAGAGGACATTTTCATGATTTAAAACCTATTTTAACTGAACTTTGAAGTAGAATGAGCTTCAAAGATTCCCTGTGGAGTCCATTTGCAACCATACATATTTATAAAAGCAATTATATGCATAAGGACAGATGATCATTTATTATATTTGAATAAGTGCAGTAAATTCTATTCAAGACCAGAATGGTTAAGTGGTACAAATAGCTACAAGTGTGGCTCTTCCTGCTATTGGGCTAGCTAGTTTCTTGATAGCATCAGAATATGAATATATAGCATAATTTAGCTGCTCTAACGTTCAAACTTTAAAAAGTCCTGTGAAGCATTCTAATGAAATTCAAGTAAAATGTGATCCTTATTGGTCTTTTTTTTTTCCGTTTTAGTTTTTCAGTCTAGGTACATGGGTTGAAACAAGTTACACATTCTAGATTGGGTTCACATGAATAACATTGATATGGGGAAGAAAATATGTATAGGAATTCAAGTACTGAACAAACTAATGAGCCGATAAATGGAAAAAGTTCTGAACAGAAATTAAGGATTTTAAAATATAATTGTTAAAATACTTTATTTCTTAGTGCAGTTTTAGGTTCACAGCAAAACTGAGAAGGAAACACAGAGATTTCCCATCGCTTCCCCCTCCTCTCCATCAACATTCCCACTAGAGAAGTACATTGTTCCAAGTGAAAAAAAGTATAATTTTTAACAATGCATAAGATCCTGATCTCTTTTTTAAGCGTCCATACATCTCTTAAAATATGAGAGCTAATGCCTACCAGATACCATATGAACAAACAGAGATAGATCACAGAACTAACAAAAAAACTGAAGAAGCCAAAAAGCACATGAAAAAAGTGCTCATCTCATTACTGATCAGGGAGGTATAAATCAAAACAATAAAATGCCACAATACAGCCACTAGAATGGCTAAAACTACACTGACAACATTAAAAGTCAGAAAGGATGCAGAAAAACTAAAACACGCATTGCTAGTAAGAGTGCAAAATGGTCCAACTACCTTGAAAATTGATCTCCAGATTTATTATAAAGTTGGACAAATAGCTAGCAGTAATTCCACTGCTAAATATAGAAAGGGAAATGACACCATGTATCTGCAAAAAGATAATTTACACTATTGTCCATAGCAGCTCTGTTCATAGTAGCTCAAACTGGAAATTTTCAAATTATCAATCAGCAAGAAAACAGAATGTGATGCACTCAAACACTGGAATACTAATCAGCAATAAAAAGGAATGCATTACTCTCTCTCTCTCTCTCTCTCTCACACACACACACACACACAGAGGCTCTGATGAACCTGAACATCATTATACTCAACAACAACAAAAAGTCAGACATAAGGAATATATTCTGTATGACTGTGTTTAGTTGATGTATGGAACAAAAGAAATAAACTGTCGTGAAAAAAAAATCAGAACAGTGGCTGTCTGTGTGGGCAGAGGGACAGCGCTGGGAAGGGGCTCAAGTAACTCTGGAATGATGAGAATGTCTGGTGTCTTAAGAGGGATGTGTGCATTTGTCGAAACTCACTGTTGAACACTTAAGATCTGTGCATTTCATTATATATAAATTATATCTCCAGTTAAAAATGTAAATAAATACAAGGGTCCTTCAAAAAGATTGTGGAAAATGGAATTGAAAGACAAGTTTGTTTCTGTGCAAAAGGTTTTGAAATGCATGCTTAGTTTTTTCATAATATGCATTTTCCTATAAACTTATTGAAGTACTCTTAAATAATGAAAGTTAAAGGGACTAAATTGAGTTATATGTAATATAAACTTTATATAAGGGTACGTCAAAAAGTTCATGGAAAATGAAAAGTTTATTCTGGTATAGAAAAATTTTGAAATCCACGCATACAAGAATAGAGCACTTCTGAAACATATGGCAAGTTTAAAAGTAACTTTAAGAATGATGACAATGGGAACAACAGAGGCGCTAACACTTAAGTGCCTAGGAGTACCACCTGCCAAGCAGTGTGCTGAGTGTTCTGCTTATCTAAGCTAGTCAAACCTTACAACATTCCTCTTGGAGCAGACATCACTGTGATCTCCGTTTTACGGAAAAAGAAACTGAGTTCAACATGAGACATTCCCAAGGTCAGAAAGCTAATTATGTAGAAGAGAACAGTAAACGGTTTACAGTAAATACTAAATAGGTTAGCTGGCTGAGTGATACATCAATAGATATTCCCCAGGACTCTGTCGGAGCAAACTGCAGTCAAACAGACCTTCATCAGTAGCTTACACATGAAAATGAACACAAGATAAAACACTGCAGGACACTGAGTATTATAAGGTGAATACTATTTAGAGGAAGTTTTCTTCTAGCGTAAGAAAAAAATGTATGTGTTTGTGTTGTCAAGGGTATGCCCCTTGACCACAATGCAAAGTCTACTTTTCATTATGTGTTAACTATCAACAAAATGTGAAAAACACTAGAATAGAATGAAGAACCCAGGAGCTGACACTGTGGCGTGCTAGGCTAAGCCTCCACCTGCAGTGCTGACATCCCATATGGGTGCCGGTTCGAGTGCCGGCTGCTCCACTTCCGATCCAGCTCTCTGCTATGGCCTGGGAGAGCAGTGGAAGATGGCCCAAGTGCTTGGGCCCCTGCACTTATGTGGAAGACCTGGAAAAAGCTCCTGGCCCCTGGCTTCAGATCAGCGCAGCCCCGGCCATTATGGGGAGTGAACCATTAGAATGGAAGACCTCTCTGTCTCTCCCTCTGTCTGTCTATAATTCTACCTCTCAAATAAATAAATAAAATCTTTAAAAAAATGTAGATTAGAAAGAAGAACCCAAGAAGTCTGACTCCTGAGCCTATGATTTTAAACAATTTAAGCTTAATAAATATGTACATTCTAATAGAAGTAATAAGTAATCAGAATTATTTAAATTATTAGTTTACTTTAAAGTTACAACCATTATAAAAGCAGCAGAGGTTTGGTCTTACATCAGTTACACAACATGTTAAAAAGTCTGTGAACATTTCCTGGACAATGGTGATTCGCAGGTGCACATGCTTTCAGCGCTTTTACCGAATGCGTGATGTTTGGTGGGTACAATGTATGCTGAGTGATATGATGATGTGTGAATACAGAATTGACTGTGTAAGACATAGCCCCCTGCCTTCAAGGAGCTTAAAATTTGCCAGACAAGATATGCCTAACAGGGGCCAGTGCTGTGGCAAAACAGGTTACACTTCTGCCTGCAGTGCTGCCATCCCATATGGGTGCTGGTTCAAGTCCCAGCTGTTCCACTTCCGATCCAGGTCTCTGTTAATGCTGCTGGGAAAGCAGCAGAGATGGCTCATGTGTTTGGGCCCCTGCCCCCATGTGGGAAACCTGGATGGAGCTCCTGGCTTTGGCCTGACCTAGTCCTGGCCATTGTGCCCATCTGGGGAGTGAACCAGCAGATGGAAGACCTCTCTCTCTATCTTTCTGTCTCTCTCTCTCTGTAACTCTGTCTTTCAAATAAAGAAAATAAATCTATTTTTAAAAACAAAGATATGCCTAATGGCAGCAAAGAACAAGCTGTCTAAACTGTATCATTAATGTTTACAGGAACACCAAGTCTAATTTGTTTGCTCAGAACTTTCTAAGCCTCAGCCTTTAGGCTCATCAGGAACAGGAAGGAAAAGGCCACCCCTGGAAGTGGGTGGGTTCTGGCAGATAAATGGGACTATCAGCAAATTAATGAATCACAGGAAATGTCAGGGAGGGGGCACACCCCCCAAAACTGTCTGTAAGCATTACATAATGCGACCCAGCCCACAGACTTAACTGTGTGTGACAGTTTAAGTTAACCCTATGAACTCAAAAACTTCATCAGCATGTGCTTAGGCTCTTTCATTCACTGGTAGTGCAGAAACTAACTTCAGTGTCAATGTATTAAAAAAGACCTCATTAAGTAAGATGTGAAAGGTATTTTCTTTCTTCAGTGAGGTGCTTCTATGGAGGGGGGATGTGAAGCGATGTCATTGTGGGATGGGTCTTAACTCTACAAATTGGTTGAAAGCAAGGTCCTTAAATTACAGACAGACTGATTCTACACAGAAACAAGGTAAGGCACAAGCTGCTTAGACGGACGGTCCTGGGAAGAAATCCTTAAGTCGGCTGAGAAATAGAAAGTGTCCAAATTTACAAGTTTCTCAGGGTAGCATGAAAAAGGGGACTCGTAATGGTTTAAGGCTGCGCCACAGTGAGAGCAGGATGTCAGGGCAGGCAGAGAGAAGCAAGGCCGTGTAATCATACACTTTAATGACAGAAAGCAGAACACAGTACCTATGATGACGCTTTCAGAGAAAGAACAGACCCCATGTCACTAGTCAGGGGATCCAAAGGTGGCCATTTCTATGTTCACGGCAGCCTTATGTATCCAGTTTTTTTCTTTTTATCTATCTTTTTAAATTTATTTATTTGAAATACAGATACAGAGAGATGTAGAGCCAAAGAGAGTGAAAGGTCTTCCATCTGCTGGTTCACTCCCCAAATGGCTGCAACAGCCAGCGCTGCGCCGATCGAAAGCCAGGAGCCAGGAGCTTCTTCCGGGTCTCCCACATGGGTGCAGGGGCCCAAGGACTTGGGCCATCTCCTACTGCTTTCCCAGGCCATAGCAGAGAGCAGGATTGGAAGTGGAGCAGCCGGGACTCGAACTGGTGCCCATATGGGATGCTGGTGCTGCAGGCCAGGGCTTTAACTTGCTGCGCCACAGCTCCAGCCCCTTCAGTTTCAACCAAGTCATACAGTTAGACTAGGACTCAATTAGGGAAAGGCCATTTTTATCTAGAGAACAAAATGGGAAAAGAGTAATAAAGAAGCAAAGACTGCAAAGTCAAAGGTGGGCTCTAAGTGTGTTGTGGGGTGTTACCTGCATGTTTTAAATGGGAATTGGCAATGATCACCCCAGCAAGGCACTGAATATACGGTGAAATTGAGCACGCCAAAGCTGACAACTGCTGCTATTAATTCCAAGTAATCTCAACCTAACACTGCATTTTCATAATAGAGCTGTACTAAAGGGGACTGGGTATCTGAAAAGGAGAACTGATCTTTGATAACCATGAGCTCTTCACTGCTGAGGAAGGCTCACCAGGATATGCTGACTATGCCCTCGCAGCCTCCCACCCACCAGGCCCACCACAGAGGAGCAGCATACACTGGGGTGGGGGTTGAGGGAGGGAGACGGCAGCTTCCTGGCTCTGCCTGTGATGCGTGGGCACTTCCCAGAGCTTACAGAGGAATACCAAGGTCTGGTTTGGGTTGGGCAGGGGGGGGCCTGTCATTCTGCCCTGCTGTGGGGGTCGTTAATAACCCAAAAGGTGTTTTCTGGGGTCCTGAGAGGGTGGCTCAGTAACATTGCTTTGGACATGGTTGCCAGCAATCCTAGAGCTAAGCCCACATACATGATTCTGTTGTAGATTACAGAATCTTGGGCTTGACGCTGGGTTGGTGGAAATCGGTGGGAATCAAACCCAGCCACTCCACCTGGAACTCTCTTAATGGAGTGAGTTATCTTTAAGTGGAGCTGATTTGCAGCCAGAATGGGCATAGGAACCACAAGCTAAGAGTGGAAGCCACTGGCGTGGGCCTTCTGAACAACAGTTAAATAAACTGCCTCTGGAGTGCCTTGTTCAAGTTCCTGCTGAGTTCTCTGCTCCAGCTTCCTGCTGATGCTGCTCCACCCCAACCTCATTCCCATGCAGGAGCTGATGGCCCCTACCGCCTGCCTGGGAGTCCAGATTTTCCCCTCCTCTCCTGGCTTTGGCCCTCTGGCCATTACAGGCCTTTGGGGGCTGTATCAGCTCGTGGCAGGGGAAGGGGGTCTCTCTCAAAATAAAGTTTTAAAAGGAAAATAAAAAAAAAACAAAACCATGAGTTCTTATTTATTTTATTTTATTTTTTGAAAGGCAGAGTTAGTGAGAGAGACAGAGAGAAAGGTCTTCCTTCCGTTGGTTCACTCCCGAAATGGCTGCTACGGCTGGCACGCTGCGCTGATCCGAAGCCAGGAGCCAGTGCTTCTCTGGGTCTCCCATGCAGGTGCAGGGCCCAAGTACTTAGGCCATCCTCCATTGCACTCCCTGGCCACAGCAGAGAGCTGGCCTGGAAGAGGGGCAACCAGGACAGAATCCGGAGCCCCGACTGGGACTAGAACCCAGAGTACCGGCGCCATAGGCGGAGGATTAGCCTAGTGAGCTTGCAGCGCCGGCTTCATGAGTTCTTTTTATTCTGAAGGGTAGCAACACCAATGGAAACTTTAAATTAAGAAATAATTTTTATTTATTTATTTGAAAGGCAGAGAGACAGTGACAAGAGAGTTCTTCCATTTGCTGGTTTACTCTCCAGATGCACACAACAGCCTGGGGCTGGGCTAGGCTGAAGCCAGGAGCCCAGAACTCAGTCTGGGCCTCCCGGGCGGGGGTGGGTGGTGGTGGCAGGAACCTGAATACTTGAGCTATCACCTGTTTGCTGCTAAGGTGCATATTAGCAGGAAAGTGGCATGGAAGAGGAGCTGGGACTGAAAGCCAGGCCAACTCTGATGAGGGATGTGGGTGTCCCAAGCGGCTTCTTAATCACTGTGCCAAGTGCCCACCCCCATTAGGAAACTAAATGTCACCAGACAAGACTGGGATAACCAAGACCCTCTTCCAATTTCAATTCCAGTTCCTTGACAGAACTGGCTTTCTAGTAGGCATCTCAGGCTTTGTTTCAGCATTTTCCTTCTTTAATGACTTAAATCTGGTAAGAAGACAGTCCTTTGTCCATTGGATAAGAAAGATGGACCAGAGATTGAAAGATTTTAAAAGCTGGGGCTGGCGCTGTGGCTCAGCAGGTTAACGCCCTGGCCTGAAGCGCCAGCATCCCATATGGGTGCTAGTTCAAGACCCGGCTGCTCTACTTCCTATCCAGCTCTCTGCTGTGGCCTGGGGAAGCAGTAGAAGATGGCCCAAGTCCTTGAGCCCCTGCAGCCGTGTGGGAGACCCGAAAGAAGCTCCTGGCTCCTGGCTTCGGATCAGCACAGTTCTGGCCATTGCGGCCAACTGGGGAGTGAACCAGCGGATGAAAGACCTCTGTCTCTCTCTCTCTCTGCCTCTCCTCTGTGTAACTCTAACTTTCAAATAAATAAATAAATCTTTAAAAAAAAAAAAAAAGCACCCACAGTTATCAGTCTGGAAAACAGAAAGGGGATGATGAAGATTTTATGAAAGCCAAAGCCAAACAAACAAAAAACCCCAAATGAAAACAACCAAATAAAAACCCATTGGTAGAAAGTTAAGTAAACACATTCTGAAAGGGAGACTGCATGTGTGATCAGGAGAGAGGCCCGCAGAGGTCCTGAGCTGCAAAGCCTGGGACGTAGTGGGTTTTGGATATTACCTAGATAGGTCAGACAAGAGAAGCAATCATGCACAACGAAAGAACTACTGCGCTATTTTCTCTAACACTCCCGAAACTTCCACTACTATGAGTCAGGAGCCCAATCTGAAAGGGAGATACTACAATAAAACTGTCAGCTGAAAATCAAAACGTGATAGTAATGCCTTTTTTAAAAGGTTTTTCTTTAGATGAACATAACATATTAAACCCAGATACATATCCAATTATTTGGTATCACTGAAGACAAAAATGGAAACAAACACAAAGCAATGATTTCCTGTCTGAAGAAAGCATTGTTCTCAGTGCAGAGTGAGATGTAAATAATGGCCTGAATGGGAATTAACAACAGCACGTTGGAAAACTATATTCGTATACATTCTCTTCTAAAAATATGAACAAATGACAAGCTATTTTGAAGCCTAAATACATTCAAGTTAAACTTAAAGGATCTGAACTCATTTCACCCCATGAGAAACACTTGGGAAGCACCTCCCAGGTTCTAGAGATGCTGTGCTGAACAAGATTAGGTACCTCTCCCTCCAGGCCGGCCAGCACCCTGTGAGCACCCAGTGTAAGCCCGGATGCTCCAATTCCCTTCCAGCTCCCTGCTGATGCACCTGGGAAAGCAGATGAAGAAGACCCAAGTACTTGCGTCACTGCCACCCACCTGGGAGACCAGATGGAGTTCCAGGCTCCTGGCTTCAGCCTGGCCCAGCCCTGCCTGGCCCTTGTGGCCATTTGGGGCATGACCCAGCAGATGGAAGATCTGTCTCTAACTCTGCCTTTTAGATAGATGAATAAACTTGTTTTTTTTTTTTTTTTAAAGTACCTTCCCCTCATGGAACTTATATTTAGTGAAAAGAAGAAATATTAGACACAAAGAAAATAGGAAAAGCCCTATTAAAATCTGTGATGATTATCAGCACAAGTACATAAATTTTTTTTAAAAAAAGATTGATTGGCCGGCGCCACGGCTCACTAGGCTAATCCTCCGCCTAGCGGCGCCGGCACACCGGGTTCTAGTCCCGGTTGGGGCGCCGAATTCTGTCCCGGTTGCCCCTCTTCCAGGCCAGCTCTCTGCTGTGGCCAGGGAGTGCAGTGGAGGATGGCCCAGGTGCTTGGGCCCTGCACCCCAGGGGAGACCAGGAAAAGCACCTGGCTCCTGGCTCCTGCCATCGGATCAGTGTGGTGCGCCGGCCGCAGCGCGCCAGCCGCGGCGGCCATTGGAGGGTGAACCAACGGCAAAGGAAGACCTTTCTCTCTGTCTCTCTCTCTCACTGTCCACTCTGCCTGTCAAAAAAAAAAAAAAAAAAAAAAAGATTGATTTATATATCCAAATATCCAAAAGGCAGAGTTACACACAGAGAGAGGGAGAGACAGAGAGAGAGGTCTTCCATCAGATGGTTCACTTCCCAGATGACCACAATGGCCAGCGCTGGGCCAGGCCAAATGTAGTCATCTGGGTTTTCCATGTGGTTAGTGGGGGCCTAAACACTTGGGCCATGCTCCACTGCTTTCCCAGGCCATCAGTAGGGAGCTGGATTGGAAGTGCAGCAGCCAGGACTCAAACGGGAACCCATATGGGCTGTAGGTGCTGGAGGCTTTACCTGCTATGCCATGACACTGCTCTGATAAATTCTTATTATCCCTAATCTAGTGAAGACAACAGAAAAGACAATTCACTTAAATATGATTCAATTCTACAAAAATTTATTTGGTACACTTATGTGAGAAGTTCTATGTAGAAAGGGGAAGAAAATAAATGGTATTTAAAACAAAGGGAGAAGTTCAAACTAGACTATGGAAGAATAAAAATACATAATTTGGATTTATAGGTTAGATTACAACTGGCAGACTGGCAGGAAATATGACTATCGTTCAAGCCAATCTGTAAATACCCTAAATATAATGCCTTCAAAGATATTTAAATTTAGCTGGTGCTGTGGTGAAGTAAGTTAAAGCCATGGCTTGCAGTGCCAGCATCCCATACGCGCACTGGTTCGAGTCCCGGCTGCTCTACTTCCGATCCAGTTCCCTGCTAATGTGCCTGGGAAAGCAGCGGAGGATTGCACCCACGTGGAAGACCCAGCAGAAGCTCCTGCCTCCTGCCTTTGGCCTGGCCCAGCCCTGGTCATTGCAGCCATTTGGGAAGTGAACAAGTGGAAGACCTCTCTCTCCTTCTCTCTCTCTGTAACACTGCCTTTCAAATAAGTAAATAAATCTCTTTTAAAAAATGCTGGTACTTTGATATTACCTTAAAAAATATAAATTTAAACTTATTTTTGTAGGCATCAGGGAGCCACAGTAAGTTTTTAAAAAGTGATAAGTATCAAATTCATGCTAATATTAATAATAGAGACACTACAAATCTAGTGGATGAGACAAGAAACAGAGTATCAGAAGTATCTGATCCACAGACCAGAGAAGGAACCATAGGATCTAAAGTCAAAATATAGGAGGGGACAGGGGACCATATTCAAAAAAGCATTTTGGAGGTAGAGCCAACAGGTTTTTTTTTTATTTTATTTTATTTATTTATTTGATAGGTAGAGTTACAGACAGTGAGAGAGAGAGACAAAGGTCTTCCTTCCTTTGGTTCACTCCCCAAATGGCCACTACGGCCGGCATTGCGCTGATCTAAAGTCAGGAGCCAGGTGCTTCTCCTGGTCTCCCATGCGGGTGCAGGGCCCAAGCACTTGGGCCATCCTCCACTGCCCTCCCAGGCCACAGCAGAGAGCTGGACTGGAAGAGGAGCAACTGGGACAGAATTCAGCGCCCATATGGGATGCCGGCACCGCAGGTGGAGGATTAACCAAGTGAACCACGGGCGCCGGCCTGAGCCAACAGGTTCTGAATAGATGTGGAGTAAAGAAAAAAGAAGACAAAGATACTTTGAAGTATTTAGCTTGGGCGAGTGGGTGGTTGGTGATGCTATCAATTAAAACAGAGAACACAGGACAAACAGGCTTTTAGGGACGGACGTGGAGATTGTGATATGTGGTATTTAGGTAACTATGTCAAGAAGGCACTCGGATATGTGGGTCTTGCGACAGAAAGAGAATCAGATTTAGGAGTTAATTATCTGTTGAAACCAATGGAACTGGTGAGATCACACAGACAGAAAGAATGACTAGGTTAAGAGGAGACTGGGCTGAGAACACGACTTGGGGGAGTGTCTGTTTATACATTACTCATTCTGCTGCCACATTCAGTATGTACTATGTTATGCTGTGCATAGATACCGAACTGCCTAAGAGATTTATTAGGATAGTTGCTTATGGAGATCAAGAGGTGAACACTGGAGACTCAAGAGAGGATATTTTTAAAAGGAGTCTGAGAAGGACCAAGACAAGGCTATCACAGGAACCAAGGAAAAAGAAGTTTCAAAAGTAGGATGGTCAACACTGCTACATGCCAAAGAAAACTTAGGTAATCTAATGAAAAGAAGTCCTACCAGGTTACCTGTTACGTCACACAGTGACATTGCAGCAGAGAAGCAGAACCAAAAGCAAATGAGTGATGAGAAACTCAAGGCTGGAGTACAAATACCATTTTTTAAAATACATTTATTTATTTGAGAGGCAGAGTTACAGAGAGAGAGAGAGAGGTCTTTTATCTGTTGGTTCACTCCCCAAATGGCCCCAATGGCTGGAGTTGGGCCAATCCGAAGCCAGGCACCGGGAGCTTCTACCCGGTCTCCCACATGGGTACAAGGGCCCAAGCACTTGAGCCATCTTCCACTGCTTTCCCAGGCCATTAGCAGGGAGCTAGATCAGAAGTGGGGTAGCCTGGGGCCGGCGCCGTGGCTCACTTGGCTAATCCTCTGCCAGCGGCGCCAGCATCCTATATGGGCGCTGGATTCTGTCCCAGTTGCTTGTCTTCCAGTCCAGCTCTCTGCTGTGGCCCGGGAAGGCAGTGGAGGATGGCCCAAGTGC
The DNA here is from genome assembly GCF_964237555.1 of Oryctolagus cuniculus. Classification (NCBI taxonomy): domain Eukaryota; kingdom Metazoa; phylum Chordata; class Mammalia; order Lagomorpha; family Leporidae; genus Oryctolagus; species Oryctolagus cuniculus. Next base: position 57,927,901 of record NC_091438.1, read on the forward strand.
TTGGGCTCCTGCACCCGCATGGGAGACTGGGAAGAAGCACCTGGCTCCTGGCTTCAGGCCAGCGCAGTGCCGGCCGTAGTGGCCATTTGGGGAGTGAACCAATGGAAAGAAGATCTTTCTCTCTGTCTCTCTCTCTCTCTCACTGTCTATAACTCCACTTGTCAAAATTAAAAAAAAAAAAAAAAAAAGAAGTGGGGTAGCCAGGACTCAAACTAGCACCCAAATGGGACGCCAGGGCCACAGGTGGAGGCTTAACCTACTACACCACAGCACTGGCCCCACAAATGACATTCATACAGCTGAGTATCAAGAGAGGGAGCAGGATAGGGTGGCAGTTCAGAAGAAAAGCGAGACAGGCAGATTTTCTGAATACAGTATAGAGACAAGTCCAAATAGGCTTTAGGCGGGGATGAGTGGAATAAAGGTAGTAACTGGGGCAGCAGAAGGCAGAGTCATGAAGAAATAGGGAAGGCACAGCATCAGGAGTACAGGGAGAAGTGCTAACCTTGGAACAGGGTGATACAGGAATAGAAAGTCTTGTTAAGTGGAAGAAAAACCTACAGAAGTTTCCAATCGGTAAAACAGACTTCTAAATTTAATAATAGGGGCCGGTGCTGTGGCACAGTGGGTTAAAGCCCTGGCCTAAAGCATCGGCATCCCATATGGGCGCCAGTTCTAGTCCCGGCTGCTCCACTTCCAATCCAGTCATCTTCCACTGCTTTCCCAGGCCATAGCAGAGAGCTGGATCGGAAGTGGAGCAGCCGGGTTTCCAACTGGTGCCCATATGGGATGCTGGTGTTTCAGGCCAGGGCATTAACCCACTGTACCACAGCACGGGCCCGAGAAAAGTATAAACTTCTTATAAAGTAAAATTTTTCCCATTTCCTTGCCATCTCACTGCTCAAATACTATATATCTCTTGCAATAAGCATTCACTTTAATTTCATCATTAGTAAGTGAATATTTTCTCATTAAAATTTTAACTATGAATAAAGCTGAAGTTTTTTCCGACCACAAACCAATCTTTCCTCTCCAAAAGGCCTTAGTGAGTTGGGTATGCTCCCAGCCCATTTCCAAGCATGCATATGTGTGTGACTATGTATGATTATCCTGTAAAACCATTCTGCTCTCACTTATACTCTTAGAGTGCTTCCTGAGTCAGTACATAGCTTTCCTCCTCATTTAAAAAATACATAATATTTATGCAGCCAAACTTATTGATGGATATTTAGATTATTTGCAATTTTCCAACACTGTGTTAAACAATGCTGCAAAAAGCATCCTTGTGCATAAATGAGAGAACAGTTTTGTAGAATAGAATACCACTACAATATGGTTTCTGAAGAAATAATTTCTCATGTAATAAAATTCTCAATTCATTCTAAAAATGCTTCCTTCCCATAAAGATTTTCAGCAAACAATACAAGATGCCTCCCTCCTTCCTTCCAAACCATTTCTATAACTACCTAAACTGAAACACTAAATGATGGATCATGGGTTTTAGTTTTAAAAGCAATGTCTTCGTCTTCTTTTGCTTCTCTTTTTCAGAGGAAAAACATCTAGAAATATCCCCTGATTAATTCCAAATCACAAGGCCAGCATATGCAGGGAAGACACAATAAGAGGAAGTCAAAGTCACAGGAATAAGCTGTTTCCCTTTTTTATTTGTTTTAGTTTCAGGCTGAATAGAGGCAACAAAATACCTCACTGCTGTAATGTTTTCTGAAGTCTCCAACTGCTGGAGCACTGCATGTTCTCATGTTGTAAGCTGAACTGCCCCCTTTGTTCCTCAAAGATACACACCCCTCCAACCAACAGCACCCAGGAAGATATCAGTGAAACAAGAAATGGGCTTATTCATCTGGCACCTTCCCTCTTGAACCCCTAAAAGCTACCTTTGAAAATGTGCATGGCGGATGACATGTGACAAGAAGTTGGACATCAGATAGCTGATACCACACAACCATTTTTAAGAGCTAGCTGTTACCCATGGGGTTCAGTGTAAAGATGCTTAATCACTTACGAATGCAGTCTTTCTTTCGTAAACACCCAGTGTAAGAACCACCCATATGTACATACAGCCGCACCTGCTTCTTTCGGCTCTTTTCTGCTAGCGTACCCCACATGTGAACCTGCTACTTTCCTGTCACTAATCTCACGCTCTTCCCAGGGCAGACCATTCTCAAGAGCACCAAGCCAAGGGGAAGGAAGCAAGAGGCTTTGTGAGATGTATTTCTGGCTTCATCAGTGCAACTTCAGACAGGTTTTTTTTTTCCCTATGCAAACGGTTCTGTAGCTTATTTGTTCATTTACATCTGGGAGAATATTCTATATTATACATAAAGATTTATTCTCATTCTCTTTAACACAATCATTCCATAATTTACTTGACCAGATCCACACCAAAAGATACTAAGGTTGCTCCCAGCATTGTGTTTCTGTGAATAATGTGCAACAAATAGCCTTACACATAAACTTTACTGCATAGGCCTAGGAACACAGGGAGCATACATTTCTAGAAGTAGGATTACTTCTAAATATATCCATTTTTTAAAATTTAATAGTGCCAGAGGTCAATGTTGTAGCACAGTGGGTTATGCCACTGCCTATGACGCCTCCATCCCATGAGTGCTGCTTTGAGTCCCAGCTGCTCCACATCTGACCCAGCTCCCTGCTAATGTGCCTGGGAAAGCAGTGCAAGATGGCCCAAGTGCTTGGGCCCTTGCTATGCTTATGGGAGATGGGGATGCAGTTCCCGGCTCTCAGCTTCACTGGCCCAGGCCACAGCAGTTGTGGCCATTTGAGGAGTGAAATAGTGGATGGAAGATCAATCTCTCTCCCTCTCTCTCTCACTCTAGCTCTTGCTCTGCCTTAAAAAAATTTTTTTTCTTATAGTACTAAAGACTTCTTAATGAGTTGAAGACAACAATGTATGAAAATGCCAGTTTCTCTTCACCTTTATGGTATAATTCTATAGAGAAATATGTATTTTATGGTCAGATCCTACAGTTCATTTAATTGAGCACAGTTTATCTGAAAAACACTAGTACTTGGAATTACAAAAAAGCTTTAGTACCGGGCCGGCGCCGCGGCTCACTAGGCTAATCCTATGCCTAGCGGCGCCGGCACACCGGGTTCTAGTCCCGGTCGGGGCGCCGGATTCTGTCCCGGTTGCCCCTCTTCCAGTCCAGCTCTCTGCTGTGGTCAGGGAGTGCAGTGGAGGATGGCCCAAGTGCCTGGGCCCTGCACCCCATGGGAGACCAGGAAAAGCACCTGGCTCCTGGCTCCTGGCTTCGGATCAGTGCGGTGTGCCGGCCATTGGAGGGTGAACCAACGGCAAAGGAAGACCTTTCTCTCTGTCTCTCTCTCACTGTCCACTCTGCCTGTCAAAAAAAAAAAACAAACAAACAAAAAAACAAACAAACAAAAAAAAACTCTAGTACCGCATACTAGAATGCATAACATGAGTGTTTTTTTGTTTTGTTTTGTTTTAATTCAAGGTTTTCCTCTCTTTAAAAAAACTTATTAGAGACAGAGAGACCTCCCATCTGCTACACAAGCCAGGGCTGAGCCTGGGGTCGAGCCTGGGGGCACAGCCAGGAGCAGGGGACTCAATTCAGGTTTCCCAGTTCCTTGAGTCATCATCGCCGCCTTCCCAGGGTGAGCATTAGCAGGAAGCTGGAATCAGGAACTGGAGCCAGAACTCAAACCCAGGCACTCTGAAGTGGGATACGTGCGTCTTTAACTGCTAGGCTAAACGCCTGCCCTTGAAGTGAGTGTTATTAGATTTGCTTTAGCAGAGTGTAGAGACAATTCAGTGAGAAGATATCAATGTGGAAACATGCCAAATACTGCAAAGAGCTATATGCACAATGCTAGCTCTTTAGGAATAGACTCTGGGAAGAGCCTATGACTCTTATAGTTTAGCAAAATTCTTTGTTTCAGGAACAGTGTTGTGGTACAACAGGTTAAGCTGCCACCTTGCACAGCTGCCATCCCATGTAGGCATGCATTCGAGTCCTGGCTGCTTCACTTCTGATCCAGCTCCTTGCTAATGCGCCTAGGAAAGCAGTGGAAAACAGCCCAAGTCCTTGGGCCCCTGTCACCCATATGGGAGGCCCAGAATTCTGGCTTTGGATCAGCTCAGCTCTGGCTATTGTGACCTTTTGGGCAGTGAACTAGCAGATGGAAGACCTGTCTCTCTCTCTCCCTCTCTTTCTGTAGTTCTTTCTTTCTTTCATTTCAAAGATTTATTCATTTATTTGAAAGACAGAGTTATAGAGAGAGACAGAGAGAGAGAGAGAGAGAGAGACAGAGACAGAGAGACAGAGAGATCAATCGATCTTCCATCTGCTGGTTCACTACCCACCTGGTAGACCTGGATGGTGTTCTAGGTTTCTAACTTCAGCCTGTCCCAGCTCTAGCCATTATGGCCATTTGGGAAGTGAATCACCAGATGGAAGATCTCTCTGTCTCTCTGTCTCTATCTCTGAACCTCTGTCCTTCAAGTAAATAAAACAAATCTTTTAAAAAAAAGATTACTGCTATTTAAAAATAAGTGTTTCAGAGATCAAAGTAATTTACATACAAAACAGGAGTTCTGAAAATTAAAATGCATATGATTCAACAGAGTCAACCATGATTAGCACTCAAACTACAAATTTCAATGTATCTGCTTGAATGTGACATCTATATATAGATATGTTATTTTTATAATTGAGATTAAATGATATATTTAATTGTATGCCACTACCATGTCATTAAAAGTTCTTTTTATGCATTATATTTTTAAAATAGCTACATAATATTCTACCGTGCAGTCATTAAGTAAGGACTGTCTGAGGGTAATCAGAAGTGACTTAAAGGATTTTTGGGGATGATTTCCACATAAACTCTTGTCAACTACATCAACTCTCCTAAACATAAGTGTGCTCTGAGATTAGTAATTCAATTAAACAAATCAACACTGCACTTTCTCCCCAAGAGCACGACAGAGAAACGACACCGTGTCTACCTATCCTGCAACAAGTGACTCTGGAGCAGCAGCTGAATAAAGGGGACGTCACCCAGACACCCAATCCCCTTAAGATCAATTTTCTGGTGCTGTGATTGATGGTGAGAAAAATAATGCTTTCTGGGAAGTAATACAGGAAATAATATAGGAATAGTACATTTTGATGTCTGTTTCCCGACTGAGTGACATGATATACTAAAAATCAATTTTAAATGGCTTAACATGAAAATTAATGTTTAAGTTTGTTTCAAATAGATCACTTCTATTACTCTTAAGAAAGAGGTAATAAAAATTCTACCAGAAGGTGAAAAAATGTACATACTCTTTGCATTTATTTTTTGGGAAACTTATCATAAGAAGCCAATAAATTATTAATAAAAAACAAAAGATAAAGTTGTTTTAAAGGAGAGTAGTTCCCAAAAGTAGCAGAAGTTTTTCTTTTTTTTTTTTTTTAATGTTCACAATTTGTATTTAATGAAAGGGAGAGAGTGGTAAAGGGGGGAAAGGGAAGACAAGAGGAGAGAAGGGAGGGGAGGGGAGGAGAGGGGAGGGGAGAGGAGGGGAGAGGGAAGGGGAGGGGAGGAGAGGAGAAGGGGGGGGAGAGGAGAGGAGAGGGGAGATACAGATACATTGAAGCAGATACATTGACATTTGTAGTTTGAGTGCTAATCATGGTTGACTCTGTTGAATCACATGCATTTTAATTTTCAGAACTTCTGTTTTGTATGTAAATTACTTTGATCTCTGATCTCTGATCTGCTGTTTCCTGTTGCACATTAGCAGGAAGCCAGTCAGAAAGGAGATGGGACTCCACTGCAGTCACTTCAACTTGAAGGGGAGTTTTCCAGGTGGGAACGAATCTGTTGGACCACAACGCCGGCCCGAAATCTCTACAGTTGCTAAATTACTAGTAAGTTTTACCACTGAAAAATAACTACTAAACTCAGCAAAACTTAAAAATTAAATGTTAGAATTTTAGTTCCCATGAACAAAGCTGTAAAAGCTACTCGACTGCACATCACTCTACTTGATCTCAGAAGTCGTAAGAAAAGGGGTGAAGCTCTCTTTCAGACGGTATTCCAGACATTCAGCAAAGATATAAAATCATTTATGTTCTCAATGGATACAAAAAAATCATATGGAAAAATCCAACCTCCATTCTTGATCATTCTTAGCAACCTAGGAACAGAAGGAAACTTCCTCAACCTGATAAAGGGCATTTCATAAACCTACAGCTAACGCCATACTTAATGACGAAAAACTGAATGTTTTCCCCTTAAGATCAGGAATAGGGCAAAGATATCCTCATCACTTCTATCTGACATTGTCCTGGAGGTTCTAGTCAATGTACTAAGACTGGAAAAGAAAAAAAAAGTATCTGGATTAGAAAGCAAAATGGTACTTATTTGCAGACATGATTGTAGAAAATCCAAGATAATTTATTAAAAAGCTATTAGAACTAATAAGTGATTTTAACAAGGTTACAGGGTACAAGATCAATACACAAAAATTACTTAAGGGGTGAGTGGTTAGCCTAGCAGTTAAGATACCCACATCCTACAACACAGTGCTTGGGTTCAGTTCCTAGTGCTGGCTCCTGACTATACCTTCTTGGCAAGGCAAATGTGAAAGACAGTTATGATGGCTCCAATAATAGGGTTCCTGCCGCCAATATGTTTCTGGGTTGTGTTCCTCATCCCTGGCTTCAGCTCTGTCTAGCCCTGGCCACTGTGGGCATTTGGGGAGTTAAAGAGTAGATGGGAGCTCTCTTTGCCTCTCAAAAAATTTTTTTAAAATAAATTAAAATAAAAAAAAAAAACAGTATCATGTGTAGTATTAAAATCACTTGGGGCTGGCTCACTTGGCTAATCCTCTGCCTGTGGTGCCAGCATCCCATATAGGCACTGGGTTCTAGTCCTGGTTGCTCCTCTTTCAGTCCAGCTCTCTACTGTGGCCCGGGAAGGCAGTGGAGGATGGCCCAAGTGCTTGGGCGCCTGCACCCATGTTGGAGACCAAGAGGAGGCACCTGGCTCCTGGCTTCGGATTGGCATAGCTCCGCTGTGGTGGCCATTTGGGGGGTGAACCAACGGAAGGAAGACCTTTCTCTGTCTCTCTCTCTCACTGTCTAACTCTGTCAAATAAAAAAAAAATTTTTTTAAAGTATCACTTAGGGACAATTCTGACAGATATGCAAGACTTATGCACTGAAAACTACAACGTACTGCTGACAGAAATTAAAGACATAAATGCTGAGTTATACTGCGCTCATGGAAAAGAAACACTGATGTCATTCTCCTCAAATTGATTTATATATTCAATGCAATTCCAACCAAAATCCAAACAGGATTTTTGGAGAAATCAACAAGCTGATTCTAAAATTCAAGGGCAGCGTAAAGGATCATGAATAAACAAAATGACTTTCAAAAAGAAGGCAAGTTGGAGGACTAACACTACCTAATTCTAAGATTTACAAGGGGCTGACACTGTGGCATAGCGGGTAAGGCAGTCACCTCCAATGCCGGCGTCCCATGTGAATGCTGGTACGAGTACTGGCTGCTCCACTTCCAATCCAGCTCCCTGCTAATGGTCTGGGAAAAGCAGAGGAAGACGGCCCAAGTGTTTGGGCCCATGCCACCCAAGTGGGAGACCCGGAAGAAGCTCCTGGCTCCTGGCTTTGACCTGGTCCAGCTCCAGCTGTTGTGTCCATCTGGGGAGATGGAAGATCTCTCTCTCTCTCTCTCTCTCTGTGTGTCTCTCCTTCTGTCCTTGTAACTGACTTTCAAATAAATAAATACATTGTTAGAGTTACTTCAGGACACAATAATCAAGGTGGACAAAGAGATCAACAGAAGCAGAGTTCAGAAATATAGGAGTAAATGACTATGACAAGGCACAAGGACATGCAACTTTTCAACAAATAAAACAGATATCCACATATGCACACACATATAAAAAATTCTGATCCTTATGTTATATCATAGTCCTATGTATAAAACTTAAAACTAAAACTTATAGAAAAAACAAACAGATAAAAACAGGAGAAAGCTTAATCCATAAAAAAAATTTGATAAACTGGACTTCATTAAGATGAACAACTTTTGCTTTTTCAAAGATATAATCAAGAGAATGAAGATACAGAATCTTTTTTTCCTTAAAAGTAAAAAAAAATATTTATTTGAAAGGCATAGAGAGACAGAAACAGACAGCCAGATCTCCCATTACTGGTTCACTCCTCAATTGCTTTCAAGGACTGGGGAGGGAGCTGGACAAAGCCAGGAGCCAAGGACTCAAGCTGAGTCTTCCACATGGTTGGCAAGGACTCAGGTTCCTGAGCCATCACCTGCTGCCTCCAAAGTGCACAGCAGCAGGAAGCTGTCATCAGGAACAGAGCCAAGACTGAGACCCAGGCACTCTGATACGGGATGTGGGCATCCTAGGGAGTGTCTTAACCACTACTCCAACTGCCTGCACAGCACCCCCCACCTCCTGTATAAAAGATGCATTTTCTTTTTTCCTGATCTAAATTATGGCTAGATTTTGATTTGTTTAAAATTTATTTATTTTTTAGGCTGACAAACATTTTATATATTTATAGTATACAACAAATGATGTCTTAAAGTATGTATATGTCATGGAATGGCCAAATCTAATTAATATATGCATTATCTTACATATTAGTTTTTTTTGGTAGAAACACTTAAAATCTACTCTGAATGATTTTCAAGTATACAATACATTGACTGGATGGTTAATATAACAGTTAAGTATCTTAACTGTAAAAAAGATAGTTGATAGAATGAAATAAGACACACCAAGTTGGTAGAAAATATTTGTAAGGCATTTATCTGACAAATTTGCATCCAGATATATAAGGAACTTTTAGAACTCAATAATGAGAAAACAAAGAATTCAGTTTAAAAAAAAAAACTAGCAAAAGACTCCAACAGATATGTCACCAAAGAAAAAATACAGATGGCAAATACATGAAATACTACTCAACATAATTAGTCAATGGGGGAATGCAATGAAATGCAATGAAAACAATGAAACATTGCACAACTATTAGAATGACAAAAATGAAAAAGACTGGCCACACCAAGTGTTGGTGAGGATGTTGTGGAATGTTAAATGGTACAAGCACTTTGGCAAACACTTGGGTAGTTTCTTAAAAAATTTCTTAAAAGCATACCTACCATAGTACTTCCATTTCCAGGTTATTTATCCCAAAGTAATAAAAGCCTATGTCTATGTAAAACTTTATTTATGAATGCTCATGGCAGCTTTATTGGTAATATACCAAAACTAGAACAAATGCAAATATTCATCAACAGATGAGCTATTCAATAATAAAAAGAAATGAACTATCAACACACACAACAAGCATGAATTTCAATTATGCCGAATGAAAGAAACCAGGCAAAAATAAATTAATTAAATAAAAAGAATATATTCTGTATAATTTTCTCTTACACAAAATTTGATAAAATTAAGTCAGTCTCTAGTGACACAGAATAGGCCAGTGGTCTGGAGGCAAGTGCATAGGAGTGCAAAAAGCAGAAGTGGCTACAAAGGTGCACAAGGAAAATTCTGGAAGCAATGTCTATGTTTGCCATTTTAACTGTGGTAATGGTTTCATGGAAGAATACGTATATCAAAACTGACCAATTTGTAGAAATCAAATATATGCAGTTTACTGTATGTTAGTCATACTTCATAAAGCTGCTTTTAAAAATCAAAAATTTAACAATACACCAAGGGCCGGCGCCGCGGCTCACTAGGCTAATCCTCCGCCTAGCGGCGCCGGCACACCGGGTTCTAGCCCCGGTCGGGGCGCCGGATTCTGTCCCGGTTGCCCCTCTTCCAGGCCAGCTCTCTGCTGTGGCCAGGGAGTGCAGTGGAGGATGGCCCAGGTGCTTGGGCCCTGCACCCCATGGGAGACCAGGAAAAGCACCTGGCTCCTGGCTCCTGCCATCGGATCAGCGCGCCGGCCGCGGCGGCCATTGGAGGGTGAACCAACGGCAAAAGGAAGACCTTTCTCTCTGTCTCTCTCTCTCACTGTCCACTCTGCCTGTCAAAAAAAAAAAAAAAAAAAACAACAAAACAATATGCCAAACCAAACAATAGAGGGATAAACAATGAAATCAACAGAAAAAAACGGTTTATACCTGTATTGCCTATTCTCATTGCAAAGAGAGGAGACTATAACGTAACGTCTGTTCCTCCACATCCCAGAGCACATACTTAACCCTTGCCAGCTGTCTCAAAATACATGCTTTTGGTTGTGGGGGTGGGGCTATATCAATTCAAAACCATCATTCCCTGAAGAAAAACAAGCTAAAGCATAAATATCATTAATAATGACAGATTTTACTAAAAAGTAAGAACCCTCACTTATGAAAGACGGTATGCTTGTTTTATTAGTAGTTCTTGCTTTATGAATAAGTATACCTTTGTTCCTAAAAGAATGGACTTTGAAACTTACGTTATAATAATAATAGCTAACAGTAAGTGAGCAGTGCGTGCCTCTATTAGATTTGCTATCTCATTTAGCTCTAATAATAACCATACCATTTTATAGATAAAGCTTACGTGGTAAAATAATTTGTCTAAAATCACACAACAATTAAGTGGCAGAGCTCACAATCTTATAATTGAATGTTCTTGTAGATAGTTTTGTAGAATACCTAGCAATTATCTTTATGGTTCTTTCCTGAACACCTACCATTGCATATCTGGACTTTAAAGAGCAGGAATAAAAAATATCAACCACTTCATCTATAAAAAACACATTCGGGGTTAGCATTGTGGCGTAGCAGGTTAAACAACCCGATTGCTTAAAAAACTCACAATAGTTAAACCTATGGAGTGACATATTACATTGTCTCATACTCCAAATATATTTCTTTTTTTTAAAAGATTTATTTTATTTATTTGAAAGAAAGAGTTACAAGAGAGGTAGAGACAGAGAGAGAGGTCTTCCATCCGCTGGTTCACTCCCTAGATGGCCGCAATGTGGGAGCTGCGCCGATCAAAAGCCAGGAGCCAGGAGCTTCTGCCAGGTCTCCCATGCAGGTGCAGGGGCCCATGGACTTGGGCCATCTTCTTCTGCTATCCCAGGCCATAGCAGAGAGCTGGATTGGAAGAGGAGCAGCAGGGACTCGAACCAGCGCCCATATGGGATGCCGGCGCTTCAGGCCAGGACGTTAACCCGCTGTGCCACAGCGCCGGCTCCCCAAATATATTTCTAACTTTGTCATGTCTATAGCATTTTTGCCTGTAAATTTTCTTGCTTGGGGAATTTTGCAGTGGCCTTTGGCCAAAAACAAAAGAGTTCTATCCTAGGCTTTAAAAGTTTTACCTATTCTTTTAATTGAGGCATCAGTGGAAAGGATTTCAAGACTTCTTCAGCTAATTTTATATGAAAGTTCTGATTCTTTATCATTTATCACTGTATTAGCAATTTAAGAATGCTTTAAAATAAAATGATTACACCAGTGCCAGCACTGTGGTGCAACAGGGTTAAGCCGCTACTTCCAATGCTATCATCCGGCATCCTATATCAGAGCACCAGTTTGAGTCCCAGCTACTCAAACTACTTCCAATCCAGCTCCCTGCTAAGGTGCCTGGGAAAGCAGTGGATGGCCCAAGTGCTTGCGGTCCCTGCACTCATGTGGGAGACCCAGAAGAAGCTCCTGGCTCCTGGCTTTGGCCTGACTCACTCCTGCCATTGTGGCCATTTGGGGAGTGAACTAGTAGATGGACAATCTCTGTCTGTCTCTCCCTCTGTCATTCTGCCTTCCAAATAAATAAAATAAATCTTAAAAAAACAAAAGATATTAATGAATGTATGGTAGCTTCTATTTTGTCATAGCTTAGTGCTGTTCTGCATTAGATTTAAGATGTGCAGCTGTAATGTACCTAGTGTGAAAGATTCAAAAGAAAACTCTTTCATCTCAATTTCATTAGCAGGCAAATGTGTTTTCCAGAATTTTTCAATGGCTATTGTTTAAGGTTCCCGCACTCTCCTCTGGGCAGACACAGATTGTGCTACGAAGCCATTTCCCAGACTTTCTTGGCTTGCTTGCTGAATGTGTGGTTCTACCCCTTACCTTTGGCTTCCCCTACACTGTTCATGAACAATGTCATTTGCTTTTAGTGCAGAGGGGACTCCCATCATGTTCTCATTCATGAAGTGCTCAAAGGGAAAGACTTGAACAAAGACTGCTTTTCTCTGACATGATACCTTCTAAAACAGAAAATTATGTCATATAAAATTTCACAGGGACCAAAGACAATATAAATGGCCTCTGTAACAAGTAGACTTCAAATACAAGACATGCTGAATATCGCATTGTTTTCTATTGCCTTCCCTGGGTCTCTGCCAAATGTCTTGGCTGCAATGGAGGCAGCTTTGGGGTAGAAAGGGACTCTACAAGGGTAGAGCCACAATCTGGTACTTTGCAGAAATTTTATCAAACTCTTTTACAATCCTAACTTAATAGGTAGGATCCACTTACAAACCATAAGGACTTTACAGTATATCACTAAAGAACTCTAACCTTCCTTGCCTGACCTATTATTGTTCAATGAAAAGAGGCAATGAGCCACATGGTTTTGTTCAGATACAAATTGAAGAATGGATTTTATGTCTAGAAAAAAAATCTATTGTGACAGTGAGGAGGAAAAAAGATACCCTTTTAAAAGTGAAAGCAAGAGAGAAAGGAAAAACCAGTCACAGATATTTAGAACAAAGACCAAAACCTTCTCTATCCACTAAGCATGAATTCAAAACTAATACAAAAAAAAAAAAAAAAAAAAAAAGAGTAAGCTGCCATATTAGTCTAAGAAGTTCAACAGGTGTTTATTGTTAAGCAAAAACTATATAACACAGTAACACCTTGATATATTACAGAACCAAACAAACAAACTTAAAGAATCTGATATGGCAGTTTCTTTTCTCAAAGGCATCAAATAATTTTAACTCCAGCTGCCACCAGTTTCATCTGACAACAGATTATTTGAAGGTGTGTCACTTTTGGTGCCACTATCACTTCACCTAAACTGCACAGAGTTTTAGCCTCAGAATAACTTTATCACCCACAGACTGTATGCAGACTAAATATAACATTTGTGCCAGATTCTGAATGGGATCTTATATCAAAATGCTCCCTTAATTATAGCTCTTTATTTCTCAAGCTGCTCCTTGAACTTGTCAGAAGCTGTAGTAACTAAAATTGGACTCATGCAGAAAAAAATGCATCTCAGGAAAGCCTGTGCAATAGCACTTCTCCTCTGCCAACGTGCACACCAGCAGGCAGCACGTCACAGAGCACGTCAGAACAGGCTCCGCAACAGCCACTCTGAAGTCAGTCTTCTAAAGCAGCCTGCTACAAGGGCATAATCATTTCATTTGTTCCACAAACATCTATTGAGTAACAGTACAGCAGGGCCTATGCTAAGTGCTGAGGGTAGGATGATTAGGTGTTCTAGGTCTGTACAATTCCTAAGGCTGAAAAGCAGAGGTCATATTAGCAAAACTATAAAAGAGAAAATAAGGTCATCCTCTTATTTTTCTATCAGAGGCAGCCATTTAGGCCAGTGCTGTGGCTCACTTGGCTAATCCTCCGCCTGCAGCGCCGGCACCCCGGGTTCTAGTCCTGGTTGGGGCACCGGGCACTAGTTCCGGTTGCTGCTCTTCCAGTCCAGCTCTCTGCTGTGGCCCGGGAGGGCAGTGGAGGATGGCCCAAGTGCTTGGGCCCTGCACCCGCATGGGAGACGAGGAGGAAGCACCTGGCTCCTGGCTTCAGATCCGTGCAGCGCCAGCTGTAGCAGCCATTAGGGAGTAAACCAATGGAAGGAAGACCTTTCTCTTTGTCTCTCACTGTCTATAACTCTCTCTGTCTCTCTCTCACTAACTCTGCCTGTCAAAAAAAAAAAAAAAAAAAAAAAAGAGGCGGCCATTTCCACACCCCACTCCAATTATGAAGGGACTGTGGCAGATGCAGAGTAGGAGAAAGAAGCGAGAATAACAAAAGGCATTAAGGGGTGAGGATTAGGAACAGCTCAATCTATACTCAATTCTTTTTTTTCTTCATTGATCAGATAAAGATGGACTAAGAAAGGGGAGGGTGTCCTGGGTTAAGGCTAAGACTACTGGTGATACTAGTGGAATGGGGTTATGGGAAATTGAATGGAGTTTCATGAACTTACAGGGAAGCGTAAAGTGACAAAAGCAAAGGCCTATGAAAGTGGAAGAAATGAGTCACCAACTGGTGTTTACATTTATACAAGTTGGCAGGAGAGTCATTAAAAAATCAGGCACCGCTGAGGACACAGTAGAGACGTCCATTCAAATAACTGGCAGCCACTGACTGCTCGTTGGATATGGGGTATGTGACATGTGCTGGCAGGAAGTAAATAAAAGGATAAGAAGAAATGAATCCTACACTACTGTAGTATTTGCAATGTCATGAAAGTTATAGAGTGTTACATAAGTATGTTATTAATAATATATTATTATTACAGACAAAGAAGTTATATTCTAGACAGACGGAGTAACCTGACGAACGCCACACAGCTATGCAGGATGGTATGATGGGCAAAGACTGAGCAGAGAACTTGAACATACATGACTAAGCACGTGTCAAGGCCATACACATGTGATCCCCAAGGAAGCCACGAGACAGGCTCTATGCTTCATGTCAGAAGAGAACTGCCTCAGGTACTTTGGAGAATTAAAATCACTGGAGAGTACTTAGTACACATCATATTACTACAAGGGAAAAGAAAAAAAGCAGTAGCTACCTCAAGACATATCTAATTAGATAAAAATGTCAGCCTTTTTCAGTTGGCTTTAAAAGACATAATATGGGGGCCAGTGCTATGGCACTGTGGCATAGCGGGTTAAAGCTCTGGCTTGCAGTGCTGGTATCCCACAGGGGCATCGGTTTGAGTCCCGGTTGCTCCACTTCTCATCCAGCTCTCTGCTATGGCCTGGGAAAGCAGTGGAAGATGGCCCAAGTGTTTGGGTCCCTGCAAGAGACCCGCAAGAAGCTCCAGGCTCCGGGCTTCAGATTGGCTCAGCTCTAGCTGTTGTAGCCATTTGGGAGTGAACCAGCAGATGAAAGACCTCTCTCTCTCTCTTTCAAATAAATAAAAGTTTTTAAAAATCTTAAAAAAAGACATATGTTACTCCAATTATGATAAATTTAATTGTGACCACAATTATCATCTCAGAGTAGTCCAAGAAAAGACCACCCAAATATGAATAAATGAACAGACACAATCCAAATCAGTGTGAAAAGGGAAAAACGAAGAAAAACTGAAGATACAGCTTTCTCATGAACTCAATTGTTGGCGACTTGGGAAATCATTGATTCTTTAAGTTCCCAAGATTGGCAGGGAGCAAACGCTCTTTGTTGCTATAAAACAATCTTGTTCCTATGAACACATATGTCCCTTTTATTCGTGAGGAGCTAGGATAACTTTGAAAAGTGTAGTAAAGCACTTCATAAACCTTCCATTGAATGGACTTTAAGATGTACAGCAGTAAGTTCTCTTATATTAACACTGGATCTCCGTGGTTGCACTTTGCAGGGGCTACTCCTCCCCAGCATGCTCAAGTCGCACCTTCTGCAGTCAGCTCCCCACCCTTTGGGGAATACCATCCTCCTACTCTCACATGGCTACACTTAAGGCCTGTTCTTTCCCTCTCCAAATCTGCTCTCAGGACAGACAGACTGGGAATACTGGTCGAAGTGTAAAGGACTCAGGACACTTGAAAAGATTTATGCGCTCTTGTAGTTTTTCTATAGAGACTTCACAGTTCCCACATACCTTCCCCTTTCTCTTCCACACACACACACAACCTCCCCACCCCGGCATTCTAACAGATACCAAATACTTCAACAAAAGGACGCATTCTTGATCTAGGGTCTGGGGAATCCAGGGATGTTTTCTTGGGGTTCTTCATTGCTCAGACATTATACCCTGCATGTTGGCATGTCAGTGCATATACCTTACAATTTTCAGGAAGTTCTCCAAGGGGCCAGCACTCAAAAACTGTTCAGGTGACATTAAACTAAAAGAATGAAGTTTCAGGTCTAGACACCAGCTAAAGAGACTAGGGAAAGGCTCCCCCAGGGTCCCTACGTTACGTTGCACGGTGGGGCTCACCACAGCAAGCATCACTGTATCTCCCCATCAGTTTTAGGGGGGCAACAGCAATACCATAAATAACTTACAGCCAGTATGACTTCTTTTTTTTCTTTTAACATACCTTTAAAGCTTCTATAACAAGGTCCCTTGCTTCAAGCTCTCCTTCAAGAATACTGAACAGTGTCAGGAGTTCAGGCTTGCTGAGTTTTTCCAGATTCATTCTGAAAACCTAAAACAAAGACAATGATCAGACAATCTGCAGAAGACAGCGTTAATCTGATTCAAGAAAGAAAGGAGACAGATAAGAAAACAGGAATGATTGCAGTATGAAGTGCTTTAAGAAAGGGAAGAGTTACAGCTAAATAAATGCAATCACCTTCTAAAGTTAATCACAAACTGAGCAGAAAGGGAAAATAAAATTCACTTTCGTTATTGATTTCCTCACCATTCACAAAGCTCAAATTTTTATCACCTTTCCTCTGGGCACATTTACAAATGAGCATCTAAGCTCTAAGAAAGAATTAGTCACTAATTTGGTTCATGTACAATTGTGTTACAGCTCATATTACTTAACAGAAAAATTGTTATATTATGAGATCTCCCAACTTTAGATAAGAAAATTACAAAACACTCTAACATCCCTCTTTAATTAGTTGAAATGAAATTGGAATGATGTTTGAGATAATGGTTAGGGAGTATGGGAAAATTTCCTCAACTGTCTACTTTCACAGTACCTATCACAATATTTGTATTCTGTATAGTAAAACAGGCTTGAATACAATAACACACAAGATTTATTTATTTAAAAGGCACAGTTACAGAGAGAGAGGGAGAGACAGATAGAGATCTTCCATCCCGCTGGTTTACCACCCAAAGAGCCACCAATGGCTGGAGCTAGGCCAATCCAAAGCCAGGAGCCAGGAACTTCTTCAGGATTTCCTACACAGGTGCAGGGGCCCAAGCACTTGGACCATCTCCAACTGCTTTCCCAGGCACATTTGCAGGGAGCTGGATAGGAAGTAGAGTAGCCAGGACCTGAACAGGCGGCCATATGGGTTACCAGTGTTGCAGCTTTATCCACTACGCCACAGTGCTGGCCTGACAAGTATATTCTTAAATCACACCTTTAAATATTTTGTTTCAAAATATTGGCCAGGCAATTACAAACTGAATTCCACGTAGTAAGTTCACAGTTCTACCAAGATTTACATCTTTTGAAATAACTGTTAGCTGGCAAATTGTGTGGCACAAACTCTGTCCTTTCTCACAGACCACGCACAGACCAGATTTGGCCCGCTCAGTCATCTCTGAAGGGTCTTCTGACCGGGGTGTGGAGTACAGCAACTGCTGTTTTCCCTCCCCCACTTTTTACCTCCAAACTGCCACCCTCATAGAGCTTTCTTAGAAGTGAGTAGCAACACGAGCAGTTCACACACCCTCCAGAACTCCTCACTCTTACTACGTCCTGGAGGCACCCGAGCCTTACTGATTCCTCCCAGAGCTGCTGCCCTGACTGGAAGAACACGGACAGAACGCATTCCCCACTGTGGTGTTCGACTGTGTCAGGCATGATGGACAAATCTCTTACCATATGGTAAAACAGCCTCAGTGTGGCCTCAGTTCTAATGCTAACTTTCTAACGAGTGAATTTTAGCAACTAGTAAACAATTCTTCCTTTGGTAGGAGAGCTATGTCTCCTAACAGTTATTTTGCAAAGGAAAGCAAACAAAAGAAAAATTCAACAAGCCTAACAACATTACACATGCTGTAAGCTGGGATGCTGGGAAGTGCACAGGGCTTTGCAGTCAGATGCCTCAGCCGCGTTTTCCTAGTTGTGTGACTGGGCAAGGTTTCTGGTTCTCAATTTTCTGAGCTGGGAAGGGAGGATGACGACATCGAACTCACAGGTTACTCAGTAGACTGTTAGTAAATGCAGGCCGTCTTACCCAGTTCAGGAAACCAGCCAAATAATGGTGTAACTTTTTTAAAATTAATTTTTACTTATTTATTTGAAAGGGAGAGAGTGATGAGTGAGTGAGTGAGAGAGAGAGAGAGAGAGAGAGAGAGAGAGAAGGGGAGAAAGAGAGAATCCATCTTCCATCCTAAACATCCAGGGCTGGGCCAGGCCAAAGCCGGGAGTCAGGAACTCAATCCAGACCTCTCATGTGGGAGGCAGGGACCCAAGGACGAGTCCTGCTGTCCCCCAGGATGTGTAGTAATAGGAAGCTGGAACCAGGACTGGAGCCAGGACTTCAACCCAGCCACTTGAATGTGATGTGGGCATCCCATGGGGTGTCTTAACTACTACACCAACACTCACCTGTGGTTTAATCATTGGGTATTACCAAAATAATACCAATAACAGCCAATAACAGTAATGTCAGAAATAACTTCCACTGCCCTTTTGTAGCTGGGAACCACAAATGCACAACTGTGACGCGTCCCAGAGTGAATCCATTGTGAATCACACTGGTTTCTTAGATAAGTACCCCCATTCCTGATGGTTTCATGTTCTTATTTCCCTCCAAGAGATTATAAGGTGGAGGAAATATCCTATCATTTAATGCTCTCCCCTCCCATTTCGCTGAGCAGATAATAAGCACGTGGTAAAGGCACTCCATAAATAACATTGGCACACAGTAAATCAGCTGAGCTTATGAGCATGAAGGCTGGAAGGGAGGAACGGAGGTAAAAATGATGGTGCTCACACATGACTCTTCAGTATTTTCACAGTCCTTAAATATTCTTTATTCATAGAGACCCCAAACTGTCACTTAAATCCAAGCACAATATGAGCAACACACAATGGACTGAGAGTATTTTAGTCTCAGCTCTGCCCCTGAACACAGCAGAGGAAATTACCCGGGTGCTCTGGCTCTGAGGTTTTTTTGTTTGTTTTTGTTTTTTATTTTTAAAGATTTATTTATGCATTTGACAGGCAGAGTTACAGAGAGGCAGAGGCAGAGAGAAAGAAAGGTGTTCCATCCGGTGGTTCACTCCCCAAATAGCCGCAACGGCCAGTAGCCAGGAGCTTCTTCCGGGTCTCCCACCATGGGTGCAGGGGCCCAAGGACTTGGGCCATTTTCTACTGCTTTCCCAGGCCACAGCAGAGAGCAGGATTGCAAATGAAGCAGCCAGGACTTGAACAAGCACTGACTGGGATGCCAGCACTGCAGGCAGCAGCTTTACCCACTGCACCCCAGCACTGGCCCCCTGAGTTTTTGAATAGCTAAAATGAAACAGACTAGTTAGTCTTAAGTCCTTCTTAGATCCATTCTAACATTCCAGGTAAAAATCCAGTACTACTTGTTAGAGAGTAAAATTAAATAAGAGGTAAAAAATATAAAGAACTAAATCAAATTGTACCTAAGTCAAAGTATGTGAAGTACTATGACAAATATATAGCCTTATAAAAGATTAAAATCTTCAGTCACTTTAATTATGAAGCAGTCCCGCCTAGGCTAGAAATCTGTCAGTGGCACAAAGAACAATTTCTTACTTGTAATCTCTATGTTTGTAAATCACTTCTGCATACAAATTTTATGATCTGGAACATTTTACCAGTATGTACCAACTCATTTAGCATACTGCCTACATGAAGTGAATACCACACAAACATTACAAAGGAGGGGTAGGCATTACAGTGCCATGGGTTAAGCTGCCACTTGCAATGCCTGCATCCCATATTTGAGCGCCAGTTGGAGTCCTGGCTACTCTGCTTCTGATCCAGCTTCCTGCTGATGTATCCTGGGAGGACACAGATGATGATCCAATTGCCTGGACTCCCACCACCCACATGAAAGACTGGTTGGAGTTCCAGGCTCCTGACTTTGGCCTGACTAGCCCTGGTTGTCATCAGCAATAGGAGACTGAACCAGTGGATGGAAGATATTTTGGTACTCTTGCCTTTTTTTTCTTTTTGGAAATTTATTTATTTATTTGAAAGGCAGAGTTATGGAGAGACAGATGGTTCACTCTCTAAATGGCTGCAATGGCTACAGCCAGGTAGGTCTGAAGCCAGGAGCCAGGAACTTCTTCTGGGTCTCCCACGTGGGTGCAGGGGCCCACTGAGGCCATCCTCTGCTGCTTTTCCAGGTACATTAGCAGGGAGATGGGTTGGAAGTGGAGCAGTCAGGACTTGAACCAGTGCCCATATGGGATGCCAGCATCACAGGCAGTGACGGCCCCCACTATGCCTTTCAAGTCAATGAAAATAAATTAAAAAAATAAGAATTTAAAAAATATATGGGGCTGGCACTGTGGCTCACTTGGTTAATCCTCTGCCTATGGAGCCGGCATCCCATATGGGTGCCGGTTCTAGTCCTGGTTGCTCCTCTTCCAGTCCGGCTCTCTGCTGTGGCCTGGGAGGACATTGGAGGACAGCCCAAGTGCTTGGGCCCTGCACCCGCATGGGAGACCAGGAGGAAGCACCTGGCTCCTGGCTTCGGATCAGCGCAACGCACTGGCTGTGGCGGCCATTTGGGGGGGTGAACCAGCGGAAGGAAGACATTTCTCTCTATCTGTCTCTTTCTCATTATCTAACTCTGTCAAATAAATTTAAAAAAATAAATAAAAATTAAAAAAATATAATACAAAGGAGGAAAAAGAAGGGCCACAGCTGTGCAACTCAATAATCTGTTTTTACATATTCTAATAACCTTTCTTTATAAGTATTAAAATTTAGCAATTCTTTGCTATTTGAACCTAATGTCAATATATGGAATAATGAATTTTTGTCTGAAATATAAATGAAGGATAATAAAACTGTTTTAGAATGGTGGGGGTGGAGGTGATACTGACCTGTTAATTGGCAGAATTACACTTTTGTCCTCAAGTATAAATTCTTAGGGCTTTCTTCAGTTAAAATTTGGGAAAATCGACAACTATATTTAAAATGCCATCAGCGTGGTGGAAAAGTGTCCAGTGCTGCAAAATAAGAAATGCATTGATAAATTTGGTCAATCCTATGAATTTCAGCTGTCATTATTGCAGATGAGGCCTGACAGCTGTAGGCTGACACTGATAAGAAGGAAGGAAAGAGCCAGTTCTTCTAGTTGAAGCTGCATAATATAGGAAAAATACCAGGGATCGGACTTACCTTTACAACTACAATTAAGAAAGGGGGGTGCTTGCAATTTTTTAATTTACCTTTAAAACGTCTACTGTCATTTCAAGGACTAACTTCTCAATGTCACTAGAAGAAACTGATTTTTCTCTCTTTGAATGAATAAAAGCCTATTTGCTTGGATCACAATGACTTTTGCATAACTAACTCAGAAAAATATCATAATCACATCTGAAATTTTCAAACTGCCAAATTCATATAAGGAAAATTCTCATCTCTTCACTTCCTATAAACAAACAAATCAACCAATCACTACCTCAACTGTCTATACGACTGGTTACACAGGTTCAGCTTCTATTTTTTCCTATTGCTTTCAAATATTAAAAGCTGAATTGTATGCAATTTTTGTTTATATGTTCCTAACACTGTATGAAGTCCAGGATTTTAAAAAAAAAAAAAAACATGATAGGCTTTGCCATTTATTTGATAAAATGTAATTTTTGTCTGGAACTTCAAGGCACCAAGTCTGAAAACGTAACAATTTGTTGAAACCTAACAAGTCAAATAAGGACAGTGTCAAAGGAAGAAATAATGCAGCAATAAATTCTTGATTGTTTCATTCAACCAAGAGTCAGTCTTTAATTAATTATGAATCTCTCAATTTAGAAGTGTGGGTTTTTTTTGCTGTCAGCAATATAGAATTAACAACACAGAAGCAAACCACTGAGTAAGTTATCCCAGCAATTTCTGCTCAATAATGGGGAAAATTATGTGGCTCAGGATTCTCAGAAAAAGGCAGTTTTAATCCCATATTTATTATCAGAAATATGATTGTGAGCTTTCTGGCATGCCACACTGGTCTACAGACTCATTCCCTCATTTTCTAAATGAACTGTTACTTGTGTTGTCAACAACCATTAAGTGACTTTGAAAGACAAGATCATTTCAACCAGATGCTGAGCTTATGTCTTCCATTAGAGTTTCTCCAAGACCCAACTCTCCTTAGGGCTTAGACACAGATACTTCTGCCCAAGGAATGCCGCAGTCTATATATTTGGAAATAAAAACCACCTGTGGACAAGTTGTCTGGCTACATTATCATACCCATGGTATAGCCAGCTGTAGCTATATTATGCTTTATAGATTTCTCAATTAAAAATATATATACAATTAAAAGAGCTAAAGCCATACATATTTCCACACCCAGAAAATAAGCCCATTCAAAAGTATGAAGCTTATTTTTATGTTCCCAACTGATTTCAACTGAGCTTGCCCAGCATACCATTTGGTCTATTCACAGGCTGTTTCCCACCAAGTCAGCGTCACTGTGTCTCTTCTACATGAACTTTGATGTGCCACAGTCAAAAGAATTATGGGTGTCAAGAAGGGCATCATCCCCGCCCCACCCCGTAACTGCCGGTGCTGCATGGGTGGTGGTGTGGCTCAGCCCTGCTAACTTTATTCTAACCTCTGCTCCTCTCGAGATAATACCCAAGCTGCACTCATTCTGCTGTGGTTGTCCCAGCGTCTGCTCCACAACTCTGAATGGCTTCTACAGGATAGCACTCACTGTTGCCCTTTCACCATACAGAGATTGGCACAGAAAAAGAAATACCACAAACAGCTTCTATAGCTATGCAAGCAGTAGGGCAGGGCAGGGTAGGACAGGGTGGACCAGATATTTGTGTCTAGTATCTGGGTGTGAGTATACGTTTATGTGGGACTGAAGGCTCTTTTTTTTTTTTTCCCAAGTGATATGGGGCCAAAAGGGAAAACAGTATTTTTAGATGAGCCTTAGATAGTTCTTGACATAGAAATACTTTTTAAAAAATACGCATATAAAAAAATCAACTCAGCTAATATATTTTTTAAAAGTCAGTTATTTTATCTAGGAGAGGTTATGGCTGCAAAACTGGATAAAAATTAGTTCTTTTTATTTATATATTTGAAAGGCAGTTACAGAGAAGCAGAAGCAGACACAGAGGCAGAGAGAGTGAAGCCTTCCCTCCACTGGTTCACTCCCCAAATAGCCGCAATAGCCAGAGCCATGCCAGGCCAAAGCCAGGAGCTTCTTTGGGGTCTCCCATGTGGCTGCAGGGGCCCAGGCACTTGGGCCGACTTCTGCTGCTTTTCCCAGGCCATTAGCAGGGAGCTGGATCAGAAGCGCAGCGGAAGTGGAACAGCAGCTTTGCCCACTACCTCACAGGACTGGCTCCAAATTACTTATCATATATTCAGATACCAAACTTAAGTAATTTATACTCTGACTCCAACTGACTCAGATTTCAGGCCAATTAGTAAATTTTTAGTTTTAATGACCAAATATGAGCAAAGATGTAAAGCACATTGTTCCAATTATATACTCTTTTCATGAAAATATAAGGAAAGCAAAATATGGAAGGTTAGTTAATTCTTAAAACTCAAAAGAGCTGGGGTGAGTGTTTGGCCTGTGGTTAAGACACCCTATCCTTTATCAGAGTCCCTAGGTTTGACGCCTGCTTCCAGCTCCTGACTCTAGCTGCCTGCCAACATGAGTCCTGGAAGCAGTGTTGATGGCTCAAGTAATTGGGTTTCTGACACCCTGTGGGAGACTTGGATTGGACTGAGTTGTGGTCCCCAGTTTTATGCTGACCCTTCTATGGCCATTGCTGGAAGTCAGGAGTGACCTAGTGGCTGACAGCTCTCTTGCTCTCTCTCTCTCTCTCTAGCTCTAGCTCCCGCTCTCTCTCTCTGCCTGTTTCTCAAATAGAATGAAAACAAATAATTTTTAAAAAGTTTTTAAGGGCTGGCACTGTGGAATAGCAGGTAAAGCTGCTGCCTACAGTGCCGGCATCCCAAATGGGTGCCAGTTCGAGTCCCAGCTGCTCAACCTTCAATCCAGCTCTCTGCTATGGCCTGGGGAAGCAGTAGAAGATTGCTGAAGTCCTTGGGACCCTGCACCCATGTGGAAGACCCAGAAGAAGCTCCTGGCTCCTGGCTATGGATTGGCCCATCTCTGGCCATTGTAGCCATTTGGGGAGTGAACCAGCGGATGGAAGACTTCTCGCCCTCTCTGCCTCTCTGTAAATCTGCCTTTCAAATAAATAAATAGATCTTAAAAAAAAAAAAAAAAGGTTTTTATAAAAATGGTGTTTTTCACAGCTTTCCACTGGATAACTTACTTTTTTTTGAAACTCAGTATATATGAAATAATAATAAAAGAAACTTGTCACATTTATAAATACTAAATCTAAATATGGACAAAAATGCACTGCTATTTTTAAAAATGTATCCAAAGCAACCTCTTATCTGTGGGGTGGAGGGGGGAGTGTTGACACATTATCTTGACTATCTCAAAAGATGTAAGGTTCCCCACCACCTGGCATATCTGGTTTTCAGAGGGTCATTTAGGCATTTGGGTAAGAGAGTGACAACATTCCAAATGAACACTCTCACTTCTCTCTTGGCATTTTAAGGTTGGACTAGGGAAGAAAAACATGTCTATATGCTCTCAGAAAATAATTTCCTAATCAAGAAAGCAGATCTTTCGTGCACTTGTTAAAGAAGGCTGTTTTTTCTATTATTATTTACAAAAGTACTTAAAATCAAGGTTAAAAAAATCTTATTTCATTCAATTTGCTTTTTATATTAGGCAGTGTAAGTCTTATCACCAATACCTCAAATCAAGCTACTCTCAGTTAAATGTAAAAGACACTGCCGAACTATCTGGATCCCCATAACGTGTTAACAGGCTGTCCTATGCCTCTGTCCCACCAAAATCCATATGTTGAAGTCCTAACCCATACCACTTCAGAATGTGACTGTATTTGGAGACAAGGTCTGTAAAAGGGTAATTAAGTTTAAATGAGGTCTTTAGAATGGGCCTCAATCCAGTGTGACCAGTATATTTATAAGAAGGGGAGAATGTGGATATGGACAGATGGGAGAGAGGTAAGACAGGGAGAAGACAAGCCCTGTCCAAGCCAAGGTGAGAGGCCTTAGAAGAAACCAACCATGCCAATGCATGGGTCTTGGACTTCCAGCGTCAAATTGTAAAAAATGTTTGATTTCAGCCACCTGGTCTGTGGTCTTCTGTTGCGGCACCCCAGCAAACTAACACAACATGCTAATCACTTTCCACTTTTAAAGCCCATTACACCGAATAGGCTTTCTCTCACCATCAGAGCACCGTGATATGAGGGGTCTGGAAAAATTTCCTAGAAAATAGGTATTATGACTATGCACGGGTTTCAAAAAATGTTTTGCATCCAAATAAACATCTTTTAGTGTTGATGAGTGCCCTTACATACTACTTCTCAGAATATCTGGCTTTATCAGTGGCTTTTTTCTAGCCACACTATACAGACTATAGACAGCATCATATAAAACAGCATGGTTTTGGAACACTTTTAGAGACCGTAAATTTCAAGACCCTTTGAAGGAGGCTGCTGTGAGTTATCCTGAAATATCATATGAGGAATGCACAGGCAAAGAAATGACCATGGTGCTACCGGACCAAGCTGTGTGCTTACCCAACACTGTCAATACAAGACTTTCAGGGTCAGCACTGCGCCGTCCTATATGGGTGCTGGTTTGAGCCTGGGCTGCTCCTCTTCCGATCCAGCTCTCTGCTATGGCCTGGGAAAGCAGTAGAAGATGGTCCAAGTCCTTGGGCCCCTGCACCCACTGGGAGACCTGGAAGAAGCTCCTGGCTTCAGATCAGCCAGCTCTGGCCACTGCAGACATTTGGGGAGTGAACCAGTGGTCTGAAGACTTCTGTCTGTCTGTCTGTCTCTCTCTGCCTCTGTCTCTGTAACTCTGCCTTTCCAATAAATAAATACATCTTTAAAACCAAAATACAGACTTTAAAGTAGCTCTCAAGAGACCAGCTCTGTAACAACGCTAATACTCTTTAAGGTCAACACTTCCAATACTCCATTCAAACATACAACATTCAAAGCAGATTCTAGGATATCAGGTTTTCTGGATTTATGCTGTCTACAGAAGTTAGTAACTTCAATTGTACAAAGTTAATTACCATTACCTCAGAGTTCGATAGTATAGTTTTTAAAGAATTTAAGCAATAATAGCAATAATGAGAAAAGAAAAACATTGCGCTAAACATTGATAATATGTGCTAGACAGTGCTCTGCCATTGACATGTATTAACTCAATCAAGCCTCATAACACCTTCAGGTGGCAGGTAGCCTAACCATCACCCAGAAATCCATCAGCACTCCATTACAGACGGCAAAGCTGAGACAGAGGCTAAATGACGGCTCGAAGTGTCACATGGCTGGTGCATAGCAGACATGAGATCCGAGCACAGGCAATCTGAGTCCAGACGCCCTCTTGTCAACCACTGCTCCTCGGTAACTACCGCTCACATCTGATCTTTTATTCAGGGGGTGGAGAAATCCCTGCTACAACAGGATTCACACGCAAGGAAGGGACATCAGAAACAATCTAATCCAGCCCTCTCCCTTCACAGACGAGTACTGAGGCCAGAGTTGTTGCATGAATACTCACGGCTTTTCAAGATCCAGTGTAATCCACTTTCTGGGATACCGTGACAGAGATCAGATGTTTGTTTGTTTTCATGCATCTCTGGTGTGAGGTATCTCTTTCTTTCTCTCTCTGTCTCTATATGTATGCTCTTACATAATGCTGCCAAAATTTACACATTTATTGAAGAACAAGAGGAAGTAGTCTGATGATCATAAACAAATATTTACACATCTCTTCCCCCCAAATGAGGACATTAGCACAAGGCTATTAAAAACAGGTCTGTCTGCCTGGATATCTGCTCACACCCTTTCAAGTATTCTGTGAGGCAAGGCCAAACCAGAAGAACGACATTAGCTGAACTACTACAACCGGTATTAATGAATAATGAAAACAAATAGTTTTATATTAATGCAAACATTTTACTTAAAAAGATAACTCTTTTAACATCAGACTATTAGTAGAAGTTTGAACCATTTCAATGACATTTGTTAGTTGGCTTTACCTGGTTTAAATGAAATGATAATTTCAATGATTATTTCAATCAACTAAGTTTCTGTCTATAGCATCTATCTGTCCCTTCAATTTCTGCTCTTTTAAAATAAATTCACCACAGAAGGGAACAGTAACAGGTAGACTGATTTTATTTACAGTAAGTGATTCATGGGCCACAATTCTAGAGGCAGCCTAGAATGCAAAATCCCTTCAAATGCTAATGCAGGCTGAAGTCACTGACTCCACTAGGATTCCAAACGGGGAAACTCCACACGGAGTATGGTACGGAGGATTAACCATGAAGCCGTTAAGGTTCCTGCATCTGAGCTATGCCTATAACCCGACTCTCCCCAGAACTGCAAAGAACTTCACCCAAACCTCTGACAAAAACATAACTAGTGATGGTGTTTTGCAGATCACAGATTTTTTAAAAAAACGTTTAACATTCAGTAGCAACTGAGTATCACAACAACAAACCTAGCAACTGTTTGTGCTCCCAGGTTCTTCAGGGACAATCATTCTCCTAGGGAGGTGGGGGTTGAGAGTTATGGTGGGAAGTGCAGGGATTTTATAATATTGTGGCACTGCCATTTCATAATTCCTTGATTCACTTAATCTTTGATCTTTAGTTCTTTATTTATAAAATCAGGATAATAACATGTACTCTTAGCAGGTGGCTTCATGGCTTAAATACGTGACTGGCCAGGTCTCTCGCTTCTCATCCTAGAACACTCATTTGGTTCATCTGCCAGGACAATGAAGTTTGGCTTTTCCAATGGGTCATCATCACTGTCTATTGGTCAAGTGTCTAATTTACAGATCAAAGGCAAGTTTAGTCCTTCTGAGTTGGCAGTTGATCTGCTACAAAAAGCAGATGGCATGCCGGCTAGTACCTGGGAAAGTCAGCTTAGGGACACACGTTCAACCCACTTCCAGGCCAAAGGGAACCACTTGGGAAAAGAGAAGGACATTCTTCTGCCTAGCCCAGCTTCTTGTGCCCTCAGCACACAGGTGGCGAGAAGTGTGCCTTTGCTTCAGCTGAATTTTTACAGCTTTTAATAAACTCACAATTTAACTTGTAATGATTGTGAAATGGATTTTCTAAAAGTATCACAGCTCTGTTTTACATTAAATTAAATGCATGATGGATAAGTATCTACATTTATAACTCAGAAGCAGGTACTCTATTATATCAACTCATCTGTTTACATGTATCTGTCTTCTGTCTCACAAGGATCTGAACTCTGATGGACAACTCCTCTTTCTATTCAACTTGATGAAAAGTAGCACCTAGTAATCTGGTTCAAAGAATTACTATAAAGAAATGTCTAATACCTTGAAATCTCATCAACAATATTTGACTTTATCTTTTAGGAAATGAGAAGCCATCATTAACCAGGTGAATGAGGAAAGCATAGTTTTAGGAAGGCTAAGCTGTAAGGTACAGAGTGGACTTGACAAAAGAGAATTTCAAAGCAGACAGAATAGCTGTGAGGAAAAGTTAACAGTAGGGATATGAGACAGTAGAGATATGAGACAAAAATGTATGAGCTAGGATGATGGCATTAAGGATGGAACAGACTGGCCAGCACCATGGCTCACTAGGCTAATCCTCTGCCTGTGACGCCGGCACTCTGGGTTCTTGTCCCAGCTGGGGCGCTGGATTCTGTCAGGTTGCTCCTTTTCCAGTCCAGTTCTCTGCTGTGGCCCGGGAGTGCAATGGAGGATGGCCCAAGTACTTGGGCCCTGCACCCGCATGGGAGACCAGGAGGAAGCACCTGGCTCCTGGCTTTGGATCAGCACAGTGCGCCAGCCATAGCGGCCATTTGGGGAGTGAACCAATGGAAGGAAGACCTTTCTCTCTGTTTCTCTCTCTCACTAACTCTGCCTGTCAAAAAAAAAAAAAAAAAAGGATGGAACAGACTGACACAATGGATGTTAAAGAGAACTTACAGTAAGCTGGTGACTGATTCCATTTAGGGAGGCAAAGAGGGGAAATAGTCCCAGATTAGCTGAGGTTTTGAGGCTGGGTGACAAGAATGATGATGCCACTAACAGAAACAGGGATGTCAGAAAAGGAACTGGCGTTACGGGGAAATGATGACGAATATGGGAGACATGCTGAATGAGAACTAGTCGGACCCCGACAGGGCCCACGTGAGGAGTCAGCTGGTGTGGTGAGTGCCAAGGCCTCCGAGGGGAGAAGCCTCGGGGAGAGGCCCTTTCTTGGTCTTCAGTTCAAGGACAGGAGGCATCAGGAAGAGGCTGCTGTGCAAGACCACACCAGATCTGTTTTGTGCTCTCAAATATTAAACCAGTTAAAACTAGATTGGTTCTGTTACTCCTCTAGCACCTACTGTAACAGAAAGAACCAGCCGGCCGGCATCGCGGCTCACTAGGCTAATCCTCCACCTAGCGGCGCTGGCACACCGGGTTCTAGTCCCGGTCGGGGCGCCGGATTCTGTCCCGGCTGCCCCTCTTCCAGGCCAGCTCTCTGCTGTGGCCAGGGAGTGCAGTGGAGGATGGCCCAGGTGCTTGGGCCCTGCACCCCATGGGAGACCAGGAGAAGCACCTGGCTCCTGCCTTCGGATCAGAGCGGTGCGCCAGCTGCAGTGCGCCGGCCGTGGCGGCCATTGGAGGGTGAACCAACAGCAAAAGGAAGACCTTTCTCTCTGTCTGTCTCTCTCTCTCACTATCCACTCTGCCTGCCAAAAAAAAAAAAAAAGAACCAGCCAGCAGAAGTCAAGTCATCTTCGCACCCACCCAAACGCCACAGTTTCCTCTCTTTTTCCAATAACTAATCTCTCAGGTGTCCTTCACCCTTCTCTCCATCATAACCTAGAATTCTTCTCCCTTTTGAAATCATTCATCCTGGTTTCTCCCTTCTGTCTTCCTTCCGTAGCTCTCACCCTTCTTTTATTTATTTATCTATTTATTTATTTAAGATTTGTTTTGGTTTGTTTGAAAGGCAGAGTTATACAGAGAGGCAGGGCAATACAGAAAAGGAGATCTTCCATCTGCTGGTTCTCTCCCCAAATGGCTGCAATAGCTGGGGCTGGGCCAGGCCAAAGCCAGGAGCTTTAGCCAGGTCTCCCACAAGGGTGCAGGGGCCCAAGGACTTGGGTCATCTTCTGTAGCTTCCCTCGGGCACATTAGCAGGGAGTTGGGTTGGAAGTGGAGCTGCTGGGATGCAAACGGACATCCATATGTGATGCTAGCACTGCAGGCAGCAGCTTAATCTGCCTCTGCGCCCCAGTGCCAGCCTCAGCTCTCACCTTTCTATGAGGACAGAGCCAGAGCACACCTCAGCCCAGCCTTTCCCAGCACCCTGCATAAAGGTATATGCAAGTGCCCCTAAAGCACTCAAGTCAGGAAATTTTTTTTTTTGTCTGCAAACCCATCATCCTCT
This sequence comes from Oryctolagus cuniculus, assembly GCF_964237555.1. Taxonomy (NCBI): domain Eukaryota; kingdom Metazoa; phylum Chordata; class Mammalia; order Lagomorpha; family Leporidae; genus Oryctolagus; species Oryctolagus cuniculus. Next base: position 57,958,525 of record NC_091438.1, read on the forward strand.
TCTCTCCTACTTTCTTTTTCTTTTTAGAAGATATATTTATTTGAAAGGCAGAGTGACTGAGAAAGAGAGGGAGCTTGTCCATCAACTGGTTCACTCCCCAAATGGCCACAACAGCCAGGTCTTGGTTAGGAGGAAGCCAGGAGCCAGGAACTCCATCTGGGTTTCCCAAATGCATGGCAAGCACTTGGGCCACCTTTCACTCAAGGTACATTGTCAGGAGGCTGCATTGGAAGCAGAATGGCGGGGACTGGAACGGGAACTCTGATAAGGGATGGCAGAGACACAAGCAATGCCTTAACCAGTTGTGTAGCACTGGCCCCTTGGTTCCTATTATGCTAACAATTAGGGTTATATTCTTTAAACTCAATATCAATTAAGGATTATAGAAGCCAGAAAGGATTCAAGGGCAAAGGACACATTTGGATTGAAAGCTTTGGCTTTGTCCATGAAATATAGTTCAGAGATACTTGGCAAGCAGGACCATAGTATTGCATTCTTGAGTTCAGTACCTACTTGCGGCCCTGTTCTCTTCAATGCACAAACCTTCACTCTCCCCTTCCTCCACTTTCACTCTTACGGCCCCTAACCCATGCTTTCTTCTCACCTCCATTTTGGTTGTTCCTATAATGACTTCTTAGTTTTGGGGTGTGAGGGAGGGTAGTCTTCAAAAGTAAGGCACAAGTCGCTTTTAATCAAAATTGTCACCGAAAATCCCTGAAGTCTCATGGAAGATGCAACCGTAGTACGCACAAAGCCATTTGCCAGTTAGGATGGTGGTACTCAAGAGAGCACAGCTCTGAGCAACTGATAATTCAGAACGAATCCACCAGCTGGCTGAATCCCTGGCCTTCTTTGTCCTCAGGCTACAAAGTTCAAGAAAGAGAATTCGCATGAGAAAATTACTAAACACACACACACACACACACTCCCAGACAGACATACACTCTCCTAAAAGTCCTTAGCTCAGACTTTTGAGATCTTAATATGCAAACTCTGCTTCCCTCTAAAATTTTCGACAAAACCAACCAATAAGTAAAATCACGTCAATTCTTCACCTTTGCAAAAAATGCTAAATGAGGTAAAAATATTTCCTGTTAAGTGCTTTAATCTACATGCCACATGCTAATAATAATAACGGTAATAATACCTATCAATTATTAAGTGCTTCTCATATGCAGGCCCCAGTTATTTCTATCCCACAGCTAAGGAAACTGAAGTATGGCAGAGATGGAAAACTCTGTCCACGTCCTGGGTCCCGCCACTACACAGTGGTAGAGCTGGGATTTGAACCCAGGTTTGCCTTTGAAGTCTGTGTTGCCAACAGCCACACTCTACAGCCATTTTCTCGCTTGAAATACATAAACTAAAACTTGGAAGACTTGATTTTCATTATTAGCAGCAAACATTCAGGGTATTTAGAAACAGGCTGACAAGCCAGGAGAGGGGTCAATCAGTTGACTAGACAAAGTGCCCCTGCAGACGAGTCTATACTTCTCACCTGGCACATCTCAACGCCAGCTCAATGGCAACGCCTGAGAAACGCACCAGTCTGCTCCACTCAGAAAAGCCAGCACTCAAAGTCAAGGTCTGCGATTTAACGGGCAGCACTACAAACACAAGTCCATTGCAGACTGTGTATTACGCCCACCATAATCAGTCCATATGATTACATTGGGGAGGCTGTTCTGTTTATATAGCTAGTGCCAGCTTAAAAGCACAAAATCAACGAAAAATCCATTTTGAAAAATTCTGAAATAAATCAGTAACTTATCAAAACCAAACACTCAGAGAAACTATCCTTCAATGGAAATCAGTAAACAATCAGTTAGTAGGCCCTCCTCAACTTACTTCATCCCCATTAGGTCAGTCTTAGAAAAATAAAATTCTGAAATGCACAGGTTTCACTTGGGTTCATAAGTCTGGTTCATATTTCATGATGGCAAAATTATATTACCTGGCCAGCATATGTTTCCTTATGATACTGGAGTTTTAGAAGCCCTCAGATAAGGAAAATCAAGTCAAATCAAGACCAAAAACATATGTTTATACTAATAAGGCATGCCATATTTTATCAGTACACTATCTTTCCAGCTTAAGACAATAGCTTCAAACTAAGTTCCTTAAACACTCATTAAGTCACAGTATATATACCACACACTGTAAAGGATAAAAAGAAGGCTCTATCTGCCCTCACAGAATCTGTAATTTAATAAGATGCACATACAAATTTTCTGCTTCCGAAATGTTTTCTTCATTTAACACACCAGACGGATGTTGAAAAAGTTAGAGGAGCTTTCCAAGACACAAAGCTGTATCAAACAGGTCCTGCTTAGTGTGCCAAATCATCCAAGAATGTTATTTGCTTTTTCCTCTCATTTATTAAGGCCCTGGCAATTGCCACCAACTGGTGTCCTCAGCCTCTTAGCTTATTTTCTGACCTCTGCCCATGTAATAAGATACATCTTCTTGGGATTTCCTGTTCTCTGTTTTTTTCTGCCGCTTTTGCAGCGAGGCCCATGTCTTTCCCTACTAGGGCAGCAGTGCACTCCGTGCTGCTGGGAAGACCCTGCACACACAGTCTTCTTGATGCTTTCCTCCTGCAGGTCCGGAAACAACCACTGAGCAGCTCAGCCAGCACTGAGAACCGCTCTGCAGACTCGGAACCCAACCACACAACACTCATTACCTCCAGGAAGTCATCTCAGGATGGCTATGCAGGGGAGTGAGAGACAACAGCCTACAGTCACCCTCTGTGATTCCAACTCCTTGCATCTCATTGCTTTGGCTAAATATAACAGCAGTGAGATGGACTTGGGATGGAAAGCAAAGCAGAGAAAAAAAAAAAAAGGCTAAAAATACAGCAGGTTTTAATATATAGAAGTGCTAAGCACAGATGGTTACTGAGGGCTCCAGGCCATGAACATCAGGCAAAAGGCATCACTCTGTTGCATCTGCTACAAATCCTTTACAAGCACACCACAGAGACGTGTGTTGGTATTTACATATGTTAATAGCTAACGTCCACCTTGCCTTTATTTACCCTTATCTCTGAGATACAAATTTTATTGCTGATATTCTAAATTTTGGTGGATGATAATGGCATTATAAAACCAATCAATAACATCCTATAGGTTTTTTGTGTCCCAGTAGGGGAAAAGCCACTCTAAAAGAGGGGCTGGGGAGTAATCAAAGGCCGAGGGCCCAGATTAATCATAAACCTAGACGACTGAACCTGAATTTTCTCCCCACACTTCCTGCCTTTTGTCTCAACCTGCAGTACAGCTTCAAGGTTAACTGGCTTCTCCCTGAGCAACGGGCTCAGCCCACCCAGGCCGGCGAGACCCTCGTTCCTCATTTATTTATCCACCCCGTTTCATTTGAAAACACGCTCTTGTTCATTGATTGTCAAACAATATGCCCTGTATTCCTACCCACGCGAGGCCAAGTCTGCAGATAGCCCACACGCCCACCTCATCGTGAAACACAAGGAGGACGGCTTCCCATCAAGCTCTCGGGGAGAAAACAGGGTGGAAAGCAAAAATAAAACGCAGCTCAAATCTGAAACGACCCTCAGAAGCTGGGCGGTCCCGAAGCAATAGAGGGAAGGTACAAAGCGTGGTGGGTTGGCGGTGCCATTTCTCTTTCTTCCAGAGTCTACAAGAGTCCCGAGGCAAGGGAGCTCTGGACTCCCCCACGGAGAGCAGAGGGTCACCGGGGCTGCAGAGGGGCTGCAGAGGGGCTGCAGAGGATGGGGGATGGGCAGAACGCAAGTGGCGAAGGCCGCTTCGCCCGTGCAGCTCGCCGTCTACTACGCGTCTTTGATTTTTTTTTCCCCCTTCGCCTCATCCTTCCTTTTTGGAAAACTGATATGCTATTACGGAGGAAACCGGCTCCGGTGCCACCCCGGCGAGCAGGGACAGGTGGAGGGAAAGCGGGCTGGCCCCCGGAGCGTACACGGCGAGGGTGGGGGCGGCAGCCTACAGAACGGGAACCTGCGATTCCCGCGCCAAGGCTGGGGCGCGGGACGGGAGGGGCTTCTAGGTGAGCGGCGTCCCGACGGAAGCCCCTGCCGAGGAGCCGGGAACTGGAAGGGGATGCAGTAGTAGCGGCGAGGACCCTCGGAGGATGAGGAGACGCCTCCTCGGGGAATACCGGGAGCTGGAGGAGGCGGCCCCGCCCCCTCAGGGGATGGCCCCGGGGATGAGAGCGGCCGGTGGCAGAGGCTACCCGCGCTCCTACGCCTGCTTTTCTCTGAGAACCCGGCCTCCCGCCACCGCCGAGCCCAGGCACCCGCCGCCCCTACCTTCCCGCGGCGCTCCGGGATCCGCTCCCCGCCGCCTCCGCCGCCGCCACCCGTTCCCCATCCACAGCCCCCGAGGTCCCGCCTCCCCAGCCGCCGGCGGGGCCACTGGCATTCGCCTGGGCCAGTCACCGCCTCGTCTCTCCAGCGCCGGCACCAATCCACGCGGGCTGGAGGAGGAGCTTCTCCAATGTCATTCAGGCTCCTCCCAGGGCCCCAGGATCCCTTTTGTTTGGAGAGAGCCAGGCTGGGATTGAGGTGGCGTCACTTCCGGAAGGAAGCGCCCTCCTCCTGCCGGGGCTCCAGGGTGGGCTCGTGCTGCCCCGGGCCCGGGGTCTGCAACTTTCTTACCTTTTGTGCAGTTCCTGGGCAGGGCCAGGGCACGAGCGCTAGGTTCTTTACCCTGACTGTACAGGAGTTTTGGGATTGGCGGGCGTCTGATGGCCCGATTGATGGGAATCCTATGTAAAATGCTAATAAATAAAGTGAGCTTTGTTGTCTGCTTTAAAATTAGCTGTTGAAAACCTGGTAAAGTGGCTTCCTGCTCTCCCTCCCTCCCTTTTTCCTGGACGCGCCTGGGTGTGGTGCTGGAAGCAAGGGCGCCAACAGGAAAGACCCGGGACCGACCACTCCTCTGTTTCAGAGAAGTGCAGAAGAGGATACTAGGTCTGGAGCCCCCGGGGCAGAGACACGGGATAGCACCCAGGAGGGCATAGACGTAGCCTGTCCGCCTTCGGGGCAGGAATGGAGCAATCCCAAGTTTGTGTGGCAAGTCTCTTGCCAGGTGAGGAGACTTCTTCGTGTTCCTGGTCCCTTGTACCGCAGGGTAATGGCGTTTTCAGTGAAGCGGAAACAAAGGACAGTGTGGAGGATGCAAGGAATGTAGATCTTAGTGGCAACAAGCTCTAAGAAGGACTTAGAGCCTGCAGACAGAGAAGATGCACCACTCTCTGAGGTCGAAGTTTCCTTTTTCCTAGGCGCACAGGTGGAAATTGATCGGAACCACACTATTTTTAGCACAGTAAAAGTACTTATAAGACAAATGTTTCTAATGTGTAATGTATTACCTTTAATTCAGTATTGCTTGTTTGAATTATTATTTGCAACACAGTCGTGGGGACGCACCCGCCATCCTGCAGGCAGGGCGCAGTTTACAGCTTGGGAGGAGGAAGTAGTCAGTCTGTAACCACCTGACCAGGTGGGAGTTTTTATCACGACATCACTGTGCAGGGTCTTTCATATCATGATATTTAATCTTCAGTGCTCGGGCCGGTGCTCTGGGCTAATCCTCTGCCTTGCGGCGCCGGCACACCGGGTTCTAGTCCCGGTCGGGGCGCCGGATTCTGTCCCGGTTGCCCCTCTTCCAGGCCAGCTCTCTGCTGTGGCCAGGGAGTGCAGTGGAGGATGGCCCAAGTGCTTGGGCCCTGCACCCCATGGGAGACCAGGAGAAGCACCTGGCTCCTGCCATCGGATCGGCGTGGTGCACCGGCCACAGCACGCCGGCTGCGGCGGCCATTGGAGGGTGAACCAACGGCAAAGGAAGACCTTTCTCTCTGTCTCTCTCTCTCTCTCTCTCACTATCCACTCTGCCTGTCAAAAGAACAAAAAAATAAAATAAAAAAATAATCTTCAGTGCTGTATGAGAACTCGGTCCCTATCCTGTAAGATAGGCAACATCGGGGCCAGTGCTGTGGTGCAGTGGGTTAATCTGCAGCCTTCAGCGCTGGCATCCCCTATGGGCTCCGGTTCAAGTCAGTCCCAGCTGCTCCACTTCCAATCCAGCTCCCCGCTGATGTGCCTGGGAAAGCAGCAGCAAATGACCCAAGTGCTTGGGCTCCTGCACCCACGTGGGAGACCTAGAGGAAGCTCCTGGCTTCTGGCTATGGCCTGGCCCAGCCCTGGTCATTGCAGCCATCTGGGCAGTGAGCTGGCAGATGAAAGATATCTGTCCTTCTCTCTCTAACTCTGCCTTTCAAATAAATAAATCTTTAACAACAACAACAACAAAAGACCACATTGTGTCCAACTTACAGAGGAGAAGACAGAGACTCAAGAGGGGTTAAGTAAGGTTATAGAGCTAGTAAATGGTAAAGAAAGCACCTGCAGGGATGACACTGTGGCACAGTGGCCTGTGACGCCAGCATCCCACACGAGCACCAGTCTGAGTCAAGGCTGCTCCACTTCCAGTCCCTGGTAATGAAAGCAGCGGAAGGTGGCCCAGGTGCTTGGGCTCCTGCCACCCACATGGGAGTTCCAGATGGAGTTCCTGGCTCCTGGCTTCACCCTGGCCCAGCCCTGGCTGTTGCTGTCATTTGGGGAGTGGACCAGCAGAGGGAAGATCTCTTTGTCTCCGTAACTCTTTCAAACAAGATAAATAAAAAATTTTTAAAAAGAGCGTCCAGTAAAGATGGATAACCTCACACCTATACCATGTTCGGTGTACCGCCCACTAGATCTCACAAGGAGGACCTCACAGTGCAGACAACGGGCATGGATAATTGCAAAGCCAATACGAGAGCCAGGAAGACAGCTCCATGCCTCCCTGTGTTGATCGTGGACTTCAGAGGGTCAGCGCTGTCTTGCACCTAAAGCCAGCAGCATGATGTGCTGAGATGCAGCAGCCCGAGTGCTTTTGGGTTGTGTCCTAGGAAATACAGAACTTCACAAAGGCGGCGTGATTTGTGTGCAGAATAATGCCATCTGAGAGGTAATGGGAAAAACCAGGAGATACTTTGGCTAAGAGCACTTAGTAAGTGCTCACTAAATACTGACTGGACATACAAGGTCTGAGAGGGTAAAAACACATCGTGAGTTACATTTCCTCCTCCTGCGCTTCGCTCTGGCCATGGGTGTGCAATGAGGAAGTGCCTCATCACTGGACAGTGAGGCAGACCTGGGAGAACAGGCTATTTTCTGCTGGCTTCTGAGTCACTGTTTGTGAATCAGTGAATCAGCTCCTCCCTCCCTTTGTAAGCTATTAACCCCCCACACCCATTCTAAGCAGGTGCTTCACAGACCATGTGGGAAATGGAATTCATAGAGAGGTTTATTTTGGTGCAAAAAGTTTTTGAAACCCATGCAAGTTTTTTTTTTTGTAATATGCATTTTCCATGCATTTTTTGAAGGCCCCTCATCCTTCAAGCCTGACCATGAGGAAGCAGCGCCCTGTGACCTACTTCCTTTACAGCAGGTGACCATTCCCCTGCCTCCCTGGCTTCCCTCCTGCCCATTGCTGAGCACGTGCTGAAGCTCTCCGCAAGCGTGCGGTCACTCAGCCTTGCACATGGCACTGTCCTGAGGGTGTCCTGATTGCTCTCCTGTCCACTTGTCCAAGCCTGGAGCTAGGAAGCAGGCAGGACTTTGGGAGCCTCACGCAGGCTACAGCAGTGAGAGAGTGTCCTGGAGTTGTTTTGTGATTTTTTTTTCAACATATAAAATTTGAAGGTAAAATTTAGAGCCTGGTGCACAGCTGGGTACACAGAGGTGGGGAATGAGCTCATAGTAGTATCTTGAGTGTGATAACATCACACTTTATGTCTATCAGTTTATCAACTTGTCGGGAAACATGAAGTGCCTACTGTGTGTCAGACAACAACTTACCAAAGAGGTGGAAGATGACAGATTGTGTCAGTGGGTGGGGAGGCGATGGCGGAGGGAACGAAGGCTGCACTGGGAGTGAAGACTGCAGAGTCTGCCTCTTGCTCCGCCCTTCACTGTGCTGCTTTCCAAGGCTGCCCTAGCAAATGACCATCAGCTGAGCAGCTCCAGGCAATGGACATGTGTTCCTGCTCACTCTGGAGGCCAGAGGCCCAAGGTCACGGTGGGTGTTTTTTTTTTTTTTTCTTTTTAAAAATGATTTATTTGAAAGGTGGACTTACAGAGCGAGATAGCGGGAGAGCGAGAGAGCGAGAAAGCAAGAGAGAGAGAGCTTCCATCTGCTGGTTCACTCCCCAAATGGCCATTGTAGGCTAGGGCTTGACCAGGCTGAAGCCAGGAGCCTGGAACTCCTTCTGGGTCTCCCACGTGTGTGGCAGGAGCCCAAGCTCTGGGGTCATCTTCTACCTCCTTCCCAGGTGCATTAGCAGGGAGCTGGATCGGAAGTGCAGCATCGGGGATTCAAATTGGCGCATCCCGGATGGAGGGGGGGAGCTTAACACGCTACACCACATAGCTGGGCCTCCAAGGTCAAAATGTTGACAGGCTGACTTCTGAGGGCTCCACTCCACACCTCTCCTCAGCTTCTGGCAGTTCCCGGCACCCCTTGGCTATAAGTGCATCACCACAATCTCGGCCTCTGTGTCCACATGGCCTTCCTCCCTCCGTGTCCCAGTGTTTCCCTCAGTCCTCTCTTCTTCCTAGGAGGACACCTGTCATATTGGATTTAGAGCACACACTAACCTATTTTCTCATCTAAACTCATCACATTTCCAAATAAGTTCACATTCTGAGACTCCAGGTGGATAGGAATTTCGAGGAGGCACATTCAACCCAGTACACTGTGGGGAGCAAACCGGACTAGACTGAGTTACTGGAATTAAGACTTATTCTATGCATCTGCTCTCCCACAATATGGTGCTGGGAGAGAAGTAAACAGCTTCCGCACAGCTGCCTCCAGTTCAACCAATAAACTGTAGGACTTGCTACTGATTGGAGGAGAGCAGCGTACTCGGCATGTGGGCAGCCGAGTTGGGATTGGCGGAGGAGGACTATAAAGGAGGAGAGAGACAACATGCACCAGGAACATCTAAGGGGAACATCTAGCTGAAGGAACACCTGTGCAGCCCCCGAGAAAGCCGGCCGGCGGTGTGCCGCTCCCCTGAGGAAGTGGGGAATGTGGCCAGGGGGAACTGCCCTTCCACGGAGGTGGAAGGGATAGTAGCCAACCCGGGAAGAACCAGCAACAAACCCGGGGAGGGCCGAGCAGACAGAAAGAACAGCGCAGGGTCTTGTGTCGTTCCTCCACGAAGAGGGGGAGCGACAGTACACAAACCTCCTCGGCAAAGGAATCTCCCCAATTAACTCTATTTAAATTTATTGGTAAATGACATGAAAATCATGGATTGCTTCCAAAAGATCAAGTCCCTTGATGATTGTAGTGTAATTATATAAGCTGGGCATCTTTCTCAAGATGTTAAACTATGTGCCAGGCACTGTGTAGTTACTTTACACAGTACATCTCTTTATTCTTTTAAGTTCCATTCTTAGAAGGACCCCAGGAGATGCTAATATACCCATTTTACAGATGAGGAAATTGAGGCACAGAGCAATCGAGGCCATGGAATTCTTAAGTGATGAACAGAGAATACCTCCTTAGATCTGATTCCAAATGCCACCCTTATAATTGATGGTGCCATCATGGAAGCCGGGTGAGGAAAATGGGCCATGTAACAAGCACATGACACTTTGATTTGTGGAGCTGAGTAGTAATGTTCCTGGAGTCACGTGTGTATGAAGTCCCAACTGATGTTAAAACAAGGGCAAGCAAGAGAGGAGGAAGTGGTGGGTGGCAGTGAAGGCCTGGGGCTAGAGGAGAGCTTCGGGTGGTTACGGACCTGTCTCCAGCGAACAATAGGTAAATGGGGTCGCTGCCTAGAAGAGCAGGTATAGGAAGGTATTTGGAAGGCTCTAAGAGGGATTATCATAAAGGAGCCCGCAGCGCCTACTTTCCCTCCCTCTCCTCTCTACGCCCCAGCCCTCCAAGGAAGCGTCTGGGGCTCTGTGAGGCTCCACTGGGGCTCACGAAGGCGCTGGGTGGGCCACGTGTATAAATTGGGACTGAGAACAGCGGGATGGTAGAAGGCGACAGTGACCAGCCCTAAGTCCCCTACCTCCCCTCCCCCGCCCGTGGATCGGAGACCTCAGTCCAGAGGTCTAGGACCTGGCTGAAGCCGAGGGGAAGGTAGATTTTCTACCTGTTCTCCCAGCCATGACCCTTCTGATTAGTCCTGGGCGGTTCTCTTCCTTTCGGTTCTGCCCAATCTGGGCGGCTGGGGCCCCAGGGAGCGTGCAGAGATTTTGGGTGTGGCCCCGAGTGCGTTCCCGAGCTCGTTGCTCCCTCTAGTGTTGAGTGCTGGGTCCTGCAGCTGTCCGCCTCCCTCTCGGCCGTCCCCTGGGAGACCTCCCGCCTGGTGTGGTTTTTCCTTTTATGGGTGTGTGGGCTCTGAGCACAGCAGGTAGGAACTTCCAGGGACCCGCAGGGACAAGCTCTTAGTTTTCGCCTACACGTCCAGCCTAGTTTGGCCATGATAAAGCCTATTTGATCCTTGCAACCATCCTGAGAGGTAATTATTTTTACTTCTAGGTTTCTTATTCATTAATTATTCTTTATTACTTCTAGGTTTCCGGGAGAGACAGCAAGTTCAGAGAGGTAAAGCGGCTTGCCCAAGGTCACACCGTGACAGTAGCAGAGACAACAGCAGCCGATTGTTTAGTGCCCACTTGGCACCAGGCATAATGTGGCTTTTCCTCCCCACAGCGGCAGGTTAAAGGGGGGTATTATCATCTTCCCTGTCCCTGATGAGGCCATGGAAGCGCAGACGAGAGTCGCTGAGAAGCCCTCCCGAGGTGGCACAGCCGCGCCCTCCGGACTGCACGCCCACGCGGTTTCCGCGCTGTCCATGGAGCGGGTGGGCGGTAAGGGTGGCACCGAGCCCGTGTGATTCAGTGTTGTTTTTCCCCGGCAGCACTTCCTGAGGGCCAGGAAGCTGGGGTCACGTGGTCCTTTGGATCCCCCCAGCTCCCCAAGAAAGGGCAGCAAAGCTCTATGTAAGTCCGCAGGCTCCCGGGTGCCTTGTGCTTGGGCAGCGCGTGGGGAGGGCCCCCCAGCCCTGAATCACTCCCGGTGGAAATCACAGTGGAAGCTGGTGGGCGGGGCCGGGGCATGCCTAAAGGAGTTGGAAAATCCCTAGAAGTAGAGGAGACAGAAAATCGCTGAAAGGGACCCCCTGACAGCAGCCTCCTGCCAGGCCCGAGGCCCCTGTGAGTCCCGGCTGCTCCCTGCTAATGCACCTGGGAAAAGCATTGCTCAAGTGCTTGGGCCCAGGTACGCACAGGGAGACCCGGCTACCATTCTCGGCTCCTGGCTTGCTGTGGGCTGCTGGGGCCTTTTAAGGGGTGAACCAGAGATCTCTCGTTTCTCTGTAACTCTGCCTTTCAAATAAGTAAATAAATAAATAAAAGATTCCTGGAAGTTGATGTGCTCAACTATGGAATTCCCAAATCATCCAGCAAAATTCCCGAGGATTTGGATCATTATAAACTCCTCCCCTGAGCCCCAAAATACAGCTCAGTCATTGTCCCGGGCAGGATGCTTCATATCCCTTTAGGTGAGTCACAAGGATTTCTCTTCCCTGTAATCTTTCACTCTAATCTGAAATTATTAAAGAAATATGCCAAATAAGGCATGGATAAACTGATATTACATTTGCTGCTTCTAAATGTAGCCTTCATACAGGCAGTCAGGTGGAGCAAGTTAGGCTTTTTTGTAACTCATTTGTAAGTTAACCCAGTTCCCTGAAGATGAGCTCCCCCCCACCCCGCCCTTCCAGCCCCTCCTCCACCGCTAGGTTTCTCTCTCTCTCTCTTCCTGTACCCAGGGTGCCTTCTTCCCACCTGGAGCCTGGATCCTCTCTGCTGGGGTCAGCTCATCAGGCAAAGCTCTGGGCTGAGCAGAAGGGCTGAAGCTCACTCCAAGGCTGGTCCCCTTTCTCTGTCCCGGTTTCCCCACGCACGGCCTGACAGTAAGCAGGGCGTGATTTCTGTGCTCCGGCCAGAGACAGGAGCATGGCCGGGCCAGGCTGCTCCACGAGTCTCGGTTTGGTGAAAAGCAGTTCCGTGTTTCCTCAGCTCTGTATTTCAGTGGAGGCATGGCACAGCTGGCTGAATGGGCCCTTGTTGCTTACAGAGGGGAGAAGTGTTTGTAGGACGAGTACTGACCCGTTACGGCTGCACCAATGTCCTGGGAAGGCTGTGTGGAGTAGGCTGCTGCTGGAAGCCTCTCTGCCTTCATTTCCTGCCGCAGGGCTCCTGCTGGGCCCCTGCAGGCCAAGTGTGTCCTGAACAAAACAGACAGGCGACCCAGCATCTCTGCCTCCTGGGGAGGGCTCTGAACATTTCCCATCCCCTTCTCTTTCTGCCACCGTGACATTCTTAAAATAGTGACTGAATGCCTGTTGCTACTCCGGGGGTGAGGAGCACACAGGTCTGCACCTGGGGCCATCACAGCCCTGGTGGGAGGCAGACCTGGGTACCTTGCTGATCCCAGGGCTCCTGCTTTCTGTAGCCACATAGCAACATAACTCAGACCACTACCTTACATCACAAGTGTTACTGCTCACCGAGGGGAGGGCGGTTGCCGGAGTGCCTCTTGTGGGTTCTTTTCCTCAGCTTTGTATAGAAATCAAAAGCAGGAAAACTACTTGTAAAGAGGCAGAAACTTTTATTTGTTTGGCAAGTGACAGAGAACGCATCTAGTTGGAGAGGAGAGCAGGCAGAGTGCCCGAGCGGGACACTGGCGTTGAGGGAGTGTCTGGGTTTTTAAGGCATTGCCGTCTGTTCATTGGGTCATCCTACTGGGGATGCCCATTGGACAGGGGTTTCACATACGTATGTTGATTGGCCTGGGGCTCAAGGAGATAGCAGGGTCTCCTGGAGACTGTCCGTCTCCTAAGGGGCTCAGCCCCCTCCTCTGCTAGCTCTGGGTGGAAGATGGCAACTAACTTGAAGGCATGATTTAAAACCTCAAGGTCCTCAAGGTCACACAAGATGGCCAGGGTCTCCTGGAGCCGGTCCGACTCTCCCCAGGTGCTCAGCCCCTCCCCTGCCAGCTCTGAGTGAAAGTTTGCCCCCACCCGAAGGTGTGATTTGAGGCTGCAAGGTCACCCGTGCAGCACAAGAAGCTGTTAGTGGGGGAGATGCCAGTTGGTCTGTAAACAGGCTTTCCAGCCACAGCTGGCAGCCTGCTCGTGAAGGAAGTTCTGCCTACGTCTGAGGGGCCCACAGACCCCCCAGCCCCACTGGCCGGCCTCAACAAACAGCACTCCTCCAGGTGGAGGGGTGGAACAAACATCCAGACAAGCCCTAGCAGAAAGGGCTTGTGTTGGCTCATGCAGCCGCCAAGTTCCAGGTTGTCTCATCTCAGATACAGCTTCTCAAAGCCGTTCCCGAGAGCAGAGTTCTCCCTCTCTGTCTCAACACTGCTTCCTCTGTGCTGGTTCTGTGTTCTGAGAGCTTTCTTCCTCAACCAGCCGTAAGCACGCTGGCTTTGTAACCTGCCACATTCGATAGGAAAGTGCACTTGCGCTTCTGCAGAATTCGGAGACAACTCCCGCAGTGTCTCCTTGGCTCTGCCTGGATCACGTGCTTATTCCTGAATTGGTCGGTGGGGCCAGGGGAAGTGTTGCTCTGATTGGCTGGCTCTAGGGCGTGTATTCTACCTGGAGACATGGATGAGCAGTGGGGGAAGACCTATCACCTTAACTGGAACTCTCTCTACTGCTTACTTCTTTACAAGATGTGGGGATGGAGGTTTGGGAGGCAAGCAGGAAGTATCTTAGGCATTTGAGGATTTGTCGTGCGCTGCTCGTGCACTTGGTCTCCCTTTGGTCGCCTGGCCTCCGCCTTGCCCTCCCTGTGCTGTGACCTGGCCACCCCTCTGGTTGATCACTGTCAGAAACTCTAGGATGCCTGATCCCTGCCATTCCTTATCCAGAGCAGCACTTTCGGAAATCTGTGGTGCATAGCAGTTTTGCCGTGAGCATCTGGGGACCTGGGTATGGTATGGGCAGTGTTAAAGAGATTTTTAAAGGCCAGAGATGCTCATATTTGAGAGTGTGTCAGAATCACCTGAGATCTTCTTTATTTTCCTTTACTCGGAAGGCAGAGAGATGGAGACAGATGGAAAACTTCCACCTGCTAGTTCGCTGCCCAAATGCCTACAACGGGCAAAGCCAAGGACCCAAAACTCAGTCCAAGTCTCCTATGTGGGTGGCAGGACCCGAGTACACGAGGCATCACTTGCTGCCTCCTGGGGTGCACACAAGGAGGAACCTGGCTAGGAGGCGGAGGCAGGACTCACACCAGGCACTCTGATATGGGATGTGAGTGTCCTAAGTGGAATCTTAACTGATGAGCCAAATGCCCATCCCCCTGAAGATCTTACTAACTTGCCAGTGGCTGGATCCTGCTCCAGAATGTTCCTTTCAGATTCTTTCTTTCTCTCTCTTTCTTTCTTTTTAAGATTTATTTATTTTTTTGAGAGGCAGAGCTACAGAGAGAGAGAGAGAGAGAGAGAGAGAGAGGGACTGAGACCGGGAGAAAGGTCTTCCACCTGCTGGTTCACTCCCCAGGTAGGAGCAATGCTGATCTGAAACCAGGAGCCAGGAGCTTCTTCCAGGTCTCCCATGCGAGTGCAAGGGCTCAAGCACTTGGGCCATCTTCCACTGCTTTCCCAGGCCACAGCAGAGAGCTGGATTGGAAGTAGAGCAGCTGGGACTCGAATTGGTGCCCATATGGGATGGCGGTGCTGCAGGTGGAAGCTTAGCCTACTACGCCACAGTACTGGCCCTTCCAGGGTTTCTGATTCAGTCTGGAGTGAGCCCAAGAATTTTTATTTCTACTGAGGTCCTGCGCTTCAAGAATTACTATTTTAGACAATTTATTATGCATACATGTCAAGGTTTATCTCAAATTTGTCCAGAGGAAAGAGACCTATGTTATAGCTATTAAAAATTATCTCTTGGTAAGGATATTTCATAAGAAATGAAAATAGATGATTGTTATTAAATTAAATACAAGGAAAAAAAACAAAATTTCTGCCTAAAAATTCAGACATGCTGGACAGTCAGCTGATAGCTAGCTGGGACTAGTTTCCCACAAGAAGATGTGGCCTTTAATTAATGTTTATCAGACAGTTGCTTAAACATTTGGTCAGGGTTTCCATGAATTACATCACGCATTGGCATTCTCTTGCAGTCTGATTTTGTAACAGTTTTCCTTTTTTTTTTTTTTTAAAGATATATTTATTTATTTGAAAGGCAGAGTTACAGAGAGGCAGAGGCAGAGAGAGAGAGAGAGAGGCAGAGAGAGAGAGAGAGAGGTCTTTGATCCACTGGTTCACTCCCCAATGGCTGCAACGCCAGGAATTGGGCCGATCCAAAGCCAGGAGCCAGGAGCTTCTTCCAGGTCTCCCGTGCAGGGGCAGGAGCCCAAGCCCTTGGGCCATCTTCCACTGCTTTCTCAGGGCACAGTGGAGATCTGGATTGGAAGTGGAGCAGCTGGGACTTGAACCAGTAACCATATAGGATACCAGCTCTACAGGCGGTGGCTTTACTTACTACACTGCAGCGCCAGCCCCAATGGTTCCCTTCCCTCCCCTCCCCTCCCCTTCCCTCCCTTGACAGGTAGAGTTATAGACAGTGAGAGAGAGAGAGAGAGAGAAAGGTCTTCCTTCCATTGGTTCACTCCCCAACTGCCCACTAAGGCCGGAGCTGTGCTGATCCAAAGCCAGGAGCCAGGTGCATCCTCCTGGTCTCCCATGCGGGTGCAGGGCCCAAGCACTTGGGCCATCCTCCACTGCCTTCCTGGGCCACAGCAGAGAGCTGGACTGAAAGAGGAGCAACTGGGACTAGAACCCAGTGCCCATATGGGATGCCGGCACCGCAGGTGGAGGATTAACCAAGTGAGCCACGGCGCCGGCCGCCTTTTTTTTTTTTTTTTTTTTTTTAAGATTTATTTGAAAAGGGAGAGAGAGAGAGAGAGAGAGAGAAACAAGTGGAGTGCTTCCATTCCACTGGTCCACTTGCCAAATGACTACAACAACCAGGGCTGGACCCGGCTGAAGCCAGGAGCCTGGAACTCCATCAGGGTCTCATAGGTCAGTGGCAGGGGCCCAAGTCTTGATTTGTTATCCACTGCTTTCCCAGGAGCATTAGCAGGGGGTTGGATTCGAAGCAGAGTAGCTGGGACTCTAGGATGCGAGTTTCCCATGCAGTGGCTTAACCTGCTGTACCACGATGCCTGCCCCACAATTTTTTTTTAAGAGTAGAAAGTCATGGGCCATTCCCACCTCGAAGAATTCCATCTTGACTTCAGCAGACTGCTTCTGCTGGGTCACTTCCCAGGTGCTCGCAATGGCTGGGCTGGGCTGGAACCTAAGCCAGCGTCTGTGATGACATTCTCATTTATTTTCCTGTTGCATAGGCAAACAGATAACAGGTGCACCGTGGGAGGCATTGACGAGGCCCAGCACTCACTGGCACAACAGAGCAGGGAGTCGCCCCAAGGATGAGCTGCCTGGCACCTGCGCAACGTCGTGGAGAGAGAGAGGCTGGAGAGCCAGGCTTGCTGGCTGGGTGGCCTGGACAAGACACAGGAGCCCTCTGAGCTTCAAGCCCTTTATCCATACGATGGAGAAAACAACGTGCTTCACAGAATTGTAGCAAAGACAAAATGAAGTGAAGGGAGACTTAGGGATGTCTTTTCCTCCCCACCACCGACGCATCGCCAGCCCCATCAATTCTACCTCCTACATACCTCAAATGCCTCTGTGTCTTTCTACACCATCATCGCCTCGGTCTGTCTCTGTGACGAAAGCTCGCACCTTCCAGCTGGTCGGGTTTTGCTTTAGTTCCTTCCACACAGCGGTCTCACAGGTCCAATGGTGCCCACCCTTACATCTTTGGGTTAGGATAACCCGACGTGCCAGCCTTTGTTCTCTGGCCCCGGTCTCTCCAGAATCACCCCGTGCCACTCTGCCCTTGCTCTCTCTGCCCCAGCCAGGCGGTGACTCCTCTTGAGCAAGCTGCAGCCATGCTTCTAAGTGCCCGAAATCGCCACATTTGTAGACTCAGAGAGCAGATGCTGGGCTGCAGGCCAGGGGGATGGGAGGCGTTGTCAGTGGGTGCAAAGGTTCAGTCAAGCAAGAGATCCGCTGGGCCAAAATGAGCCCAGAGTTGCCAGGGTACAGCTTAGGCCAATGCGCCTCCTAGGTTAAATGCTCTTAGCACAATTACAAAGACAAGGGACTGGCATCGTGGTGCAGCAGGTTAAGCCGCTGCTTGGGATGCCGGCATCCCATGGCCGAGCGTTGGTTTGAGTCCTGGCTCCTCAGCTTCCCATCCAGCTCCCTGCTGACGTGCTTGGGAAGGCAGTAGAAGACGGCCCACGGACTCGAGCCCCTGCCACCAGTGTGGGAGACCTGGCTGGAGTTCCTGCCTGGTCCAGCCTTAGTTTTTATAGCTGTTTGGGGGAGTGAACCAACAGATGGAAGATTCTCTCCCTCCCTCTCTCTCTCTGACTTTGCCTTTTGAATAAATAAATTTTAAAAATAAAACAGGGAGGCGCTGGCGATGTGGCTAATAGGTTAAGCTTCTGCCTGGGGCGCCAGCATCCCATGTAGGTGCTGCTCCGAGTCCCAGCTGCTCCACTTCTGATCCAGTTCCCTGCTGATGTGCCTGGGAAAGCAGCGGAAGATGGCCCAAGTGTTTGGGCCCCTGCAACCATGCACAATACCCAGAGGAAGCTCCTGGCTCTTGGCTTACAACTGGCCCAGCTCTGGTCACTGCAGCCATTTGGGGAGCAAACCAGCGGATGGAAGATCTTCCCCCTCTCTTTCTTTCTCTCCATCTCTCTATATCTCTGACTTTCAAGTAGTAAATAAATAATTCTTTAAAAAATAAAACAAAGCAGGGAGCTGGGTATTGGTATTCCAGGATCTGACCCCGCTTCCACCAGCCCAGCTCCATGCTGTCTTCCTCCCTTAATTCCGAGTTCCCCTCGCTGGGCCCGCTCGCAGCCTCTCCTCATCCGTCTGCAGTCTCAGTCGTGCCTGCTCCGTGAAGCTGCTCCCCTAAGGTTGCCAAAGGCCAGCCTGTTGATGAGCTACGTGGCTGCGTCTCGCCGCAGGTTGTCCTCCCTGCACGGCAGGACACTTGCCTTTTCCTGCTCCTCGTGGTGGCCACGATGATACCCAGCTGTCTGGCTGGTCTGCCTCTCCGAGTGCCCCTGCCCAGCCTTCTTTGTGGCTGGCTCTTTCTCCTCCCCCTTGACCCCAGTGGACACACGCCCCTGCGTGAGCCACCTGATCCGAAGCTGAGTGACCATCTCTGCTCGGCCGCTTCCCCCGCCCGTGTCTATCGCCCAGGCCGAGATCCTGGGTCCCTGGCATCCTTGGCCCTCCTGTCCTCACTCAGCACATCAGCTGATCCCCAGCTCCTGCCAGGTCTACCTCCAGCCCCACACGGTCTTTCCACAGCTGTTACTACCTTAGTTCAAGTCAACTTCCTTCCTTCCTCCCGGGGGTCCTGGTAACACCCTTTCCTGTGAATTTCTGCTTCAGTGGAAATGAGATCAGCTCATTCCTCCACATAACTGCGTAGAATGTTGTAGGCTTCCCATCCAAGGCAGGAGATGTGTGAATGCGAGCACGCTGGCCTCATTCCTCCTTGGGTCTCTGCCTATGTTTCTGGCTCCAACTTCTATATCCCCTGCCCCAGTCAGTGCTAAGCTCCCCTGACCTACTTGGATTCTCTTATTTCTTTTTTTTAAGTGAAAGAGTTTATTGGGGAAACCCAGCAGGCTGGAGGGAAGGGGCGAAGAAGGAGAAAGAGGGAGAAGGAGAGCTTAAGAGAGAGACAGGAGAGGAGCTAGCGAGGAGAGAAAAGATGAGAGAAGAGAGAAGCCAAGATACGGATTCTCTTATTTCATTGTGATCTTTGGCCTCAAGATCTTCTCTTAAAAAAAAAAAAAAAACAAACTATGTTTTATTTATATTTATTTGAACGGCAGAGAGACAGAGAAATCTTTCATCCACTGGTTCATTCCCTAAGTGCCCATTACAGCTGGGGCTGGGCCAGGTCAAAGTGAGAAGACAGGAACTGCAGCCAGGCCTTGTGCAGTTGGCAGGAACCACTGCTTGAACCACCATCTGCTGCCTCGCAGGGTGTGCATTAGAAAGAAGCTGGGACCAGCAGTGGAGCTGGGACTTGAACTTGGGCACTGTGGTATAGGATGTGGTACCCCAAGCTATTCTGATTAAATCATGTTTTCTTGGTTCTTTCAGTCCATTTAACTATTCTTTCTTCAGGACTTTCCTTGAGAGTCACTTCCTCCAGGAAGTTCACTGTGATTGCGTAAGGCCTGATTAGGTGCCGCCCCTACCCCGATCCCACTTGTTCCCAGCGCACCTCGCACTCTCTGTCCTTTTACTTGCATCTCTTCCTGCCCTGGGTTCTCCTCCTGGTTTACAGTGTGGTGCCTGGCACAGATTAGGCATGATTAACACACCGTTTTTCTTTTTCCATTTTGGAATAATATTTATTAAATGAAAAACTGCATGATTTCCTAAAGCTTTGTCACAGTCAGGCCTAGTGATTAATGGCAATGAAGCCAGACTGCCTCAGTTCAAGTCCTGACTGCGACACTCTGTGTAACCTCAGGTAAGTTAACTTCTTCCTGGTTTGCTTTTGTTATTTTTTAAATGGTTTTTGCATTGTGGATTGCTTTGAGGATTACTTTGGTTAATGTTTATGTGCCTGGCATACAGTAAGTGCCAAACAAATAGGCTGACTTACTTGGCTGTATGACCAAACGTGGGTGCTTTTGAGAGTTAGAGGGATGCTCTTAGTAATGATACCAGGACAGCAGGTGTAGCACAGGACCGTCCTGAGAAAAGAGGGACAACATGGCACCCTGTGTACAAGGGCCCATTGGGTAAAGACATGTCTTCCTCTTTGCTGGTTTGGTTATTCCCTGCCCACCTTCTTCTGGTGATTGGCAGTCAGCTCTTCCAACCAGAAAAGCCTGTGTGTTTGTTATAAAGGAAGAACCGGGGAGACAGTGTCCCAGGGCTCAGAGTTGGGAGAGCAGCAGCATTAGAGAGACAGCAATGAAGGTGAATTCTTGGGGCTGTGGCCACAGGGGAAAGGGGAGCCTCTCTGCACCCCACCGAAGCTGAGTCACCTGTGGGCTCCACCGCGGAAGACCGTGTAGCTTCCTGATGGGTGGTCTGATTTCAAGAGCCTTTCTCAGAGCCCCTGCCAGAAGGCCTTGTGTGCGAGCCAGGCTGTGCGGAGCCTACTTGACATGCACTTGCTGTCTGCTCACTGTGTCTGCTGCTTTCTCTCAAACCGTTTCGGAAACATGTGGTTCCATTTGCTTCCCCAACAGGGAGTGTTTTTTCATTACCTTAAAACAGTTGTCTTTGTGGGCCGGGAGGACACCTGGCGGGCAGCAGGTCCACGGCGTGGTCATTTCCCTTTGAATTCCATTATTTCTCCTGCTTACCTGGGGAGGGGAAAATACACTTTCTAAAACACAGTGTTCCTTTTTTCTGGTTTCCCAGACAGATGCACGGTCAGATAACAGCACCTCAGCAGTGCGCCACATGTGCCCAGAATACCAATCGCAGGCCGTCTGGTGGTGACCCTGATGTAGGAGGCGAGGGCATGGGGACAGCCATGTTCCTTTTCTTGAAATACCGAAGCCTGTCAGTCTGAGAAGGTGCTATCCAGAGGTGTGAAGCAGCCCCATTCTCAACCCCCCTCCCTCTGGGGTGAGAGCAGAGGTGGGGGGGAGGGAAGGAGCCCCAGAACCCTGAACTCACATCTTGTGACACTTCCTGTGCCAGGTAGTGGCCTCACCTGGTGACAATGCATGACAACTTTAGAATACAAGTGTGTGTGTCTGCTTCGGAGATAAGGAAGGCAGAGTTCCAAGACTAAGGAATCTCCTAAAGTTGTATCAGTGGTAGCCAAGAATTTGAGTTCATTTCTGTCATCTAGTCTCTGTGCCTTTCGTGTTGAGTGTCTGGGGTGAGAATCTGCTGAGAGTTACACGGTCAGCCTACAGGGAGATGGTATCTCTCTGGGCTCCCTAAGGGAGGGAGAGGCTGCTCTACACAGTTTCCACAACACAGGCTGACCACGTGCTTCAACTACTAGAGGGCGGGGAGGGCATTTGGCTTAGCGGTGGAGCCGCTGGTGGAGTGCCTGGGCTCTGGCTCTGGCTCCACCCCGGGTTCCTGCCTCCTGCTGAGGAACACCCTGGAAGGCAGTGGCTGATGGCTCAGGTGGTTGGGCTCCTGCCACCCATGTGGGTTCTTGGCTTCTGGCTTCTGCCTGGCTCAGCCCTGGCTGCTTTGGGCATTTGGGGTATGAACACTGGGGAAGGCTGTTAATAATGCCATATTTGATTCATTCAACAGATAGTATCTAAAGTGCTGACTCTGTGCCAGGCATAGTGTGTCAAGTATAGGAGGAATACAGTAGAAGAGGCAGGCTTGTGGTTATGGGAGGTAGCCGGTCTCAGTTGTGAGCGTGTTGAGCTTGAGGTATAGATTTTCCATTAGGATTTGGTACAGCTGTGTGGAGCTCTGGGGAGGAGGCTAAGCGAGTCCTAGGGATTTGGGAATGACCCTCAAACAGGTGGCAGCCATGCCATTGGCAGGAAGTAATTAGGTTATGCGGCAGAGAAGAGCACTGGGGATAGGAGATCCGGTGACCCCTGGGGTTTGAAAAGAGGACGTGAAGGGCTCACAGAGAAGATAAAGCATGGTCCAGAGATGAAGGAAAATCGGGAGAGAGGGAAGAATTTAGGGCGATGTTTTTTTTCTGCTTCCTTTTTAAAACTTTTTAAATTGTGATTAGTTTTTAGTCATTTCAATGTGACTTGTAGATAGAATTCTCGGAACACAGTGATATTTCCTTCCCCCTCTCCCTCCCATCCTCTGTCCTTCTCCCTTTCTTTCCTACTTCCTTTTTTATTTTTTAAAAATTTATTTATTTATTTGAAAGAATTACACACAGAGAGAAGGAGAGGCGTGCAGTGGGGTGGGGTGTATGTCTTCCATCTGCTGGTTCACTTCCCAGTTGGCCACAACAGCTGGAGCTGTGCTGATCCGAAGCCAGGAGCCAGGAGCCTCTTCAGGGTCACCTATGCGGGTGCAGGGGCCCAAGGACTTGGGCCATCTTCTACTGCTTTCCCAGGCCATAGCAGAGAGCTGGATTGGAAGTGGAGCAGCTGGGTCTCGAACCAGTGCCCATTGGGAATGCCGGCACTGCAGGTGGCGGCTTTACCCGCTACATCACAGCGCTGACCCCTCCTGCTTCCTTTTAAAAACTCAGTCTTACTGCAGTGCAATTTACATGCAACACGTACAATGTGTGCACCCATTCTGAGCACACAGCTCGCAGCCAGAAGGCAGCTCCTGTGCAGTTTTGACAAATGTCTACACCTTGTAGTCTTCACTGCAGTCAAGATGGAGACCATTGCCATCCCAGCAAGAGTTCCTCTGTGCCCTCCCTGCTCTTTCCCCGACACTACACGCTAGGCAACCACCCATCTGCTTTCTGTCACCTTAGATTCATTTTGCCTGTCCCAGCATTTCTTAGCAAAGGAATCACTCGAGGTTTACTCTGCTGCCCTATCACGCAGGGCAGTCACTTGTTTCTTTTCCTTACAAGTGTTTACCAATTAAGAGTTACTTATTTGGAACACAGGCAACCCCGGGTAGTGTCTTACCTGCTGCACCAAACAACCACTCCTGCTGTTTATTTCTGTGTAGAATTTCACTATCTGGACATACCACAATCTGCTCATCTACTGATGAGCATTTTGGTTCTTTCTTTTTTTTTTTTTTTTTAAAGATTTATTTTTTTTGAAAGAGTAAGACAGGAAGAGAGAGAAAGGAGGGAAGAATCTTCCATCCACTGGTTCACTCCCTAAAAGGCCAGGGCTGGGCCAGGCCGAAGCCAGGAGCCTGGAACTCTGCCCAGGTCTCCCACATGGGTGCAATGGCCCAAGTTCTGATTTCTCAGGCTCATTGGCAGAGAATAAGGTTGGAAGTGGAGCAGCAGGGACTAGAACCGGCACTTATATGGAATGCCGGTGTCGCAGGTGGTGGCTTTACCCACTAAGCCACAGTGCTGGCCCCAGGTTGTTTCTTCTTTAGGGTCATTATGAATGAAGCTGTCATGAACATTTGTGCACAATTCTTTAATGTATATTTTTCATATATAGGTGTGTCTTTCCTATTCATTGAATACCTAGGAGTGACATTGCTTGCTCACATATTAAATGTATATTTCACGTTACAAGAAATTGCCAGTTTTCTAATGTGGTTGTGTTGTTTTACACTCTTATCAGTAATATGTGAGATTCCCGGATGTTCTATTTCTCACTGAACTTCCGTTATCATTATTTGAAATGTAAAACCATTCTAGTAGGTGTGTAGTGGGACCTTACTGTGGCTGTAATTTGCGTTCACCTGATGACTAATGATGAGCGCCTGTCACATGCCTATTGGTTGTTCCTTGGGTCCATTTCCGATCCATTTTGTTCTTTATATTTGACTATTCTTACCCTGATATCATATTGTATTGATTATTCTACTCTTAATAAGCCTTGAAGTCAAGTTATAGAAAGGCGCCAACTGTGTCACTCTATTTTAAAAAGTGTTTCATCTATTTTAGGTCCTTTGAACTTCCATATAAATTTTAAAAGTGAAGCAAAGCTTGCTGGTGTTTTCTTTTTTCTTTTTGGAATTATGTTGAATCTATCAGTCATTTTGGGAAGTGTTGACACTTTAGAAGTATTGTGTATTCCAATTTAGAAACAGAATTATCTCTAAATTTAAGTATTCTTTTATTTTTAAACTCATGTTATATTTCCTTTTTCAAAATAGGACTTAACTTTATTACTTATTTTTAATTTTTAAATTTATTTTAAAGATGTATTTATTTGAAAGGCAGAATTGCAGAGAGGCAGAGTCAGAGATAAAGAGAGAGAGAGAGAGAGAGAGAGAGAGAGAGAGTCTTCTATCTGCTGCAGATGGTCGCATCGGCCAGAGCTGCGCTGATCCAAAGCCAGGAGCCAGGAGCCAGGAGCCAGGAGCCAGGAGCCAGGAGCCTGGAGCTTCCTCTGGGTCTTCCATGAGGGTGCAGGGGCCCAAGGACTTGGGCCATCTTCTACTGCTTTCCCAGTCCATAGCAGAGAGCTGGATCGGAAGTGGAACAGCCTGGACTCGAACTGGCACCTATATCAGATGCTGGCACTGTAGGTGGCGGCTTTACCTGCTACACCACAGCAACTGCCCTAAAACACTGATTTTTTTTTTCTATATTCAGTGTGATTCCTGCAACCTTTCTAAATTCACTTACTAGTTTTCATATTTTTGTGGTAGATTCCTTTGGTGTTTCTATTAGCTCAATAACATTATCTGGAAAGCACAATTTTCCCTCTTCCTTTGCAATGTATAATCTCCCTTCCTCCTCCCCAACCCCATGCCTTGCTAGAACCTCTACACAATGCTGGAGAGACGTGAAAAGAGACCGTCTGGCCTTCTTCTTCATCTTGGAGGGAAAGCATTTGGCCTTTGGCCGCTGAACACGATGGGTGTGAGCACGAGGCTTGGGCAGATGTCTTGCTTAGGATCCAGATGTTCTTGCTTATTCTCCTTTGTTGGC
Source organism: Oryctolagus cuniculus (assembly GCF_964237555.1). NCBI lineage: Eukaryota > Metazoa > Chordata > Mammalia > Lagomorpha > Leporidae > Oryctolagus > Oryctolagus cuniculus. Next base: position 57,983,284 of record NC_091438.1, read on the forward strand.
AGCCTTACCATAACGGGCGTTGAGTTTGATTGCATGCTTTCTCTGCCCCTCTTGAGATGATCATATGATTTTTCTCCTGCCTTTTCTTCAGGGTGGTAAATTCCAGTGATTGATGATCATGGGAGCAGTCTCATGCTTCACTTGACTATGATCCTTTTTATGTGCTGATTACTACAGTCACTCATATTTTATTAGGGATTCTCCGGCAAGCTTTGTGAGAGGTATTGGCCCTGTCTTATTGTCTTGTAGGGTCCTGGCAGGTGTTGATAGTAAGGTACTACTGGTAATAAGACAAGCTGGGAAGAATTCCTTCTTCCTCTATTTTCTAAACGAACTGGAGCACTGGCTCCTTCCGTGATAGGTGGAGTTCATCGGGGAAGCAACTTGGCCTGGAATTTTCCTTGTGGAACCTTTCTGAGTTAAAAATTTCAATTTCTTTCGTAGCTAAAGGGCTATCCAGATTTTTGTATTTCTCTTATGTCAGCTTTGCTAACTCATCTTTCAAGGAATTTATACACTTCATATCTGTTAAAAATCTATAGAATCTGCAGTGGTTCCCTCTCTTGTTCTGATCCCAACAATTGGTGCTTCTTTGGTTGTTAATTTATTTAGCTTGAGCTCAGCTGGCTTTTGTCTCACTGCCAAATCCTGCAAGCTCAATGACTTACAGCAGCAAACGTTTATTTCACATTTATGGCTTTGTGGGTTGGCTCTGGCAGCTCGGCTCTAGCCTGTGGGTCACGTTCAAGTGTGATTGTGTCTCTTTCTCTGGGACTCTGCTGATGGAGAAGCTAGTACCTGTAGCATTTGCTTCACATGGCTGGGGGGCTGTGCAAACAGAAACTCGCCGTGTCTCTTGCAGCCTCCTTCTGGAATTGATTCTGTTGTTACATCAGTGTACCGTTTTGCTGGTGACTGCAAGTCCCAGAGCGGGGCCCACAGTCGGTAGGGACAGGGAAGTAAACCCTATCCACAGTGAACCACGGCAGCACCGGAAGGGAAAGGGAATTCTGAGCCGAGGGTACGATCTAGCACAAGCAATGCCGCCCATCCGAGGAAAGAGCGCGTGGTTGTTCTCTGTGTAAAATGCTCCTTGGGTTCCAAATGAAGCAGGCTAATGATAAAAACGATCCTTGGCATTTCACTGACGGGTTTGATGACAGCGATTTCCGTGGGCAGCGGTGGCTGGAGCGGGACTGAAGCAGGAAGAGGGATGACAGGGAAGTGGAGGAGAGCAAACAAGGAGTGAGGACTGCATTTTCCAGTGGCGTGGCTTAAAAAGGGAAGGAGAAAGATGCTGCATAGCTGGGGGGCAGTGTAGGGCCTGGACGTGTGTGTATGTGTGCGCACACGCACGTGTGTGTGTGTCTGCATGTGTGTGCGTGTGTGTGTCTGTGTTTAGTAATGATTCCATGTGTTCATAGGCTGAATGAGAGAAGTTGGCAAAGAAAGAAAAAGAAGATAGCAATTATGTTATTTATCAATTTATTGCCTCTTATCTCCAAATGTACTATGCACCGCTTGCTCTGTGGTGGTGGAGTTGAACCCTGTAAACATTTCTTTGACAGTCAGCACCCTGTTCACCTTTGTCAGTAGGGGGAACTGAAGAAGGTCTTCCTCCTATTTCCAGCGTGCTCCTCTTAGACTCCTATGGCTGAGCACCAATGAGGCCAGTCCAAGCTGGTGACCAGCCACACACAGAGTGACCAGCAGCGCTTGGCCCTCCCTGTGGGCAGCTTTCTCCACCTCCCCAGAGCGTGGCTCCCTAATGAACAACCTTACAGGCAAGAGACACCCCCTCAGGATGTGTCTGTCTGTCTTCCTTCCTTCCTTCCTTCCTTCCTTCCTTCCTTCCCTCCCTTCCTCCCTCCCTTCCTCCCTTCTTTCCTTTCTTTCTTCCTTCTTTCCTAAGATTTACTTATTTATTTGAAAGAGTTACTGAGAGAGGAGAGACAAAGAAAGTGAGATCTTCCATCCACTGGTTCATTCCCCAAATGATCACATCAGCTGGAACTGAGCAGATCTGAAGCCAGGAGCTAGGAGCTTCTTCTGGATCTCCCATGTGAGTGGCAGGGGACCAAACGCTTGGGCCGTCTTCCACTGCTTTCCCAGGTGCATTAGCAGGGAGCTGGACCCGAATTGGAGCAGCCGGGATGTTGCAGGCAATGGCTTTACCCGCTACACTGCAATACCAGCCACCAGAGTTCTTTGTTTTGTATTAGAAGGTATCCCCTGTTAAAGTTAACAATTGTCCATGTTACAATTTCCCTATGCAAATTAGGGTATGGTTGCTTTCTTCTGGGTGGACTTTGATTGATAGTAATAGGGTGGGCATGTGACATAGTGGTTAAGATGCTGGTTAAAGGAGCTGAAAACCCATATGAGCCCTGGTTCAAGTCCTGGCTGCTCCACTTTTGACCCAGCTCCCTGCTAATGGTCAAAGGAAGCAGAAATTGGCCCAAGTGCTTGTTCCCCTGCCACCCATGTGGGAGACCTGGAAGAAGCTTCTGGCTCCTGGCTTTGGCCAGGCCCAGTCCAGGCAATTGTGGCCATTTGGGGAGTGAACCAATAGATGGAAGATCCATCTCTCTCTCTCTATCTTTTTTTCCTTCTTCTCCTTCTTTTTCTCCTTCTCCTTCTTCTGTTTGTGAATCTCTGCCTTTCAAATAAAAACATCTTCAAAATAAAGAAAGGATGCTGGCTAAGATGCCTGCCTCCCACAGAGAAGTATCTGGGTTAGGTTCCCTGATTTGTCTCCTGACTCCTGTTTCCTGCTAATGCAGACTCTCAGAGGCAGCAGTGGTGGCTTAAGTGACTGGGCTCCTGCCACCCACGGGGGAGACCTGGAGTGAGTGCCCAGCCCCCAGCATTGGCCTTGGCCCAGTCCTGGCTGTTGCAGGCTTTTGGAGAGTGAACTAGCAGATGGGAGCTCTCTCTATTTTTCTTTCTCTTTTTCTGTCTCTCTGCTTCATATACACACGTGAAAAATTAAGAAAGGAACAGAAATTTCAGAGACATGGAGGACATGGAAGCAAAGGACTTAGGCAGGTGGAAAGGCTGGCTCTGAGCAGGGAGAGGGACATATTTTGAGTCTGGGGCCCTGAGGAAAGCCTGTGCGGTGGGCAATGCAAGTGTATTTAAGAAAGAAGGGGATGGGGCATTGAGGGAGTTCTTGGCTTTTTTTTTTTTTTTTTTTTTTTTTTTTTTACAGAAAGAGTTAGACAGTGAGAGAGAGAGACAGAGAGAAAGGTCTTCCTTCCGCTGGTTCACCCCCCAAATGGCTGCTACAGCCGGAGCTACACCGATCCGAAGCCAGGAGCCAGGTTCTTCCTCCTGGTCTCCCATGCAGGTGCAGGGCCCAAGCACCTGGGCCATCCTCCACTGCCCTCCCGGGCCACAGCAGAGAGCTGGACTGGAAGAGGAGCAACCGGGACTAGAACTGGCACCCATATGGGATGCCGGCGCTGCAGGTGGAGGATTAACCAAGTGAGCCATGGCGCCGGCCCCTTGGCTTTGCTTTTCACAGTGGAGGGGGAGGGCGGACTATTTGCTGAGGGCTTGGGGAGGATGAGGCAGGCTTGTCTGACGTGTGCCAGAGTTTCCAGTCTTTTCAGCAGCACTCAGAAGTCCAGGCTTAGGAGCAGGGAAGGAGCTGTAGAACTGACTGGGGGCCAGGGCTTTCCATGAGTTGCAAGTGAAACAAAAAGGGAGCATGGACACTGAAGGGACTAGGAGGGAGCCATTCAGGTTATTGACCCGGGGCTTGGTGTGAAAGACTAAGATTGGCTGAAGGGGGAGGGGAGAGAAAGTGAGAGGCCAAGAGGGGTCGGAGCCTGGGAATGCAGGGAGGTCAGGAGGTGAAGTGGGAGGAGGGGGCCAGAGTGGGGGCAGTGTGCTGGTAACAGTCCAGTGGTGGCCTTAGGGCTGAAAGGAGGGCAGAGGTGACTGGGAGTGGCCAGACAGCTGGGAGGAGGTCAGGGTCTCAGCTGGATGGGCTCCAGCAATCTGCCTCTGGGTCACCGTGGGAGTGAATGTGCGGAGGCGCAGGGAGAGCGTCCTCAGGGGTCAGGGGCAGGGGCAGGTTCAAAGACAGCGGTAAGGAGAGACAGAGGGCAATGACCCATCAAGATGAGGAGGCTTTAAACCAGGCTGGAGAAGTGAGAGGGTCAACTGCCATGGGAGGGGAGAAGCGGGGAGACTGCTGGCCCCAAGGCACCCTTCTGGGCTGGAAAACAGAAGTCGTGTGGGAGCAAGAGCAGCCTCCCCGTGCAGGGAGCTGGACCTGGTGTGGGGTAGCCAGGATGTCCTCACAGTCAGCGGCTTTACTTTCTAAGCGGCAATACCTAAGGGGGAGGTAGGCTGAGGGGAGCTGGTCTCCGTGGGCTGAGGCTGGGATTCCGCCATGGAGAGGAGGAGGACACAGGAGAGGTTCTTGGAGGGTGTTCCAGTAGAATGAGGTTGCCCAGGGCACAGGGGAAAATACTCAGAGGGAAAACTGACAGAAAGGTGGAGAGAGGGCCAGTGCTATGGCGCAGTGGGTTAACGCCCTGGCCTGAAGCACCAGCATCCCATATGGGCACCGGTTCGAGACCCGGCTTCTCCACTTCTAATCCAGCTTTCTGCTGTGGCCTTGGAAAGCATTAGAAGGTGGCCCAAGTGCTTGGGGCCCTGCACCCATGTGGGAGACCCGGAAGAAGCTCCTGGCTCCTGGCTTCAGATCAGTGCAGCTCTGGCCGTTGTGGCCAATTGGGGAGTGAACCAGCAGATGGAAGACCTCTCTTTCACTTTCTCTCTCTCTCTCTCTCTCTCTCTCTCTCTCTGTGTGTGTGTGTGTGTGTGTAACCCTGACTTTCAAATAAATAAATAAATCTTTAAAAAAAAAAGGAAAAGAAAGGTGGAGAGAGACCTAGTCAAAGGACTTCAAGTTCAGAGACTGAATTCTCATTCATGTGTCACAGTAGCAGACACATAGTAGGTGTTCACTTAATGTATCTGAATGAACAACTGGCTAAAGTCTGTTCCCTGTGGCTGCTCCCTTTGACTCTTTGGAACTTCATTTCTTCCTGTTTAGCGAGAAGGCTGGTGCTTTATCCCCCTAGTTCTGAAATGTCTAGCAACTTCCTCTCCAAAGCCCCAATTCTTTCCACCTGGTGGAGTGGGAATCTTATCCTTCTATTGCCTTTCACCCCATGAGGGCAGAGAAAACCAGGCCTGAACCTCCTTCTGGTTACAACGTGGGAGAAGCTGAAGTTCATGCCAGGCGTGCACGCAATATTGTAGATTAAGATTTACGGCGAGACTGAGAAAGACGCGTTGTTCCCAATTCCGGTTTGAGGCTGCCAGGCTGTCCTGTGGTGCAGCGGGGCGGCCTGGGGTCTCCTGGAGAAGCAGTGGGGGCAGGCGAGGGATGGCCAGGCTGTGTGCAAGGCGGCCTCCAGCAGGTGGGGGTGTGGAGTTGCAGAAGGCTGGCAATCTTGCGCTGAACGCGAAGCCTGGGACGCTGTGCCGCTGTCACCCTCTGATTCCGGTGGCCTTGTCTCTGCCATAGTCAGAGCCAGCTTGGGAGACGGACTTCGGCCACCCCTCATTCCTCCGCCATCACTCGGGTGCCTGGCGCCTGTGGCAGGGACAGGAGACAACAGGAGACGGGTGACCCTTGCCTCTTTCCCCTCTTTGCCCTCGGGCTCCGAGTCCTAAGGTCTTGCTGATGGCGAATGCCACCCATGCAGATGCCAGGGCCTCCGGGGCTCTGGGTCCCAGAGCGCCGCGTGGTAGCCGGTGCGCATGGGCGCTGGCCGGGCCTCTGAGACGGCCCGTGGTGCCCGCCCCGCCACTTCCTCAAGCTTTGGTTCTGAAATACACGTGAAGGCCCTCGTGGAGTGGAGACTCTAAAAGTGTAAAGGCTTTATTATTAATGATTAATCGGTAGTTAAGAGCAAAAATATGTTCCTTAATCTCTCCCGGAAGAGGGAAGATGAACTCTAGGCGAGGAGTGGGTGAAGATTTCCTGTCTGCAGAAGACCCGGCCCCTCTGACTGCAGATTTTGTGAAAATGGTGCTGGGGGGCGGTGCGGGGGGGGGGCGGGGTAAAAATGCCAGTTTCCCATGGAACCTTCCAGGCAGGCTATTAGTGCCCAGGAAACAGGCCGTACAAATAATGGTGCTAAGCTACTCTCCTCCCAAGCACATCTCACACGTTACTTAGTGGAAGCCACCCCACTGCCCGCTAGCACAGGTGCAATTACAACTCGAACTGGAGATGGAAGCCCGGGAGCAGAGAGGTGAGCAAGAGCCGAGGGCTGTGCGGACCAGGAGGTGTGACAGCGGGGTTGGAGCCCAGGGTCCAGGTCCTCCCACTACAGCGCGTAACCTCCACGTCCCCTGACTCTTCTTTCCAGGGGCTGTCTCAGACTCTTTTCCCGCTCTATCTGGCCCTGCGCTACATTGCTTGTTTCGCAGAGTCGTGGCAGTCACAGTGCTGTTCCTTGGACACTTTATGCGCTGTGCCGTTCCTTCAACTCACGGGCAGGTAGAATTCGTTCTGTCATTCCAGGATCCCCAGGTTTCCCGGAGTGTTCTGTACTCCACAGGGCCTTTTTGTTCCAAGAATACGCCTTCATCTCCCCTGTTCTTCTGGGGTTGCAGGCACCATCTTTGGATGGTTCACTGCTGGGGAGAGGCCTCCACCTGGGGTGCACCCAGCCCTGGGGCGGGAGCAGCAGGCAGCAGATGGATTCCCTGGTGTTTTAGTTACCTAATCCGCCAGTAAGTATTTAATGAGCACTCGGCACCAGGCACTGGACCAGGTGTTTGGGATAGAGCAATGCATGACAGAGACGTCCCCATTCTCATGGGGCTTCAGAAAAGTGGACAGAGAAGGCCTGCCTGCAGAGGCGGCACTGGGCAGAGACCTAAGCAAACCCTCAGAGGGAACTCAGCATTCCTGGGGAAAAGCATTCCAGGCAGATGGAACAGCAAGTGCAAAGATCCCAAGCAGGAGTCTCGGAACATTTTGAGGAAGTGCAAGAAGACAAGTGTCCCTGGAGCCGAGGTGGGCGAGGCGGCACTGGTAGGGTCATAACCTTCTGAACCACTGTGAGAACTGTGGGGTCTGTTCCAAGTAAGCTGACGCCATCGGAGGTGTGGGGGACATGGCCCCGGGTAGGCTTCAGCAGGATCCCCGTGGGTGCTAGGTTGAGGACAGACTCTGGGGGTGGGGGTCAGATGGGAACAGAGGTCAGACCTTGGCCATCCCTGGTTCCCCACCATTGGCAGCACAGTGATTTTCAATAGTTGCAAAGTGATGGTGGTGGTGGAGGTGATAGCCATGGAAACGCTGGACCACCTTAGTGGTGCTGGACATGAGACCAGAAAGCCCAAATGCCCCCATTATACAAGAAATTAAGCATTTTGATTTTAGCATCAAGGTGGCTTATTTACTTACTGATTTTTTAAAAAAAGATTTATTTGTTTATTTTAAAGAGTTATACACAGAGAGAGATCTTCCATCTGCTGCTTCACTCCCCAATTGGCTGCAGTGCCTGGAGCTGCGCCAATCTGAAACCAGGAGCCGGGATCTTCCAGGTCTCCCATGTGGGTGCAGAAGCCCAAGGACTTGAACCATCTTCTATTGCTTTTCCAGGCCATAGCAGAGAGCTGGATCAGAAGTAGAGCAGCCGGGTCTCAAACTGGAGCCCGAATGGGATGCTGGCACTGCAGGCAGCAGTGCCACAGCACTGGCTCCCTGATTTTTTTCTTAATAAGGAAACTCGGACATTTGCCATAATGTGGATGAGCCGATGAGCCTTTTTAAAAACATTTATTTTATTTATTTGAAAGGCAGCATTAGAGAGAGAGGGAAAGAGAGAGAGAGAGAGAGAGATCTTTCATCTGCTTGTTCACTCCCCAAATGACCACAACAGCCAGAGCTGAGTCCATCTGAAGCCAGGAGCCAGAAGCTTCCTCCAGGTCTCCCACGTGGGTGCAGGGACCCAAGGACTTGGACCATCCTCTGCTGCCTTCCCAGGCACATTAGCAGAGAGCTGGATCAGAAGTGGAGCAGCTGGGTCTTGAACCGGCGCCCATAGGGGATGCTGGCATCTTAGGCAGTGGTTTTGCCTGCTACACCACAGCACAGGCTCCGTTTACTCACTGATTCATTTGCTCATTCTTTCAACTCTTTGAGCACGCACCATGTACCAAGCACTGCGTGAGCTACTAAGATACTAGAATTTTTTGAAAAGATCCCTAAGACATGGACTCTGCCTTAAACAAATTACTAGCATTTATGAATCGGCTTTGGTGGGCCAGACACTGATCTAAATGCTTCTTATGTATTGCTGTACTTAATCCTTGCAGTTAGCTCTATCGGGTTGGCCCTACTCTATTTACCATTCGAATGATGAGGAAATCAAGGCACACAGAGGTGAGGGCACCTGCTCAGGTGCACCTGAGCCCAGATACTCTAGCTGTAGGTTCTAGATGATTTTGCTCCTTGCACTCAAGGGGGGATGGAGCTAAATGCGTAATTACAATGCAATGTGATGGGCACTCACTGGAGCTGCTGGGAGCATCTCACGGGACTGTGGACCGAGGCCCAGGGCTGTTCCCAGTTTCCAATCCTCTGAATGCCACTGTAGTATGCAACTTCTCCCCCCCAAAATGCTGTAAAGTACAACAGAGATTTTTAAGTGATGCTTTCAGAGTCTTAGTAAAAGATTAAAGTAATTTATAGGGGCTGGTGCCACGGCTCATTTGGTTAATCCTCCACCTGCGGCACTGTCATCCCATATGCCCGGTTGCTCCTCTTCCAGTACAGCTCTCTGCTGTGGCCCAGGAAGGCAGTGGAGGATGGCCCAAGTGCTTGGGCCCTGCACCCGCATGGGAGACCAGGAGGAAGCACCTGGCTCCTGGCTTTGGATCGGCGCAGCGCCGGCCGTAGCAGCCATTTGGGGGGTGAACCAGCGGAAGGAAGACCCTTCTCTCTCTCTCTCTCTCTCTCTCTCTCTCTCTCTCACTGTCTGTAACTCTGTCAAATAAATTTTAAAAAATTCAAAAATTAAAAAAAAGTAATTTATAAAGCTCCTTTCTGGCCGAGGGCACTACCTTCCTCGGACGGCTTCTCTCACTCATCGTTTCCACCACCAGCTGAGAGCTCCCTTGTGGGCAGCCCATTGCTCAGAAAGGAAAAGTAGTCACTGGACCTGGTAGAGGACAACTGAGGGTGGGCGAGGACTGAGCTCACTCCCTGTCTTGGGTACCCCTGCTCAGCCAGGCCCTTGGAGCTGGCTGCAGTCACATTGTGCCTGCGACAGATGACAAATCAGTACAAGTTGTAGGACTGCAGGGTCTCTGGGGGAGCAGTTGAAACCAGAAATCATATCGCAGAACGCCGAGGGTACATACAACTGGATGCGGGTGTTAGCACAAAACTGACTCAACCTGCAGAGGACAAGCAAAGGCCCAGAGAGCGGGCCAAGACTGAGCCGGCTTGAAAGAGTTAGGCGAGGGCAGGGGCAGTTCCTGTCAGGAGTCTGGGGCGGGGGCAGCCCCTTGGCCTTCTGGGATCATCCCATCACCAAACACTGAATCGTGGGCTTGTGGGGCTCTGAGCTGTAGCTCCTGTCACACCTCCTCCCATGTTGCTGGATATCTTCACTCCTCTTTTCTCAGTCTCTCTCTTCCACTCTCTCTCTTCTGTCTCTTGCATCAGTTTTATTGAGGTGTAATTGACATGCGATGAACTGCACACAATGTAAAGTTCATAATTTTGCAGCTTTCAAGCATACTGCCAAACCATCATCAAACTCAGGAACATAGCCCCCACCCCCTGGGGTTTCCCGCTGCCCCCTTTCTTTCCAAATCGATCCTGCTCTTCTCTGTTCCTCCCCACAAGCCTCAGGAACCACGGACGTGAATTTTGTCACTACAGATTCGTTTGCATTTCCTAACATGTCACATACATGGAATCATCCAGTAGGCACTAATTTTTGTCAAGCTTCTTTCACTCAGTGTAATGATTTTGAGATTCACGTGTGTTGTTGTACTGAGAGTTCACTCCTTTTTATTGCTCAGTAATAGTCCGTTGTATGAGTGTAGCACACTGTGCTTCTCCATTTTTTTTTTTTTTTTTTTTTTTTTTTTTTTTTTTTGCTGATGGGCATATGGGTTGTTTCTAGTTTTTGGTGTTGTGGTGCAACAGGTTAAGCTGTGCTTGGGACCCCCGCGTTCTATTTTGCAGTGCCAGGGAGGGAGACCCACCTCGGCTTCTGTTTCCTAACGCACAGGGGAGGCAGCAGATGATGCTTCAAGCACCAAGTTCCTATCCCCCGTAAGGGGGATCCGGATGGAGCGCCTGGCTCCTGGCTTCGCCTTGCCCAGCCCTGGCTGTTGTGGGCATTTGGCAAGTGAACCAGCATATAGGACATCTCTCTTTGTTTGTCTGTGTGTCTTTCTCTCTCTGCTGCTTTGCCTTTCAAATAATTTTAAAAATAAACGTTAAAAACAAATGAAATTTCTGCAAGTATTGTCATACGAGGCTTTTTTGGGCTTAGGTGTAGAAACATATTGAACTTTTGGAGAAAGTGCCGTGCTGTTTTTCCAGGTGGTTGTACAAGTCCCAGTCTTTCCACACCCTTGCAATCGCTTCTACCTCCAAGCTTTGTGATTTTCAGCCATTCCCAGGGGTCTGTTTTTATATACGGATATCCAATTATTTCAGTGTGATTTATGAAAAATTCTATCTTTACTGAGTTGCCCTCACATTTTTGTCAAAAACCATTTGTCCCTATGTACTTGAGTCATTAATTCTTTTTTAAAAAGAAGATGCGTGACCATGCCATAATCATAGCCTGATGAGCCGTATCCGTGACGCACGAGGATTTCAACCTTCCCAGCCCTGGGTGCGTTCTGGGGATTTGTGGCTGGGTCCAGATTCACAACGTGGACCCCGCACTGCCTGAGGGTGGGGATGGGGTCATCCCATAACACCAGGGGGTGGTCTTCTCCTGGATTGTTCTCTAGATTCTGATGTCACAGAGGGACTGGCTAGACTCTGCTCTCTGACTGATGGATCTGTCCTCCTAGCCACGCTCACTGCCACGTCTGGCTTTTCACTGGGTTCTGTCTAGTCTTCTCTGTCCTAAGCTGAAGCCTTAATGACTTTGGTCAATCTAGCCAGGGTCTGAAATCCAAGCCTCTTCCACCAAGCAGGGTGGACCTGGGAGCACACCAGTCAAAGGTCGCATGAGAAGCCACCTTAATTGAAGTGGCCTGGTCTCCTCAGAGAAACATAAAGTATTCAACTCATTGGCTTAAAAATGTTTTATTGAGATGTAATTCACATGCCATAAAATTTACCCTTTAAGAGTGCACGTTTCAGTGGCTTTTACTGTATTCAGAAAGTTGCGAAACCATCACCATTATCTAATTCCAGAACATTTTCATCACCTTAAAAAAAAAAAAATCCCCACACCCATTAAGCAGTCACTGCCCATTTCTCCTACCTCCTGCCCCTGGCAACCACTAATCCACTTTCTGTCTCTACGGATTTGACTCTTCCGGACATTTGAATAAGGGAACCACACAGCAGCCTCTGGGCCTGGCTTCTCCACATAGCACACTGTTTTCAAGGTCCATCTGTGTTGTAGCATATGAAAACACTTCACTCCTGTTGATGGTTGAATAATATTCAGTGTGTAGATACACCACATTTGGTTTATCCATTCATCAACTGATGGTCATTTGTCTGTTTTTTTCAACTTTTTTTTTTCCTACCGTAATGTTTTTATGAGCATTTGTGTATGATTTTTTTTAAGATTTATTTATTTCACAGATAGAGTAACTGAGAGAGTCAGAGACAGAGTGAGAGATCTTCCATCTGCTGGTTCAATCCTCAAATGCCTCCAACAGCTAGGACTGGGCCAGGCAGAAGGCAGGAGCTGGGACCTCCATCTGGTCTCCCACATGATCTGCAGGGACTCAGGTGCTTGAGCTCTCGTCTGCTGCTCCCCAGGTACACGAGCAGAGGCTGGATTGGAAGTGGAACAGCCGGGACTTGAACCAGCACTTTGATATAGTCTGGGGGCTGCGCCACAGCACCCGCCACTGTGTGTGAACTTTTATTTGGACACGTTTTCAGTTCTTTTATACACCGAGGAGTTTAACTGATGGGTCATGGTAACTCTATATTGAACTTTCTGATACACCGCCAGACTATTTCCCAAAGTGTCTGTGCTGTTTTCCAACCTTACCAGCACTGTGTGTGAGTACCAGTTTTTCCACATTCTCTCCAACACCTCTTAGTTCCTTTTGCTTGGTAGCCATCCTGGTGGGTGTGAAGCAGTATGTCATTGTGGCATTGATCTGTCTTTCCCTAATGACTCCAGATGTTGAACATCTTTTCATGTAAATATTGCCACTTGCATATTTTCTCTGAAAAAATGTCTGTTCAAATTCGTTGCCCAGTTTTTAACTAGGGTGTCCTATTGTTGTTCAGTTGTAAGAGTTTGCATATTATGGATACTAGTCTCATCAGAGGGGCCGGCGCTGTGGTGCAGCAGGTTGGCGCCCTGGCCTGAAGTGCCAGCATCCCATATGGACACCGGTTCAAGTCCTGGCTGCTCCATTTCTGATCCAGCTCTTTGCTATGGCCTGGGAAAGCAGTGGAAGATGGCCCAAGTCCTTGGGCCCCTGCACCTGTGTGGGAGACCCAGAGGAAGCTCCTGGCTCCTGGCTTTGGATTGGCGCAGTTCCGGCTGTTGCGGCCAATTGGGGAGTGAACCAGTGGATGGAAGACCTCTCACTCTCTCTGCCTCTCCTCTCTCTCTCTCTCTATGTGTGTAACTCTGACTTTCAAATAAATAAATAAATCTTAAAAAATAGCCTCATCAGAAATATGGTTTACAGGGCCCGGTTCTGTGGCATAGTGGGTAAAGCCGCTTCCTGCAGTGCCGACATCCCATATGGGCACTGGTTTGAGTCCTGGCTGCTTCTCTTCCAGTCCAGCTCTCTGCTGTGGCCTGGGAAAGCAGTAGGAGATGGCCCAAGTTCTTGGGCCCTTGCACCCATGTGGGAGACCTGGAAGAAGCTCCTAGTTCCTAGCTTCAGTTCGGCACAGCTCTGGCCATTGCGGCCAACAGGGGAGTGAACCAGCAGATGAAAGATTCTCTCTCTCTCTGCCTCTCCTTTTCTCTCTGTGTAACTCTTTCAAATAAATAAATAAATCTTTAAAAATAAGAAATCTTAAAAAAAGGTTTACAAATCTTTCTGATCCCATAGGTTCTTTTCACTTTCTTCATGTCTTTTGAAGCACAGAAGTTTTTTATTTTAATGAAGTCCAAATTATACACTTCTTTGTTATAATCATCTGCTTTCTACATTATACACAAAGATCATGAAGCTTTCCTATCAAGCACAATAAATAATAAGTGGCACATCTCAATTCCATGTTATGGCAATTAAAGTTTTTTAAAAGATTTTAATTTTTTGTTTTCACTACATTTGAAAGACAGTGATACATATTCAGCCTGTGTGTGTGTGTGTATGTGTATGTGTCTGTGTGTGTGTATGTGTGTGTGTGTGTGTGAGAGAGAGAGAGAGAGAGATCTTCCATCTGCTGGTTCACTCTCCAAATGACCACAAAAGCCAGGGCTGAGCCAAGCTGAAGCAGGAGCCTCAAACTCCATCTGGGTCTCCTATGTGGGTGGCAGGGACCCAGGGACTTGAACCATCATCTGCTGCCTCCAAGGAAGCTGGATTGGAAGCAGAGGGGCTAGGACTCAAACCGGGCATTCCAATATGGGATTCAGGCATCCCAAGAGGCACCTTACGCGCTGTGCCAAACGCTTGCCTCCATGTTGTGAAATTTCAGGGGTGGAATTGATATGGGGGGCCAGGAGAAGGTAGGGGAGACTCTCTGCTTGGATTTTAGAATTCAAAATAAGGTTGAATATTAGCCACAGCCTCTGAGCACAAAGCACCCAGTTTTCAAGGAGAGCTAGCTCTTTGGGAACGGCTCGAACCTTAAAACTTACAGTAGTTTTGCATGGGGTAAAGCCACAGCTCCTAGTAGGAGTTCAATCCCTGGATTGCCCTCCAGGACGGGTGAGGAGGGGGAGGCTGTGTCAGACGGAAGGGATGGGACTGCTGGGGGTAAGCCCGAGGGAGGGGTGCAAGGAGAGTGACGCCTGAGGGAGGAGGAGGAGGAAGCAGGTCGGTCGGCCCAGGGGAGCGCTCAGACCCGCGGCGGAGCCCCTGCCAGCCAACAGGCAGCTTGGGGCAAACAGGGCTCCATGTGAGTGGCAAAGGGCGAGGCTCGCTCAGCCCTGGCTGGGAACTGTCCCCAAGAAGACCAAGAAGACCAGGGCTCAAAGCCTGGGGAGGCGGGAGAGCTGAAGGAACTCCCTGCAGGGGCAGCTAAACCTAACCCTGGGCAGCGAGGCAGCAGGTGCTCTGGAGAAGGGGCGTGGTCTCTGTCTCTGGGCGTGGTCTCTGCCTCTGCCTGCCGTGCACCAGGACTGCAGGCTAGAGTTCCAGGGACACGCGCGGCCTTAAGGCAACCGCGCTGCCTGGTTTCCTCCTGGTTGACGCGGAGAAAATGTCCCCTTGGCGGGCTGTGGGAGGCTTGGGGCAGAAGCGGGTGAGCAGAGTGCGGGGCGCAGCACAAGCATCTGGCGAGGGTGCGCGTTTCCCTCTCCCCCAGATGGAAATCAGCCAGGGGAACATTCTGTTCCGCTAGCCGGTCCCGCCCTGCTCGGTGTAGACTTCATTTCCTGTCGTCTTCCAGGAGGCAGCCGAGCCCCATGGCCGCCGCCTTAGCCTCTGGCTGTGCTGCCCCTGTGTCCCAGGGACTGAGAAGGCCCCTGGCTTGTCCCTCTCCCGACTTGCTCAGCCTGGGGGACTCCAAGACCTCCCCGGCTGCTGGCCTTCCCAGAGGGGTACTGCTGGTCAGTGTTAGGATGGGGAGGGGAGGGAGGCTTCCTGGAATGTTCTAGAAGTAAGCAAATTGCACCATCTCCTCCAGCTGCCTGGGAGTGCATTCCACGGAGGATTCCTGTAAGCAGCAGCATCGTGTTCCTCTTTCTAAGTGCCTCATTAAAAGCCCGGAGACAGACTCCCCATGCTTCCCTCAGCCTGGCGGGAGAGACTGCGCCTACCCGGGAGGGGGCAGGAGGTGCCCTGGGCCAGCCATTACCCCCCACTGGGTGCCCTGACCACAGCGACACTGGTCTCCAAGGCCCAGTTACTTCCCACAGGCATGTAATTTGGCCCGATTTACCGGGAAGTCGCATAAACACGAGCCACTTGCGTTTCTTCCAGTAGCTGCCCTGGGCTCCACGGGGCCCCCTCTCTCTTTCCTGCTGGGGAGCAACGGCTTGGTCTGGCTCCGGAATTTTCGATGACTACCACAGCCTCATTCCGGTAATTAAGACTCAGCCTTTTACATTTTTAAAACTTTCATCTCAAACCCGATTCGATGCTCTTCTCTCGTTCCTGCAGCGCGCGCTGGAGCTGGGCGCTGGCTGCGTGGAGCGCCGGTGCGTGTTTGAAGGCACGTCCTCCTCCCCCGTCTCCCAGGCTTTAGTGTCTCTCTTAGGGCAGAGCGGGGAGGGGTGAAGGCGAATAAGAACCCCCTTTCTATGACTGTAGGGGACAAAGAAGCATCCCCTACCCCTCCCTGGCTCTGTCTGGCTTTGACGCTGCAGATTCCCTCCATCACTGAGGTCACCTCTTTCCCCCTCTTAATTCGGCAGCCACCTGGGCAAGTCGTTGGCTTCTGGCCTTTAGCAGGCTCTGTGCATCTCCATGCGGAGCCAAGACCTGCCGGATGCCTCTTGCACTAGTTTTGGAGAGCCATGCGGTCCTGGGATGGGAGAGGCCTGCGTCTCTTTTCCAGTCACGCTGCCGCAGGCTCTGTTTCCCATTGCTGGACGGGCTAGGGCAGGGCCCTCGGCTTTCACGACCTCCAGGCCGGAAGTGGTACCTGGCTACTTTCAAGAGCAATGCCAGCCCTCAGATGCCCTCAGAGGGCGTGCACGAACCACACTGCCTTTCTTTCCTGCAGTGAGGGGACACGAAGCAGACTGGGCTGTGGTTGCAGGCCCCCAGGACGGCGAGGACCCCTGCGCCTCCGAGGCGCTGTGGTGAGTCTGGACTCCTTCTCTGTCCTACCTGGGGAGGAGAGCTTTTCCGCTTCCCTTCGGCTCTCGGTCCTGTTTCCATCCTGACTGCAGGTGGGCTGGGTGCCCGTCCGTTGGGAGGTGCTGGTGTGGAGGGAGCTGGCGCCACCTGCTGGCTGATTGCTGGTAACACGCTGGGGTTGCTTGGCTCCTCTGGGCTGCAGTTTAGGCGTCCCGCAATGTACAAGGACTCTACTCTTCCTCCTGGAAGGATTCCTAGGTTGTCTCAGAAAGCTGAAATTCTCTTTGACTGTGACCCTCAGCACTCGGGCCCTCGTTGGCAGTAGGTCCATGTGTATCCGAATGACCCTCTTCATGTGTGTCCGGGTAGCGTTTGCAATGTTTATGGATTCTTGCCGCATGCCATCCACTTCTGTCCTATTCGTGTCACATATTCGTCTCATTCAGGCCTCACCACCACAACCCCATGAGCCGGGGACCAGTTCTATCCCACTTTACAGATGGGAACACTAAACTGAGACACACAAGTCCCATAGCTGCCCAAGGCCTGGAGCCAGGAAGTGGTATGAATAGATGGTCAGAGCTCACAGTCCGTACACTCAGCCGCTGTCCTGTCTTGCCTACTTGGTTTTCTGCTGTGGTCCCTCTGCCCCTCACCTCTTTCCCTCCCTCCCCTCCAAGGTCCTGAATAAGCACTTATTTGTAGATCAACTTATTTGTAGATCAGGACATAGTATAACTTTTTGTCTGCACTAACACAGTCTGCCCAGCTGGGGCTTGTGCAAGATCTGAGCAAGCCCTGGGGAGACTGTGGTGAAGTTGCAAGTGGGCCAGCCTGGGGTGATGCTGACGTCATCGGCATAGACCCCTTTGCACAGAAGGCCAAGCTTTCTCATCAAATCCTTTCTCAAACATTTTAGTTGAATTTTTCCCAGGGAGGCCCGGAGGCCCCAGGCGAGTCTACCTGAGCACCTCTGTTCCCTCCAGAGCTGAGCATCTCCACTGTGTGTCTAGTACGTCCCCTCCTGTGTCTCCAGGCCACTGCCCGGAGCACAGAGGCGCTGTTCCCATGTACATGAAATGGGTGAGGAGGCCCGAGGTTAGCCAGCTGCCTGAGGTCACAGAGCTTGCACCAGGTCTTCAATGGCCAATCAGTATTAATAAAAAAATAGATGTTTCAAAAATTCTTTGCAGCAATGTAAATATATTTTCTAATTCCACTTCTCTATGAACTTTTTGAAGTGCCTTCACATTGGCTGATATGGGGACCTGGGACCGGAACTTCTGTCTCTGTCTCTTCGTGTGGCAGGTGCATCCTTAGCTACCTTCCCTGAGCCCCAGGCTGCCCCCCCCCTTACATGCTCTCCATCCGCCAGTGGGCAGCTCCCCTCCTTGCCTCCAGCCCCACCAAGCCCCTGTCCTCACCCCTCTAGCCTCCTCCCACCGGCTTCACCAGCACTTTCCCCATTTCTCCCAAGGCCTGGAAGCCCCTCTGGGAGTAGGGGCCCCAGGCCATGAAGACCCCTGACGGAAGTCCACGGAGGCGCTGTTCATTGCCTTTACCGGCCTGAGTCATGGTGATGTTATTTATTGTCAGATAAATGTATTTCCAGATAAAACAGAAACGAACAAATACATGCAGTGACAGAGCTGTAAAAAACCCTGCCGGCTCACTCACTTGAAGAAAGCCTGCACAACTAATTAACCCGGGCAGGCCTCCGTGCTGTTTGGAAACAAGCTTAGAATTAATATAGCCCTTCTCAGCTGCCGGAGCCTGCCTCTAAATCTTTATTGGGCAGGAGCAAGAGAGACACACACAAAGAGTTATAGAGACAGGGGGAGGCCGGGCTGGAAGAAGGCTGAGAGACAGAGGAAGATAAATACAGCTCTCCATCTGCCTCCGCACCCGCACGGCTCATCCTAGCTAGACAGAGACACGGGCAGACAGACAGACAGGCGGGCGGGCAGGCAGACAGACGGTGTTTCTTCCTAACTGAGAACTAAGAGGAGCCTTTGTCCAGCTCAGGGAACAGTGTACTTCCATACCACTGAGCTCAGCGAACCAGGGAGGCTGTCAGCCTGCGAGGGGCTTGTGAACAGAGGTCATTTAATTTAGTGGCTTTTAATTTATTTTTAGCAGCAAAACGTTTTCTTGAAATGAAATCACACGCAGCAGTGCCCTGTCTAAAGCAGACAAAGGCAGAGAGAGCTGCCCTGCCCGGAGCTTGTCACCACTTGAGGCCCCCACTTCTCTGTAGCCAGGGCAGGCACCCCTGCCTCTGCGGGGACCTTGGGGCCCAGGAGAGCACCCGTGGGCAAGCTGGAGCTGCCTGGCTCTGCATGGAGAGGCTGGGACACATCCCTGCTTCTTCAGGCTCAGCCTCATTCGGGAGTCGCCCGCAAGGGGGAGCGTGGTAGAGAGGCTGTGCCACTGGCTGAATGAGGTGGCCTTCCCCAGGGTTCGCCCCCTCTCTTGCAGTGAACTTGAGGCTGGGAACCGTTCATGGAGTGGCACCATGGGGCTTTGTGTGGTCCCCTCTGAGGAGGGGCTCCCTTGCTTTTAAAGGAGGTTGTGCACCGGGCATTGAAAGCCGGGCTCCGAGGTGGAATTGGAGATGGGAGATGGATGGAGGTGCCAAGGCCAGCCACTGTGTTTGGAGTCTCCCCGTCTCTGTTTAACCCCAGGTGTCCTTGGCTTGGGCTTGGACAACAAGGGGGCACAGCAAAAAGGAGAAAACACGAATCAAGAAGTAATGCCTTTTTTTTTTTTTGGAAGGAGAAATTATAAATTGCAATTTAATCACATAATCACTTTGACACTCTCAAGCAAGCTAATTTCTTCCCTTGCTTCATTTCATCCACTCGGTGAGATGAATCTTAATGAATAATGTCCTATGAATATTTAATTTTTGATCAATTTGAATTTTCTCTGGCATACCTGCTGGAGATATAAATCAGTTCCCTTTCTTCCCTGCCGAGTGGATTTGGATGGCAGCCTGGAGACATCTCTGCCCATGGCCACAGAAGCGGCTGGCCTGAGAGCACGGGGGTTTAGACTTGCTACCGCCTCAGCATTGCAATTTGAATCTCTCTAGTTGCCATTCGTCGCCTGTGTTTTCCAACAGCTGTCTGCCCTACCAGTGGATGCCGCAAGCCAGTGGTTGTCTGGGTGGGTGAGCTGCATCTGAAAACACTTCCACAGGTGCCCCCTCCTGCTCCACCATTTTTCTTCAATGACTCGAAGAAGCCTCCCTTGTGACACTAACTTTGTCTTTCCTGCTCCTAGTGACAAGCGCTGTCTTGTATCTACAGAGGAGCATTGCCGTTCTCAGCTTCTCTTGTGAGATAATACTTGCTTTTGCTACAAGGCATTATGGCTTGCGAACTGACTTCACTTAAGTTTCTTCTTTTTATGCCTTATCACATCCCCGTGTTCCATCTCTTCATCCTGACCGTGAGGTGAGGCAATGGGGCTGCAGAGTTCTTTCTTACCCTGGGCCAAGAAGTTTAAGTACTGGAACTCACACTCTACCAACTGCTGAGTTCAAAACCAGGGGAATGGGTCCAATCTGAGCTGTCTACACAGACGGGAGACAGACTGTCCATGACTGCAGCCTGGAGGACAGGGACACAGCCCCCGTGGACAGGTTGGAAGTGGTCTCAGTGACGATAATGGTACCTGTTGAAAAAATAGCTTCAGTTACTTAAAGGGGCTCCACACATGTTTGGATGTGTTTGTTCTCCACCAGTGAAAGCAATGGGCTTCAGTGCTTCAGGGAGGCAGGGACCTCCTTGAACAAAGAGGTCATTGCTTAGTCTTAAATCTCAAAGCCAGCTTCTTGGTGTTGAGCTCACCAGGTTAGAAGTCCTGAAGCAGCGGACTTTGCAACTGGAGAAAAAAGAACCAAAACTGCAGTCCATGGATGTGGGTGCTGGCGCCATCCTCCAAAGTTAGGAGCAGCTGGGGAAAGTGTAGGAACCAGACTAGACAGGCGCAGGCAGAGGACGGCGTGAACCAGCGATCGGGTCTCCTTTCTTGTTATGAAGTCAGGTAAGAGCCACCCAACACCCAACTACCATTCAGGAAGAGCCGTGGTGGCCGTGTCCAAGGAGGAAATTTAGGCCTAGGCTGAGCCATCCAAAGATACTTTTATGCCAGTTTCCAAGATTCACTTCTGCGTCCACCCACGATTCTAGAATCCGGGACTGGAGACGAAGATGACCTGCCAGAGCTTTACTGAATGTGTCGTCCCAAGGCAGCAAGAATAAGAAAACAAGAAAAGTGAGAATGGGGAGGGTAGAAGTGAGTCTCAGCCTCGTAAGAAAGCTGCTTTCGTTATTCTGACATACGGGATTTCTTCCAAATTGACCATGAGAAACCATCGCATTCAAAATTCTGTGTGTGTGTTGGGGGTTGGGGGGCTACTTTGAATTTGTCTCCTGCCTTTTCTTCATTCCTGTATTGCAATGGTCGACGTTTGCCCATAGCTTGTTTTTTTTTTTTTTAATTTTTTTAAAGATTTATTTTATTTATTTGAAAGAGTTACAGAAAGAGGTAGAGACAGAGAGAGAGAGAGAGGTCTTCCATCTGCTGGTTCACTCCCCAGATGGCCACAACGGCCGGAGCTGCGCCGATCCGAAGCCAGGAGCCAGGAGCTTCTTCCGGGTCTCCCACGTGGGTGCAGGGGCCCAAAGACTTAGGCCATCTTCTACTGCTTTTCCCAGAGAGTTGGACTGGAAGAGGAGCAGCCGGGACTAGAACCGGTGCCCATATGGGATGCTGGCGCTTCAGGCCAGGGCTTTAACTTGCTGTGCCATGGTGCTGGCCCCTCGCCCATGGCTTGTTAATGCTACTGCCCCACGAGGCTGTGTAACCTGGTCCCTCTGGGAAGTTCTGAGAAGGTTAGCGGTACCGTGCCTATGCCATGGCCCTTTGTGGTAGTTTTAAAATATGACGTGTTCCCAAATGCCTTAATACCCCTTCCCTCAAGAGGTGGAGCCTAATTCCCCTCCACTTGCTTGTGGGCTGGTCTTGGTGACTTGCTCCTAAGAGATAGAATAAAGCGAGAGCAACACAGGCGATTTCAGAGATGAGGTCATAAAAGGCACTGTGTCTTCCACCCTGCTCTTAGTTACTTGTACTGGGAGGAGTATCCTTATGTAAGGATACCCAAGTGGCCTACATGGTGAGGATCTGAACTCCGGCCAATAGCCCTGGGAGCGGGCATCGTGGTGGTTCTTGGAGGCCTGGTCAAGCCTTCAATTGACTTCAGTTCCTGTCAACAATGTCCCAGTGGCTGTCCCCCGAGAGACCCTTGGCCGGAACCGCCCTGCAAGCCACTTCTGGATTCTTGACCCAGAGAAACTGTGCGTGCTCAATGTCTTTGTCTTAAGCCACAGGTTTTGGAGCAATCCGACAGAGAGCAGTAGTAATAACGCACCCTTTAGCTGAGTCTAGGAGTGGTGAGAGAAGGCCTCCGTGGGTCTTCATGGGTCAGAGCTGAGCACCAGGGCTGTCTCCTGCTGTGGCTGGTGCAGTGGGGAGTCTGAGGGGAAACCTTCACTCTGCAGAAGGTGGAGACCGAGTCAGGAGATGAGGGATGGCGGCAGTGGCCATGGCCACCTGTTGAGGGCAGGGTTACATGGTGTGAATCAGGCACGGTCATGCACTGGGTCTGGTGCACGGACTCCTCTCCCATCGTCTTGCACTTTCTGCCCAGGTTGAGTCCCCAGAAGCACGAGTGTGCACGTTACAGAGGGATCGAGAATCCACAGATATTTCGCATATCTGCATAACGGTGTGAGCAGGATTGAGGCCACTATTTTCGTTAAACAATATATTTCCAAAACAGAAAATTAAAATAATATCGGGAAAAAGATAAAACAGCGATCACATAATCCCCCAACAATCCATTATAGAGAGAGACCAGTTATATACTTTGAGATTACACCCATCTTCCCTTACCAATAAGCAGAATTAAACTTCTTTTTTTCATCTAATATAGTAGACTAGGGTGTTCCTTGAAATTCCTACAGAAAAAGTTTGACCTTAAATGATGGAATATATGTATATTCACATTATCTTTTAATTCCATTTTCACCAACTTTTTGAAGTCTATGTATGTGTGTGTAGGAGTACTTTAAACAGTTCATGAAAATGGATTTAGAATATAAGTTTATTTTGGTGCAAAATTTTTTGAAATAGAAGGAGGAGTTTTCAAAAAGTTCGTGGAAATATATATTATGAAAAAATATATATTACAAAAAAATTGTGCATTGGTTTCAAAAATTCTTTGCAACAAAATAAAATTATCTTTAATTTCCTTTTTCACAAACTTTTGGAAGTATTTTAGTATGTACACATACATACATATGATGAGACTGATGTGTATGCATCCCACTTTTAAGAAGGCAGAATACATGACTAAGTTGGCACAAAATAAGGGAAATTTGTTAATAAGAAACAGGAAGTTGTGAATCAAAAAGAATAAGCGAGGTGTAGAGCTAGTCTTGGTCTTGGAGCCCAGCTGGGTTTTAATAGGTAATGTGGGCCATATATATGAAATTAGAATATGATAGCCCAGGGATCATGCAATCGGCTCTTTCCATCAGCCTGGGATCCCTGACAGGTAAAATGCTCCATAAATAGAAAAAAAGAATTTACAAATAGAAAGAGTTGATGAAGACACTTGCTTGTTATCCTTGACTCTTGATGAAATAGAATAAAAAACAGAAAGAAAATGATTTTCTTAGAGAATTCCTAATATTAAACCTGAACCTCACTCTGAAAATTTGAAGTTTCTTGCATTGATGATATTCCCAGGGCTTGAAAAAACAAAACAGCAAATCCTTCCTGAAAGAATATACTTTAAGCCCTGGGGTCAGAGAATTCTCACAGGTGCAGTTCCAAGGGAAAAGGATTTCACAATAAAAAGCCATCAGATGCATGAGGAAGCACATTACCTGGAATAACAACAAAGCCCTTAAAGAGTATAACGACCTGGATTTACCCAGTACAGAATAGAGAAGAAATGTGATTTAAGAAATAAAAGGATATTAAAATTCAAATGGGGGGGGGGGCTGGCACTGTCATTTAGCAGGTAAAAGCTGTTGTCTACAATGCCGGCATCCTATATGGGCACCAGTTCGAGTCCCCGCTGCTCCACTTCCAATCCCACTCTCTTCTATGGCCTGGGAAAGCATCAGAAGATGGCCCAAGTCCATGGGCCCCTGCACCCATGTGGGAGACCTGGAAGAAGCTCCTAGCTCCTGGCTTCGGATTGGCACAGCTCCAATCGTTGTGGCCATCTGGGGAGTGAACCAGAAGATGGAAGATCTCTCTCTCTGCCTCTCTGTAACTCTGCCTTTCAAATAAATAAATAAATATTTTATTTTTTAGACAGGCAGAGGGACAGTGAGAGAGAGAGACAGAGAGAAAGGTCTTCCTTTATGCCGTTGGTTCACCCTCCAATGGCCACCGCGACCAGCGCACTCCGGCCAGCACACCCCGCTGATCTGAAGGCAGGAGCCAGGTGCTTCTCCTGGTCTTCCCATGGGGTGCAGGGCCCAAGCACTTGGGCCATCCTCCACTGCACTCCCGGGCCACAGCAGAGAGCTGGCCTGGAAGAGGGGCAACCGGGACAGAATCCAGCACCCCGACCGGGACTAGAACCCGGTGTGCCAGTGCCGCAAGGCAGAGGATTAGCCTATTGAGCCACGGCATTGGCCATAAATAAATATTTAAAAAAATTCAAATGAGAATGTTGTTGTTGTTGCTCTGTTTGTTCTACATAAGACCACTGGTTGAACTCTGTAATCAATGCACAATCATTCTTAGGTGTTTAAAATTAACAGAAAAGTGATCTCTGTTAAACATAGGAGTGGGAATAAGAGAGGGAGGAGATATATAGGTCGACACATGCTCACTAGGACTTACCTCCAATGGTGGAACTAGAAATGTGCCAGGGGATTTCAGCACAATCTTACCAAGGAGGCAGGTACCAATGCCAGTGCACTTGGTAAAGTGATAAGTATAAATACACAACCGATCAAAAAGATAGGGTAAGTGTTGAAGATATTTCACAAATAAGACCAGTGTAAGCAAACAATGAAGGATAGAATTAAAAAGGAGAGAATGATCCTGCGGGGGAAGCAGGACACACAGCAGACTCATAGAATGGCAAATGCCCAAAACAGCACTCCTGCCTCAGAATCAACCCTTGGGACATTTGGATCTGGCTAAAAGGTCCATGAGAGTCTCACAGGCATGGGAAGCCATGACACGGTGGCAAAAAACAATCTAAATGAAAGATCCTGGTGAACAAGACCCCAGCAGAAGGAACAGGCCATCAAAGAAGGAGGCACCTTTCTCTGAAGGGAGGAAAGACATCCACTGTGATATGGCCTTGACTAAACAAGTTCAGAGTTGGTGAACTCAAGGGGCTTCCATAGCCTAGACAGCTCATATCAAGAGTCTCGGGTGATTGCTGATGTCATAAATAAGAGTGCCAATTGTTAAATCAACAACGGGAGTCACTGGGTACATGCTCCCCACATAGGATCTCTGTCCTTAATGTGTTTTACTATGAAACTTAAAAACAACACTACTAGTCGAACAATACCCTATACCTTGTGCGGTTGTGTGAGGGAAGCCTGTTGAAATCCTTGCTTAGTGTATACTAAGTTGATCTTCTGTATATGAAGGTGATTGAAAATGAAACTTGATGAAGGGCGGAATGGGAGAGGGAGTGGGAGAGGGGAGGGCCTCGGGAGGGAGAGAGGTTGAGGGGGGAGCCACAACAACACAAAAGTTGCACTTTGTAAATTCACATTTATTAAATAAAAAAAAAAGAAAAAGAAAAAAATTCAAATAAGAGAACAAAAGACTATTAGAATAAATTAGAGGTTAAAAAAAGAAACAAGTTCACCTTCTAGAAAAGAAAAACTAAAATAGTCGTTGGCTTAACTCAATGGATTCAATAATAAATTAGACGCAGCTGAAGATGTAATTGGTAATCTGGAAGTTGCTTTGAAGAATGACATAGAATACACTCAAAAGATAAAGCGATGAAAGCATTAGGAGCTGGAAAGGACAGAGTGAGTACATACAACATATACATCATTGGACTCGCCAAGAATGAAAGAGAAAGAGTGGAAGAGAAACACTAAAAAAGACAATGACTACAAATTTCCAGTCCTGATGGAAAATACCAGTTCTTAGTCTTAACAAGCCCCAGTGAATCCCAAGCAGCATAAAGAAAAAGAAAACTCATATTTTGTGGAAAAGCTGAAAACACTAGACAAGGGGTCCTAAAACTAGAAAGGAAAGAGAGATTACCTGAGAAGCAATGAGGATTCCATATAGTGCTCATTTCCCAACGCAGCAATGGCAATCGAAGACCGTGGAATGGGAGCGGTGAGGTGGTAAGTGAACATAGCCATCACGCTAGAATTCTTACCCCCGTCAGGATGAAACATGAGGGAAAAATAAAGATAATTAGAAATGTTTTTAAAACAGATTTATTTTATTATTTTGAGTGTCAGTGTTAAAGAGAGAGAGGGAAAATCAGAGAGAGAAAGAGATCTTACATTCTCTGGTTCACTCCCCAAATGGCCCCAGTGGCTGGGGCTGGGCCAGGCTGAAACCAGAAGCCTAGAACTCCATTCTGGTCTCCCACGTGGGTGGCAGGGGCCCAGGCATTTGCACCATCTTCTGCTGCTTTCCCAGAGGGCCTTAGCAGGGAGCTGGATGGCAAGTGGAGCAGCCAGAACTCAAACCAATGCTCATTTGGGATACAGGCATCACAGGTCGGGGTTTAACTTGCTGTGCCACATCACTTGCCCTAGCTACTTATTCCTAATTATGGATAGTCTTAAAATTTTTAAAATTTATCAGTTGAGAGGAAAGGAATGGTGGAGAGAAAGAGAGAGAAGACTCTGCCAGCTGCTGGTTCATTCCTCAAATGTGTACAATGGCCAGGACTGGGCTGGGTTGAAGCCAGGATCCAGGAACTCAGTCTAGGTCTCCCAGTCAGCGGCAGGGGCCCAACTACTTGAGCTGTAACCCGCTGCCTCCCAGGCTCTGCATTAGCAGGGAGCTAGAATCGTGGTCTAGAGCTGGGAAATTGAACCCGGGTACTCTGACATGGAATGTGGGTGTCTGGATAAACGTGTTGACTGCCAGACCAAATGCTCACTCCTGGCTGTTCTTTCAAATATAAAGAGCTAGGATAGGTACTTTCTGTGTGTCTGGTGCAGTAAAAACAGACAACTTACAAGCGCTGCTATGATGGCTGATGTGCGCTTCCGGAAAGTCTTTGAATGGAAGGGCGAGTATGATGAGTCTACTTTGAGACCTGCTGCCTTTGCCTCCCCAAAGGGTGCACAATCCGTACCTCTCCCAACAGTGTGCGAGAGTCCATTTCTCCACGTCTTTCTGTGCACTTTCCCCAAAATGCAGCCCTACTGTATACACCAGCATGGGGAGCTAGGCTTCACTGAAGAGATTGGACTAGGAAGAATAATTTATGAAGTAGGCGATGTAATTAATCCTCTCTTACAGAAGAAGAAATTAACAATCACTGCGGTGGAGGCAGGGCTCCACTGTGACCCAGTCTCCTCCCTGTGCTCAGCCTAGTGGTCTTTTTACTCTATCCCACGGCTGGCCCAACTCCACCGAACCTTGGCAAGGGCACGGTCTACTGCTGCTACAGTGGAAACCTTTCCCAGTGCAGGTGAGCCAGACCGGCAGGCAGGCAGAGTGTGTGCATGGCAGCCTGCTGGCAGAGGCTGCTTGGTACTGCTGGGGAGAGAGGTTCTCAGCCATTCTGTCCTCGGGGCTGGGGACCACTGCTTTCCTTGGCCCTTGGTCCTGAAGTCCCCCTGATGACAAACTTCTGAGACCGGGGACGGGAGGCCCGGGAGACCTGATGATCAGCCGGGTGTCTGGCACATGGAAGATACTTGCTAAATATTTACTGGCTCTCGAATACGCTGCGGTTGATTGTTTTGTCACCAAATATGGTGGCAGATCTGTCCCTCTGGCAAGGCAGCCCTTCAGTCTCAGCGCGAAGTGAGTCCGGGAGAACAGGTGAACCGACCTTCCACACACAGTCCCTTCTGCTAAAAACCCCAGGAGCTGTCACAGGCGTGTGGCGCCCCCACCTCCGGCTCCCCGCTCCAGCAAGGTTCATTGATCTCCTTTCCTCCGAGTGGTTAGCAGGGAGATTGGCAGGCGGCGGTGGCAATGGAAGTTTAATGTTCTGGAAATCCAGTCTTTTTCCTTTTTCCTCTGAGGTTTTCCCTGGTGAGCCGCGAAAGGTCTTGCAGCTTACCAGGCAGACAGCGCGGGGGTGGGGCGCGAGTTTCACCGTGAGACGCTGGAGTTTATTGCTGGGACTCCAAGTCCAGGTTCTACTGTGGCAGGCCGCGGTGGGGGAGGGAAAGAACGACAGTGCTGCCCTGGGCGGCGCTGTCCCCCGCTGTGACCCTGAGATTGGACCACCCACAACACCGCCGGTGCTCATTCTGCACAAGCCACGGCTCATGCCTGTGGCGCACAGCCTCCGCTACGACAATCGGTCGGTCTTGGAGCTCTGAGCTGGTGCCCAGCATCCGGGGCGGGGGTCCTAGGTCCTGTGCTTGTCTAATGGAGGACTCGGTGCCGTGGGGAGAGCTGGCGGCCCAGTTCTTTATCAGCTGTGTGGTGTCGGCGATGCCTCTCTCTTCCTCTGAGCCTCAGCTTTCCTTCTCTGGATACCCGCGTGCAGTTAGGTATTTATGGGTCTGACTAGCACTCTTCCTGCTACATAGAGAGGTGGAAGGCCCAGCAGTGCCTCCGACACCAGATCCCCTGGCCTCAAACCTGACTCTGACAACTTTCTTGCTGTGGGAACTTGGACAAGTAGCTTAACCTTCCCATACCTTGGTTTCTTCACCTCTGAGATGTGATAATAATATATAATTATCTGTATCTATATCTTACAGGATCATTGTGATGATCAAACAAGCTAACAATCATAAAAAGTTTTAAAACCATGCTAGCTCATAGTGAGTGTTATACTGATTTTTTTTTAAGATTTGCTTTATTTATTTGAAAGAGTGACACAGAGGGAGGGAGAGAGGAAGGGAGGAAGGGAGAGAGAGAGAAAAAAAAAGAGAGAGAGAGAGAATCTTCCATCTGCTGGTTTACTTCCCAAATGGCCACAATGGCCAGAGCTGGGCCAAGCCAAAGCCGAGAGCCAGAAACTCTGTCTGGGTCTTCTACACGGCTGCAGAGGCCTAAGCATCTGGGCCATCTTCTGCTGTTTTCCCAGGTGCGTTAGCAGGGAGCTGGATCAGAAGTGGAGCAGCAGAGACTCAAACCAGTGTTCTTGTGGGTTGCCGGCGTCGCAGGCAGACCTAACCTGCTGGACCCTAGTTTTTTTAAAAATCAGTACAGGAGAGGCTGTGTGGCTTAGTGGTTAAGATGCAGCTTGGGATGCCCTCACTCCATGCTGGAGTGTCTGGGTTCCCGTGCTGCCTCCTCTCCCAATTTTAGCTTCCCACTGGTCTCCATCCCGTGAGACAGCAGCTGATGGATCAAGTAGCTGGGTCCCAGCCCACGATGGAAACCTGGATTGAGTTCCCAGCTCCTGGCATTGGCCTGGCTCAGGACTGGTCATTGTGGGCATTTAGGGGAGCTCTGTTAGTTGCCTCATTCTCTTTTCCCGTCTCTCTGCCTCTCAAAAATATAAAAATTAGAAGTAAAATAAGTAGTGAAGCCTCTCCCCCCACCTTTCCCCTGCTTCCCTTCCTCTGTGCCCCTATGTTCTTTGCTGGTCTCTAAGATCCAATTTGGGTCTTGGTTTCCTGATTTGTAATCAGTGCTTCTTGGGGTCACACTTCTTGTGTGGAGCCCCGGCTCCTACCTCTGTCTCACCATGTCCTTCCCCTTGGCACTGGAGTCTGTGTCTGGGAGCTGGTGCTGCCCTTGCTGCCCCATGCCTTCCTGGTTTCCTTGTTCTCTCGCAGCCAGTGCTGCCCAGGTTCCAGAGGGCCCGTGATTGAGTGCATCTGAGGGACAACAGGCTCTCTCCATCAGACTTCATCTCTGGGGAGCCCAAGCAGAGCAAGGGCTTTTCATCCCACATCCCATCCAGATACTTCCCAGTGCCAAGTCTAGCCTTCCTCTTCAGTTTGGGAATTATTTTTCTGGGGACCTCTTGTGTTTGCAAGGCAGCCCTGTCACTGTTGAACAGATCCAGTGAGCCACGATGACAACGACAATAACAGCAGCGATCACTATTGAGTGTTTACTGTAAATCAGTCTGCTGTACATCTCTTAACTCTCATTTTTACAGCAGCCCTGTCAAACAGGTTTCCCCCTGAATTTTATTTTGGTAAGATACATAAAATTTACTATCAAAACCATTTTTAAGTGCTCAGTTCAGTGATATTAAGTATATTCATATTGCCGTGTAACCATCGCCATCATCTATCTTTAGAGCTCTTTCCATCCTGCAAAGCTGAAACTGCACCCAGTAAACAATAATTCCCCATTTCCTCCCTCGCCTCAGCCTCTGGCAACCAACCACCTTTCTGCTCTGTCTCTGTGAGTCTTTGACTACTCTGAGTTCCTTATGCAAGTGGAATCATTGCATATTTGCCTTTTTGTGATGGATTTCTTTCACGTAGCATAATGTCCTCAAGGTTCACGCATATTGTAGCATATTACAGAATTTCCTTCCTCTTTAAGGCTGAATTATATTCCGTTGTTCACATACGCCGCATTTTGCTTATGCATTTACCCATCAGTGAACCCTTTGGTTGTTTCTATGTTTAAGCTATTGTGAATCATGCTGCCAGGAACATGGGTGTATAAATATCTTTTTGAGATCCTGCTTTCAGGGATAAGCTAGATTCTATTATTTCCATTTTACAGATGCAGAAAATGAAGACTGGAAAAGATTAAGTGATTTTCCTAAGACTGCAGCTAGTAGCTTGGATTTGGATCCAAAGCCAGTTTTGCTTGGCTCCAAAGCCAGTGCTCTTCTTTCAGTCCCAAACTGCTGCCAATGGCCTGGAATCTGCTTCCCTGTCCCTTCCATCCACAGGATGTCCCCCAACCCACGTGATTGCTCTTCATGCATTTGAAGACAGCTATCATGTCACTTTAAGGTTGTGTCTTTTTCAGGCCGGACCCTCTCAACTCTGTTAAATCATATGACATTGTGTCTGGCCATCTCAACCTCTTGGCATTCCTCTGGACACACTTGTTGGTGAACGTCTCCTTGAGGTTCTACATTCTGTAAACCAGACTCAGTGCTTGAGGCATTATGACCCTGTCTTGGCACTGTACTGTCAGAATGTAAGAGCAGCTAGGCCAGTCTAGGTCCACATCCTGGCTCTGCCCGCTTTACCAGCTGTGTGATTGTGGCAGGCACCATTTTTCCAAGGATGGCTACTAGCATGTTCTTTTTGTCATGTGACAATTCTTTCTTCTAATGATGGGATCTATCATGTCCCTTCCATCTGAGCCTGGGTAGATCTTTGTGACTGCACGGCCAGTAAAAGATGGTGGAAGTGATGCCATGTGGCTTATGTGGTTAGGTCAGAGAATGGCACGCACTTCTGTCTTGTTCTTTTTGGAGACTCTTGGAACTCAGTCACCATGCTGTATGGAAGTCCAAACTGACCTAAGTGTAGAGATTCTATGGAGAAGCCATGTGTAGGGAGGTGTTCTGGCTGATAGCCCACCTGAAGTTTATAGCCAATGTCAACCTACACGTGGCTTCTCCATGTCTTTGACATCTCCATGTTGAGGAAGTCTTTTTTCTTTTTCTTTTTTTTATATATTTATATTTTATTTTATTTAATGAACATAAATTTCCAAAGTACAGCTTATGGATTACAATAGCTCCCCCCCATAACTTCCCTCCCACCCACAACACTCCCCTCTCCCACTCCCTCTCCCCTGAGGAGGTCTTTGTGATGACTCCAACTCTAGTTGCATTTGTTTCCACGCTAGGAGTAAGCATCCAGCCCCCATGTTACGAGTGACTGCAGGTGGGAATCATCCCCCTGAGCCCAGGCAGTCCTAGAATAAGTTTGCTGCCAGCCACTAAGTCAGGGAGTGATTCATTACACAGCAGAAGATCCTAGAACAGCGATTTTAGGCTTTCCGGAAGCTCCCTGAGCCTCAGTCCCCCTAGCTGTGAAATGGGGACCATGAAATCTACCGCAGAGGATTATTGTGAGAACTATAAGACAGTGCATATAAAATACTTGGTGTGTGCTCCCCAATTCATGAATGTGCAATAAATGATTGATTATGACTAATGACATGGGTGAAATAGGAAGGGGACTTGGTTGAGATTTAGAACTAGGAGAATGGGACAGTGAACTTGCAGTGGGGCAGCCTCTGTGGGCCATGCTGTGAGCGAGTGTGACAGGTGTCAGGTAACACCAGTGTGACAAAGATCAGTCTAGTCCAGGACTCTTTTCCTTCTTGGCCTGCCTGGCAGGCGGGAGTCATCCACACTGAGATTGGAGATGAGGAGGCTGAATCTTGGTCTATACAGGAGTTGGGTGCTGGGAAGGTGTGGGTAGGACACAGAGACCTTTTTGCCTTATGATTGAAGAGAGTTGGGGTTGCCGGCACCGCGGCTCACTAGGCTAATCCTTCACCTTGCGGCACCGGCACACCAGGTTCTAGTCCCAGTCGGGGCGCCGGATTCTGTCCCGGTTGCCCCTCTTCCAGGCCAGCTCTCTGCTGTGGCCAGGGAGTGCAGTGGAGGATGGCCCAAGTCCTTGGGCCCTGCACCCCATGGGAGACCAGGAGAAGCACCTGGCTCCTGCCATCAGATCAGCGCGGTGCGTCGGCCACAGTGCGCTGGCCGCGGTGGCCATTGGAGGGTGAACCAAGGGCAAAAGGAAGACCTTTCTCTCTGTCTCTCTCTCTCACTGTCCACTCTGCCTGTCAAAAAAATAAAAAAAAATAAAAAAAAAGAGTTGAAGTGAGGCTACTTGGGTGCCCCCCCCCCCCCCCCCCCAGCAAACCCTGACAGTTTGTGTGAGTATCCCAGGAGTTCAAGGTTGCAGCTGACATCTAACAAAACTACAAGGTGGAGAGCCAGGGACAATGCCTCACAGTGTTTTCTTACACCCCAGCCCCTCTTCAGAGGGCAATGGTCTCTGAGCCCTAAAGGGGTAATCTGCTGATGCAGGTGTCCGAAAAAATTCAAGCAGCCACAAACTCTTCAATCTGAAAAAGTGCAACTCACCACGCTAAGGGACCCCCCCCCCCAAAGAAAAACCTATACTCCTGCAAATAATTCATATGCTCAGTGTAGAAACAGGATATTCTAGAAGAAGCAAAAAGAACAAAAGTCCCCTGCGTTCCTGCAGCCCAGAGGTCACCTCTGTTAGCATTTTGGCCCACATGTACAGCCACCCAGACAGGATCCAAAATAGAGGCCTGCTGCTTCGTAAACTGCTTTTTATCACTTAATGATACACCCTGGACATGTTTCCATGTTATGGAATATGAATCTGCTGTTCTGAGCTTTTCAAATTGGGGACATGTAGCAGCGTGCTGGGGGTCCTGTGAAGCTGCAGGAAAACCATGGTTCATCACACCAGAGCATCAATTTCACTCAGTGGTAACTCGCTTAAAGTATTATTTTTATATTAGAACAAATCCAGATACAGTATGGAGTAGAGTACAAAATCTGTGTGAATTTTTAGTGGAAGGTATGAGGCTTCAAAGGAATATCAAGCTTGCCTCATTCTTTGATACCATAATTTTTGTTTTTGTTTTTTAAAGATTTATTTGTTTATTTGTGTGTGTGGGGGGGGGGGAGGGGACATCTTCCATCCACTGGTTCACTCACTAAATGGCTGCAATGGCCAGGGCTGGGCCAGGCTGAAGCATTAGCAGGGAGCTGGACCAGAAGTGGAGTAGCTGGGATGCCAACTGGTGCTCATATGGGATACTGGAGTTGCAGGTGGCAACTCAACCCACCGCACCACAACGTTGGCCCTGGTGCCATCATTCTCAATGGCAGGTAGCCACTGACTTACAGAGAATGTTGGAGTGGGTTGAGCCAGGGGAGTGGGGCAGAGATAAATGACAACTTAGGGGCAACAGGAGCACCCAGAGTCTTCCTTGAGGTGGAGTCCCTCTTCCCATCGGCACTGAGGTGATCTGGAGGGCAATGTGGGCATCTTGAACTCATCACGTGGTCTTCAGAGCCTGGGCCTGGGGTGGCCCCAGCTTTATCTGGGCCACACCACCCCAGCCTCCTCCTCAGCCCACTGGCATGGAACCCCTGGGGTTGGGGTAACCTCAGAGTAGGGAAAGTGTGGCCACACCTCCCCTGCTTCTCAGAACTAGCCCAGTAACTCTAGATGGGTGGTGCAGAGCGAGAGAATCCTGTCCCAGCTCTGCTACCGAAAAACTCAGCCATCACAGAGAATTCGCCTCCTTCCCTCCGCCTCGCTTTTGTCATCTATAAACTGGTGATAAAAGCAGCATCTCATGGGGTGACCGGGGGCATTAAGTGAGTAAAGCACTGTACTTAGAGTATCTTTTGGGACACAGTAAGTGCTCAATATATGTTAATTACCATTATTATATAATCTATGACTGCCTAAGCATCTCATGGTAAATGGGTCCCACTCTTGTTTCAACCTGAACTTGCGGCTAATTAAAACTCTTGGGGCTTTTTCACTGGAGTTGTTATCAAGTTTGTATTCTCTGTGCTGTTATTCGTTTTTAATTGCATGGCTTGTTAATGTTCATTGTCTTGATTCTGATCTATTATTGTAGTCCAGGGTCATTACCCAACAACTGAATCTCTTCCAGAGCCCAGTTGGGTTTCAGGTTCTAATGGCGTTTATAGCTTTTCTGTTCCCATTTTACAGATGATAAAACCGAGGGAGGGGAACTGCTACCTACCGAATGAGTTCCTTGTGCCAGATAATGGGCTAGATGCATCGAACAGGGCTCCCGAGTTAGTCATCAGAGCCATCTAAAGAGACAGGATTTGTTATTTCCATGTCACACATGTGGAAAGTGCCGCTGAGAGTGGGTAAGCAAAGTGCGCTAGGTCGCTCTGCTGACTTAGCACCATCCCTGTACCTCACACTACCTCCTGGTTCTGCACCGTTTGTAAACTGAAATGTCACGGCTCTGTTCACGCTATTGAAGGGGATGTTTTACAGGACAAAGCCAAGGACAGAGACAAATCACTGGAGAGCTCCTTCCAGTGGATCTACGACTCTCACATCAATCCCTGCGTCAATACCCTTTGTATGGGATCCTTCCATCACCGACATTGGAATCAGACACTGCTGGAAACCAAGCACTAGAGCCTCTGAAGCAGTCACAAAGAAAACCTTCCTCCACATCTTGGAGGGCAGCCCTTCCCTGGTCCCCTCTCGGCTGAAGTCTGGACGCTTCTAGAGTCGCACGTCCTGAATCAGTCCCAGACAGTGCTCCTTTTCCAGCTGAGTGTGAGAAGCTTTATGGAGCATCCTGGGAGCAGTCAGCATCCAGCCTGTGTTTGCTCTTGCTGTTGATTAAAGCCGACAGCTGGAGCACCAGGAGCCCAGGCTGTAGGCACAGCGCTGTGAGGAGAGGAGAAGAATCGATAACAGTGCGGGACCAAAAGAAACCCACCCCCTCCCTTCCCACGATCGTGACCTACGGCTGACAGGAGAGCAGTCAGGTCCAGAGCAGACAAGTGGGTTTTTCCAGTGCATGTTTCTCCCAGATGGTCTCTGGCCTCCTTGGGAAGAGAAGAACAGAGGAGTTGGTCGTGGCCTGGTGATCGGAGCCACGTGTGCAGCAGCAGTAACTGTACTTTCCACAGGGGATGAGGATATCGTGGCAGTTGGAGCCCTGGAAACCCTGCTTAGCCCCCTGATCACCACTGATCTGGGGAGACCTTGAGCCGAATGAGCGAAGGAGGAGTCAGGAGAGGGTGTCACCCACCCCCACCCAGGGAATGAAGTCCCCTCTGCACTGGTGGACCTTAGACTCCCTAGTCCCCATCTCTCTGGCTACACAGGGGCAGGTGTGGTGCAGTGTGGTGTTTGGACCTAGGGCTTTGATCTTCTCCCTCGTCCACACGACCCTCTGCAGGGGCATGGTTAGGGGAGCGATCCTTTGTCTCTTGTTGTCACCTGTTGTTGGGCTGACTTTCACCCGTAATCGGGCATCCTGTGTCTCGTATGGCAACCCCAAGAGTTCTTGGCAGGGCGACTCTCACAGATCCACACAAGGCTTTGCTCACTCACTTCTTCCAGTCTCGGCTCACCTCACCAGGGCCTTGCCTTTCTTTTCCGTCTGCAAGAGCAGCAATCATCACTTATTCTGCTCTGTCTTCTTCACACCCCTTGCCATGATCTGATGCGCCGTCTTTCACCTGTCATTTATTGAGTTTATGTCTTCCCAGAGCATGCAAGCTCCACCGTGTGCACGGTGGTGTCTTCCATCTCTGGACTCATTGTTGGTGGTCAGTGAGCGTTTGCTGAGTGTCCCAATGACCTCCTTTCCACAGCTCACCCATTGCCATGTGGTCCTTCAGCCTCTCTGATCTCCTCCCAGGCTCCTCGCCACCCCATAGCGCCAGCCACACTGGCCTCCTGGTTGACCCTCAGCCATGCCCAGCCATGCCCATCCGTACCACCTGTCACAGGCCTCACCTGATGTTTGTATGGCTCCTGCTTCTCTCCTCTTAGGTCTCAGAGAGGGCTTTGCCAGCCTTTCTATTCAAAGTAGCATCTGATGAAAACCTATCATACACATCACCCTTTTATTTACTTTAAAAGCCTTATTGCTCTTGGAAATTATTTGATTGATGGTGTTCTTGCTGTGTGTGTCACCCACACAAGCCAGGCATGTAAGTTCAATGAAGGCATTGGCCATGCATGATGTGCGCATGAACGCATGCCAGTGTCTAGCGCATGCCTAGCATATAATATGAAATTGAGAAACGAATTGACTGAATGAGTGAGGGGGTGATTTCCAGATGAGCCATGAACCTCCACTTCACAGGAACATGGTTAACTGCAGAATTTTTAAAGTTTATATTAGTGCAATAGTTTTGAAATCTGTGCAAGAATCAGTCTTCAAAAAGCCAGTGAAAATGTATACTTTAAACATCTTTTAATTCCATTTTTTCATGAACTGTTTGTCTTCATATACAAAGTCCTCGACAAATGTTTTGTCGAGTTCCTTGGTGAGGAAGCACGTGGAACAGAATTGTATTAAATAATCAAGGGGAACCAGCTGCGTTCTCTATGTGCTTAGGTAATACTCAAGTCCTTCCTCACTCCCTGGAGCCATCAAACCCTCCCTCTGTATTGATCACAGGTTGAACTTGTGAAGTGATGTCCTTCAAGGCACAAGTAGCTTGTGAATGATCCCTTCAGCCAGAAAAAAGGCAACTCTAAGGGTCTTCACCCGATGTTACCCTAAGATATCCTGGAGGTAGATGCCATGGCATGATTGGCTGCACTTCTGAAAGATATGGAGCTGAATTTCCAGGGACTCTTTTGATGGGAATTCATCTTAATTGGTGCCAGATCTTCCTGGCTCAACTGTTTGATACTCTGTTGGCTTGCCTTATCTGCACTCTCAGACTGGTGTCTGGCTCCTTTGTGTTGAATGACCCTTGGAATTTATATTGTCTGGGCTTTGTTGCGCACTCTCAACTTGATTTCTGTTAAAGGTTTCTTCCAGGATATTTGGTGAATTTCCTCACCTGGAGTCTTTAACTTGAAAATGGGCCCTGATCTTACTTTCCTTGCTATAAGTACGTTTCTAAAAATGATTTACTTATTTGTTGGGGGTGGGGAGCGAGAGCGCAACAAGCACTCATGCTCTGGTTCTGTGATAGCTTGGATTGGGCTGGGTGGAAACCAGGAACCAGAAATGCCATCGAAGTCTCCCATATGGATGGTAGGAACCCATGTACTAGAGCCATTAACTGCTGCCTCCCAGGGTCTGCATTAGCAGGAAGCTGGAGTCAGGAGATGGAGCTGGGACTGAAACCCAGCACTGATGTGGATGTCTTAACTGCTAGGCTAAATGCTAGCTCCAGCTGTGAGTACACAATGGCATGGACAAAATCCCTCTTTCTGTGGTGCAACCAACAAGGATTGGACTTTTGTTTAAAGAAGAAATTTTACTTAGAAATTAGGAAACAAACCAAATGTAGGAACAGAGTCCTGTACAAGTTCAGAGAGCCTTGATTTCCCAGTGTGCATGGCTTACAGTTCCTAGTTCATGGGTGAATCGAATATTCAAATATTTCACAAATATGGATTGGGCTCCTGTGAAGCATTGCAACTAAGCATGGGAGATTCTGTGAGCAATACTTGGGGGCTCTTTGACCTCAGAGAGATCCCAGTGCATACAAAATACAAGTGGGAAAAATGCCACCGAGTAAGGTGATACATGTGATGAGGGAGGCAGCTCAGGGTGGGATTTTGTCAACACAGTTAGGAAAGCCCCACATTGCTTCCTCTGCTTGCTGCTGTCGGATACCCTGCTGAAGTCTCTGTTTCAGTTTTGGGCACCATGTTCTTCTCATTTTCTCCTTTGCCAACCTTTGAAGGGAAGAGATTGTAGGAGGAATCATGCTTTTTGGTGCTCATGGCAACCCTGTACACAGGGCTTCTGGGGACAGTCCAACATCTCTGTATGTTCTTTTTTTTTTTTTATTTATTTTTATTTTTATTTATTTTTTTTTTTATTTTTTGACAGGCAGAGTGGACAGTGAGAGAGAGAGACAGAGAGAAAGGTCTTCCTTTGCCGTTGGTTCACCCTCCAATGGCCGCCGCGGCCGGCGCGCTGCGGCCGGCGCACCGCGCTGATCCGATGGCAGGAGCCAGGAGCCAGGTGCTTTTCCTGGTCTCCCATGGGGTGCAGGGCCCAAGCACCTGGGCCATCCTCCACTGCACTCCCGGGCCACAGCAGAGAGCTGGCCTGGAAGAGGGGCAACCGGGACAGAATCCGGCGCCCCGACCGGGACTAGAACCCGGTGTGCCGGCGCCGCTAGGCGGAGGATTAGCCTAGTGAGCTGCGGCGCCGGCTGTATGTTCTTTTAAATGCATATGAGTCAATGAATTCACAACTCTAGGTGACTGAATTTGCATACCTCTATAGGCTTTGCATATAAACCAATATAAGAAGACCAGATCCCCTTTTCTGATTTGGAAGATATGGCCGCTTCTATAAATGAACCACAGATAGGAAGTGCTCCCTATCCTGGAATAGCTGCTGACTTTTCTGGAAGAAGCGATGGCCCAAGCTGAAGCCAGCAGTCTCTGGGGTGGCCCTGGGAGGAGCACCGGATTCCCTCTGCAGAACTGTTCTCTGGCAGGGGAAGGAAGGGCCCACATCTACCAGGGACACCTGCCTTCAGGTCACCTTCCCCAGCGGTCATTGGGCTCTGCTCCCTTGATCTGATCCTGAGCTGACAGAAAGAACTGAGCAGGGTTGGGAGGACAAGAAACAAATGGTCCCTGGGCATGGCTGGGGGCGGGGGTGGAGCTGGCACTGCTGAGAGCACTGGGGCTGCTCTGATCTTTTCCATGGATCGCATGTGGTGTCACCAGGGCCGGGGGCACAGGGGCGGCGAGGCTGCCTTCCATGTCAGTTCCACTTCTGTCCCTTCGGTCTTGATTCTCACTCTCTGTGGCTTACTGGAAGGAAGCGCAGGGTAATGCAGAGGAACTATGGGTGTCCTGAGGTCGGGGAGGTGGGCATCTCCAGCACAAGGGAAACCCCTTTCTTCCTGAGGTTGGGCTGCTGAACCACGGTCCTCCGGGAGCCGACTCCATGTGTGAGAAGGGAAATAAGTCAGGCACTTTATACTTCTTAAAGATTGATTTATTTGAAAGGCAGAGTTACAGAAAGGGGGTGGTAGAGAGACAGAGAGATCTTCCATCCTCTGGTCCATGCCACAGATAGCTGCAGTGACTGTGGGTGTCAGGCCAAAGCCAGGAAGAATAAAATTTCTCTGGGTGCAGGGGCCCAAGCGCTTGGGCCATCTTGTGCTTTCCCAGACGCATTAGCAGGGAGCTGGATCAGAAGCAGAGTGGTTGGGACTCAAACCAGTGTTGTAGTATGAGATGCTAGTGACACTAGCAGCCTCTCTTAGAGGACCTGCCAGCACCTGTCTGTTCTGCCATTCTTGTCTGTGCAAATGCCTTGCCCCGGCCTGGGGTCTCCTCCCACCCCCGCCCCCATCTGCTAAGCTAGTCCTGACGCATAGCCCAGGACAGACACGTCAAGACAGACAGCACCTGCTCTCGCTAACATGCTCTGACTCTCCAGTTGGGAAAATCAATTTCTTGCTCATCCGTGTTCCTGTAGTGCTCTGGCAGCGGCCTCTGTGGTCTAATCAAGTCTGGTTGCAGCTGTTTCTTCCATGTCTGTCTGTCTTGTTAGACTGCGGACTCTTCCAAGTCAAGGGCCCGGTTTTCTTCCCAGGGTCGACAATATAGACGTACTCAAGCGGCATTACGTTCATGGCCAAGCCATGAGCGGCGGGCTGGATCCCAGCCCTGTGTCCAGAGGAAGGAAGGTGTGGATTGGGAGGGAGTGTGTGGAGGGAAGTATGGAAGAACATTTCTCTCTGGCTTCTCAAATGCCCGGAGGTAAGGAGAAGAGGAGGTGGCATGGGCAGGATCCAGTCATTCTTAAGACTCATTAACTTGCCCAGCGACAAGTACCCACAGGAGGAAGAACCTCTGCATGCAGTAAAGAACGCACTGGAGCGAGAAGTCTTGGGTTCAAGTCCATGTGCTTATCGTGGCCTGCTGCTCCTGTCAACTATTCTGAGCCTTAGTCTTGCTCTGGGAAAAACACTTGTCTTGTGGTTTTACAGCAAACACAGAGCAACACTGCTTGTGTGCTCAGTCCTGACTCCTTCCAGTCTGGGCACTCTGCCTGTCTTGCAATTAGGTGGATGTGTGACGAGGTTCCGGCCCGTGACTGCAAGTGGAATCGACGTACAAACCTCGCAGGAAGTCCTTCACTCCCACTCTCTTTCCTTGACTGTGCACTGCAAGTAAAGGACTTAGGAGGCTGTGGGCAAGGCAATGCTGCGTGATGAAAGGAGCCCGGGACCCCGATGTCCACATGCAGAAATTTCCCCTCCTCCCTGCCTGCCTGCCTTGAACTGTGATAAGAACAAGAAGCACTTTCATTATGTTAAGCCACTACAATTTGGGGGTCATTCTTTACAGCAGTTAGCTTACTTTGAAAGGGTTTAAATGGATGAAAGTTCTTCAGAAACTTCAAAGTGCTCTACTAATGTTCCCGGTTATGGCTTTTATTCTGGAAAACCTTTGGCATGCACTGCTGGGAAATTTTTTTTCCCAGGCTTTGTATAAGTCCCTGCATCTTCTCCGGGAAGGAGCAGGGACCCAGGGAGGCCCTTGGACAATAGGCAGTGGTCCCCCTGCACAGAGATATACATGGCTGGTGGCCAGGAGGGGGAGCTCTGATTGGCCCTTGCGTCGGGCATGGAGATGGAGGAGCAGGTGTATCCTGGAATAGGCACTGGGTGGCAGTACCCAGCATTTGGGGCCATCTGGAGGGCTTGGGGCCAGCAGTCTGGACATTGGCTATTGGTGGGGAGGTTGGACATTCCAGGACTTAAAAAAAAGAAAAAGAAATGGAGGTGAAGTTGGATCAGCTGTCAACAGGCCCTGGGAGACCTGGTTGCTCATGGGAGACACCCAGAACCCATTCACTTCACACGTGTCTGTTCCCAGGGTTGGCTTTCACATGGGTCTTCACTACGGTCTTCTGACTCAGCTCAGCAGAGGCCTGGTAGAAGACACAGAACTCCCTGCAGGTGTTGACTTGTCCCTCTGAGCTGGGCAGAGAGTGGGTGGATAGCCCAAGGAAACCTGGGCAATCAGGGGACCGCACTCATGACTCATAGAAAGAAGAAGGAAGGAAAAGAGCTGGGTTCGCTTCATGGCTCACAGGTGATGGGCCAGACCCTTTGTCTGCACTGACTCTGAACCCCTGCAACAACTCCGAGATAGATATTGTTGTTCCCACTCTTAGAAACCGAGAACCAGAGAGGTAGAGCAACTTGCCGAGGCTCTCACAGATAACGAGCATCGGAACCAGATTCAGATCCCAGCCTCCGACTCAAAGGTCCGTGTCCCAGACGCTGAATCCTGAAGCCTTCCCTACTAAGTAGAGGAACAGTTCTTCCTCCCAGGTCAGGGCTGACAAGAGCGACCCCTGGCTCCGTCCTTGGATTCTTCATGGTGTGACAGCTCTGTCCAGGGGGAAGCCTACGTCTCTCCTGATTTGGGGGGAAACTCCTTGCTGTGAGCACGGGAAGCCTTAGGTCAGCAGGCTGAGACACCCGGGAAAGGAAACGGAGAGGGGGCCAGGCTGGGTGTTGGGGAGAAGGAGAGGAGGAGAGAAGGGAGAGGAAGAAGCAGCAGAGAAGGTAGCACTTGGAAAGGAAGGGGGAAGTCACGGAGAGAGGAAGCCACCGCTTCTCCCCAAACCACCCCTTCAGCTCAAAGCTGCTTTTCCTGGGAATGTGTGCAGGAGGTCTCTGGGAGGAAAGTCATCCTTCCTGGTTCAGACAGGCCTGGCTGGGGCTCCAGGGAGGATGCTGCCTTCCTGGTTCAGACAGGCCTGGCTGGGGCTCCAGGGAGGATGCTGCCGCCTGGGTTTCTGGAAGGCCGTGCAGCCAGCTCCCCCGAGAGATGCCTGGCTCGACAATGCGATGTTCGTCTTTTTCCAGCTGTCATTCTGTTAATGTTTGTGTCTAATGTGAAAAGCTTTCAACACATAAAGCATAGCATCCGGCAGCACTTCTCTGACCCTGATTGGGAGGATGAAGTGCATTAAAAAGCAAATTGCTTCTCCAGTTGCAGGTCTCTGGCAAGGGAGGCTCTGGGCTGCATCCGAGAACAGCTGGAGTCCTCCGCGGAGCTTCCCCGCACGCCGGCCTCCCGCCAGCTTCCCCAGCGCCTTGCCGCAAGGCTGAGCTCCAGGGAAGGTAATGAGGGCTCCGGCCAGTGGCTTGTGGAGAAGATGCGCTTTGTGTGTTGTTCTCACACTTGGAGGGAAGTCAAGGAAGGGGCAGCAGCTGAGCCTGCTACCCTGGTGTCCTGACGGGGGAAAAGTCTCACTAAACCTCTCGCTATGGAATTCCTCTGTCTTGGAAAATCGGGGTTCTACAAGGTGTTTAAAGCTAATCTGTTAGAACCACTTGTTTATTTTACTTTCAAAATAATCCTTTTTCTCCCCCTGTTTAAAATAAGCATTGCCTTTAGTGCTCCCAATTTGAAGGGCTCTGCAGGTCTTTTTCATTGGCTGAATTATGAGAAGATGGGTGAGGTCATTGTCAGTGGGTTAATTATAGCAAGGCTGGAGGGAAAACTCAACCTCCTTTGATAAACAGAGCTTAGCTATGTCGTAGAACAATTTTCTACAGCAAACATCTTGGCACATGTTTTCTTCTATAGACTTCAGTGCTTGCCTGGTTATAGGTTAATTGTCCTTAGAACGCTTGAACTGTTCGATAAGATAGCAAAGTTCTTTCCGTTCTTTTTTTCATAAGCAAACTTACAAGGAAACTCAGCTTTATAATGGTGAGAAGCAGAGAAAGTATGGATTTAACCTAAATTTTGTATCGGATGTGTAAATATTTTCTAACCTTCTTCATCTGTCAAAGCAAAATCCCATGCTAACCCAAAGTTCTGCATCTTCAAAGCACTTGTGTCGCTGGTTTCTTTGTTTCATGTTTTTTCTTCATGTTTTTGTATTAGGTGCCATTTACTCAAGGTTGAGTAAAGGGACCTGAGGCTTATTATGTATGGAATATTTATGCAAAATGTATATGAAGCTATGTCTGTTTCCACATCTAGTTTTGCTGTTTCCAGAGCCAGCTCCCCTGTAACTCTCTGCGGCAGGTTTGGAGACAGCTGAAAGCTTGCCTTGGAAGCAGAAGTCCTGAAGAGCTGTCTTCAAATGCGGCCTTCTCACTGTGGGGGTGTGGCCGAGTGGCCAAGATGGCCGTGTCCCACCTGGGACTACCTGGTGCTGAGACCTGGCTCTGTTTCCAGGTCCAGCTTTCTGCTAATGCAGACTCTGGGAGGCAGCAGGTGATGGCTGAGGTAGTTGAGTCCCTGCCACCCATGTGAGAGACCTGGACTGAGTTCTGGGCTCCTGGCTTCAGCTTAACCCAGCCTTTGCGGGTGCAGGCTTTAGAGGGGGGTGGGTGGGTTGAGCCAATTTCTGTTTATTTCTCTTTCTCTCTCTCTCAAAAAATAAATTAAAAAAATGTAAAAAGGTCGTTAAAAATTGTGGCCCCCTTTAGGTAGCAGCAGAAACATGAACATGAAGGCTTTTGCTGTAAGGAAGCCAACCCTGGGGGAATACAAGAGACAGTGTCGTAGAATTAGAGGGACGCAAGGTGTGTGTTCCTTGTCCAA
Source organism: Oryctolagus cuniculus (assembly GCF_964237555.1). Classification (NCBI taxonomy): domain Eukaryota; kingdom Metazoa; phylum Chordata; class Mammalia; order Lagomorpha; family Leporidae; genus Oryctolagus; species Oryctolagus cuniculus. Next base: position 58,026,894 of record NC_091438.1, read on the forward strand.
TATGTGGTCTTGTCTGAACTGCATCCACAGCAGCACTCCCTGTGAACGCAGCACCCACCCTGGGGGCAGGCATACAGTAGGTGCTTACTGAATGTTGAATGGTTAGATAATGAATCAGTGAGCAAACCCACTGGGAGGAGGCTGAGCTTACTGTCTCCCAAGCTGCCTGCAGAGAACGTGGCTGCTCCCCTGAGCCGTGGCTGGCCAGCGGGGCCCTGTCTGCCTTCCCTGGAGTCAGCCAGTGAGCGATGGGGGGACGTTAGGGGGCAGCTGCTCACAGAGCATCCCGGCTGGTCGTCCTGGACATGGACTAGCAGCTGGAGGACCGCTGGGCCTTCCCGGGCTGTGCACTAGACCAGGAGTCAGCCGACTCTCTCTAAAGGGCGGTGCAGCAAATATTTCAGGATCCGTGGGCCACGCAGGTCCTGTCACAACCACTCAGTCTTGCCATTGTGGTATGAAAACAGACCCAGTTAAAGATCAACAATGGAGTGTGGCCATGTTCCACTGAAACCATACCTATGAAAACAGGCAGGGGGCAGAGTCCACGGGAGTGGTGGAGAGCATGACCTGGGACCAGGCAGCCTGGGTCTGAATTCTGTCCCACCCCTTCCCAGCGGGACGCCTCTGAGGTGCTGCTGAATTTCTCCGTGCCACAGCGGTCTCATCTGTAAAGGGAGGGTCGCGATGGTGTCTGTCTCCTACGGCGACAGTGGGAGCTGAGTGAGATAACGCCAGTGAAGTGCTTAGAATGCTTAGAGCGTTAGCACCTGCACACGAACAGTATGCAGTAGGTGTTAGCTTTTTCAAAAAATTATTTTCATTTGTTTAGATTTATTTATTTGTACTTCAGAATTACAGAAAGAGAGGGAGAGACAGAGGCAGAGAGAGATCTTCCATCTACTGGTTCACTCCCCAAATGGCCGAAACAGCAGGGACTGGGTTGGACTGGGCTGAAGCCAGGAGCCTGGAGCCTCTTCCAGGTCTCCCACCTGGGTGCAGGGGTCGAAGGACTTGGGTCATCCTCTGCTGCTTTCCTGGGCGCATTAGCAGGGAGCTGGATTGGAAGTGGAGCAGACGAGACTCGAACTGGCACCCATATGGGATACCGGTGCCACAGATGGTGCTGCTGAACCCACTGTGCCACAGCGCTGGCTCCGGAGTGAGTTCTTATTAACTTTAGTTCCAGTCCTCAGCACAGTGGCTGGCCCATGGAGGATCCCTGATGAGTACTTACGACACAAGTCTGAGGGTCAGGGAGGCCGGATGTCCCGTGGGGCGTCTCAGCAGCAGAGCCCTGTCACCTGTCACGTAGCCCTGTGACCATCTCTCAGACTCTCCTGCTTTCTGAAGCCTTTGAGGACCTGACGCTTTCTGGTTGTGAAGACTTCAAGCTACCTGTCGTCTCATCATCCTCCACAGGACAACACTTTCTGCTTTCACTCTCCCAACCCTGAAAACCATCTTCCCTTAGGGCTGGGGCTTAGGAAAACCCCCTGCAGCTTCCGGGTGACTGTGTGCCTGCAGCACATGCAAGTGTGTGTGTGTGTGTGTGTATGCATGTGCATATGTGTGCGTGTGTGCACACACCCTCCTTCTGAAGTGGCCCCAGCACCACCCTTTCCAAGGTCTGGCACAGCCACAGTGTTGGGGGGAGGGTTGAGGCCTGGGTAACGAGGTGCAGATGCAGAGAAGAGAGGAACACAGGGTACTGGAAGGGGAGCCTTAGCCTAAGCTGACTTCCGCCTCCTCCTCGCCTCCTCCCTTCGGCTGACTGGGGAGCCAGTGCGTGAAAAGACCCGAAGGAGGAATTTCACACCCTATTTATCTTCCTGGGGTTCACCAGCTTCACACTTGAGTAGCTGTTGCTGCTCTCCTCCCTGCCATTCTCAGTCACTTCCCTCCCCTCTCCTTGGCCACCACGGTGGAGGGAGGAAGGCAAGCACTGGGGCGCGTGGACCGTGGAGGGAACTGGCCATGTGAATGCCCAGGAGTCATGGGGAGGCGCCGGCAGAGTCCACGGAGGTCGCCTGTTGGGGATGGCCGTGGGGGAGCAACCCACCCCCCAGTGAGGGGGTCCGGTGTGCGAGCACCAGGTGCTCCCTCTGCTTCACCACCACCACACGGCTGCCCCAGCCGACGTGACTGCCCGCTCACCCCAGACGGGCTTGGAGAAAGACAGAGCCCAGCCTCTTTGGCATTCTGTGAGCCTAGTGCCTTGCTGCCTTCTCCTCGTGGGAGCTAACTCCCCTCACTCTCACAGGTCACCAATGTGGCTGCAGGCTGGGAGGGTGCCAGAGAAGTTTCCTGAGGTGGCGGTGGTTGCTATAAACGCACTTATTTTGGTTGGGCCAAGCCAGCCGTGGCAACCAACCATGAGTATTTCCATACACAAGTAAGGCTGCTGGCAAACATCTGGAGGGATTTTTTCGCAGGGTCCACTTACCTTTTGCACCATCCATGCCTCGCTCGAATTCTCCTAGTTCCAACCATCCTCTTGTGAATCAACAAGGCCCCGTGGAGCAAGCCCACTAGACAGGCAGTGAGAAGGCCCTGCAGAAGTCCAGCCACAATGGGAGGGGGACTGACACCCCGGGTAGGGGAGCAGGCACCTTGGCTTCGATTCTGGGCTACAAGAAGTCAGCGTGACCTGGGCTGGAGGAGCTCTCTCGTCTCTGGCCCATGGCTCCCCTTCATTTCCTCCCTTAATCTCAGAAGAGCAAGACGCTGGCCAGAAACTGGCCCAGGGGGCCTTGAAGGTAGGGACTGGGAATTGGGATTTTCTTTGAGAAGAAAATGGCTTGCACTTTGCTCCTTGGTGCTCTGCCAGACTGACTATTAGGGCTCTTTCTCTCTCCCTCTCCTGCAGGGCCTCTTAGTACAGCATCACCGCAGGCTGCATGGGCTGGGGGCAGGCTGTAAACTCCGAGGTGGCAAAGCTGTGCACTGGTGTGTGTGTGTGTGTGTGTGTGCACGCGCAATGGGGTGCAGCCTTGTTCAGATGCTCGGAGAGTTTAGTGGCCCTGAAGGTGTGGAGAGATTGTTTGTCTATGGGAACAGAAACTTGCTCTGGGGAAGGTTGGCCAGGCTGCTTCTTATCCAGGGGTGGGGCTTTGGCTGTGGGTGGTGGCTGGAAAGGGCAGGAGGCACTGGGGACTTGTTAGAGCTGTCTGGTCTACATCCCTGGACCTCGGAAGAGCTTTCATTCGGGGGCATTTTAGAATCAATGTTGTTCATGTTCATCTTTTCCTAAATATTTACTTTTACCCTTTGCCTCCTTGCTACTGAAACCAAACCAAAACAAAATAGAACAAAACAAAACATAAAAATAAAAAAATCAAATCAACCTCAAGAGAATAGAGGGCAAGTCACAGATTGGGAGAAAACATTTACAAAAGGCATTTCTGATAAGGACAGTTATCCAAAATAAACAAAGAACACTTGAAAACTCAACAACGAGAAGATAAGCTGATTAAAAAACAAAGATCCTAACAGACACCTTGCCAAAGAGGATGTATAGATGGAAAATGAGTATGTGAAACATGGTCCACATCATATGTCATTTGGGAGTTGCAAATGAAAGCAATGAGACATATTACACCCCGTTAAAATGGCCAAAATCCAGAACGCGGACAACACCAAACGCTGGTGAGGATGCTCAGGACAGGAACTCTAATTGCACACAACCGCACCTACTCTCACCACAAAATCTAGCAACTGCACTCCTAGGAATTTACACACATGAGTTGAAAACTTAGGTTCATGCAAAACCCCGAACACGGCTGGTTGCTCATGGTAGCCTTATGCATAATTGCCAAATGCCTTCGTTAGGTGGACGGAAAACATGGGGCACATCCATGCAGTGAAATATTGTCCTGTGATGAAAAGAAACGAGCTCTCATCATGAAAGACATGGAAGGATCGTCAATGAGTGAGCTGAGTGAAAGAAGCCAGTCTGAAGAGGCTACACACTATGTGATTCCATTAAAGGAAAGTCTACGGAGACAGTAGAGGGCTCCTGGAGAGCGAAGGGTGAATGGGCAGAGCCCTGAGGGTGTTGGGACAGTGAGAAGCCTCTATAGGACCCTACAGTGGTGGACGTAGTTTAGCTACACGTTTGTGAAAACCCATGGGAGGTGCAACACCGAGAGTGAATCCTGGTGCAGACCCTGCACTCTGGGGGACAATGATGTGTCCATGTGGGTTTGCTCATCGGAATAGATGCACCATTGTGGCGAGGGATGCTGACAGTCAGGAAGTCTGCAATGGCGTTGGGCCAGGGAGTACCTGGGGACTCTGTACTTTCTGTTGGTTTGTGCTGTGAACCTAAAACTTAGCTAAAACAATCATCTCCTTAGTGGGCCAGTGTGTGGCATGGTGGGTTACCCATATCAGAGTGCTGGTTTGAGTCTCATGCCGGTTCCAGCCCCAGCTGCTCCGCTTCCAATCCAGCTCCCTGCTAACGTGCCTGGAAAAGCAGCAGAGGCTGGCCCAAGTGCTGGGGCCCCTGCCCACATTGTGGGCATTTGGTGACTGAACCATCAAGTGGGAGACACCGTTTTCTTGTTGTCTCTCCCTTTCTCTCTGTCACTCTGCCTTTCCTAAATAAATAACTAAATACATCTACAAACAACCCCAAACCCTCAAGCACTAGTGTTTCAAGGCAGCATGATTTCTTTAGGCATGGGGTGAGTGGGGTGGGAAATGGGTGCTGTGGGTTCCTGGGTGGGTCAGGTTGAGGAGACCCTGGGGATCCCTGGAAGTTAGAGAAGGGGCTGGTTCCTTGCAGTAGAGGAGGGGAAGTAACACGAGGAGGGGACAACAGGCCCAGGGCAGAGCTAAGTACCCAGAGGCTGTACAGAATAGCAAGGGACCCTCAAAATAACTTCAAAGGATCTCCCACCAGCTGAGTGCTCTGCTCCACACCCTGCAGGCATCATTCATTTCATGCTGCTAACAGCCTTATGGAACAGGCAGGGCTGATAGTAAAAATATCCAAAACCGAGCAAACAGAACGGGGGCAGCTGCTGGTGGCGGGGATGCTCATGTGCCAGGTGCCGACTCTGGCTGCTGCGTCGTGAGGAGTCTGAGCAGACCTGGAGAGGGAGAGGCCCAGGTAGTAACGGGGGAGCTCGTGGAGGGCGGGGTGGAGTGGCTTGGCCAGGGGTTCGCCTGCACCAGATCCCCTGGGAGGCTTATTGCGGTGCACATGGCCAGGCCCCACGCCCGGAGTTTCTGATCTGGTAGGTCTGGGGTAGAGTTCGTGATGCCCATTTCTAAGCAGTTTCCGGGCGATGTTGATGCTGATCTAGAAACCTCGCTTTGAGAACCACTGCTCTGTGCTCAGTATTTCAATATTTTAACCACTGGCACAGCCTTAGCTGGCACAGGCCTGAGGGCAGAGCTGCTTCCACTTGTGTTTCACAGCTGGGCAAACAGAGGCATGGAGAGAGGCGGTCACTGGCTGTAGACCATGGCTGCCTGGCTCTGGTTCCAGTGTGCCGGGCCCTCAGGGCCAGCAAAGGTCTGGCGCAAATTGCTGACCCGCTCTGGGGAGCACCAGGTGGTAGACGGGCTGGAGGCACAGCTGGATGCACGTGGGAGGCCTTCTGGCTCTTGGGCAGCCACTCCCCCCTCAGCTCCTCCCTTGCAAGCAGCAGCTGCGAGGTTGCCGGCTTGCCCTTCACTGTGGGGCCGCTGCTGGAGCCTGTTCCAGGACGTGTTGTGATGGCTTCCCGAGAAGGCGCCCAGCACCTGGTCTGCCAAGAAGCCTGCCTGCTCGCTCGCTCCCCAGCTCAGTGCAGCAGCTGCTCAGAGGCAGCAGGAGCTCTGGGCAGCCTGTGGAAGAGCCTAGTAAGAGCCAGGACACCCTGACAGCTCAGCAGAAAGGCCACACTCCATCTGCTGGGGTCAGCTGCACAGTGAGCCGAGCGCAGGGGGCCCAGCTCCGCCCCACCGCCTTGCTTTCCATCCCCAATGTCCATGCAGGCTCCTCTCCCAGGGCTCCTGGGCCTTAGTCCCCACCCTGAGCTTCTGACCGGAGCTGGAAAACTGGCTGCAGGGATGTGGCAAGGCCAAGGCAGGGAGCAATCCCCAGGGGAGTGTTCTCTGCGCTGCCTAGGCTGGGGCTGGCGGTGCTCTGCTGTGCGGGACCAGGTGAGGACGCTGACAGCAAGGACAGTCTGAGCCGGCGCCGTGGCTCAATAGGCTAATCCTCCACCTTGCGGCGCCGGCACACCGGGTTCTAGTCCCAGTTGGGGCGCCGGATTCTGTCCCGGTTGCCCCTCTTCCAGGCCAGCTCTCTGCTGTGGCCAGGGAGTGCAGTGGAGGATGGCCCAGGTGCTTGGGCCCTGCACCCCATGGGAGACCAGGAAAAAGCACCTGGCTCCTGGCTCCTGCCAGGATCAGTGCGGTGCGCCGGCTGCAGCGGCGGCCATTGGAGGGTGAACCAACGGCAAAGGAAGACCTTTCTCTCTGTCTCTCTCTCTCACTGTCCACTCTGCCTGTCAAAAAAAAAAAAAAAAAAAAAAAAAAAAAAAAAGGACAGTCTGGGCAAGAGGAGACCCGTTCCTGCCCACTTCCAGCCATAACCATCCAGGCCCAGGACTCCCCAGCGACGAGAGAGAACACTTCCCTAAGGAGCATGGCCTCCTTTGTACACTCCTTTTTTTTTTTTTTTTTTGAAGAATTTCTTATCTATTTGAAAGGCAGAGTGAGAGAGAGAGGGAGTTATAGAAAGGGAGAGAAAGAGAAACAGAGAAAAGGAGAGACAGAGAGACAGGGAGTCTTCCTCTGCTGATTCACTCCCAGATGGTTGTAATGTCAGGGCTGAGCCAGGCTGAAGCCAGGAACCGGGAAATTCATCCGGGTCTCCCAAGTGGGTGGCAGGGGCTCAAGCACCTGGGCCATCTGCTGCTGCTTTCCCAGGTGCATTAGCAGGGGGCTGGATGGGAAGTGGAGTAGTTGGGATGTGGGTTTAACTGGCTGCAACACCTGCCCTCCTTTCTATACCTTATCAGGCCCCCAGCAACCCTCAGTTCTCAGCCAAGTAGCCCCAGGCCAAATCACGGGTCTGTGCAAACTTCTTCCCAGCGTGTGCATTGAACACCCTGGGGGTGTGGACAGGGCCTGGACACGGAAACTGGGTGTGTGTGTGTGTGTGTGTCCCTAGAGGGAGGGAAGTGGCAGGGGTAGGCTGGGAGCTAGAATCATCTTTCCCTGTAGCTCGCTGTACCATGCAGAACTCCAAAAAGCCCAGGAATTCTAAATTTAAACCTTCGAGGCTTACGAAGGTATATTTATCAAGGTAGGAGCATAGAGTCTATTTTATTTAACAGTTTGTTAGCTTGATTTATAGCTGAACTGTTGTGCTTTGGCTCTGGAAGAGCGCGGGGCCCAGGGCAGGAGGTGGTGGGGGTTGGGGGGCAGCAGGCTCTTGGGCCTCCCTGGGCGGCCCTGCTAAGGACAGCACCTTCTGGCTGCAGAGCAAAGTGTCCACTGCCGATGGAGAGAGCAAGCCCGAGGAGAAGGCGTCTGTTTCTGGAATCTTCCACTTTGGGATGAGAATGATAGCAATGAGGGGGCCCATGACTGCCAAGAGCCCTAGGAAGGGTCACTCCTGCTTCGGGTAACTGTGGTCTTGGGGGGAAAGGCTCTCCCTGACCTTGGGCTGCCTTTGATCTCAGTGGCTGGTGACAAAGGGAGACCGACGTTTGCTCTCTTCTGTCCTGCACTGGTGCCTTCAAGAGCTTTATCTCTTCTCCCTCCTGCCCACTTCCTGGATGGGACCTCCCACTCCCACCCACCACACCACATACACTCCTTGAGGCTGTGCAGTGACTCACAGTAGGGCGTCCCCTCTGTTGGACTTGGCGGTGTGGACAGTAGAGCTGCTGCAGGGCCCATGTGGGAGGGAGATGGGGGGACAGTCACCCCTGTGGCTTCCCAGTGGCTTTGGTACTGGCACGGAGGGCCAGGGAGGAAGGGAGTAAAGGGGTCCTTTCTCACAGTGATCAGAAAAGCTTACCTGAAAGACTTCCTGCATCTCTCTCTCTCATCTGTCTATCCATCAGTCATTCATCTATCTGGTTATCATCTATCCATCCAGTATCTGTTTGCTTGACTTTCCCAAATACATATTTTAAATGCAACTGCTGAGGGCTCCTGCATTCGGGGCTGTGTGCCTCGTTATTGCCCCAGTCCATCTTTACGAGGCCCTGTGGAGTGCTATCTGCTTCCTGTAAATGGGGAATGGGGAAGCCGAGACTTGCAGAGGTGAGGAGACTGCCCAAGGTCGCATGGGTGAGACACAGCAGCGCTGGGGCCTGAGACTGAATGAACATAGTGCTGTTTGTGTTGAGGGAGGACATCCGACCCGGGGTTTTCTACAGCCAGGGAATCCACAGGATGTGCCAGGAGGTGGATGGAGGGGGCCTGACCAGCAGAATTGGCTCACATGATTGGGGCAGCTGGGAAGATGTAGGATGGGTCGTCTGCTGGTTGGAGACCCTGGGATGCCAGGAGCATGGCTCGGTCCAAGTCCCAGGACTCAGACCAGCGGAAGCTCAGGGCACAGCTCTCAGATCAAGGCCGAAAGCCTGAGTGCTAGCAAGGGGGACATGGGTATAAATCCTGGAGCCCAAAGACCAGCAACTGATGTCCAGGGTGGTCGGGGACCGTGCCCCGATTCGCCCTCCGTAGTGTCTCTTTACTCTAGCCCACCTAGGGGGTTGCCCTCATGGAGACTGGCCCTTCCCACCCAGGGGCTGAGCTCATCCAGGAACTCGCGGGCACTCCCAAAATAATGCTTTGCCAGGTTCCCAGGTATTCCTTAATCCAGCCCAGTCGATGTCTAAAATGACCCATCCCGGTAGGTCATCCCTCCATGCTTTTCTTTTTGTAAATCAAGAAAGAGAAGTGCCGCCTCCTTGAGCGCTTCTCTCTCCCTGCAGCCTTCCCCGGGCTCCTGCCCTGCGGGGAGCGATGGGCACCGGGCACCAGCCCTGGCTGTGCCGCCTGCAGACTCGGCCCATCTGCTCGCCAGAGTGCCTGCCACCGGCGCTGCTGTCAGCGCACCCGGCAGTCAGACGCACAGGCCGCCTTTGACAAAGTGACAGAAGCTGTGAGAACAGCTGTGTGACAGTCCCCGCTGCTTTTTCAAACAAAACAACCAGCAAAAAGGCTGAATGAAATACAGAACATATCCTTGTTTCATGCAGATGAAGGGATTTTCACTTACAGAACCTTTATTTTGTCTCTTCTTTTCTCTACTCCTTGTTTACCTGCTCAGTTATTCCTCTCCCTCCTGCATTTCTCTCTCTCCCTCTCTCCCTCTTTCTCTCTCCCTCTCCCCCTCTTCCTCTCTCCCCCTCTCCCTCTCTCCCTCTCTCCCTCCCTCTCTCTCTCTCTCCCTCTTCCTCTCTCCCTCTTCCCCTCTCCCTCCATTCCTCCTTCCTTCTTTTCTTCCATTAGAAAATTTTCTCCTCTTGACATTATTTCACTCTTTCTCTTCATTTTTTTCCTAAAGAAATCTTATTTGTTTGCGAGTCAGAGAGAGAAAGAGAGAGAGCTTCTGTCTCCTGGCTCACTCCCCAAATACCCACAATGTCTGAGACTGGGCCAGGATGGAAGCTGAGAGCCGGTGACTCAGTCCAGGTCTCCCATGTGGGTTGAAGGATCCCAGTGACTGGAGCCATCACCACTGCCTCCCAGGGTCTGCCTTAGCAGGAAGCTAGAATCAGGAGCTAGAGCCAGGAATTGAACCCAGGTGCTTGGCTGGGAGATGTGGGCCTCTCAACTGCTAGTCAAAATGCTGCTCCCCACTGTTTCATTTGGTTCCCCATTTTACACATCCTCCATGTCTTAGAATGTCAGTTCCTCTCTCTAGCTTTGGGTTCACGCCATCCCAAATGTGTAGTTAATGAATTCCAGAATTAGTTTTATAACATCCCAAGGGGTCTTCAATGAAGCCAAAGATGGAGACAGGAAATTCTCAAACAAAATGAAAAATCTCTCCTTGCCGAACTGTCATTTAATTTAGATCAGAGCGCACAGAAGGACAGGGTGTCTGACAGTTCCCTCTGGCCACCTCCGCTGCCTGCAGCTACAGGAAGTGGGAGATTGTTGTCATTTCAGACTTCTACTGCGAGACCGCGCAGTGGTCCCTGTGGTTCCGGCAGCCTTTAGAAGCACACACCTGCCCTGCCAGCTGTTCTGCATGTAGGCTCCTTCCTTACAGGGAGTGCTGGGTATACACAGGTAGGAACAGCACCCCACACATGCACTTTGGAGCACTGTGCTCCTGGTGAGCATGTCTCTTAACCCTATGGTCCTCACCTATGAGGAGGGGCAGAAGAGAGAGGGGACTGGGACATAGGGATCTTGGAACTGTGGAGCCAAGGGCAGAGGCCCTGATTACCCAGGTCCCAGGGTGGTCCTGTGTAAAGCCCCCATGAGTCCTGTAGGTTTGGTTCACGCTGTGCCCACCGCTGGGTTTCGCTGACTTCCTGTTCTTGGAGATGTTCCTATCATGAGCTGCCAAGGGCAGAGCCACAACCTCAAGTGGAATTGAAGACCTGGGACCTTCTCCTTCATTTCATCACCTTTCTGATCCCAGCCAAGAGTGTGTCGTGATTCCAAAACACACTCAGTGACGAAGTGCTAAGTCTATTCTGGTTCCTGCATTGATTCACAATGAATAAAAATTAAGTTGGTACTAAACTTTATGGACTCAATTTTTTTTTAATTCCTCCTCTTTGAGTTTTAACCAGATGGTGCCTATGGGAGCTGAGGGCCATTTTAATCAGCATCTTACTACTGTGAAGAGAGGAACTCTGATAATGGCCTCACAGTCTCCAGTTGTGGCCTTCTCTCTGCCTGCAGCCCACCTTCCTGTTCCTGTCCGCACCTCCTCCCCATCCTATCCATTGTTTAGCATTCTGCTCAGGACTCATTGCTATGGACAAAGCCTGTTCTACCTCTGTAGTCCTAGCTTTCACTGCCTAAAACTCCTTGACGGGTGTCCAGATAGGACTTTCTCACTCTTGCTCCCAATCCCAGGTTGACCTGTGTTCATAATCAACTGCCACGTGTGTGCAGAGGCCCAATCACTTGGGCCATCCCCTGCTGCTTTCCCAAGTTCATTAGCAGGGAGCTGGATCAGAAGTGGAGCAGCAGCGCCCATGTGGAATGTGGTTTAGGGTGTGGTTCTTCTTACTAATCAGGTGGCTTGCCTTCTTTTTTAAAGGGTTCCCAAGTGTGAACAAAAGGGAGATGTGAGAGAGGGACAGCCCTCACAGAATGTTGTGTGTTTCCAAAACCAAATGTACCGGGCTCCCAAGGTAGACAGGGAGACAGAGCCATTGCCTGGGGTGAAGGTTCTGAAACTCTAGAGGCCTCCATGCTCAACCAACAAGTGTGGACCAATGCATATGCCCCACCTTCCTGCCCCAGAGGCTGCTGGGGCCTCTGAGCTAGACCCAGAGCAAGAACAACTTCTCAAGCCGGCGCCGTGGCTCAATAGGCTAATCCTCCACCTTGCGGCGCCGGCAAACCGGGTTCTAGTCCCGGTTGGGGCGCCGGATTCTGTCCCGGTTGCCCCTCTTCCAGGCCAGCTCTCTGCTATGGCCAGGGAGTGCAGTGGAGGATGGCCCAGGTGCTTGGGCCCTGCACCCCATGGGAGACCAGGAGAAGCACCTGGCTCCTGGCTCCTGCCAGGATCAGCGCGGTGCGCCGGCTGCAGCGGCGGCCATTGGAGGGTGAACCAGCGGCAAAGGAAGACCTTTCTCTCTCTGTCTCTCTCTCTCACTGTCCACTCTGCCTGTCAAAAAAAAAAAAAAAAAAAAAAGAACAACTTCTCCAGGAGCCTGAATTGCAAAACCAACTCTACTGATGGGAAATAGCACATGAATTTTTTAAAATCAAATTTTTTTTAAAGAAAAGGACATTTCCTAATGAATGTGGAAAAAATACAAATAGAATTCTGAAAGCACACACACACACAGACACACAAATGGCAACTAACAAAAATACTTGTAAATGTCAAATGCAAAATGGACTATTTAATTTGAGCTGGGAGGTATAGCTCATTTATAATTAATCCTGGGCTTATTTTCAGCTCTGGCCTGCTTGCGTGTGACCGTCCTACCTGTCTTCCTGCTCACTGTTGTTTCTGTAGTTTTGCTCATTAGCTGTTGGCGCTGGCAGCCCTGTGGAAGGTACTGACTCCTCTGGGTCAGGCTTCCTCGCTCTGGCTGTCCTGCCCACCTTCTACCTGCATGATGGGCTTGTCATGCAGGAGTATTCTCTCATTCCGCTGCTTTAAGCAGGGCTTCGGGGACAGAATGAACATTTGAAATAGTCCCTTAATTCCTTACATTTGCTTAGAAAGCCAAAGGATAAAGCAAACAAATGTACGGCTTATTTGTATCTCCCAGCTGACTCAAAAGAGACGCCAGGTTGCAGAGCCACCCTGCAAGGCTGGGAAAAGAAAGTGAGGGTGGAATCCACACGTTCCTGACCCAGCGTGAGTCTGCAAATGCATTGCCAGGGAGTTTAATCAAGTTTGCAAATCTCCTCAAGGAACAAGGATGCCGCCCACGTCTTCCCCGAGTTAAAATGTGGGGTGAAGAAAAGTCGTAGAATTAATCTTAGCATGTTTCAGGTGATGTTGTTAAACAGAAGATGAGGACGTTCTCGAGTCCACGTACAAAGGAAGCCCAAAGGAAACTTCGAGCAGGTGCCCCTGTGGTCCCTGTGTCTTTTGCAAGGATATTCTTAGAACAAGAGAGGGATGCACTGGCAGATAGAACATATGTTCCAGGACAAAACAAAGTTTCTAATAGAAGCACTTTGAAATTTCAAATTCTATATTCGGCTCTGAACCTAGCCTGTTGCTTTCAATTCATTTATATTTTGCTCAGGTTTCCTCTTTGTTTTTTTTGCGGGGGGGGGTGCCTTTGCAATTATTCTGATTGACTGTTATTTTAACTTCTGTTGTGAGGTTTAGTGCTGAAACAAGTCTGGGTTTCTGCTAAGATCTCCCACCCCCGCTAACCTGGCTCCACACTCAGAACCCCAGAGCTGCTGGCCCAGCCCATGGGAAGAGGGGGCTCCTGGCTGCCTCTTGGGAGGAAGACAGGGTGGAAAGCTCACCTTCAGGTCCCGAAATGCAATGCTCTTGAGAGCTGAACGTGTCCTGGCATCCTCAAAGCAGCAAGCACAGGAGAGCCCCAGTCAGAGGCAAGCATTGGCTGCATCTCAGTGTGGGCAGCCTCTTAAACAACCTCTTCTTAGCCGTCCGTCACCCGTCAGTAGTTTGCAAAGACCGAAGAATGGGTGTGTCTAAAGAAGAGAAGCAAAGGGCGCACTACCAGTGAGACAACAAATAGCAAACATTTTAATAGTTAGATAACACTTATGGTTAGATACTGATTATTTAAGAATAATAACCAGGCACTGTCCTATGTTTTACACAGACTACTTTGCTTTTCAGGATAACTCCTGGAGGCAGGCGCTCATATCATCTGAAGCAGGGAGTAGCCAAGCAACTGGCCAAGGTCACAGAGCAAGTAAGTGGCAGGGCTTGGAGTCCAACTCTGTCTGATTCTAGGATATGTGATCCTATCTTCCATGTGCTGTAGAATAGAGAAAAACTGACACTCAGAGTCACCACAAGGCCCAGGATTAATTACCCTGCAGCCGGAGCTCGGCATCCATGGCCAACTGAGACTCCAAGAGATGCTGCTGGCTGGCTGGTGCAGCACCTGAGAAGGGCGCTGGAACTCAGGGTCCTGAGGCTGCAGATGGGCAGTGGTGCCTGGGACAGATCTAGGAAGGACGTAAGCTGACAGCCGTGTAGTATAGTGCACTGAGTTCAAAATCACCCAAGGACAGTGACAACATCTCCATAAAGGGCTCCAAAGGCAACAGTTGGTTGAAGAAGAGGAGGCAGGGGCTGGCACTGTGGCGCCGGCATCTCATATGAGCATTTACTGGTTCAAGTCCTGGTGCTTTGCTTCTGATCCAGCTCCTGCTAATGTAAATGGGAAAGCAGTGGAAATGGCCCAAGTACTTGTTTCCCTGCCACCCACATGGGAGAGCCTGATGGAGTTCCAGGCTCCTGACTTTGACCTGGCCCAACCCCAGTCACTGCAGCGCTTGGGGGAGTGAACCAGTGCCTGGAAGACCTCTCTGTCTGTCTCTTCCTTTCTCTCCCAATCGTTCTGTCTTTAGAATAAACAAATAAATCCTAAACAAAAAAATGAAGAGGAGGCAGATGAGGGAACTTGTCTTGAAGCTATTTTGTGCAGCAATTAATGGTTTTATTTTAAAGAGCACGCTTGTTTGGGGTGGATGGGGACTCATGGATGTTGGCGGACTAAAATACCTTCCCCGAGACCTGCCCTGGTTGTGCCACGGGAGGGACTGGATGTGGCTGTAGATAACTCGCTGGTGAGCTCCATTACACCCACGTGTGCGCAAGGTAATGCCATGCTGGCACGCTCAGAAAGAGTAGTCAGGCACTCCCAGAGCCCATGTGGCTGCTGTAAGGCTGGAGCATGGCAAATGTGCCTGAAATCCAGCCGGCCGCGCGCCACGGGAGGAGCTTGGGATTCTGCTCTCTGGGATGGGAGTGTGCTTAGTGATCAAGAGTGGATAAAATTCCATTAGAGGTAAATGTTGTCAGACAGCAGGCTGGAAAGATATATTTTAAGCTGAGAAATTACTTAATAAATTCAGACCAACACTCTGTGACATTTCCCACAAGACTTTAATGCTGTTTACAAATTCCAGAGAACACCCTGAGTCGTTTCTGGCATGGGCTTATGATTTATTTCAAAGGAAAATGGGACAGAGTGTGTGGGTTTGTGTTTAATGTGAAAAGGGATTTGGAGATGAAAAGTCAACTGGCATGAAAGATTGCAGGGCAAATGCAAAGTAGCAGAGCATGTGGGTGGCCTTGGAGCATGTAATAGGGTATTGAGAAAGGAAGGGGCCTCTCACCATTCCAGCACTAATCAAATAGTTCCATTTGCAAGGCCAATAATGCATTAAAGAGGATGGGCTAGATCCAGGGTTTGTGAAGCACTCCAGCCTGAAGACTTTCATAGGAAGAAGAGGCAGAGCGTCTGCTTTTCCTGAGGAGGGAGGCCACTCACAGTTCACTCCCGCGAAAGCCAGCAGCGAAAGGACACGACCTTCATTTGCAGCAACATGGACCTGAGTAAGACCAAAGGAAGGCATTCCCAAAGAAAACGAGATCCTAGACTAAGAACATGGAGGGAGATCCAGAAGTGTGGATTAGGAGACCTTGGGATTTGATCTCCTTGAGGTGCAGAGACCGTACAGAGGTTGGGGGAAGAGGTGTTGGTTCAGTTGGCAGCTGGAAAGGTCCTGGGGAGCGTGGGTTCAAGTACTGGGTGACAAGGGAGGCGGCAACTTAGGGCCAGACTGGCGGGGAGAGGACAAAGCAAGGCAGGATCTTCCGTCTCCCTTTCTACGTCTCCCCCTTCCCCTGGAAACTCCTACTCCCATTTATCTTGTTTGCCATGGAATATGTGGTTTGAATGGGAAACGAGGACTGTGACGTCCCCCATCTCTCTTGGGAAAAAAAAATGACATTCCATTTGGTTTTGGAAAACACACAATATTCCACTGATGAAATATTCAATCCCTGCCATCAATCTTCCTGCCTGGGCTGGCCCTGCCCCACTCAGCCCTGAGTTGCAGGCTTTGCCAAAGGCCTCAAGCCCAGGACATTCTCGGCTCTGTTTTATGGACAGTGCCCCAGAGGCTCATGGGGCTTCTGTTCTTGGATTTGCGCTCTACGGGGTAGGGGACCTGGTCTTCTGGGCATCTACAAAGCAACATCTGGGCTTCAAGTCAAACGGCTCCAATCAGCCCGGGGCCTCCTGTGATAGAGTGAGGATTGATGAAGTCCTGAGCCTTGAGAAATTAGCTCCTCTTTGTGCCCCAAAGGACTACCTTCAAAAGTTCCATCCCATTCTGCACAGCTTATCACCTGAGAGTGGCCAGTCTCCCCGCTGCTGTGCTGTGCTATTTCTCTTGAAGAATTTCTTCCTTACACTGCTACTCCTCTTCGTTGTTTTTTATAGTTTAAGCCTGCCGGCTGGCCCGCCTCCCCTTCTCTCTTCCTCCAACTTTTTTTTTTTTAAGATTTTATTTATTTATTTGAGAGGTAAAATTACAGAGAGAGGGAGAGACAGAGAGAAGTCTTCCATCTGCTAGATCACTCCCCAAATGGCCACAACTGTAGGAACTGGACCAACCAGAAGTCAAGAGCCAGAAACTTCTTCCAGGTCTCCCACGCAGGTACAGGGGCCCAAAGGCTTAGCCATCTTCCACTGCTTTCCCAGGCCACAGAGGGAGCTGGATCGGAAGTGGTGTAGCTGGGACATGAACCGGTGCCCATATAGGATACTGGTGCTGCTGGCAGAGGCTTAGCCCACTGTGCCACAGCACTAGTTCCTCCCAACTTTTTAAAAGTATAATTGACAAAAAATGGAAGGGCCAGCATTGCCGGTGTAGGGGGTAAAAGCCACTGCCTCTGATTCTGGCATCCTGCTTGTACCCAACTGCTCTACTTTTGATCCAGCTGCGTGCTAATGTGCTTGGGAAAGCAGTGGGAGATGGCCCAAGTGCTTGGGCCCCTGCACCCACATGGTAGACCTGGAAGAAGCTCTGGGCTCCTGGTTTCCGCCTGGCCCAACTCCAGTCATTGAGGCCACTTGGGGAGTGAACCAGCAGATGGAAGATCTTTCTCTCTCTCTTGCCCTGTCTCTCTCCCTCTCTCTCTCTGTCACTCTGGCTTTCAAATAAATACATCTTTTCAAAAAATGTATATCTTTACATGGCACAGCATGATGTTTTGATATATGTATACATCATGAAATGATTGAATAAAGCTAGTTAATATACAAAGTCACTTCAAAAAGTTATGGCAAATGGAATGAAAACACATTTTTTTCAGCAATATTTTGGAGTATTTAGTATTTGTCACCTCAAATACTTTCTTCGTTGTGAGAGCATTTAAGAGCTAAGCTGTTAGCAATTTTCAAGTATACAGTATGTTGTTATTCATTAGGGTCTGCGCACCGCAGAGCAGACCACCAGGCCTTACTTCCCTTGCACAACCGAGACTTGACGCCACCAGGCCCTGGCAGCCACCATTCTCTCTTCTCCACTTCTATGCACTTGACTTTGTTAGGGGTAAGTGCTTGGAGAAAAGGGAAACTGTGCATTGTTGGCGGGAATGTACATTGTACAGCTACTATGGAAAACAGTATTTCCTGAGGTTCCTCAAAATCCTAAAATAGCAGTATCACAGGTTCCAGCAACCCCACTACTGAGGGCCTATCTGAAAGTGATGAAATCTGTCTGTCAATATGATGCCTGCACTCCAGGCTCATTGCAGCCCCGCTCACAATAGCTGGAACCCACCTTAGTGACCCTCAACAGCTGAATGGATAAAGACACTGCGGCATATAAATACACACACACACACACACACACACAAATACTATTCAGCTAAAAAAAGAAAGAAATCTTGTCACTTGTGACAACACAGATGAATCTGCTCAGTGCAATAATCTAGATCCATGGTCTCCCTAATTTATTTTTAAATAATCACAGAATCCCAAAATATCAGAGCTGGGGAGGGGGAGCTCTGTAGACTATAGGTTTAGCACCCTTATTTCACAATGGAGAAAACTGGGTTCTAGAAAGGGGAAGAGACTCATAGGCCCATTGCTAGCTGTTTCTCCCAAACTTCAAACTTCGTCTGCTCCTCTCAACCCCTGCTCCCTCAGTCAGGCACCGTGCACCTTGGCTGAGAACTCTGGGAAGTGAGGCGGGGCCTCCTGAGCAGACCCTGGAGCTGCTGCGCTCTCAGATGCCCGCCGAAGCCCTGAGGTGGGCTAGCTGGCAGGTGGCCCTGCAGTGCCAGCTCTCCCGCCACGGCTTCCTGTGTGTTGCTCTGCATTCTGCTACCGCGATCTTGTTGCCTCATCTTCCCGCTCCAGAAGGGCATCAGCTTCTGGTTTCCTGAGCCCTCTTGGCTTCCTGGCTTGGGCCATCCCAGGACACATCCCGCAGGACGTCCCCCAGAATCCGTGCTTTTGTCCCTCCAAGCCCTGGACACTCGCTCCCCGCTGCCCACTAGCGTTGCTCGAGACCCTGCTAACCTTGGCCGGAGCTCCGGAGTGACTTGCCTTTGGCATCCAGGGTGCATTCCGCAGGACGCTCATGGAAGGCAACTCCCAGATGGAGGGGGCCCGGGAGCTGCTCTTCTCTTCTAGGGGTCAGACCCCCTACTGACTCCCCTCAGCCTGACCCCAGGGCCCGAGGGCAGGCTGCTGGTTCCTGCTTCTGGAACATCTCATTCCCTGCCGGCTCTGCCTCACCTCAGGCTGGGAGAACGCCCACCACCGTCCTTAGCCCCCAGCTCTTGGCACCAGACTCTCGGCACCAGACTCTCACCGAGGGTGGGCAGGCTGGAAGACACTGCCGAAGCTCTCCTCCCGCCACCCCCTTCAGACCCTCTGGAAGGCCACCCAGAGAGCCATAGCGCCTGGGGCTGGGCCACGCAGAGTTGGCGAAACCGTGGGAGCCATCAGCTACCGTCCAGGACGAGGAAATCTGAAAGGCAGAAGGAGGAGGAGTCCCCACGCCCAGAGTTTGTCAGGGACAGTCACTCTTGCTCCCCTGGAGGGGAGGGGCCATCAAGAACTCGACGTCGCTCTGTGAGGGCCGCAGGACAGGTGCAGCTGCCCGCTTCCAGGCCGCGGAAAGAGCGCCGCCCAGCGCTATGAGACCACACTCCCCCAGTCCTTGAGCTCGCAGTGCGGCTCGCAGCGGTGTAGCAGGATTGTGGCTGGGAGACAGTTCAGTCAGGCTGGCACTGGCTCAGCGGGGTCGCAGACAAAGGCTGAGCCAGTGACAAGGAGGGCAGTGCCTTATATCCCTTGTTTCAGCTGGAGCCCCTCTGTCCCCCTTATACAGTAACGTACATGGTCACCGGGTGCGCTAACGCTACAGGGCTGCGCATGCGTACATAGACACCGCTAACCCCATGTTTTCCACCTCTTTATTCTGGGCAGGCTCTTAACTTGCCCTGTGATCCCCAAGGCCTCGGGGCCGGGTGCACACCTCACTGCACTCCAGATCAGCCTGCCAGGACCTTTCTTGGGTCTCCCCACCTTCTGCTGTACTCCAGGGTCTCAGCCACGTTAAGGTCACGCAGAGAAAGTGGGTGCCTGGTTCCCG
The DNA here is from genome assembly GCF_964237555.1 of Oryctolagus cuniculus. Taxonomy (NCBI): domain Eukaryota; kingdom Metazoa; phylum Chordata; class Mammalia; order Lagomorpha; family Leporidae; genus Oryctolagus; species Oryctolagus cuniculus. Next base: position 58,046,178 of record NC_091438.1, read on the forward strand.
GTGGCTGGGGTTACAAAGTCCTTTCGGTAGTGAACAGGAAGGGAAGTTGCCTGCGAGGTTGCTGGGGATGAAGCAGGAGGAGAGGGAGGCTGGGGGAGGGGAAGGACCCGAGGCTCCTGATGCTGTCCTGTTTTTCTCCTGTTCCCGTCGGCACTGCGACTTCACGATTCTAAAACGAAACGTTCTACTGTCTGATTAAGACCTCTCTAATGAACGGGTTGAGCTAGTGGCTCCAGGCAAAAACAAACAAACCAAAACAACAACAACAACCAAAAAAACAAGTCACAGGAGCAGAGGGACACTTAATCTGCACGCTGTCCAACTGAGGCAGGGCCTGGCCGAGTGGCTCCAAGAGGACTTGGAGCTGGACTTTGGTTAACTGATGCGACCCACGTGCTGGTGGGTTCAGACCCCAGGCCTGTTCAGACAGCCCCCCGGGAGGGTTCAAGTTGTCGTCCAAAAGTTCCAGCCAGGACCAAGCTAAAGCCAGAGCTGCTCTCCTACCACGCAAGGCTAATCGCCAGGGGGAGCCAGCCTGGCTGTCATCCGGTGGCCGGCCGCCTCCTCTCTCCCTGCATCCTCCACTGCCAGTGTGTTGTTCCAGGAGGCAGGGAGCAATCCACCGGATCCTGCTAACAGGGCGGGGCATGGAGGGCGCAGGGCGGAGCCCGACGGCGCATGCACTGCCATTGCTTTCCTCCTGGGAGCCACACCTTGAGGCCTGGGCGCTTCCTGCGCTACCGGCTTCATCAATGATTCAGGCCCTGCTTTCAGAGAGCACTAAAGCCCGCTCTCTTTCCTGC